>NC_134867.1:48282853-48964936 GCF_049852395.1 Peromyscus maniculatus bairdii | reverse complement strand
ATTCATAGATGATGCCAGTGAGTAAGATTTTAGTATCTCTGTAATTCGTTCCTCTGAGGTTAAAAGAGACAATCTGTAACTTTGTCTAAATCTCTCAAAGCTCCCAAAGTATAATTCAGGCAGTGCCTATTGGGAGTCACTTGGAAGCTTGGTTCCTGGCCTTGCTGATGTTCAAACCGTTAGCAGCATCTTGGCCAGTTGTGCACCAAACAACTGCAGCAGGTCCCAGTTGAGACCGTCGGCCAGACGCTCATTAAGGCTCTAATAGGAGCAATTTATATCCGCCAAGTCACAGTAAGACATGAGAGGGAACGAGTTAACTCTGAAAATGAGGGAGTCTTCTTTTCTTAAATGAAAAGTACACTACAGTCATCTTCCCCAAGAACGTGAGAGAAAATTAAACATGTACACTTTATTGCCTAGAAGTGTTTCGAGTTGTGTTTGTTTGTTTAGCCCTTCCTTATGGCTTAGCATGACTCTTCCTGAAATAGATCTCTGCTTCTACTTCACTGTTGCCCAGTTTCCTCTGTTTCTTAGTGTACCTGAGGGGAATGACTAAGGGGTGTATGTGTGTGTGTGTGTGTGTGTGTGTGTGTGTGTGTGTGTGTGTGTGTGTCTTTTGCAAGCAAGGCTGGATGTTGCTTGAATTTCTGAACGGTCTTTTAATAAAAACCTGGAACCAGACATTGGTGCAAATGCTGAAAGATCAGAGAGACAAAGGAACAAGCCACCGCTTACCTCTAGGACTCCTCAGCCTGAAAAGCCTCAGCCCATAGGCCTCTAGCCAAATGAGCTTCCTCAGCTGAAAAGGCCTCTAGTTCCTCTCTCCTCACGCCTTATAGATCTTTCTCAATCCAGCCATTAAAAGCGTCTGTGGAAGGGAATGGGACTCCCCCCCCCCCCACAAGAAAAAGGAAATCGAGTGAGCGCTAAAAGTGTTCTTGGGGACTGAAAACATAATTCCGTTGGTAAAGTATTTGCCATGGAAGCATGAGGATCCAGCCTCGATCTCCGGCACCCACATAAAACGATGGCACACGCTTAGCTTGTAATGCCAACACAGTGGGTGGCTCCTAAGGAACACTGCCAAAGCTGATACCTGAAGTTGACCTCTGACCTACACACACACACACACACACACACACACACACACGCAACAGCAACAAGAAGCTAACAAACTCAACAAAAAACCAAGTACACAGTGGGTTCTCCTTTTTTTTTAGCTAGTATAACCAGAGGAACACATATTTTCTTAGATATCTGTTGATTTCCCAGACCATACAATCCATCTAATGGGTTCAACTCCAGCAAAATTTATATAGTTATAATCAGTCAAATGTGTAAACATAATTTATATTGATGTATTTTCTTTTTCCTGAGAAATAAAGTAGATACTATAAGGTACATTGTCATCTTCAATTTTTGTTAGCATGCTTGCACAAGGGTAGTATTTAAGGCTTAGAAATAATACATGTGTACAAGGGAATGTGGTCATTGTCTATTTTTGTTTTATTTTTAACTACCTAGGAGCTTACAATTTGTGTACGGAAACATGTCACATACATCTAGAAATGGCTATAGATGTGTGTTAAGTATACAGACATGGCATAAGGAAGGATGAGAGAGGAAGTCAGAATGGAAAGTTTCATGGACACTTAAGAGAGGTTTAAGTTTGCTAGAGATTAATGCTCTTGGGGTCAAAAACTAATCAGGAAAATGACCATTAGGGAGAATTTAAGAAAGCCCAATGGAATGGAAACATACTTACTTTACCTCTTTTTAGTTGCTAGCTAGGGCCCACTTCCTTTGGCCAGATGACCTTTTGCTTTTTACACTGCCTGATAAATTGCTTTAGACCTGAGGCCAGCTAGATTTTTCTGTAAAGAGCTACTAGTAAACATTTTAGGCCTTTCAATACATGCCACTTTTGCCGTAAGTACTAAATTATACAGTTGTACTGTGAAAGCAGCACTAGACCTAAAATATGAGAAATGGAATGAGGAGTGCATCCGTCCAGTGTTGCTCACTGATAGAGTACACTCCTGATCCTAATGCATATATATTTAAATGAATCAACAAACAGTACAACTAGTGAGTCCATTCAGTGTTTCATCCTGTATATTTATGTTTATAGGCTGAACACAGACTTAATAAATACCTTATCGAAACTCAAAGAAACCAGTTGGATTTCAAATGAGGAGCAAAGTGAAAGAAAATATAGATTATATTCTCATTAGCATATTAGCCTATCTGTAAATCTAAGATATACTGAGAATTATGAGGTAGACCAGTAGTAATTTTCTACATCAGATATGCATAAGGACCACCTAAATGATTGTGAACCGTTACATTCTTTGGGCTCCACCCCCTGATATTCTGACTGAAAGGCTCCATCATCTGCATTTTAGAACTCTTTGCTCAGGCTGCTGTGCAGACTCTGACAGATGCAGCCCACACCTCTACTTTGGAGGAGGCTGGAATAATGGGAGGATAAAGGTTGAACAACTGAACTGAGCAGAGATGGAAAAACTGAAGGCTGCCTGCACCCAGGGAAGGAGACAGAGGATAAACAGCTGCAGTTTGGAAATGGTTTTGCTGCTATCGGCAAAAAAAGCAGAAAATACTGAAATTAGAATTTACCAGTTGCTTTATCTGTCTTCAAAATGACTTCTTCTGATTCATGGTTTGAATTTTAAAATGTCTCCATGTCACAGACTTCGTAAACAGCTTACTGTAAGAACAGAGCAGCTGTCTTGAGAACTCTGCCACTTTCTAACCTGCATTGACTGCATTGTTCCAGTATTGTTGTGTTTCCTACCACTTACGAAATCCTTTGGCAGTAATAAGATAAATTATATTTTCAGATTTAACACCCCTTTGTTAAGCAAATTTTGTAAAAAGGCTTTTTACAAGTCATGTTTTTTTTAGAAACCACATAAAATCCCCTTTAGTAATGATTCATCTCTACATGCAAGACTCAGAGAATCTATAATTTATAGCATGAATTACTATTGAAAAGTTCACCTTCATTTCTGACTAACAATGTATGAAGCTCTTGTGCATGTTTTCTATAAGCAATCTGAATTCAATTTTCATCTTAGCCATATCTAGTTCTATAAGGCAACTAGTGCAGCTAAAATTTCCATGACAAAACGATGTTATTAAATGATTTGATTGTAATAAATGATAAACACATATTAAGCAACGATAGGTTACTGGCAAATTTGCCAATGACTTTATTACAATAAATGATAATGAGAATGAAAACTGTCAATGCCTGCTGCATGTAGAGATAAATGAAGAGCAGCCATGTAAAAATAATCAAGGGCTGTGTACTTAGAACTCGGATGGGCATCCATTAGCTGTGTGTTGGCAGAGACTCAAAGACAGGAAAGCTTTATAGAAGCGGGGAAAGTGGGATGCTTCAGTTATGCCCTGATCAGAGGCTCTTGGCATGGAGAAGAGTGGATGATCAGGTGGCTAACTGAAAACTGTGCATCCACAGGATTGGATATGTGTGAATAGTGACTTGTTCTGTTTGACCCCAAGTTTAATTAAAAAAAAAAAAAGAAAATCTGGCTTGGTGGATTGGTACAAGCCTGTAGTCTGTACTTGGGTGCCTGAAGAAGGAGCCTGGGCAATACAGGGAGATTCTGCATATTAATTTCAAAATACCTGACAGAAACAACTCACGAAGGAAGATTTACTTTGGCACATAGTTGCAAGGGTTACTAGTCCTTCATTAGGGTGAAATCACACTGTTGTGATTATTCTGTGCATGGCAGTAGGAACCTGCAATGTGGCTGTTATACCTTGGAGGAACAGAAGCCAGGAAGAAATCTGGACAAAACTGGAGGTATCACTTTCAAAGTCTACCCATTGTCTGCCAGTGAGGAATTTCCTGACCCCTAAAATGACATTCATAATTAGATAGAATACATTATGAGTCTCTAATAAAGAGGATACATTATTTCACAGATAATATCCCTTGAATACTGAGAAAAGATTGTGTTCCAGAGCAAGGCATGGTGACGCACACCTTCAATACCAGCACTTCAGAAGTGGAGGCAGGGACATCAGAGCTTCAAAGTCAAATCCATAGTGAGTTTGACATCCAAAATAAATAAATAAATAAATAAAAATAAAATACCAAAACAAAGCTAAAAGACATTTGAGGTTTTTGTTGTTGCTTTAGTTCAGAATGGAATAGAAGATGGTTAGAGGATTAAGAGAAAGAGCTTTTCACTATTCAATATTGTTTCTTTTCTATTGGAAACCATTACCTGATTACTTGTTGGGAGTCCCTCACAAAGAACATCTTTCTTCCCCCAAAGCCATTTTCAAGTTAGTTGCTTGTATATTATAGCTTACATAATTCACAAACGTGAACATTCTCTTACAAAACAAAATACAACAACCCAATCTAAGAGGTTAGCATCATTGCCCTCTGATCTTCAAATCCTGGTTATGGTGCTCCAGTTACCAAGTAAGGAGCCCAAGAGACTGGGCATGATCTGTCATTCTCCTCAGTCTCATCTTTCAGCATCCTGCCTCAGATGGGTTCTGAGACCTCTGTTTTTCAGTATCATAGGTGAATGAGGGTAATTTTCTTCTGACGCTTTGCATATACCCTTTCCTATTATATTGCTTCTTCTCCTTTGCCACTATAACCTCTTCTACACATTATATTGCTTGATATTACTATTTATTTCAAAGCAATTTTATGTGAGACATGTAAGGGGGATGCTGGTAAGACGACAAGAGCGACTTTGTGTATGTGTTCATGTACATGTGTATATGTATTCTAGAGTTCAATCTCAGGTGTCTTCCTCACTCACTCAACATCATTCTTTGAGACAGGGTTTCTCACTGAACCTAGAACTCACTGATTCACCTAGGCTGGGTAACCCGGAAGTTGCAGAGCCTTTAAAATATTTTAAGGGCCAGTTTGAATTAGAAAATAAAAATACTAACTTGAACTCATGTTAAATTAGAAGAAATTTTTGATATTTTCTACTCTTAAGGGAAAAATAGAAATAATGCATTTTGTTCTTACTGGTTTTATAGCCACATGTCTAAAAGAAGTTGTTTTCTGGTGTAAGGGTATGCATAAGACATACACAGAATTTATACTTAAAATACCAGATAATCTCATTGAATAGTATACATTAAAAAGGCCATGAAAATGGATCTGTTAATGAAATTTATAAATGAGGTACTTGTTTTCAATAAGTTGAAGCTAACTGTACTAGCAAGACAGTAATTTCTTCCATTACCACTGATGATAGAAGTTAGACATGAGCAATCAGTTTCTATTATACAGTATAGTCAACATATAATACATAAACCTATTATTGAGTGATGCACAGTACATTTTCTCCTAAACTATGCATGCATATACACTGACCCTTATAAAGAACTACTGAAGCCGGGAGGTGGTGGTGCACGCCTTTAATCTCAGCACTCGTTAGGCAGAGCCAAGTGGATCTTTGTGAGTTCGTGGCCAACCTGGTCTACAGAGCAAGATCCAGGACAGGCACCAAAACTACACAGAGAAACCCTGTCTTGGAAAAAAAAAAAACTACCGAGAGGAAAGCCTATGCCGCTCTTCTTTACATAGATGTTCCAAGACAAGCAGTAGGCTGCTGTGTTTCAACAAGTAGAGCAACAAACCGAATGTATTTAGTGTAACACAAGTGTTCTATGAGGGTGTGAAGCACGTTCACAACCTTGAAATGTTTACTAATTTGTTTACTAATTTCATTGGAATAAGTATTAGTTATTTGTTTTATTCATTTTCTTAAAGATGAGATTAATTTTAATATATTTTATTCAAAGATTTCAGTAAGTAAGTAATAGAAAAATTATCAATAGGCCATTTTTACATTTTCAAAAACACTAAATCTGTGAAACCAGTTGTATTTTTTTTTAAATTAAACACACATTTCTGCTAGCCCCATTTCATTTGTTTAATAACCACATATTGGGGATAGCTGCTATACAGTTAGTGTGTATATTGTTTTGCACAAAAAGCAACAACAATATAACAAAAGGCAGGCAGACAAGGAGGGAGGAGAGATGGAAAATAAATAAACAAATTGGGCATGATTCTTTTTAAATAAGATCAATGGTCTTTCAAAACTAAAAAAAGAGTCGCATTGATTATATAATTTAGGCCCATGGCAAATATGGAACCATGTAGCTTGGCTTTCTATTAGTTTCTTGAGTGTATGAGAATGGGAAGTACCTATAGGTAGGATTTTTTTTCTTACTCATCTCATTGCTTAGCTAACATATTGCCTGGCATATAAAAGACATATGTTTTCATTGACTATGTATATAAATGAGTTGATGACATTATTTTATCTAGAATCAATGTATTAGCTACTTTCTATTGCTGTGATAAAACACCACAACTGAGGCCACACACAGAAGGAAGAGTTTATTTGGGCTTATGGCTTCAGAGGACGAAGACATGGCGAGCACTACATCTGGAATTGAAGACTGAGCCCACATCTTGAACCTCAAGCAGAAAGATAGCCTAAACTCAAAATGGCAAAATTGTCTCAACTATTAATGCTCACCTCCAATGACATAATTTCTCTAACAAGACTACACCTCCTAAACCTCCCAAACAACACTGTCCAATAGGGGGAAAAGTGTTCAAATGCCTGAGACTATGGTTGACATCTCATTTAAACTACCACAATATATTTATTACATATATTAAAGACATTCTGCTAGTCCCTTACTCAACAATTTGCCCATGAGATTTAGGCAAAATATGGAAGATGTCTACTTCATGGATAGTTAGGGTTAGAATTAGACAAAGAAGCTGTGATTGATATCTTGCATTATCAATACTTGTGATATTCATTTAAACATACCAGTAAGTATAGAGCATATAAGTGATAGTATCTTAAAATAGCATGCCTCTGGAAAGCCACTTTTCAAAAAGGTGGCTCTCAGACCATCAATTTACTCAATTTTAGAGGATCACAGTCAAGTCCCATAACTAAGTAACTTCAATAAATCCTCGGTAATGAAAGTTTGTTTTAAAAATGTTTTCAAAAAGCCAGTAATTTCTTCAGTTTGTATTTTGTAATTCTTCCCATTTTCTCTCCTTGTTTTATCCTAATGTATTTCTTTTAAGGGGTATATATACTGAAATTCTGAGAGGGACTGACTGAGTTTTTCAAGGAGAAATAAAATGCATCCTTAGGTCTCAAAGAATGAAATCGCTTAGGTTCATGAAGTGATATATCTATTCCACATTTTTCCCCATAATATTTTTATTGGTTATTTGGGGATTTCACTTTATGAAGTGAATTTCACATATTCACTTCCCAGCACTCCCAGGTCTGCCCACAACACCCTTGGAACCTCTACCCCCGCCAAAAAAAAAAAAAAAAAAAAAAAAAAAAAAAAAAAAAAGAAGAAGAAAAGGGAAAAAAAAAAAGAAAAAGAAAAAACCCAAACAAAAACAAGTCCAACTTGTGTTACCCATATACTCACTGGAGCATGGTCAACAATTCCAGTGGCCGACCCCTTAAAGAAAACTGAGTCCTTCCTTGTTCATACCCCCACCAGAAGCCTTCAACTGTGGAGAGCTATGCTTCAGTATCCCCATCACAATTTTTAAAGAGTTCTCTTCGATGGCCTTTCTGTCTAGACTGTTGCTTTTCTGGAGGGTGGGGTGGGGGTAGGGGTTATCACAGAAGCCTTCCATTTTTCTCTTTCTCAGCTGTGAGTCCGCAGTCATCAATAACATGGCAAAATTGGCTTCCTTGACCTTCACAGTAAGTAAGGGCACAGATTATGGACTTCCACATGGTTTCTGGTGAGAGCATGGACCACAGATATTCACATGGTCTCTGGCATCAGCTTGGGACACAGACCTCAGCATGGTCTCTGGTGGCAGTACATACCACGGATATCAACAAAGCCCTCTGATGCTGCATGGATCATGGACCCCATCAGAGCCCCCGGCAACAGCACAGACCGTGGATACCTGCATATCCTTCAGTGGTATTATAGGCCATAGGCATCAACACAGATCCCAGTTGCAGTAGGACAAGAGATCGAGACATGGCCCTTGGTGGCAGCCAACATCAATATGGCTCCTGGTGGCAGCACAGTTCATAGACATCAATATGTCCTCAGGTTGCAGTACAGATCACAGACACCTCATGGCCTTAAGTGGTGACGTGGGCCACTGACATCAACACAGATCCCAGCTGCAGTAGGGCCATATCTATTCCACATTTAAAGGGGATCCTGAATGTCTTCACTTGCTGTCTTTCGGACTAACCAGATGTCACTTAATAACAAAAACAATTTTGCTGAGTGTGGCCCTAAGACATCTGTGTAAGAGCATTTACATTTTTCTTACTGATATAAAAAACATTTCCTCTACACAGCAAAATATTTACAGAAGACTATGAAAAATAATAACAAGCCATAACATCACTATTCAAAGTAACTATAAGAATTTAGTATATTTTCTTCTAAAATAATAAAAATTAAATATTTTTTATTAATTCTCCGAGAATTTCATACAATGTATTTTGATCATATTAACCTCCCTCTTCTACTTCTTCCATATCCATTCTCTCCACTTTCCCAACCCACCCAACTTTGAGTCTTTTTCTCCCTCTTCGCATTAAGTCCAGTTTGTGTTACTCAACTGCTCTTAGGTGTGGGGCATGCCCTGGAGTATGCCTGATCTACCAGGGGTCACATCACTAAAGAATAATTTTTAAGAATACAGGTGTATATTAATTTTGTAAACACTGTATTATATATAAGCATATCCCATCATAAGAATTTTCATGCTTACTATTGGTTTTTAAAGCTTGACTTGAATTACTTCATAAGATCTCTAAGAAATTTAATATGTATAATGATATCAAAGACATATTATTCACACCATTTTATTTGTATAGAAGAAAAGTTGGCAATTATTGCTAGAATGTGTGCTTCTGGGCCTAGAAAGATGTCTCAGTGGTTAAAAGTACTTAGGGCTCTTCCATAGGACCTGAATTTATTTCCTAGTACCCATATTGGGGGATACAAAATTGTCTGCAATTCCAGTTCCAAAGTCCAAAGGATCTGATGCCCTCATCTGGTCTCAGCTGGCACCTGCACACACATGGCATAAACACACACACACACACACACACACACACACACACACACACACACACAAACACATAAATAAAAATAAATCTTCTAAAAATGAAAACATGTGCTTTTGCACTGTTTCCTTCCTCACTACAGAGCCTTCAATATTGATGACATAAAGTTTCAGTGACATTGATAAGCACTTCTGAGTGAGACAGGAAAACGTAGAGAAGATTAGAAGATAAGAGCAGGTAAATGGCAGAAAGTAGTGGAGCATAAATTTTTGCCATTAATTCATTGTCTCAGCTAGCTCTGCCTAGTTAAGATCACCAGGAGATTTATATCAAACTCAGAAATGTTTGGAGCCCAGTAATTTTTTTTTAAATGAAATCTGGTGACAGTAAGGGATGTCAGAGTTTAATTGTTAACCTTAGCTGTCAATTCAACAGGATCTGAAATCAATTAAGAGATAGGGCACACTGGTGAGGGACTATCTAAATGAAGGTTACCTTCTGAGAATGTCTGTGAGGGATTTGCTTGATTACGTTAATTGAAATGGGAAGATAGATCACAAATACGGACATTACCTTCTGAAGGCAGCTGTCTTAGTTAGGGTTTTTGTTATTTATTAAGCGGCACTCATTAAGCAGCACTGTTTACCATGCAAGAAAAGCCACGAGGTACAACAAGACCCACTATAAGAGTTATTAAGGGGAGGAAATAGAAGGGATGTGCTTAGGCCTATGGAAAGATCATGCAGGAAGAGGAGGAGGGATATGTGAAACCTGCTTTTATAGATTCCCCCACACATGCGCATATGGGCTTGCATAGATACGCCACACATGCACATGAATTACGTGTTCATGCTGCACACAAGTTACATGATCACACAGCACACAGATTACATAGGGCGTAAGGCCCTGGGATGACTAAGCATCTTGCCAGCACATGCACAGTCATGGGGGAGTGGCTAGGAATTCTAACAGTTTTTTTTTATTGTTGTGAAGAGACACCATGACAACTCTCATAAAGAAAATATTTAATTGGGGTTGTTCACTTGCAGAGGTTCGTTCCATTATCATCATGGTGGGGAGCATGGCAACATGAAGGCAGACATGGTGCTGGAGGAGAAGCTGAGAGTCCCATATCTTGCAGGCAACAGGAAGTCGAATGAGACACTGGGCAGTATCCTGAGCATAGGAAAACTCAAAGCCTGCCCCCACAATGACACACTTCCTCTTATACGGCCGTAGCAACTCCAGGAAAGCCACTCCTCCTAATAGTGCCATTCTCTATAAGATTATGGGGGCCAGTTACATGCAAACTACCACATTCCACTTCCTGGCACCCATAAGGTTATAACAGTATTATAATGTAAAATGCATTTAGTCCAATTTCAAAAGTCCTCATAGTCTATCATAGTCTCAACAATGTTTAAAAATCCAAAGGTCAAAGTCTCTTCTAAGATTCATGCAATCTCTTAACTGTAATCCCCTATAAAATAAAAAAAACAGATCACATACTTCCAAAATATAATGGCACAAGCTATACATTACTATTCCAAAATGCAGGGAAGGGGGCATAGAGAGGAAATAATGGACCGAAGCAAGACCAAAAAACAGTTGGGCAAACTCCAAACTATGCATCTCTGTGTCTGATGTCAAAATGCTCTCCTCATCTCCAACTCTCTGCAGCTTTGTAGACTGCAACACACTTCTTTCTCTTGGACTGGGTCCACTCCCTGCTAGCAGCTATCTTCAGCAGGTATCCCACAACTCTGGCATCTCTAACATCTTGGGTTCTCCATATCAATCCAGGCTTCAGCTTCACAAGATGGCCTCTCTGGGCCTCCATTTCAGGGACACCCCTAACACATTCCTGCCCTCAGAGGTTGTCCTTAGGCATTGAGGCAAATTCCATAACCTGTTTCTTCTATCCTTAACTCTAAAGCTAGAAACACATGGCCGAAGCTGCCAAGTTCTGCTGCTTTCTGGGCTTGGAACACAGCCCCCTCATTCAATTACATCTTCACCAGCTTTTTGTCTTTCACTGCCTAAATTTGACTGTCCTGAAACTTGCTCTGTAGACTAGGCCGGCCTCAAACTCAGAGATCTGCCAGTCTCCCTTCCTAGTGCTGAGATTAAAGGTGTGCCCCATGCTCTAAGCTTTTTTAAAATTATTTTTCCCAAGTTGGAAATTTAGCTGGGTGGGATCTTGCCCTGAGGTCACCACTCCTTTTTATTTCATTTCTTAATCTGTTTATCTCCTTGATCACAGGACTTAGCTCCATTCTACTTTCTGGTGCTCTTTTTCTCCTCAAATATTTTTTTCCTTGCACAGTTTGCTCCTTTTCATTATAAATCTTCATCAGAGTTCCCACTAATAACCATGCAACACAGTCTGTACTAGGCTATTTTGAGATTTCTTCTGCCAATGGAATTAATCCAAAACTCTTCACTTTAGCCTCAGGCAGACTTTTTGGACAAGGGCAAAAGGCAGACATTCTTCATCAAAGTATCACAAGACCAGTCTCTAGGCTACATACTAACATTCTTCTCTGAAACCTCTTGATCTCCATAGTTCATCAAATCACATTCAGCACCACTGTCTTCCATGCTCCTACTATTATGGCCCATTAGGCAGTACTTTCCAAACACAAAGGACCAAATTCCTCCAAACAAAAACATGGTAAGGCTTATCACAGCAATACTCTAGTCCCTGATACCAACTTCTGTCATCATTAGGGTTTCTATTGCTGTGAAAAGACACCATGAGCACAGCAACTCTTATAAAGAAAACATTTAATTGGGGTTGCTTGCTTGCTTGCAGTTTCAGAGGTTCAGTCCACTATTGTCATGGTGGGGAACATGATGGCATGAAGGCAGACATGGTGCTGGAGGAGTAGCTGAGAGTCCTCCTACGTCTTGCAGGCAATAGGAAGTCAACTGAGACACTGGGTGGTGTCCTGAGCATAGGAAACCTCAAAGCCCGCCCCCATGAAGACATACTTCCTCTTACAAGGCCATACCCACTCCAACAAAGCCACACCGCCTAATAGTGCCACTCCCTATGAGATGGTAATGGTCAATTACATTCCCACTACCACAGCGGCCTAGATAGGCGGCGATCAGATAGAAAAGGGTTTTGCTTCTTGCCTGCTTGCCTTCACATCTCACTAGTGAGTGTATCTACTCTGCTGCTTCCATTGATACTGCTTCTGAGTTTTGTCACTGATAGAGGAACCCAGCCTCTCTGGGCTTCCATCATGGATCTTAGTGAGTCTCCAGCAGTCCTTTTAGGCTTTTAGGGCCAGAGAAGGGTTGCTGAGGCACCCAGCCCCTGCAATGGAAAGACACCCATTGTTGACAACCAGATAGTATTGCATAAACCAATCTAATCCTCTCAGTATATATTTATTCAAGCAGTTCTTTTCCTCTAGAGAACCCTAATTAATACATAATTTTCTATTTAGGTTGACATGACATGAAATCAATATAATATATATAGATGTCTGGGCTGTAGACAAATGTTTATGAAAAGATAAGTCCATGGGAATTAAAAAATATGATAGAAATGCTTTAAGATATTACCAATAAGGTAAAAGTTAGAATCCATGGTTTTGACTCCAGAAATTTTTTTTTTTTGGAATGTGGATTCAGTAGACATCTTTATCCATCAGCAGTACATTCCAGAATCCTCAGGAGATGTCTGAAACTGTGAGTAACACCTAACCTTAAATATAGACTATATTTCCTCCTATCCATGGATACTTGTGATGAAATTTAATTTAATACTTGCCACAGCAAAAGATAACAGTATAATACAACTATTAAAACAACATACTAAATATAGTGACCATTATCATTATTCTTGACCTTGGGGCCAGTATTAATTAAGAATTACTTGTATGTGGGGCTCAGTAGTTAAGATTACTGGTTGTTCTTTCACAGAACCAAATTCACAAGGAAGTGCATAACCATTTGTAACTCTAGTTCCAGGGGATCTGACATGCCCTTCTGGCCCCCACAGGCGCCAAGCATGCAGGCGGTACAAAGATATACATGCCGACAAAACGCCCATACACATAAAAAATGTAATGCTGATTTACTTGAACCCAAACATTGTGATAGCACTGTATCAGTTTGTCTAATGAATGTTTAGGTTATAGATCATGGCTACCCCGAACAAAGGAACAGTTTCAAAGAAGTGGGATGGAGCAGGATGGATTGAAATTCTATCATGTGACCCCGATTATCACACATTAAAATTCCCACTGTTTATTTCTTGACTATTTTTTTATTTAGTATTTTCATACCAGAGCAGACACCTGTAACCGAAACCAAGGACCAAAGAGAGTGAACTCACAGCTCATGGGAACTACCATGTTCACTGTAAGATTCCTCTACTTCTGTGTGGTGGTTATCGACTTGCCTCTTATGTACCCCACACACACACCTGAATCTATGTGACCTCTCATCTTTGAACTCTGTACATCAATTGTTTGGGGCATTTCTCCCCCTTACACAAGCACATTCCAAGCTTGGGAAAACCTTCCCGAGGGTTGGTCCTGTCCATCCTGCCTGGCTAAAGGTTTCTGTCCCTCTGGATTCTGATTGTAAATGAGTCATGATCACTGCTTACTGTATTTCTTCTTGGCCTCTTAGCCTACAACCTAACTACTCACGAAAGTTATGAGCAGACGGCAGTGCCTTTCAGACCTTGTGTCTCTGTATTTTATTCTTCATTCAGATTTGTCATTTGTCTAGGCCCTGTCCCTTAAACTCACCATAATGTTTCAGTTAGAACATTGTTCTCAGTTTGTAATGTTTTGGAGGTAGGTGGGAAGAAGATTAAAGAACTTTATAAAGCATCGTGAGATAAATTAGCCCCATGGTGTGGATTCTTAGCTTTCATTTTATATTTGTTTACTAAAAGAGGCCTTTATAGTAGGCTTCTGTGCTTTTGATGGAGAATCTGAGAGTATTACAGAGACTCTATTATATAAATATTTAGAGTGCTATGCAAGAAAAACTCACTTTGCAAAATGGCTGCATGTTTAATTTATTCTTCCTTGGAGAATTGCTCTGCACTTGAAGCTATGTTGCAAGAAGTGGCTATGTGCAGTGTGGTTTGGAGGTTAAGAGCCGATCGGTACAGACTGAGGTTGCTTCCTAGCCCTTTAAGTAGCTGTGGTCTCTCAGCCAAACATGGGCTAATGACTGAGCATCGGAGTCCCATACATGCCATTTTAAGGAGACTTCAAGTTGCTTTGAAGTTAGCTGCATAGAAATAATTTCTGGATTCTAGAAAAGAAAACAAAAATATTTTTTTTTAAAAAAAAGAACCACTTTCTCTTAACCTACAGACATGGTTAGCTTTTTTTTCTGAGTGTTTTTTATTTCATTGTTGTATTATATTAGCAGCTGGAAGTGAATACGTCAAATGGGTGTCTTACAGCACAATTTTAAGATTTGTATTTATGTAAAGTCTTTTTGATATCCTGGCACTGACATTTCAGCAAGTTTTTAAACTGCATTTTCATTGCTTTACATGCAGCTCTGCCAAGCAAATGAATAGAATATGGTAAGGTGGATCAATCATAAATTTTGCTGGCTATTCTGCCAAAAACACAAGAAAGAAAAAATGACTTTTCTTTGAAAACATTCAATTATTTTTTTTATTATAGCATGGTCTTCCATGTTTACACCAAAACAAAGAAAACCAGAAATAAACAAAAAAGTTTGTCTAAAGTTTGTTACCTTTAATTTTAACTTTATAACAATAATTGTAATGGGTATTACAGAGAGAAGCATTGAATGAGAAATAATGATAATGTAGATCAAAGGAAAAGGCCTGAAATAAAAATAATCACTGCACAGAATGTGAAGTCGGTGAGGAGAGCTTGTTCATGAAGCCTGTGTCCTTTGATAAGGACCTCGGCTGCTTATGGGTCAGTTCAATCACATGGAAGACTTAGATATACCACCAAGCTCAGGGTACAAAATCTAAAACTAGAAATTTAAGACCATTTTATTATATTCACTTAAGACCATCTTACAATGTTCACTTCATACTGTCTTACTATACTAACTTAGAACCCTGCAACTCAGCTCCTCACAATCATGAGGTTAGTTTGTTAGACATCAAGGCTGTTGGATTTTTGATTCCCTTCCATCTTACCTATAAACAATTTTGAGACATAACTGACCAGCTTATTTAACAATTGTCTTCAAATTTAATTTGTGCTTTGGACGTTATTTATGCCAACTAATAAAACGTGTAATGTATAGCTTACTGAATTAGATTTATGTACATATGTTATCCAGACATTCTATGGTAGAAGAAACATTTCAGATTCAGACACTTCCCATTGCAGGGATCCTCTCTAGGATAAAGACATGGGTGATTCCAAGTGCAAATAGGGGTTGTTCATTCTGTCCACGTCAGTGCAGTAGATTTTAGAAAGGTAGTCTAAAGTGCAGTTATATTCATTTGAAACTGCTTTTATGCTTTTACTATTATTTAATGTGCTCCTCAAGGCATCTTCACTAGGGAGATAGCTCAGTGCTCCCCAACATGTTTGAGTGGCAAGCAGTTTTTTAATAGAAGGAGGAGGTGAGCTTCTGTACCTGGAGTACAAGTTTGAGGCTCCCTAGAGAGTCTAATACAGGTTGGCCATGGTTTTGTTTCAGATCTGGACATATATTCTAGAAGGCAAGATAAAAATAATAACCATTATACTTTGTGGGATGAATTACTAAGGCACAGTAGGGTTTTCCTTGTGATCCTAACCAACCCCAAGTGACTTAAAGTAGCACAGAATATCTGCTCAAGGTTTGAAAACCGTTGATGGATTCCGTTGGATTATAGGAATCTTCTGGCTCAAAAAAAGAAAAAAAAAACACCAAAAAACATACTAAGAGCATCTGAGGTAATGTTTAGAAAATTCTGAGAAGATGAAAGTAAGTTCTTGCTGAGTTTATTCTCAGTCTATTTTGTTAGAAATGGCTATGGAGTGTTATGCACTATCTCTTGTGACTAATCACAATTTGGCATGACTAGAGTATTTCCAATTTTTGTGATTTCTCCATCCTTCTGTTATGCTTTCCCTTTCTTCTTCCCTCCTGCTCTCTCCCTCCCTCTTTTTTTTAGGGAGGATTCATCCTGGGTTTTGTTTTGTTTTGTTTTGTTTTGTTTTGTTTTTTGATGGGAAGAAGGGTCAGATGGGGCAACAGTTTTGAAAGGTTGTAGGAGTGTAGGAGTGGTCCCCGTGTTTGGTGAAAGAGGATGAAGGAAAGAGACATGAATTAAAAGCTATTGAGGGAATGCAGATGCTGTAGAACTCCATCTTCTGGGTGTGACATGCCCATTGCCATATGGACAACTGTGATTAGCCACAGACACAAACCTAGGCCTACTAATAACTCACTTGTGGCAGGGAGGAAGTGCTCACAAGGCAGCACTACACAAGTTCAAAGCCGTGGTGTGTGTAGGGACTTATATATGGATATGTATGAAGTTAAAGATTTCTGGAGGTGTATGAGAAGCTTCTTTTCCTGGGTGGTGTAGCCTAAGTTCCTATAGGTAACTCCTCACCCGTGTTCCTGTAAGAATCCCAGGTAAATTCATTGTTCCACCAAGTTAGACTGAAATTGTCTCTTTGTCTGGTCCTTGATGTCCTGGGGAGAGATTTCAAGTCTTTCCAGGAAAAGATACCATGGCATCAGATAAAGCTGAAAAGTTGCATAATTGGCCCATCATACTTCTAACTACTCAATATCTAGTCATTCACCTCTCTTAAAGTGAGCTTCAGAAGGATATGTGGACTCAGTGGTCTGTGACTTATTTGACAGGAGGTACAGAGTGGCCTGTCCTTTGCACAGGATCACAGCTTGGAGCCTAGCACTGGTGAATGCTTGGTAAGGACCTGGATAAAGAAGATTCTAATAAATTCAATTTGGAGATGTGTACATACTTGGGAAGAAGATTAGTGTCAATCCAATTGAATGACCCTCCTTTCTCACACCCCAAGACTGAATGGGACCAGAACTGGTGTTCTGATACCTTTCAGCTGAGGCCAGATGGGCAGAGACCAGGAAGCAGGTGCATTTACTGCTATCCCAAACTAAAAGACAGAAAGACTGGCAGAATTTGGAGACACAAAGCCATGGAGAAAGAAAGAGGTTGGGGGAGGGAAGGTAGACTACAATAGAGGAAGAGAGAGAGGAGAGAGAAAACGAGAGAGAAGGAGAGAGAGAGAGAGAGAGAGAGAGAGAGAGAGAGAGAGAGAGAGAGAGAGAATCTTTTAAAAATACTTTCAACTTTTATTGATTCTTTGTGGCTTTCACATCATGTATTCCCATCTCACTTATCTCCCCGTTCCCTCAAATCTACCCACTGCCCTTGCAACCCCCAACCAAGTCAAAACAAAATTTAAAAGAAAAACCCAAAACTAAACAAAACAAACAAGCAAAACAGAACAAAGAGAGAGAGAGAGAGAGAGAGAGAGAGAGAGAGAGAGAGAGAGAGAGAGAGAGAGAAACCTTGTCGTGGAGGCTGTAGTGTGGCCCACCAAGTCACACAGTTTACCCTTTAGTCCCATTCATCTTTACTTGCAAGTGTTCATTGCCAGAAGTCTTTGTCTGACTCACAATGAGTAGAAGTTTTCTGCTACACTATGGATAATGGACTCTCTCTGGGGCTCCTCTGGGATGTCCTGTTGTTGTCCTGTGTCGTGGAGATCCTGCTGTTTTGGATCTGTAGGTTCATCCCCTTCACAACTCCCAACAGTTCAAAGATTTGGTGGATGTTGGGGTGGACAAACTCAAAGTCCTCGTTCTGGGCTTGGGTGGTAGCTGGGTTGGTCAGCCTGTCAGCTTTCCCTCCTTGTCACCACCCTGTGAGCTCTCCAGCACTGCCTAGGCTAGCTCGTCCAGTGCAGCCTGCTGCAAGGAGTGGACCAGTTCTCCTGTTCTCAGGTCCTCAGATCAGCTCACCCACACTCACGTCACCAGGACCAGCTCTACTGTTTTGTCCAGCTGAGGGGCAGGGCCCTCTCCAGCAGCAGGCTTATGGGAAAGGGGCAGGGTTAGCTCTCCTGTTCGCATGCCCTCGGGACTGGCTCATCTGAGCCTACAGGACAGAGTCAGCTCTCATGTGCTGCCCAGGCCTGGTGCAGGGCCCTGCTCTCCTGTGTGCTGCAGCTGGTGAGGCTAGATCTCCCAGAGAGGGAGAATCTTTAACCTCGCCCTCTCCTCTCTTTTCCTGTACCTCATTTCTTTTCCTGTTACGATTGTTTTCCTAGACCTATGCCTACGTCTAGCATGAGAGAAGAGATGAGAACTGGGTGTTCTTGGAGAATCCATGACTGTCCATGAACTATGATGGTCTCCAAGCGGGGGCGGGGTGTACTTGTTAAATGAATATATATATATATATATATATATATATATATGTATATATATATATATATATATATTCAACCCCAAATAAGTTGATTTTCCCACACTTGGGAAATGGAATTTCCTGTGATTGTGGAGAGAGGGCAACTTGAGGAAAATGAAGAGCCTCTTTTATTATAAGTCATGCTTACGTTTCTTTTGTGAATATGTTTTATATGTGTGCATTTGGGAATTTATCCATGTTTGTTATCTCACTTCCCCTGACTTTTAACACCTCTAATTCATTTATTCATTTCCCCTCACCTTCCTGCATATCGCACAGCTATGGAATAATGAACACTGATCTTGTTAACTCTCTACGCAGTTATCACAGTACTATCAGATATGAAAATGGCAGGTGTTAGAAGACCCAGACTGCCACACCAGGCCAAGTGTGTGCATGGCCTTCTTTGAACTGTGAGATGTTAGAATTGCTTCACTACTGCGAGCAGATTGTATGTCTTCAAGAGGAGATGGTGGTGACAGTACTTGTCTCATTCAAAAATGACTTTACTCAAAATCTGTTCGTTTGAGTTATGTTGAGCTATGCAGTGAGCATTTTGGAGATGAATTAAGGAGATATTGATACCCCCATGATAGTGAGTCATTCATCTCTTAATGCTAAGTTGAAATAAATTCAAAGCTATTATTAGGATAGTCTTATTCATTTTCCTTTCACTCTCTACTTATCAGGGAAGGAAGGGGCGGGACTAAACCTGTGTTCTAGCGACTTGAGCCTTCATGAGTCTTCCAGGGTATTAAAATAAGTGTCATTGATAGAGAAAACTTTAAGGACCAGTTTCTCTTCTTCTGTTTGGTGCCTCAGCCATGGTGCATTACAGTTTCGATCAGCTTGTACCTGTGCCTGGGATGGATACTGTGACACTTATAAGAGATTCCTTGGACTGTTTTTCTGTTGCTTATAAAACTTTCAGAGTTAGCCAATATAAATGCAATACAACTGCAATATCTGGACACTAAGGCATTCCTGCAATCCCTCAGCTCTATTAAGTTTTAAGTTTTGATAATTTTTCAAAACAACATTCCTTATGGAGAAAATGCATGCATCACCTGACATCTATTAGACTTATTTAACTATCCCCTTTCTCAATATGCATTCCATGTGAAGACTAAGACTCAGCATAAAATAAATCATGGTTTCTGACCACATATTCACCTTAATATAGATGGTATATACAACATGTTTAACTAGGAACACCCTTAAGATTTAGCTCTGCTTATGTTTGCCGTGGGCAAACAGGGTTGAATCACCAGGCCCTAGAAAGAATTTCAGTAATACCGTTTAAATAATCAGGATGTTCTTTGCTCAGGAGGCTTCAATTCTGTGGCTATGTGTCTGCTCACGATGACAGTATCTCAGTGCTGACTGGAGCAAATTCATCAGTTGCAAGAACAGACTGCTCCAGCCTGCTGTCAGGTGTGTGCACACTGATTCTCCAGGGCGGCCAATGCCTGGGAACGATATAAGAATGAGTGATGGCCAACGGGCCCTGAAAGCTGCCCTTCACCTTGTCCCTGTCTTCTACTACACTGTGTGAAGGAGTTTGTGGCCTCATCACCAGAAGACACTGAGTAGTATTAAAATGCTTGCCAGTAGATAAAGTGAAAGGCTGAACAAAGGCTGTCCTGGAGTGAAGAGCACTAATTGAATCATAACATACTGTGACTTCAAGGTGAGAGGGGTTGTTCATGGCAGCAAGGGAGGATGTGCACAGAATATGGGGCAGAGTGGCAGGTGATGTAAATCCCTCTGCCTCAGAAAGTTGGAGGCAACAGAATAGAAGAAAGCTATCTTTCCATTTCAGTTCTGAAATACTAGCAATATCATCTGGTCAGACAGACTGAAGTCCATTTTACTATTTGATGCGATTTGTCTTTGAACTATCTTACAGAGGGAAAAATCTGCATGAGAGCATGCTTTCTATTCTTTGTCCTATGTGCACCGTTGCCTCATTATTTTCTTAAACATCTATTATGTCAGGAATTGTACTTGATATTAGGCATCCCGGGATGAAAAACAGTTATTGTTATGCTTGAGTCCAAAGATCTTGTCTTTGCCAAGGAGATGGGCTCGAAACATATGTAGCAGAAGGGAAGAAGAGGTCAAGGGTGGCCTGGAAGTGGTAGTTATTGTTTACCAACAGTAGCATTCTAATTTTTGCTTTTCTATGTGCTTTTCAAACTTAGCAACTTAAGGAGTACCCTGGTACTTGTGTTTGCTTTTGAAGTCTACTGTTTTCTCAGTTTGGGTGAAGCATGGGCATGCTGCCTTAAGTACTCAGGAAAGATCCCTTTTCTGTCTAATGTAGGCCTGTTCTTCCCTGATAGAGCAGTGGAGGGGCATCTGGCTGAGCTGGAACATCCAATGGGAGAATTAGAAATCCTCAAGTCAATTCCAATTGAACCTGTTCCTATAAGTCACTGAATGGATAATTTGCGAAGTGAAATTTCAGAAGAGAGCAGACGAAGAAGGGACAGGGGATAGCGGTTTCCTGGAAGGAAGCTAGGCAGTTGCTAATGAAGGAGGACTGGGAGGAAGTGCTGGAAATCTATTACCCTGTATTCAAACCTTAATCTCTTACCAGTAACAACTGAGAAGTCACTTGATGCCTTTGAACCCCAGTTTTCCTAAGTAGGAAATATGGGGTGATTAACATACTAAATAGAGTATTCCATGTGAGGCCTGCAACTCAGCTTCTGATTTTTAGACCATAATGGGATGGAGGATAACATGATGAAGAAAATGCCATTGAAGAAAAAAATGGTAATTCCAAAGACGTGGTCATTTATGTGGGACTCACAGAGAGGGAGACACAGATATGGTCTCTGGTCTCCCAGAATGTATGAAGCAGACAGATGGTTGCCATGCACCAAAATGAATGTTGTTGGTGTGGCAGTATTCCGAGTGCTTCTAGGAAGCATCTGAAATTCATGCTAGGAAGATGGGGGAACACTTCTCCCAGGGAGAATTATGCACACAGAAATTAAAATTTAGATCAGTGTACCATAAACAAAGGGGAGGAAGGCAGAATGTGGGACAGAAGAGCCTGGGAGAGCACACCAAAGGATGGAGGAGTCGGTGGTCCAGGAAGGAGAAGGCATTCTGGAAGGCTGCAATAACACGTGCAGGATGGGCGTGACAGAAATGAGCCTGCAGCGTGTGCAAGCAAGACCTGCAGTCCAAGGGGCAGGCCATACTGTACTCTCGCAGGCATCAAAGGGCATACGAAAATGATCAGTGATCCAATCCCACTTTGGGACTCTCTATATAATGGTGCAGTGGAGAGCTCCTGGAAGGGAATGAGACTTATGAGAAGTTATTTTGATTATTGTAGACATCTATGAATTGAACTAGGAAGGGATGTTAGCATAGGAAAAGCAGTCAAATATGAGATACATCAAGTAATTAGAATTCACAACATTGTACAATATGCTGTGGATTAGGGGAAAGAAAAGAGTTTAGGGAAACAAGGTTAGGCTAAAATTCTGCTTTTCACAATGGGCTGCATGATTTCCGTTATACCATAAAGTGCTTTGGGCTGTAAAGAGTAGGTAACACCAGGTTAATTATTTAAGTCAATGGTTCTCAAAGTGTGCTCCTAAGTTGAGCAACATGAAGAGAGAAGAGGAGAATGTGTCTCCAAAACTGAAGATTCTAGCCAGTTGAAAAGACAAATTTAAAAGACACAGAACTGGTTAGTGTGGTTGATACCTGTAATCTAAGCATTTAGCAGGCTGACACAGGATGATGGCCATAGATAATCCCAGGGAAGTCTGATCTGTAGGTGGAAATCTGTCTCAAAGCAAAGAAACTCCAAAAAAAAAAAAAAACAAGATGGAAAATGAATAGAAGATAACAGGATGCTTATTTGTGTAAAATTGTTTATGTTATAATTTAAAGTCAGAGATTAAAGATTAAGTCACTGTCCTGATAATCCAATGCTTAGAGGAGACTGAGCTTTTGACAAAACCATAGTTTAGATGGCCATGGTCATCTCTGGGTGTAATTTAGGGGGTGGTATCAGGGAAACAAAAATTAAAACAGCATTGTGTAGTGATATTTTATTTGTGCTGAAATGTGATATTTTATTTGTATGTTAATAAATAAAGTTTGCCTGGAGATCAGAGGTCATAGCCAGGCCATAAACAGAAGTCAGGCGGTGGTAGCACAGGCCCTTAATCTGATCACATGGCAGGCAGAGTCTCTGTGCATTCAAGGACACAACCAAGCATGGTGACACATGCCTTTAATCCCAGTACCAACCATAGAGACCTGGAGGTCTGTATAGACAGGCAGTGACAAGGAAGTGATGTGGCTGGGCTTAGAGCCAATGAGAAGGCAAAACAGGAAGGGAATAATGGTGCAGGTTAGACAGGAAGAAGTCCTTTTGGGAAGCTATGGCGACATGGTGAGCTAAGGTTAGTTGGCGGCTATTGCTCTGATCTCTACGGCTTGCACCCTGCATTTGGCTCTGTGTTTCTTATTTAATAATAAGACTGTTTAGAGATTCGTCTACAGCATTGAGATTTCATTGCACTCCAGTGGGAATGGCAATCAAATGACTGCAATTGATGGTGAGGATTTGTGGAAAGGAAAGCCTTCATGCATTGCGAGTAGAAATCAATATGGAAGTCCCCTCCCCCCCAAATAAAAAAGAATAGAACTACAATATTGTCCAGGTATACCACTCTTGGATCTATATCCGAAGGAACTGCCACACTCATTGACATCTGCAAGACTGTGTTGTGCCAATTATTGACCTCTTCTGTCTTACAAAGACCTCTTTCATTTTCTTCCTTAATATTGCACTGTTTTTATTTTCCTCTGCTTCTTGGGACCATTTTCTTAGCCTCCTCCTCCTCAGACAGACCCCATTCTTTTCCTCAAATGCTGTTTTCATAGAGCTGCTTTCTTGTAACACTATTCACAATAGCCAAGGTGTGGAACCAACCTAAACGTCCATCACAAGATGAAACAATAAAGAAAATGTCACACACACACACACACACACACACACACACACACACACACAATCGAGTTTTATTTCTTTGTAAAGAATGAAAACATGTCATTTTTAGGCAAATGGATGGACTGATAGAGCAGGGAATCATTATAGCCAGCAAAATTATCCAGACTCAGTAAAACAAATGTCATATTTCCTTTCACATATAGTGTCTAGATTAAATACATACACACACACACACACACACACACACACACACACACACACACACACAGAGAACTGTGTGTATGGAGGAAAGGGACTAAAGGTATGAGGAACAAGCGAAGGTAATGGTGGTGAGAAAGATGAAGTATCATATTTTCTTGCATGTGAATATATTTACATGAATTGATGATAGATATATACATATGACATGAAACATGAAAGTGGAAATGGAGCTGTTTGTGGGCTTGACAGGACCAGTGAGAGAGGGAGGAGAGACAGGGAAGAGTGGTAGAAGGGCAAATATAAGCCAGGTACAATTTCTTTCTATCTACACACACACACACACACACACACACACACACACACACACACACACACACACACACACACGGTGTGTATGTCTGTGTGAGTGTGTGATAATAAACATATTGTCTTGTATACCAACTAAAATATTCAATTTAAAACCTATGTAGCCCGTGGAGGCTTTATAGCAGTGGCTCTCAACCTGTTCGTGGGCCATGACTTCTTCAGGGTTGCATAACAGATATCTTCCTGCATATCGGCTGTGTACACTGTGATTCATAACAGCAGCAAAATTACAGTTACGAAGCAGCAAGGAAATAATTATATGGTTGGGGGGTCACCGCAACACGAGGAACTGTATCACAGCATTAGGAAGAGTGAGAGCCACTGCTTTATAGGAAGGGCATGGTTCTGAACACACTTCTGATTTGCTTTCTGTGCTCACGCACCATCATTAAATGTCATTGTTTTCTACACCGTGAAACATTTCCAAATTACCATAGTTCTAAAAATACTGACCGAATCCACTGACTCAGGTTTAGTCGACACCGTTAGAGAAATGTTTTCTAATTTAGGTTAGAATTTAGTTTCTATTATGTAGCACGAATCTTAAAAGGCCTTATTAATGACAATAAACCCAGAGCAAGGTATTGGGGTGAATGCTAGAAGATCAGAGAAACAAAACAAGCCACAGCCACCTCACCTTGCCAATTCCTCATCTGATCCTATTTCCACAGACTGGATGTCTCTCAGCTGAACTGCTGCTCAAAAGCATAAAAGCTTAACCAGTTCTAGTTTCTGCTTTCTGCCATCACTTCCTGGGATTAGAGGCGTGAGTCACCATGCCTGGCTGTTTCCAGTGTGGCCTTGAACTCACAGAGATCCAGATGGATTTCTGCCTCTGGAATGCTGGGATTAAAGGCCTGTGCTACCACTGCCTAACCTCTATGCTTAATATTATGGCTGTTCTGTTCTCTGACTCTTAGATAAGTTTCTTGGGGTGCACAATATATCATCCACACTATTAGAATAGTTTTACTTATCTACCTACCTCATTGTTTACTGTGAGGACCACTAGCCTGATTCAACCAGGGAGACTGAATTGAAAATTAAAACTTAGTAAAAGAAAATGCGAAGGAAATAATAATTAGCATATCAACTCTGTTTTCACATCTAGAATTTTCTGAATTTTTGTGTTAGATTAAAATATTTACACCTTGAGCCGGGCAATGGTGGTAGATGCCGTTAATCCCAGCACTCGGGAGGCAGAGTTATGTGGATTTCTGTGAGTTCGAGGCCAGCCTGGTCTACAGAGCAAGATCTAGGACAGGCACCAAAACTACACAGAGAAACCTTGTCTCAAAAAACAAAAAACAAACAAGAAAAAAAAAACCAAAAAAGTAAAGAAATAAATAATAAATAAATAAAATAAAATATTCACACCTTTAGATGATTCTGTTTTCCCATTATGAATTCTTTCTTTATATAGCAGATGTATTTTGTTTGTGGTTTCAGCCAATAAAAGTACAGCCACAAAAATGTTTCCTCTTAATTACATTAGTCATTCTATATGAAAATTTAAGTTCAAAGGTAACAAAGGGTCAGTAGTAAGAATTTTTGTGATGTATATATACAATGTACTTAATGTTCTTGTATAACTGACTTTTACTATTATATGTTAGTTGTAACTTAAAATCTTCAAAACCTAAATCTCCTTTATCTATTTTATGTTTGTGTACACATGTGTGTGGGGCTTTGTGTTATAGGATGCAAGCATGCCATGGGATTCCTGTGGCGGTCAGGGGACAGCTTGTGGGAGTCAGTTTTCTCCTTCCCTAATATGGGTAGGTGAGATCAAACTCAAGTCTTCAAACTTGGCAGCAGAAGCTTTTACCTGTTGAACTGTGTTGCAGCCTAACTTATAATTCTTTATCCTAACTTAAGGGAATTGCTACTTTAGATGTAGCTATCACTGAGCAGCATTTCCTTGAATTAGTCTCTCAGGAAAATGAATAACCTTCTTTGAATGGTTTTCATTTTGTGTAGCTTCCTTTCACACTTTTTGTGGTAACTTTCATAGCTGAAATATTAAAATATGTGCTTTGATTTAATATAATTATTTTAATGTATATTTGTTATTATGGAAAAATTTATTTATCATGAATTAGTGCTAAGACTGGTGAATTAATTATACTTTCTTAATTCAGTTTGATAAGGTAATTATTATTAATAGTAATATGTTTAACATGGCCCCCCCCCAAAAAAACAACAAACTATGGCAGCAATGATGATACTCATCATAATTGTCAGAAGAAACGTTTTTATATCTGTAGAAATTAGCCAAAGTTTTCTAGTAACCCAGGAAACATTTTTCAGGAAAAACACCAATAAATAATGGTCCAAATATTAAGATTTTTGGTGTTTTAAATAATTGTATCTCACTTCCCAGTTCAGAAACTGAATGTTAGCACATAGAGAGGGCCCGCATTCTTAGCGGTAGAAGCAACAACAGGCCAGTTGTGGTGTTATATCAAAGCTCCATTCCTAAAAACTTAACACTGACTGATTTGCCTGACAAGTCCCTCCCAGACTCAACTGGAAAGGACTGTCTTTACTTTGCCTGATCCAAGCCTTCCCACGGCCAAAGGCGCTACTAGTTCACAATCATTTGCTGAAAAGATTTACAGGCTGATGATTTCACCTCATGATAACCAGAGGCTATGGCTAAAAGATTGAGAAAAATTATAAATCACAATATTTATGTGAAAATAAAACCCCTAGGAAATGGAGTTTCCAGTGGGCTATGAAACACTGACAAATTACTAGGATGATTCTAGAAGTCCATGAACAGATTTAGGGGCCTGTGCCTATTGAACAAAGAACTGAGCAAGTCTATAGCTCACCTGGAAGCTCTCTCTGCACAGCAGGGAAGAGAAGTGAAGGTGAGTTATAAGCTAGATACTGAAAGCTCAGTCCTACATGAACACACACCCTCTCGATAATGATTGGAACATTTGCTGATTCTAGGAACATAAGAAATTTCTGAGCCAGGTGGTATAGTTCACGCCTTTAATCCCAGCACTCAGGAGACAGAAGCAGGCAGATCTCTGAGTTCAAGGAAAGGCTGGTCTACAGAGCGAGTTCCAGGACAGCCAGGGCTACACAAACAAACCATGTCTTAAGAAGAAGAGGAAGAGAAAGAGAAAGAGAAAGAAGGAGGAGGAGGAGGAGGAGAAGGAGGAGGAGGAGGAGGAGGAGAAAGAGAAGGAGAAAGAAGGAGAAGGAGGAGGAGGAGGAGGAGGAGGAGGAGGAGGAGGAGGAGGAGGAGGAGAAGAAGAAGAAGAAGAAGAAGAAGAAGAAGAAGAAGAAGAAGAAGAAGAAGAAGAAGAAGAAGAAGAAGAAGAAGAAGAAGAAGAAATTTCTGATCACTAAGCTAGCTGGGTGGAGATTTTACTGGCTACATATGATAAAGGATAATAACTTTACAGAATTAATTACAAAGCATTAGAAAGCAATAATTGCTGAATTCTACAAAATATTTAAAGAATTATTAGCATAAATCCTATATAAATTTTCCTGCCTTCCAATAAAAAGAAAATATTTCCTAGTTTATTCTGAGACTACTCATACCCCAACACCAAAACCAGCATCAACATAAAAAAGTAAAGAACAGTTCAGTAATAATCCTTATGAATAGAGGCACCAACATTCTTAACAATCACTAGCAAATAATGTCTAGAATGCATTAAAAATGTAAACAGTTTTATCAAGTGAGATTTTGTTATTCTCAAAAATGCACTGGGTGGGACTGCAGGGATGGGCCGTTGGATTAGAACACTGGCTGCTCTTCTGGAGACACAGATTTGATTCCCAGAATCCACACAGTGGCTCACAGCTGCCTTATAACTCCAGTCCAGGGAATCTGGCCCTCTCTTCTGGCCATCTCAGGCACCAGGAGTGCACACAGCCCACAGATGTACATTCAGGCAAAAGAGGCTTGAAAAAAATCCTATGCCATTTTTAGGATGAAATACTCAACAAGTTAGAAATTACCAGAGACTTCCTTAGTCTGTTTAAGGGTGTCTGAACTAAGCCAATAGTTAATGTCATAGTCAAGGAGAAAGGATGAATGTTTCATGTCTAAGAGCAAGAACAACAGGAGGATATTTGCTCTTACTCCTATTAGACTATTAGAAATAGGAATAAGAGGCATCCACATGGAAAGAAGTGGAAGTATCTTTGGCAATGGCATTTCTGCACATGTAGAAAATACTAAGAATATACACAAACATGATATTATAGCTGGAGAAAAGTTTAACCTTATTTATACAAGACAGAGATACAAAATTAACTGCATTTCTGCATGCCAGCAATAAAAAATCCTACAATGAAATTCTATCTACAGTTGAGACAGAAAAAAATAAAATACCTAGAATTAAATTTACTCATAGAAGTACAAGAGTTCTACACTAAAAACAAAAAATATATTAAAAATAAAGAAAACTTGAATAAGGAAAACATTTTTATGTTCATAACTTGAAAGACTCCAATTTTGCTTAGATGGCTACACACCCTTGTGTGATCTATAAATGTAATTCAGTAGCTATCAAAATTCTAACTCCAATTTGGAAAAAATGTACATGCTAAAATTCACATGAAAATGAAAACTCACAAGAAACCCCAAATATATATTAATATCTTCTAAACATACAATAAAGTTGGCAGAGTCATATTTCCTGATTTGAAAGTTTTCTACAGAATGAACATACGAAGTCCTAACACTCCAAATCTAAAATGTTCCAAAATCTGAAACTTTGGGAGCCAGTATGATACCATAATTGAAAAAACTCTACTCCTGATTTCATGGATAGGTTTTAGTCAAACATGAAGTTATACTGAACACATACAATGAATATCACCATGTAGACTTGGACCACATAATCAAAATATTTAGTTAGGCAGATGTTTAAAAATATTAAATATTCTGAAACTGAAAATACTTCTAGTTTTAACATTTCAGAAAAAGAACTACTTAAGCTCTAATAATCAATGGTTATTGATAGTTGTAACAGTCTTAAGGACAGATGTGCAGATCAATGGGATTCGACTGAGATTCCAACAAATCCACATATCTGTGGTCAACTGAATATTGACAAGAAGACAGAGAATAGTATTTTCAACAAATGATTCTGAGATGTAGGAAATCTTACATACAAAAAAGTAAAATGGAGTTGGATCCTTATGTCATGCCATTATAACAACTCAGTTTGATGAAAACTATGAATCTGAGCTGATATGTTAGAATGCTTAATGAGAAAGCATTAAGTGTTCATGACTTGAGTTTAGACAAAAGTTTTTAAAATATGTTACTAAAGCACGAGCAATGAAAAATGAACAAAAATCAGATAAACTTAACTCTAGCAAAATTCAGAATTTTGTGCTTCAAAAATATTACTCAGAAACTTAAAAAGAGAGGACGGTATAATATTTGTCTGTAAAATACCTGATAAGGATTTTATATCTAGAATATATGGAGAATTCTTGGACCCCTCCCAACAATAAAAAGGCAAATATCTGAGCATAACTATGGGCAAAGAATTTGATAGACCTTGTTCTAGTGCAAATCTATGAATGACTTAGGAGCACATTAGAGGATGGAGGCACAAGAGAATAAGGAATGCTGGAGAGCTCACTGTAAATAGTTCCTTTATATTTTCCTCCTCAAGGCTTTGGGAATATGGTGGAAGAGTTGTCAGAGAGGATGGAAGAACAGGAAGACAGGGAGGTGTGTGGTCAAAAGACATCTTCTGGACTCAACATTAAAGGCATAAATTCACTGCAGCTGTGTTTACCTGCATGAAACCTGATACCAAGGATTCAATCTAGAGTCTTGCATGTGCTGGACAATTGCTCTACCACTACAATCCTGCTCAAGCCATCTGTTTAAACATTGAAATGGAGTCTCATTAAGATCTTGAGGCTTGCATACTCATCTTGTATCCCACATAGGCTTTTAAATGTTGATCCTTCTAATTTAGCCTTCTGAATAACTGGGATTAGAGGAATGCACCCTCATTGGCTGAGACAAGGATGCATGCAATTTTTAAAACAACAACCACATAAATCTTCTAGTCAGGGTTGTGAGGCTTAAATATTTGCTAGTCGAAGCTGTCAGCAAGATGGCCATTGCAAAGTGTACAAGAAAGGGCCACAAAACAGAATAAAGGCAATGGTGGATCATGCCTTCAATCCCAGCACTTGGAAGGCAGAGGCAGAGGCCAGTGGATCTCTGTTTGAGACCAGCCTGGACTACAGAGCTAGTTCCAGGACAACTAGGACCGTTAAACAGAGAAACTCTATCTATAAAAAAAAAAGAGGGGTGGGGCACAAGTGAAAAATAATTTCAGGAGTGGTAGAATCTTCTAATAATGAAGAGTTTCATTGGGATGAGGATATGTTATCTTGTTGTGGTTTTACAAGAAAAAAGGATAAATATTGGTCAGACTTCTGAAATGAGAATGCAGTCTGTTAAAATATCCCTTATTGAGACCCATCTTAAAAAAAGAATATTGATCTTTTCTCATTTTAACTCAGCCTGATTCAAATATATTTTTTAATTTAATGAATTTAAAGGTGAGAGTTTCATTGAAGAAAATCATAATCGAATTTAGATAGAACTCAGTAGGATATTTTACTTTATGATTTAACTTATAAAATCTACTTCAATATTATTAGAATGGAATTAATACAAAATTATTCTTTGCAGAGTCCCTTTGTACAAAACATGTATACAGAAAAAATTATGGAACCACATCAGCGAGATTGTAGTTAAAAGTATAAAATGGAAAAATTCTTTTCTGTCACATATAAAATATTCTTTCTATAAAGATCACAGGCTAGATTCATCTATAAATGACACTGTTCTCCTTAATATGATGTATGGTACTGTATTCTGAAGCTTACATGGATTCAGGAAGAATTTAATCTGACAAAATTCATGTATTTATATATGACTTATTTGGTTTTATATTGTATGCTTGAAAAAAAAATTTTTTGCCTGTGAAAAAAGAAAACCAGAAGGCCAAGGTAAGTGAAGGATAACATCTTGATGCCAGAAAATCAAATGTGTGACTATTTGTTACTTTCCACAGAAATACAAATAACTATGTTTCTGTCTTCTTCAGGGTAGAGCAAGAAAGAAGAAAAGCAGCAGACACAAGGGAAGATATCTAAGAAGTCAAAAAAATATTGCAGAGGGGAAGTAACAGGGAGATGTAGAGAAAGGAAAGGAACGAAAGTAAAAAAAAGACAAGAAATCAGGCCAAAAGGGACAAGGGCTGTATCTGGAGATGGAGGTAAAAATAAACAGACATGTAGCATTCTCTATCTCAGCTTTGCCCCATGGGAGAAGTTGACCTCAGGACCATGTTTATATTGGAGAAATGACTGTCTTTCATGAAATGGTTCTGGGAATATCCAGTATCCACATGTCAAAGAATGAAACAAGACCCATATCTATCACCGCTTAAAAAGAATCTCAAAAGGAGTCCAAGAGTTAAGTGTAAGACAAAAAATGTGAAGCCACCAGGACAAAAGAGGAAAATTCCTTTAAGACAATGACATAGGCAAGAGTTCTTTTGGGTTAGACATCAAAAGCACAGGAACAATCCGGGCGGTGGTGGTGCACGCCTTTAATCCCAGCAATCAGGAGGCAGAGCCAGGTGGATCTCTGCGAGTTCGAGGCCAGCCTGGTCTACAGAGTGAGATCCAGGAAAGGCACAAAGCTACACAGAGAAACCCTGTCTTGAAAAACAAAAAACAAACAAACAGACAAACAAACAAAAAAAAACCCAAAAAAAGCAAAAGGTGGAGTGGAAACAGATGAATAGAATGTTCGACTGCAAAGCCTCTGCAAAGAAAGCAGTCAGTAGAGAGCAGACACAATTCTACTCCTAACTATTTCCCAAGTATTCACCTAATGAGATATGGATATTCAAAATATATAAGGAGTCCCAAAAGACTGATATGAATAAAACAACCCAATTTAAAAATTGAGAATATATCTACATAGACATTTCTCAAGACACAGAAATGTTCAGAGTGATTAATCATGAGGAAAATCCAATCAAAGTCACAATGAGTTATCATCTAACCTCAGTAAAAATGACTGTTAGTAAAGATATGAAAAGCTGGTGAAAATGGAATCCTTGTACAATATTTGTGGGGATATAAATTTGCACAGCTTCTGCAGAAAACGGTATGATTAAAAACATTCTGCCATGTGATCCTGCAATCCCACATATAGCTATATACCCAAAGCAAATGAAATCATTATAGTAACAAGACATCTCTACCCCCATGTTCATTTTACCACTATTCACAAGAGCCAAGAAATGGAAACCACTTAAGTATTCATCAACTGATGAGTTGATAAAGAAAACATAATCATATACACAATGGAATAAAATTCAGCCATCAAAACAGTGAAATCCTGTTATTTATGGCATGGATGGATCTAGCTAGAGATCATTGTGTAAATTGAAATAAGCCAGGACAGGACAAGTACCACATGATCTCATTCATGCAAAGAATCTAAACTTGTTGACTTCATAGACTTTGGAACTATGTTTAACAGATGCTGGCAACAGTAGTATATAAAAGACTGATCACTAGTTACTGAGTTACAGTTATATATGAACAAGATCTTCTGGTGTCCTATACACAGCAGAGTTGACAATAGCATGATGTACACTTTAGAACACTAACAGAAAGTATTTTGAAAGTCTTTATCACTTAGAATTGATAAATGTTTTAGATGAGTATGTTTAACTGTACTTAAGTATTATGCAACATTTTTATGTATTGAAACATTACTTAGTATTTATATTTATTTTTTTTATTGTGACCAAATACCTGTTGAATAACAACTTTCAGGGGGAAAGATTTATTTTGGCTCACAGCTTGAAAGGGTTGTGTACCCATGACAGTTGGGACATTATGGTGGCAGAGACACATGACTGGGACTCCTTACATCTGTTCAGACCAGAAAGCAGAGTGGGCAATACTGGTGCACATTACTTTTTGGTTAGAACTCCAACTCATTGGATGGTGCCACCACACTCTGGGCCTTTTCTACTCAGTTAAACCTCCCTGGAAACATCTTCACAGATACACCCATACATATGTCTTCTAGGTGATACCAAACCCAACCAAGTCCCCAGTGAAGATTATTGCATTAATTCATTACTGTGAATAATTTGTCGTTTTAGTTAAAAATAAATTTAATAAAAAGTGCATTTGTAAAGGAATGGTTAGCTATATATGACTTCAAACTCCTGTCACTGGATGAGATGAGAGACTTTTCCAAAGACATTATAAAAAAGCAACATAGCACAACACAAAAACCATCACAACCTGCAAGTCTTCATGCACATAAATATTGTGCAAGGCTCATGAACTATCAGAAATACACACACACACACACACACACACACACACACACACACACACACACGGTCTCTACTAACTTCTTCCATTGTTCTCTAATACTCAATTTGTTGGAATTTTCATTTGGTAAAACCTTGATGGGATAAAGTCTCAAATGTGACTTTACAATTTGGGCATAAGGCTTTGCAGTCACTAGAGTGTAGTGACTAGAAAAAGTCGCTTTTATTCAATGAACAGAATGAGAATGTAGAACTGATCACCCACTGTGACAGCTGGTGTTAATTGTCAGTTTCACAGAATTGAGAACTAACTGGGAGATGGGCCTCTAGATAAGCTTGTGGGGGATTGTTTTGAATATATGAATTGATGTGGGAAGACTCGTCTTAATTGCGGATGGACCATTTGGTGGGCAGGGCATCCTTGGCTGTAAAATAGGGACAGTGAGTTAAGGGCTCCCTTGCATCCATCCTCATTTTCTTTTGACTTCAGATGCGCTGTGACTAGCTGCTTCAAGCTCCTGCTGCATTGATTTCCTTCTGTGATGGACTGTGTCTTCAACTCCGAGCTTAAATAAACCAAATCTCTCTTAAGTTGCTTTGTGTGTTTTATCACATCAACAAGAAAAGGAACCAAGGCATAGGTGACGATGGCAAAGTTTGTTTACTGAGAAAAAGGTGGGGGGCGTCATAAGAAATAACCATAAGATTCTGAGTTATGTTTAAACTCTACCTAGAGAGTAGACTTTTAAGACCTGAGAACACTTAGAGGGAGAAGCATGGCATGTGACAGAATATGCAGAGGGAAGCAGAACAGAGAGGGACACTGAGGCAAACAGCTCTTCAAACACTGTAGGATAGAGCGAGCTCAGTCACCTGCTTCTGCAGGTCCTTCCCATCTCACTCCTTCATCTTCACTGTCTAAGCCCTCAGTCTAGATCACATGCAGGACTCGAGCCAGCCAGGTCCATTTATTTTATTGTGGGAAGAAAAGGGACAGCTTTCTGAGAGTAGATAGAAGAATTTCCATATGGCTGTGTAAAACCTGCTTTGAACCTGAATTTATTTAAATATGTACTTTGGTGATTCCTATTATAGCTTATTTTTTTTTAAAGAAAGCAAGTGTTGCATAAATTCTATCATATAGTGAAGTTTACTAAAGCTATTCTTGAAAAAAAACCCTACATATGTGAATTCTGCCTTTCGTAGACAAAGAACTAGGCAGAGGAGACACAATGACATTGTTTTTGTTGGGAAGAAGGGTCTGTTTGGATTTGTGTCCCTAGGAAGTCAATATAATTTGTGACCTAGCTTTTATTTTATTATTAAAAGCAAGCAATTCATCTGTTCATCTATAGACTAAGCAGTGTTGAATAATGGAGTGTTCAGAGGGTTAGGGGCCACTAGTTGAACATAAAAGTCACTGGCATACTCAACATTCCTGTGAAGTGTGTGGTGAAGGCTGAACATTCCAGATAAAGTTCCAAGTGGGTTAAACTGAAAATTTAAGTTTAAGAGTCAAAAAGAATTTCACTAAGGATACAAATTAGCACAGTGTAGTCAAGGAACAGTGTTGGGGGATATTCGATCACACTGTGAACCCCAAGTTTGTATTTGCATTAATTAAATAAAATTAACCTTGGGTCAGGAGGTTGCTTAGCAACTAGCTGACAGAAAGTAATCATAGAGCACCATAGGACATCCAGGAGAGATAGAGAGGCACAGGAAGTAGTAGGGTGGGGTTTGGAGTCTGTCAGGTTTTTCTGGTGTGGCTAAGCAGAAGCACAAGGCTTTCAGAGACATCAGCAAGGAGAGAAGGGTAGCTAGTTGCTACTCAGTCTCTTTGAGCCTGCAGGTTTTCTCCCCAGCCTTTGAATCTCGAGTCATACTCGTATATAGAACAATGGAGATTTAGTTAGAGCTACCTTTAGCAGCTGGGACATGGCTGCTGCCTGGGGGAACAGAATTCCCACCAGGCTACTGCAGAGATGCAATTGCCGGCTGAAATAGCAGTGGATTAAGGCATAGCCACCTTGCTGAAGTTAAAAAACCCTAAGAATTAGCACAGTGTAGTCTAAACTGGTGTTGAAATGTTTTAGCCAAGCCCTGGTGGTTACTCAGTGTTTCTTATTCTCTCACCCAAATTTTAAAAATTGCTTGATTATGGTGGTTTGCATTTTTGTGTTTAGACTTAATAAGGGAGTTGTCTCTTTTTCTTTTGAAAACTGGCCTTTTATTTTTAGAACAATTTGTGCTATCACACGTTCCCACATACCTTTGTTTAACTATTATTAAAAGAATAGTTGCACGACTGTGGTGAACAATTACTGATCTGACGGGTTAGCTAACATCTGTAGTTTGCTCTGATATCCTCAGTGCTTTTGTTGTTTTGTGCTTTCTTTTGCCTTGGTACTTTGAGACAGCATTGCTCTTTATAGCACAGGCTGGCCTTGAGCACTTTTGGTATGATGGTGATCTTCACAATATCAATTCTACCAATCCATAAACAGGGGCTGGCTTCCTTCTCTAGAGTCTTTTTTTAAGTTCTTTCTTCAGAGATTTAAATTTTAATTACAGTGGTCTTTCACCTCCTTGGTTAGGTTTAATTCAAGTTATTTTATTTTATTATCTCTGAGGCTATTGTAAACGAGAGTGTTTCTGTGATTTCTTTATTGGCTTGCTTGCTGGTGGTGTATAGAAAGGCTACTGCTTTTGTACAATAATTTTTTCTTGTCTTGTCACTTTGCTGAAGTGGTTGATTTTTTTTCCCTGGAAGTTTTCTGGTAGAAGTTTTGAGATCTCTTTATGTATCATATCATATCATTTGCGAACAGGGATAATTTGACTTCTTTTTCCTATTTGTATCTCTTTAGTTTCTCTCTCTTGCCTTCTTGCTCCAGCCAGTGTTTCCAGTACTGTATCGAAAAGGAGTAGGGTTAATGAAGAGCCCTGTTTCATTCCTGATTTGAATGTGATTGCTTCAAGTTTTTCTTTATTTAGTATAAGATTGTTTGTGGTTTCGTGACATAGAGCCTTAATATGTTGAAATATGTTGCTTCTAGTCCTACTATGTCTAGGCATTTTAAATTTATTGAGATGACATGATTTTTGCCTTTAATTCTATTAATTTTATACATTTACAATTCAATTAATTTTGGACACATTATGCATTCCATCTTGGGTTTTCCTCATCTTCATCTTCAAAATAATTTTAATTAAAAATTGCATCTAATTAGATTTATTGTGTACATTCTATGAGTTTTGAGAAATGCATAGGGTCATATATACGCCATTATAGTACTGTTTGGAATCATTTTACCACTCTAAAAAGAACACCTGTCTTATTCACATTGTCAATTTACTCAAGAATATAATTAATATTCAGTGTTGTAGTTTTGTACATTCTTTGGTGTTATAGTTATTAATGCAGATGTCAACTATAAATTTATGCCATGTGATTGTCTTTTTCACAAAATTTCAAGTAAGTCTTTGTTGTCATGCTTCTCATCAAAGCCCTTTAATTAGCCATTAGATGAATTATTGATAGTTGTTAAAAATAAAACTCAATGTTTGGGAATGTTTTAGTGTGACTTTACCCAATGAGCTGATAGATATATATCATTCTGAATGTGTAGATGTGTCTTGAATGCAAAGAATAAAAATATTGTGTGATCACCTATGCACTATTATCAGGTTTTTGATAGGAAAACATTTTTTTCAGAAAAAATAATTTTCTCTTAATAAAAGGTGTAATAAAGCACAGGATGTAATACCTATGTAAAATGTTTCCCATGAGGCCATAAAATCATGCAGTTGTTCTCTGTGAGCTAGTACAGTGGCACGCCATAGCATCCCATGAAAGAAAGTGCTAGATCTTGCCTTGTGCCTTGAAAAAAGCTTAGGTTATTTTTCTTACAAGATTGAAAAGATCTGGAAGTTAGAAGTTTAAGATAAAGTATCACAAAGCTGGCTCTTCATGAGGGCTCTGAGGGCATCTGTTCTATGCCACTTTATGGGTTCTAGTAGTTTTTTTTTTTAATCTTGCATTTGTAATTGCATCACCCTGGTTTCTGCCTTCATCTTTGCCTGACCTTTTTCTACTTTATCCCCTCCCATTATCTTTCCTTTGGGTATATCAGCATCTGCACCTAAAGCTCCCCTCTTTGAAGGATGCTACTTGTATTGGATTAGAAGTGATTCTCATGACCACATTTGAACTTTACATCTTTTAAAAGACACTATTTGAAAGTAAGGTTGTATCTTTGTTGTTGTTGGGCTTTTGCTTGTTTTATATGCTTTTGCTTGCCTGTTTCCTGTGCTGAGGATGGAACCTAGAACTTTGTGCATGGTTGGCAAGCACTCTGCCACTGAGCACCCAAGGTTACATACATCTTGAGGCATTAGAGTTTAGAACTTCATCATTTCTGTTTTGGAGTATAAACTATTGATCCAGAACAGGGCCACTAAGATTCTTTTGCTAGCGCAAAGCTCTATTATTTATTTATTTATTTATTTATTTATTTATTTTTTTTTTTTTTTATTTTTTTATTTTTTGGTTTTTCGAGACAGGGTTTCTCTGCGTAGCTTTGCGCCTTTCCTGGAGCTCACTTGGTAGCCCAGGCTGGCCTCGAACTCACGGAGATCCGCCTGGCTCTGCCTCCCGAGTGCTGGGATTAAAGGCGTGCGCCACCACCGCCCGGCTGCAAAGCTCTATTATATGATATAATTATGTTCTTTTTTTTTTTTTCTGATTCTGCGTATTCACTGTCTTGACAAACAGTACCTCTCCTGGTGTCTTTGGCTAGCATAATGGATTGGAAGGGAATGAGGTGGGATATAGCAGGATGTCTATAGTTGGATATAGCAAAGGGTTACACATTTAAAGAACATGGGTTTCTGAGAAGTTCTGCGAAACTGAATTTGTTCTTTGCCTTACATGAAATGATGTAACTTCTAAAAATGTTTTCCATAACATATTGGTAAAGAGTTTGCATTATAGACTTGGATCAGCTTGATAAGAAACTAATATAACATTTCCTTGGAACAATTATTTAATATTTCTGTGTCTCAGTGTCCTTATGTGTAAGATGGGAATATTTACACTTACTTCACAGAATTTCTTTGAAAATTACATGCAAAAATACATGGGAAGGTCATAGGACAATGGATTTCTGATAATGAACATTTAAAAATATTTATTATTACCCTATTTTCCTTATTCTTAATATTTTGTTGCCTAAAGCAAGACCTAGGATTTACTCTTGATGCTTGTATTTTTATCAACTACAGCTTGAATATGGATATAAGATTCTATTCTAATTGTTTTCTGTACATAGTTTGTTCTTATTCAGTCCCTTTCCCTCCATAATTTTCATGTCATCTGTTTCCACTGCTTACATTGTCACCATGCCTATTGTTTATGAATCCTACACCACACACTTTTGTGATGTGTTTCATGTTATCTTTTGAATCAGAATTATCTGCAAATATGCCTTTCCCATTATGAAGGTTAAATATTCTATCCACTCCTGTGCCTATCAGGGCACCTGGCATATAGGGGTGCATAATAAATGTTGGGGGATGGAAATGAAAATAACAGTCTCAATGATTCAGAACCCAAAGAGCCTTCCTGATTTTCTCTTACATTTCTGAAAAGTGTTGTGTTTCTTATACATTTTTCCTTCTTTTGTAAAAGCCTCTAGCTGGCTTCTTCTTTCCTCACATCCATAGTGTCTCTTACCATTGAGGCATAGGCAGGCACATGCTGTGCCCAGGCTGACTTTGTTTGTGGGTGTCCTTATTTCTTGCACAGTGAGTTTTAGGTTATGTGTATGAACTACTGAAGGTTCAGTTGCTCACTGCCATTCCCACCCCTCAAACATTCCCTAAACTATGGGTTTGGGGTGGTGGTAGATGAAAAATAGATATATGTAGGTAGAAATATTCTTATTTAATCAATGTGCTCAATTTGTTTAAAATAAAACTGAAATCATACGTAGCTTTGTCTTTAGCACATGCTGATGACCTGTCTACAGCTATAAAAAATAAGATGAACCCTTGGATAAAAGACAGTACAATTTATTAATACCATTAAGCCCTATGAATCCAGCTGTGACTCAAGCCAGATCTACACATGGCCTTCCAATTAAACCAATGAATCATCTTTCATTTTTGCTTAAGCTAATTGTAAGCTAAGTTTCTATGCTTTGCAACTGGAAGAATTTTGATTAATACAAACAAGTTTCAGTTCTTACTCTCTTTAGTTGAAATATCCTATTGAAAGTCATTTAAAATTCAAGAAAATGGTTTTTTTTTCTTCTGTGTAGTCAGGTAGCAAAACCTTACCCTGTAATTTATTATTCATGAGTTTTTACTGAAACAATACAAGTATGTGAATCTTGATCAGAGGAAATCACATTCATACAGGAAATGATGTGAATATTTAGCTTATAAATGTATGGAGTAAGCTTTGGTTGTTCTGCAATGAGGCATAAACATTAGTAAGCACAGCATATATATGTACAAAGGTGGGTTTAGAAGCTTTCTTTCTTCAGGGACTCACAGTCTAGCTGAGAAGATAAAGCATATGTACAAACTCCACAACAATAGACCAGTACCGCTGTTCATCCAATAATACAGCCAAGGGGCTTAGAGTATGGAAGTCTGAGAAGCAGCAAGGAAGAGGAACGGGAAATTCTATGATGAAGTGAAAGCGAATGTGTCTTGGGAGAGACAAGTCATCCATTTGATTTGGTAGGTGATTCTTACAGGGGAATGATAGGTGGTGGGATGGAACAAAGACTAAAGTGCTGGGAAGGCCAGGCCAAAGAGTTATATTGTAACCTTCTGGTAAGGAGAGTCTCTAAAGTATTTGAGTCAGCTAGGAGCTGCGGTATCACTGCAGGCATGCTGTAGCTCTTTCATAGTCAATACTGATATACTCTAGGAAACGTTAGGGTAGACACTGGATGAGGGAGTGATGACAGGAGCTCTGGTGACATTTGAGGACTGAAGTGATGAGTGTTCAGGTACAATTAGTGACAACGTGAAGGAGGGAAAGAAGACAGATATGAAAGGAAGGCAGATATGGAAGAATGGTTAGAACCCTCAGTCAGACTGGATGGTGGGTTAGAAGCAACAGATTTCATTCAGTTAGAATGCAAGGTAGAATGGGATAGGGTTAGGAAAGTTAGAGATTTTTAAGTGGATGAATACTTCTGCAATTGGATGATTCCTCATTGTGCCATTTAATTAGCTTCTTTCTCTGATTGTGAAATATGTGCTCCTTTATCTGAAGGAACATTTCATATTTGCCTGTAATTTCATATCTAACACTTAGTATGGTAACTGACCCATTACAGAGACCTAATAAATATTTGCTGAATTAATGCTTATTCATCAGTGGCATAATCTGCAATATAACCTGTTATTTGAGCTGAAGATTTTATATCTGTTTTGGGCATACTAGAATATTGAAGTAACTTTTCATGAAAAGTTATGGAGCCAACATTTTTCATCTTTATTTAGATATGATTGACAAAATAAAGTGACATTTTGGGGTACACATTGAAATGTTTTCATTCATATATATATGTTTATATATTCATATATATATATATATGTTTATAAGTACATGAATAATGAAAAATGGCTATTATTTTAGTTTGGGTCACTATTGCTGTGGTGAAACACCGTGACCAAAAAGAATTTGGGGAGGAAAGAGTTTATTTCACTCACACTTTCTTATAACAGTTCATCATCAAAAGCAGTGAGGGCAGGAACTCAAGCAGGGCAGAAACCTGGAGGCAGGAGCTGATGCAGAGGCCATGGAGGGTGCTACTAACTGGCTTGCTTTTCATGGCTTTCTCAGTCTGCTTTCTCATAGAACCCAGGACCACCATCCCAGAGGTAACAGCACTCACAATGAGCTGGGGCCTCCCACATCAATCGTTAAGAAAGATAATAGAGTACAGGTTTGCCTACAACCCAGTCTTATAGAGCCATTTTCTCAATTGTCATTTTCTCCCCTCAGATGACTATAGCTTGTGTCAAGTTGACATAAAACTAGCTGGCACATTGCCATTCTCAATCCATGTAACATATACATTACTTATATCTGTGATGAAAACATTTATGACATGCCTAAACAACTTCCAAGTGCACGAAACGCTGTTATTAACTATAGTTAATATGTTTGCTCTAGAGCCTTAGACTTATACACCTTTGTATGTGTGTGGGATAGAGAACCTTGGACTCACCAATTTATCTGACAGGTAGATTAGCAAGTCCCACAATCCTCCTGTCTCTGCCTCTACAGCTCTGTAGTTACACGTGTATGTGACTGCACCTAGTCATACGTAGGTACTGGAGATTGAATTCAGGTCTTCATGTTTTGACAGGAAACATTTTAGCAAGTGAGCCATCTCTTCAGGCCTAGAGTTGACTTATGACTGAGAACTTGCCCACTCTGACCAGTATGTTTTCATATGGCTTGTCCTTCAGTTCCTGGTGGCCACTCTTCTACTGGGGCTCTAGGAATACAACTTTCTTAGTTTCTGCATGTGAGTGAAACTGTCTTTCTACATCTGGTTTATCTTACTTTGCATAATGCCCTTCGGGTTCATCTGTGTTTTGAAGAAATAGGACATTTAAAGATGTGTGTGTGTGTGTGTGTGTGTGTGTGTGTGTGTGTGTAATATTTTATAGCATGTGTGTGTACCCACATACCCATCCCTACCAGATTTTCTTTCTTTCTTTCTTTTTTTCAAAACAGGGTTTCTCTGTGTAGCTTTGTGCCTTTCCTGAATCTCGCTCTGTAGACCAGGCTGGCCTTGAACTCACAAAAATCCACCTGCCTCTGCCTCCCAAGTGCTGGGATTAAAGGCATGCACCAACACCACCCAGCTATTTTTCTTTATCCATTCATCTGTTGATGGACATTAGATTGTTTTTGTATTTGCCTCTTTTAGATAAAGCTACAATGAAAACGCAAGTGGAGATTTATCTATGAGATAAAGTTTTAATTGTCTTTGGAAATATGCCTAGTAGTATAGTTGTTAGAGGATATATTAGTTCTATTTTTAACTTTTTAGGACCAGTCACATCTTTCCATCATGATTGTATCAACTTACATTTCCACAAACAGTGTTCAAAGATTTCTCTTATCCATATCTTTGCCAACACATGTTATCTTTTGTCTTTTTCCTCATAGCCACTCCTAATGGCATAAGGCGATAACTCACTGTAGTCCTGTTTGGCTCTTCTCTGATGATATTGGATGATTAGCGATGTTGGATGTCTCTTCATATACTGGCTGGCCATGTATAGGTCTTTATATGACTATCCAGGTATTTTTGCTGTTTTCTAACTGGGATTATTACTCTTCTTGATATTGAGTTCTATGATATATGTTTTGGATATTTGTGCTTATTGGATATGCATTTTGCAAATATCTTCACCTTCTCCTCTAAGTCGCTTTTGATTTTGTTGCTCATGTCCTTTGTCAAATTGAAAAAAATCGGTGCTAGGAATAATGTAAAGGAGTTTTATGCCCACCTTTTCATTTGTTTGCTTGATTTTGAAGCATGAGGAACATTTGATTAGAGCTTGTGAGAAAAGGAAGACAGACAAACTTTCCAGCTTGGCCGCTGGCAGGAGAGAGACAGAAAAAAAGGGAGAGAAGGTTCTTCATTTTAGAATGGCATCTTGGGAAGAAGGCATCTTCAGCCATGAAGTCGCATGTGGGAGTTGAGGCTTCAGTGCAAAGGCGAGACTGTCCAGAGGGTCAGAGAAAGAAACAGCTTATTAAAGGTCAAGTGTGCCTCAGAACAGGCCTCAGCTCCAAAGGCCTCTCTTATCTTTGCTTGCAGAATTTCAAAGTTTATGTTAAATCTTTATTCATTGAGTTGTGTTTTGTGTGTGGTGGGAGACTGGATGTCTATGCTGCTTCTTTTGTGTACCTATTTCCAGCTTCTGTGGAGGAGCTTACGATTTCCCTCATTGTGTATTTTCATGCTCTTTCCAAAGTATAAAACAGTATCTTTAGGACAACACACATTATACTGCCAAGTGTTAGAAATAGGAAAATAGGCCATCACATGCATTCAGGAATCCAAATACAAAATTATAAAATGCTTTTTGTGCTGATGAATTCTTCATTGAGGAATACCTTGCTCAATTTTTATCATGGTACAGTTTTCAAATTTTATCATAGTAATCTGTTTAAACATCGTAAAATTTTGGACTCAGCCCTGAATTCGGGTGCTGTCTATATTTCTAAGAAGCGATGTCATTTTAGGCAAGCTACTCTACCTCTTTAAGCTTCAGTTTTATTTGTACAGATAATACCACTCTCCTTCATTATGTGGATGTGGTTATTAAATGAAAAGGATATAAAATTAAGTATACTGCCTGGCGCATGGCAGTGCATTTTTGTTATAATTATCAACTTCATACATGGAACTTTTTATAGGAAGCTTTGTGTTGCGTGTATCTTGTACCTAATGGGCCACAGGTTGTAGCCCCAGCACTGACTTCAGGGACATTTGCAGAATTGAATTAAGGTTTTCTTGTTGAGGACGGTAAATGAGTGAAAACAAAGTATCCATGGGAGAAAAGAGTCCAGTGTTTGTAATTATTGCATCATGTGCTTTAAATTCAGGTTTAAAACATGTGAAGCCATAAAAATCTTTTTAAATAAAACCTCCACGAGTAAATACATTTAAATGTTTAAATTGAGGCATTAGGAGAATATTTTAGGAAAATAAGAATGAACTTGTGCAAGAAAAAGTTGATCTTTACAACTACTTTGTTAAAAATAGACTTCTGTTCAAAAAAGGCTCTCTTATATGCAACTCTGAGGCCTTTGTACAGTTCTGGTGATAGAAAAACTGGATTGTCATTGTGTTATTATGAATTTATGCAGAATAGGTAATGTACACACACACATACACAAACTCACACACATGACTTCTGTAAGGACAGGGTGTGTGGTATAATTTGTTATGTTGCAGTGAGATTTAGTTTGGACATGGATCATATGTGGATGTGTTATTTGGGAAGGTCAGTGTCATTGCTGTTTCTGTTGTGGAAGGTTTCTTTTAAAATAATAGATTAGAGAAATGATTTCAATGATAATATATCAATATGAAATTTATGGCTTATTTGGAAAAGATTTTCCCACCAATTACCGTTGTAATTTAAACTGAGAATGCTTGTTAGTTTGCTTCTCGACTGAAGTCAGTCCCCCTTTTCTGAGCCTACACTGAACCTGTAATACTTATGGAAATAGTAACCATAGCAACCTATATTGATGTCACAAGCTCAGGCTTCTGACTTCATTGCATAATGCGGTAGAAAGTGGATGTGCAGCAGAAACACCCTGCTAAGGAACAAGTATCTTGATTCACAGCAAAGAGGACAAAGAGAAGCAGCAGGCTGTCAGGGTTGAAGGCTGGACTGTGAGTCAGATCGTCTGAGTCCTTATTTTAACCTTGCCTCCCACTTGTTGCCTTGTTTTGAGTAATCGTGTTTACATGTGTACACTGGGATTTGAGGCAAAAAGAATCTGTCTGGGATGGACAGAGCAGAGAAAAACTCAGCATACCAAATGTTTTGCATTGATTAGAAATCTAAGTAAAGCTAAAGCATCCTTAAAATCTGAGAAGGAAAAGGATTGCTGATGATCTATTGTAGGTTACTAGCTAGTTCATAAAGAAAATATTGAAATAAGAGCTATCTAGCTAGGCTTTCTTTGTTTATCTTTTGAAGTAGCATTGTAAAAAAGAAAGGATTAATGCTTCAATCTCAATTTCAGTAAAGATGCAGAAAACTCATACAGATATGTCACTCAATGTAGCTATGTTCATTTAAAGGTCTTCTGTTGCATTCAATGAGAAATCAAAAGTTAATATATGTGTATTAATCTGTGTGATGTTCCTCGTGTTATATGGTATCCATTATAATAAATATTTCTCATTTTTACCATGTAAATGTAAATCCTTATTAGAAAACAGGGGAATGGGCCTGCTAATTTCAGATTAAAAAAAAAACCTTAAAACTAATTTTATCTCACTTTTAAGAAAGAGTAGACTTTTCCATTGGACTCTATAACCTATTTGTTTCCATTCATCTAGTACTTTTTATTATACACTAAATTTGGAATTGAGACAGGAATAATTATATTTGAAAAGGCGCTGAAACAATCAGCTTGCTCTTCAGAGACTATGGTGGAGTATGACACAGTTTAATGTTAAACATCTTAATAAAGGGAGCTATGATCCTTCACACTCCTCTTTTTATCAACTTCATACATGAACTTTTTATAGAAAACTTAGTGTTGCATGTATCTTGTACCTAATGGACCACAGGTTGTAGCCCCAGCACTGACTTCAGGGACGTTTGCAGAATTGAATTAAGGTTTTCTTGTTGAGGATGGTGAGTGAGTAAAAACAAAGGATCCGTGGGAGAAAAGAGTCCAGTGTTTGGAATAGTTAATCCTTCCAAATCATCTGCAAGAAATTTACCATGGGATAAAACTTTATTATTTCAGTTCTGTATTGAATATTGCCCATTCATACATCATTTTCAAGTTTTGAGAAATTTTAAGTTTATGTTGAAAAATGTAGAGTGTGTTACAGGATTGGGTATGTTTCTGAATCAACTGAGTTGCATGTGATGATAGCTGAAGTGTTAACTTGATTCCCAAAATCTTGCAGAGTCATTTTAAAAACAGAATTTAGAGAATAGTATTTTACAGATTATGTAAAATGCATATTAATTCACTCAATGAAGACATCATGCCTATCTAATTAGGAAATGTCTTTTATACACACAAAAGGAATTATGTGAATTTAATACAACAACTTTTAACTGAGAAGGTCTTAATCATACTTACTAACATTTTGTAAAATAGCAGATAGATAAAACTATTTTAAAAATCTCAGAGGAGCAATACTGGCTACTCTCTTACTTCTCCTTGGTTTTGTGTCAATTCCACTATTTTCTAAATATAGTTCTTTGAAAGAGCAAAGAAAGACTAAACAAACACTGCAAAATTACAACACCAAAGAACTGTGATGATAGAACAGTCTTAGATACATATATCAAATGATCTGATGTATTCAGGTGACTTTCCCTAAGTTAACCAACAGAGGAATTTAAACCTCCACCAAGTGCTTGTTTTGACCCAGCTCAGTGACTTCTATCCAGAATCACAGCTCCGTCAAACCTCAGCAATTCTACATTATCCATCTTTCAAGTTCTGTTCTTTTGGCAAAAGTTTGTGACTATAAATTAAATTTAGCTCTGACAGTGATTCAGTTAAATTCACTTAACATTTTGAAATGTCTCTGTATGGAGAGATTCATGGTGTTCAAAAGTAGTATAAGAATATTTATAAAACTTTGCTGAGTGACATTACTTTGAAAAGTAAAACAATTAGAAAACAAAATCAAGTATGTGATACAATGCTGTCAAAACTGTACACAGAAGATCTGATGGAATTCCAGAAAGGGGATAATCAGATGCAATGTAGCTATGCATTTAGACAAAGAGCATTCCTCAGATATACTGAAGCTAGTGTCCTCCATCTTCTTTATCATTCTTGCTTACCATCTTGTTCGCATTCTCTTTTCTCAACATACAAATCATTCATGTTTATTGTTGATGCATTATGTAAAATGGCTAGGAAAATAAAGGATGACACCATGATTGAACAAATGTTTATACTGTATTATGCATATTCTTTTCTCACAAAATTTTAGGCTTAGGGGGCTGGAGATTGAGCTCCACAGTTAAGAGTACTTGTTGCTCTCGCAGAGGACCTGAGTTCAGTTCCCAGCACCTACATCTTGTAGCTCACAACTGCCTATATCCCCATCTCCAGGGGATCCACTACCCTTTTCTGGCCCATGTGGATACCTGCACACATATGTACATACTGACAGGCACACATATGCATACACATAAAAATTAGGTTTTAATGTAAGATTCAAGCATCATCTTTTTTATGAAAAGGTAATATACTCTGAGCATTGATTTCTAACTTAACTCTTTATATAACAATATTATGTGATCATGTCTTTATATTAATATTTAACTAAATTTTAAAAAAATAGTTATATTGTGTTAATATATCTAAATTAGTTAATCATGTTCCTATTGTTACATAATCAATTCTTAGTTTATTGTTGACACCATGTATATATTAATATTTATATAGGGGAATCTATTTACACATGGGATTTTAACTTTCTTATATATACAATCTTAAACTATTGCATGACTTTTTTTAGTTGAGAGAGTTTTATTCAAATTATTTGATGTATAATTGACAGATGCTGAATTATTTTGACTGTAAAACTCTAGAATATGGAATTTCTAGAAAAAAGGTTTTAAATTACAAGAACTTTAAATGGTTCCCAGAAATACATGAATTGATAATGTCATAAAAGTGAGACTCATTTTTTTTAAACTATGACTAGGTATGAGCATAATTTTTAACTATAGCAAACTGCTAGAGAAAAATACTGTTTAAAACAAACTTGTGTTGTTCACTTGGGATCCTTCAGCATCGGACAGTTTTTCATTTGTGAGGCCAATTCAACTCAAGTTGATCTTTTTAAATTGAAACTTTAAATTTAACAATTTGGTTTTGATTTGTTTCTTATGGGTTTACAAGGGTAAATTTTATACAAAGGTAGCAATTGACAGACATGTTTAATGTTAACTTTTGTTCCATTTAGTCATTTGTTTTTTTATCATAGTTCTCCTTTGTTCTTTGTTACCTCATAGTTGTATGTCTAGAATGTGTTAATCCTCTTATGATTTCCATTTGGGGTTTCGTACCATCCAGGGATCACAAGGTGCCGGGGAGCTGTCTCAGCCAGGAGAGTGATTGCTGTGCAAACAGGAGGACCTGAGTTCCCTCCCTGGCACCGACAGAAAAGCTGGTGCACACCTTTAATTCTCACTCTGAGGAGACGGAAGCAGGAGAATTCCTGCTTTACTTTCTAAGTTACAGGTTGATTCAGAGACCCTTTCTAAAATACTACGGTGGAAAGTGGTTGACCAAGACACCTAACATTGACCTTGGGGTTTCACGTGCATGCGCCCACACATTTACATGCATTCCCATTAACATAAGCACACACACATACAACCATGTAAACATACGGAAGATACGTGTTTGTCTGTTTCTCCTGCTATTTTCTTTTCGTTTATTTTTTTTAAAGTATATATTGATGTAACATGTTGAAATGGAGTTAAACTTCATTTGAAAAATGTCCAGTTGGTTTTCATCCCTTTCTTTTCATAACCTGATTTCCATTGCTTCTTGGCCTTCTCCCTATTATCAGATAATAATACATCAGCTCTGTATGTGGTTTCTACAATTCTGCTCCACGGTCTAATGTCATCATCATACTGCTTTACTTATCAATTATGACTTAAAGCCTTTGATATCATTCTACAATAATCTTATAAAATAAATTAGAAAATATGTGCTGTTTTTCAGTGAGTATAAAGAAAATATCATGTCCTATTGTCTTATTTGACTTGCTGTTTTTATTCAAGATGATAAATTTATTTTTAAATTTATGAGATTAGTTTATTCTAAATGCTATATAACAATTTGTCCAGAAAATATATAGTATTATTTTTATTTTCTCAGAGAATACTTTATCAAATGTTTTTTTACATACCTAGCAAGTTAATTTTATGTGTTTAAATGTATTGATGTATATTATGAATATTATTATACACAATAATATATTACATTATGGCATTTTCTTACATGTGCATAATGTATTTCAATCATTTCACCCCCATTCCTCATATCCCTTCTTTTTAAAATTTACCTTTTAAATGTTTTTAATTGAAATAGGTAAATCACCCCCCACTTTTTTCTCAGCTTCTCCCAATTATTATCCCTGCAACCACTCCACTCCCATATCTCCTCTCCAGCTGATAGCCTCGTTTTCTTTGATTATTGTTATTGCATACATGTATATCTATATGGACCTGCACAAATATTTACCAACACAACCTGCTTAGTCCGTTTTTGTTTGTGTATATACAGTTTCAGGGTCAATCCACTTTGCATCGTACAACCAGTAAGGGAGTTTATCCTTGGTTGAGGCTAATTCTCTCTCTCTCTCTTTCTCTCTCTCTCTCTCTCTCTCTCTCTCTCTCTCTCTCTCTCTCTCTCTCTCTCTCTCTCTCTCTCTCTCTCAGCAGTCGTTAGTTGCCTAGAGTTAGTTTTTGTCTAGGGGTTGAACCCTTTCGTGTTAATGTTAGCTTGTCTATTGATACTGCCATTCTTCCAGTCTTGATTATGCTACCATTTCTAGGAGAGACTTCTTGGTATTCTGGCTCTTAGAATCTTTCCTTCCTCTCTCTAGTGATGTTTTCTGAACCATAGATGCAGGAGTTGTAGTGTACATATATCTTATGGGGCTAGGCTCCCCAGGATCTATTGATCTCTGCATCATGTCTACTTTTTTGTGTATGTGTGTGTGATGCTATCCATTTATTGTGTGACCAACTTTTTCTTGGGGTAAATGCAACATACATATAATGTTTATCCACCCTAGACAGAGAGCCTACAACAGACCAAAGTCCAGATACCACCAAAGTCCAACTTTGTGAACCAGTAAGTTTCAGGAGTACGGATTCCGTTACAGGCTCAGAAATGACACAAGGACACTTTTATCACCAAAGCCCACCACATCATGGGTGACAGCCCTTGAAAGCTGGTAGGCAACCTGGAGCACACTGCACAGCCTATAGGCTTCCCAACAGGTTGGATAGTGTCCTTACAGGTGAGTTGGTTTGTCTAAACCTCTTTGAGGAAGCTGGGCTGGTTGTTCTTCTGTGAAAGTGACTCTCAACAGTCTTGACTATTTACTCTTGGTGAGGGGGGCGCCTAGTGAATCTGCTCTATTTTGAGCTGTTTGCTTTCTGCCCTAATGAGCTTCCCTAGGGTGTTCCAATCTCAGAGGAAACACCATTTGCTGTAAAGAGAGGCTTCTTTTAATTAAACTTCTTTCTGCTTTCATGTCTTTTTTTTCTTCCTTGTGGACTATTGAGTTTTACTGGGGCTATTTGTAGGAAAAGAGGTGAGATCACGAACTCCATACAAGTGATTACACCACAGAATAAAATGTCTCTCTCCATCTCCCCTCCCCTCCCCCCTCCCCTCTCCCTCCCTACTCTCCCTCTTCCTCTTTCCATCCCTGGTAGGGTATTGACAGGCCCAATTTAGTATCGATCTTGTGTGGTTTTCATACCTGCAATTTTATTTTTTTTTCTTTTTCCTTTTTTTTTTTCAACTCTTAAAAGTTAATGGGCTAAATTCAAAGTGATAGAAATTCCAAGGATAAGCTGCTTTCACACGTTGGTTCAACACAGTCATGATGGCATCACTCACTACACTTCTGGGTTCAACTTAATGACACTGTTGTTACAATTTTCGGGCTGTTTTTCCAGAGAGATTTTCCACCCCACCTCCCTCCTTAATGTTTGACATGAGAATCATATGTTCTTTTAAAAATGTGTTTGAAGTCTTCTCTTTTCTTTTCTCCAAAAAAATACATTTTTATCTGTTGTTTATGACTCAATGTCTGATAAATTTCCTGTAAAACGGTGTGGGCTTTTGTTATTCCTTGTTTTGGAAGAGGTGTGAGTTCATGTGTGATGGCAGAATTGCTTCTACTACTGTAGAAGCTGCTGTTCTTGCTTTTTTTGAGGAGAAATGGAAGATTATTTAAATTAATTATTTGAACCCTTATTGCTTATAGATTTACTCGTTTTCTGTTTTTCTCCTTTTTTAACTAGTTTTCTTTGGTAAATTGTACTTTTTCTAGAAATGTACCCATTTGTTTTTCAAGTACTTGTTTTTTAACTTAGGTTTTTTTTTTTTTTTTCAGTGCTATAGACTAAACACAGGGCTGATACACACTGGGCAAAGAATACTACTGGGCTGTATCTCTAGTCCTTGTCACTAGAGATGGTACACTGATGTCAGTGTTTTAAATAAATCAACTTTTGGTTTTGCTTATTGCTCCTTTTGTCTTTTGCTGTCTATAAACTACCAGGAAAAATTAGTGGCTTACCATAAACACAGTTTTATTACCTCTCATGATTTTGTAGGCCAAGGACTCAAGTAAAAGACACAGATCATTCTTTTGCTCCATGTGGCATTGATTATGTCTATCTGGTGACATTCAGACGGTGCTATTAGGTTCAAAGAGTCTAAGACAATTTCGTTGCTGTGCCTGGGGCTTTGGTGAGGACATGTGGAGGGCTGAACCTAGCTCTCTCATTCCATGTAGCACAGAGCTCCTCATGTCCCCTTCTGAAGAGTAGTAGTCATACTCCTTTTGTTGCAACCAATGCTACGAGACTGTTCCAAAAGACAGAAAATAGAAGCTACAAGTCCTCTAAAAGCCTAAATATACATCTATGATAGCTTTACTTCTGCTGTAATCTTGCTGAAAGCAGCCACAGATTTCCAAGAGGGTCAATAGATCCCTCTTCTCCATGGGATGAGGCACCAAGATCTAAAGCCATTTTCGTCTGATCACATCAATTTATCCTATATGAGGTTTTAGTTCTTTATTTTGGCAATCTCTTCTTTATTTCTACTTTGGCGTCTCTGTTTATGTTGCTGAATCCTATACCCCAGCTTCTTAAACTGAAAGTCTAAACCATGTTCATCATTCCTTGCCCCCCCCAATCCCACCCCACAGCCCTCTCCTTTTCCTTTTCTCCTACTACTCCATTTAAATTTTTCTTCTTTTTAATTGTGACACAGTATCCATTACCTAGGCTGACATTAAAATCAGTATGCAGTTGAAGACAGCCCTGAACTCCTGGTCTCCGCAATCCCCCAGTCTCTTCCTGCCTTGTGCTTGGATAACAGGCATATGCCACCATGCCTTGGACCATTTCTTCTCCCAGTACTAGTACCAACGTGTAATATTTTTTGTCACATTATTACTTTCATTGCCTTTAAATTTTTCATCAGTGTGGATAATTTGTTCCTCATCAGTTACATGGAGTACCATTTGCCATTATCTTTTCCTCTGTGACTGCTCTCTTTCCCGTGTTACATTCCTTTTCCTGTCTGATTCACTGGATAATCTTTTCAGAGAGGCTTCTGCATTTCCTAATTCTGTACCTGGCTCTATCTAATATGCAAGCTAACCCTTCTAAGAAAAGTTTGTTGTGGTTGTTTTTATTAGTATACTTTTAATTCTAATTTTCTTTTAAATAAAACTCTGAGTTTGAGGCCAGCCTAGTCTACAGAGCAAGTTCCAGGTCAGCGAAAGTTACACAGAGAAACCTCAAAAAATAAAACAAAAACAAAACTCACAAAAACCACAATAACAAAAAATACATTTGCTTCATATTTTAGGAAAACTATCTTTTTGCTCACTTCTGAATCTTCCTTATTTCTTTAGATATCTGACCTATATTCTTTATGTTAATTTTTTATTTTACCACTATTGGGTTTCTAACCATGCTTTTGCTTTTCTGTTGGTTTAGATTCATGGTGGTGCGACTTCAGTGCCTAATCAATTTTTAAGGTGACTTCATAGTTTAGGGGACTACATGGAGTTAAAATATATTTTATGATTAAATGTTTCTCTTTGGTGAGATCAGATAGCATTCAGATGGGAATCAAACTGGATTTCTATACATTTTACTTGAGAAAAGAGGATCTGAAAATGCAGGTTTGTGAATAAATAAACTTATTTTGATTTAGGCAAGTTGGGAATACAATGTCACATTTACTCCAAAAGGTTACTTTTCTCATGAAGAAGAAATACAGTGAAAACAGATGGAGACAAGAGCTCCAGTGAACTATGACCCAGTTATGCAGAGCAGCTGAGTTCTTTTTTTTTTTTTTTTTCTAGCACTGGGTCTTACACATCAAGGCAAGTTCTTGACCACTGAACCACACCCCAGTGCCTGAAGCCCAGTTTTTAATGAACCAAATATTCTTGCAAAGGGCTGAATTAAGATAGTGAATAGGATCTGGAAACCTATTTCCCCAGAGACTTAAGTATGAGTAAGTTAATAAATTAGCCAGTTAATAAATTAACACTGATGTTGTAATTACTACTAATGGGATTCCAAAGATCTAGCCCTGTAGACTTAACGTTATAATACGTAGCAGTATTTCTTGTTACATTGTCTTCTTATCAATGCTATATTTGCATTGCTAAATTTCATAACCTAAAGAGGCTGAGCTCAGCATTGCCTTCTGTATCAGACAACCCTTGTGAGTGTGGTGTGGTCTTTCCTCTTCTTGTGACTAGCTTCAGCAGGTGTTGCTGAGAAGGCCTCAGCATATTCTCAGTTGATTTCACTTAGACCAGTGGTTCTCAACCTTCCTAATGCTGCAATCCTTTGATACAGTTCCCCATGTTGTGCTGACTGCCAGCCCTAAAATTATTTTCATTGCTCCTTCATAACTGCAATTTTGCTACTGTTATGAATCATATATAATTATCTGTGTTTTTTGATGTTCTTAGGTGACCCCTGTAAAATGGTCATTCAATGCCAAGGGTTGAAAATTGCTATGGTAGAGGTTCCAAAACATTTAAGTGAGGGAATTCCTTATTTTGCCTTCCAGTTAGCTCTTGTAGTTTGAAAGAAAATGACCCCCAAGGGGAGTGGCACTATTAGGAGGTGTGGCTTTGTTGGAGTAGGTGTGGCCTTGTTGGAGGAAGTATGTCACTGTGGAGGCAGTCTTTGAGGTCTCATATATGCTCAAGATACCACCCAGTGTCTCAAACTACTTCCTGTTGCCGGTGAGTCAAGATGTAAGAATTCTCAGCTCCTTTTCTAGCACCGTGTCTGCCTGCATGCTGCCTTGCTCCCCACTATGATGATAACAGACTCAACCTCTGAACTGTAAGCCAGCCACCACAATTAAATAATCTTCCTTTATAAGAGTTGCTGTGGTCACGGTGTCTCTTCACAGCAATAGAAACCCTAAGACAGCTCTTCATTTCTACAGCTTTGCTCTCTCACTTCCACTTTTGCCCCAACATGAAGGCATTTACATGCCAACCATGTGCCAAGAATTAGGCTAAGTTCTTTGTATAGTTTTTCACATGAGAAATTGATAAAACTGTCAAGAATTATTATTACCCTCAGTTACATGTAAGGAAAGGGCCTGAAGTTGGGGCGATCCTATCAGCTAGTAAGTAAACTGCTGGATGCAGGCAAGTTAACTAGGAAGCCTCCTTTCAGCACGTGATTGCCTGGGTTTTCATTTAACTCCAGTCTTTTTGAAGTTTCTTGGAGTTGACTTGAGTGTCTGTTGAAGAACATAAAAGGTCATTCCATTTTATTTTTATCCAAGTCTTTCCTGAGAGTCCACACATTACAAGGCTACTGTCTTTTCTGTTAACATTGCCACAGTGGAGTCAAGGCAATGGGAACATAAGAGGGGCAGGTGGGCAGACCTGCAATCTGATAGAGCCACCTTTCCCTCTGATACCATTTGGCCTTCTTCAAAGTTTTTTGTCTTACAGTTTTGGTGGCATTTAGATAAAGCTTCAATAAGCAAGCGAGTGGTTTAGTTTTCCTGATGAAAAGTTTAATTTAGCTCTCCAGCATGTTGCTTTTAGCTTGTTTGTAGATATAATCGTTTAGTTAATGAGGATGTATCCATTCTGAGTACTGCCTTTAAAATGAATTTCCATAGATTTACATAAATTCCCTGGGGATCACTATAATGTGAGCGAAGAAAGAATTGCCCAGCTGTGCATTGATTTAATGGAATTATGAGGCCGTAGGGTGTGGGTTCTGAAAAAGATATCTGTGGAGAAGAGTCACTCAAACTGCTGGAGAAATAATCCTTAAAAGAATTTGTTCTCACTTTGATAGAAGGCTATTTCAGAAGTCAGCAATAATCCAAGGTTTTAAAAATTCGTCTTAGGCAAAGCTCATGAAAATGCTGTACATTTCAGAAATCACTCATTCTATTTGAGCATGGATGTTCATATTTTATCACAGCATTTTCAAGGTGGAGACTTATTTTAAAATAAGTTTATTAAAATAGTTTCATTAAAAATGGAGATAATTAGCAAAGACCCTATAACTCACGCCCCAGACTCAAAATCAACAGCATCCTTATATGTTTAACTTGGCACTTGGTAGGGGGTCCCCAGCTTCTTCCAGGATTTATTTCTTGTGTCCTCTGTGTTGTATTTCAATTTGTGTCAGTGACAGGCAAAAAGGTTTTGACACCTAATGAACTTTGCCTTCTTTCCATGGTGTTGTCCCAGTTATGTGCTTTTGGACTTTGTGGCTAGTTCTTCAGGTTGATTAGAAAGACCTAAGGTATCTTTTGATTCCCCTTGCACTGGATCATAGCAACATGAATTATATTTTTTCCAAGACAATACTTTGCCAGGTCTCTGTGAATGTATGTCTTTGGCTCAAGTAGCCCTTTTCAGGAATATGAAGGAATCAATACTGATTTATATTCGGCATTGGAAAAACAACCACTGATTATGAGTCAATGGGCTCATCTTTGTGCAGGGATACAAAATTAGCACGTTCCTAGTGATACACAGACAATGTTCTATATGGGATGCAGGAAAGGAAGAGATATTGTTTCCTATGATGTCAAAGACTGCTTACCATAGCAAAGAAAATGTTATCAATAATCTCAGCTACATTTTGTACATTCATTATGTTCCAGGATTTTCCTTTGACTCTCTCACATAAAATTCACAACCTTATGACTTAAGCACTCAGTTTATCACATTTGCAGATGAGAACATGGGAAACATAAAGGCTAAATTACTGTGTTACAGGCATCATAGTTAGTGTTTGGTGTAGCAGTGGTGCTTTCTTTGATGCTTGGACCACGCATATACACATACATACATACGTGTGTGTGTGTGTGTGTGTGTGTGTGTGTGTGTGTGTGTGTGTGTGTGTTTAGACAGAGGTCTCTATGTAGCTCTGGTTGTCCTAGAACTCACTCTGTCAACCAGGCTGGCTTTGAACTCACAGAGGTCTGTCTTCCTCTTTCTCCCAAGTTTTGGGATTAAAGACATGTACCACCACCTGGCAAATCTAGTATTTTTAATGGAGCAACTTGCATGTTTCCTAAAGTTTTCCATCATAACCATTTTTTAACATACTGTTCAGGGCCACTGAGTGTATCCATACTGTACTGAAAAACTGAAACCACAGTTTATCTCTACAAGTCTTTTTATCTTTCTAAATTGAAACCTTACTTACCATCACTCAGACTCAGTATTTCTCCATTGCTGTCTTGCCACCATCCCTGGAAACCATCAATATACTTCCTGTCTCTATAAGGTTAATCTCTTTGGGTAGCTCATTTAAGTAGAATCATAGATTTGCCATTGTGGAGCTGGTTTATTTCACTTAATATAACATTTCAGAACTCATGCATGTTGTAGCATTTATCATGACTTTGATCTTTTTATGGCTAAAGAATAAAGCACAGGGACAAATAACCAAATGAATGGAAACACATGAACTATGAACCAAAGGCTGAGGGGCCCCCAGCTGGATCAGGCCCTCTGAATAGGTGAGACAGTCGATTGGCTTGATCTGTTTGGGAGGCATCTAGGCAGTGGTACCAGGTCCTGGGCTCGTTGCATGAGTTAGCTGTTTGAAACCTGGGACTTATGCAGGGACACTTGGCTCAATCTGGGAGGAGGGGACTGGACCTGCCTGGACTGAGTCTATCAGGTCGATCCCAGTCCTCGGGGGAGACCTTGATCTGGAGGAGGTGGGAAGGAGGGGTGGGCTGGGGGGGAAGGGGAGGGGGGCAGGAAGGGAGAGAACAAGGGAATCTGTGGCTATTATGTAGAACTGAATAGTATTGTAAAATAAAATATATATATATATATATAAAAAGAATATGCTACTACATGAGACCCATTAGTTGGTTACACCTGAAATTGCAGCGTTTGAGAGACAAGAAAGGATTGACAAAAATTTCTAGGCAAATCTTGGTACAATATAAGACCCTTCTAAAACTAAAAATTTTATATCAGCATATATTATTTATCTGTTCATGTGCAAATGGACCCTTGGGTTGCATTTATCTTTTAGCTGTTGCTAATGATGCTGTTATGAATGCGGGTATTCACAGGTCCATTTGAGCCCTTATTTTGACTACTCTTAGTTATAGACCCACAAATGATTCTGCTATACTACATAGCTCTAACTTAAGTTTTTTGAGTAACTACCTCAGAGTCTTCCATAGTGGATAGAGCATTTTACATTTATCCCCAGTAAAGCACAATGTGTTGTCAGCGAATGAACTTCATCAAACTTTTCTTCTGTTAGCAGATGTCCTAATGACATCACTGTGTGGATGGTGATGTGCACAAAGACATGTACTTAGTGGCCATTTATAAATCTCTGGTGAACCATCTATCCAAGTTCATTGCTTTTTTTTTGTTTGTTTTGTTTTGTTTTGTTTTGTTTTGTTTTTGGAGATAGGTTTTCTCTGTGTAGCTTTGTGCCTTTTCCTGGAACTCACTTGGTAGTCCAGGCTGGCCTCAAACTCACAGAGATCCGCCTGGCTCTGCCTCCCGAGTGCTGGGATTAAAGGCGTGCGCCACCACCGCCCGGCTCATTGCTTATTTTTAAAGTGTATTTCTCCACTGTTGTTAACTCTAAGAAATCCTTTGTATATTCTGGATGTCAATTGTATGTCACATATACATTTTGTATATCACATACGAGTTTATCACATATGAGTCTCATGGGTTGTTTTTTTCTTTCTGTTAACATTCTTTGATACATAAAGCTTTCTAATTTTGATGAAGTCCAATCTACTTGCCTTTCCTTTTAAAAACATGTGTTCAAACTGTAAACTCTTAATCAATATAATGAAGCACAAAACTTAAATCAACTAAATTGTTTGGTTTAAGTTATGATTCTTGATTAGATAGCGATGAGGGTCTATATTGTCAGGAAAGATATAAGGGAAGCAGGGAGGCCTAACACACTGTGGATGTGTTTAAGGCATGTTTCTTTTCCTTCCTTCCTTCTTTTCTTCCTTCCTTCTTTTCTTCCTTCCTTCTTTTCTTCCTTCCTTCTTTTCTTCCTTCCTTCCTTCCTTCCGTCCTTCCTTCCTTCCTTCCTTCCTTCCTTCTTTTCTTTCTTTCCTTATGTTTTTTTTTTTTTTGAGGCAGGGTCTCTTTGTGTAGTCTTAGCTGTCCTGGAGACCAGTCTGGCCTTGAACTCACAGAGCTCCACCTGCCTCTGCCTCCCGAGTGCTGGGATTAAAGGTGTGTACCACCACTCAGTTCAAGGAATGCTTCCTGATGAGTGCTTATTTTCCGTTAAAATTGATGGAGAAAAATAACTTTTTTGAACTGTGTGGCATATTTTTTTGCCTTGTCTTGGATAATTCCTAGATATTTATTAGATGAAGGGAAGACTGAACAGGGTGAGGTCTCTAGTGGTGAATCAAGACACAGAGAAACCTTCTCTGTCTCTCTCTCTCTCTCTCTCTCTCTCTCTCTCTCTCTCTCTCTCTCTCTCTCACACACACACACACACACACACACACACACACACACAAGAAGCAGGTAGAGTTATCAGTCTCCCAGTTCCAGGTAAATTACCAGGATATTTTCTTCTAGAAGAGTCATTAAACCTGATGTAAAGAAATCAAAGTATCTCTGTTGTCTCCTGCACAGTTTGCTTTCCCATGGGCCTTCTTTAAGCCAATTAGAAAGCAAATAGGAGATATCCTTCCTTTTGCCTCATGTTCCCTGCCAGAGGCAGGACTGAACTCACCTTCTGCTTATCATGGAGCAGAGGAGACAGATGGAGATGGAGTCCAGGTTGTGCTCCTTCATCCTCTGGTTTCATGGATTATCTTTTTCTTTCTTTCTTTTTCTTGTTTTGTTTTGAACCTAGGATACACATCATTCTTTTTCTACATACTCTCAGTGAATTATTCACTCTCTGCCTTCAATTCTGTGGTTAGGTACAGAGGCTGCCCACAGTCACAATGGGTAAAGTGAAACAGGATTTTCTCCATCCCACCCAGTCCAGGGATACATTTCATATCCTCACCTTGTAGGAACAGGCCTGCTCTAGCTCTGCAAGTTCTCTGGATGTAAGCAATTATGAAAGGGATGTGCAATCGTCATGGGGATGGTTTCAGACCTGTCAGGAAGTTTGCAATTAGCAGAGCACTTTTGCAAACCTCCTGGAAGCCTCCACAGAGTATTAGCTGCTGTTGCTTCCTCTCCTTGCGATGGCTTGGGCAACAGGGGAAAGACCACAGCGCTGCTTGACTGTGGGGTGGGAGGTGAAGACGGTGTCATGGGGTTGGGGCTCATCTGACTGAGTTCCATCTGAGGATCTCTCCCCATAGTTAGACACTCTATGTATCCCAGGTTACCTGTGCAAGTCATCCTGTTCCACAGGAAGACCTAGAAGGTTTATTTTGTGAGGTACTTTTAATGCTGTTATTCATTGTATTTATATAGTTGTGTTAGGTGCTTACATATTTCATTAGCGCTGAAAACACTGCTAGGTAGATATTCTCATGGTATTGTATTCCTGAAGAAACTGAGTCTGGGGAGGGAAGTCAATGGCTTTGCTGCTGCAGCTCACAGACCAAGCTAGGTAGGACCACTTTCTGCCTCAGAGCTCCTCTCTTTCCCCCTCTTTAATTTGGCCTCTTCCTTGTCTTCTCTCTCAGTTCTATGATGCTCCTCCCTTTAAACTCTCCTTATAGAATCCATAAAACAAAGGAAAAATAGGGATACTTTATACAAACCTGTTAGCTGAAATTAGAAATAATTCCCCCATGTTGGGAGAGAGGGGCCATTTCCTGCATGGACATTTGAGGATGTCAACGAGGGGCTGAAAGAAACATTAGTGGCGGTCTTGTTCGTATGCACACCCCCCCTTTGAGGCCACTGTCACCTTCACTGTCACAGTGCACTAAGGAGGCGCTACAGACAGTTTTTACATGGGCTTATGGGATCCATCTAGTGAAAGAATTGCTGTATTGATGGAGACAATATCATTCAGCCGCCACAAAGACCCTTTGTGGGAGAACTGCACCCAGTTTCCAATTAGCCAATGGCAGAGTCCTTGGTTTTCACCTCACAGTGGAAGGGACTTCATGAGACACATTTCCCCCTCCATACAGCTTGATTATTGGTTTGTTCTTACTTGTTCTCATTGGAATAATGATTTTTCTGTAGTGCCAGTTTTACAGCGTAATTATTTGTCTGCCAAATCCAGTAATCAATGTGAATTAAAAGTATTATTTATTGGCTTTCAGAGAGAATAGGCTTATTGTGCCTTAATTTTTTTTTGGGTGGGGGGGGTAGGTTTATTTCATACTCAGAAAAGCCCCATCTGGGTCAGACTGTGCCACTGGTAAACATAGTTCGCCCAATAATTCAGAAAAAAAAGTTATCTTCTTAAAGATGGTGCCAACATGGTAATTGTTTTCAGATGATCTTTACAAAATGGCAGGAAAAGACTCAGCTATGCCCATTACCAGCTAGCTCAGGCTCCCAGCAGCAGGGTTGCCATCAGACTTCATGGAGGAACACTAAAACAGGTGACTAGCAATTTGTGTAGAAGCTGTCCTCAGAGTCTAGAACTAGATGCAATGTGTAAAGTACCAACTTATCTTAGAAGATCAGGAGGTACCGTGACATGTGGCAAAGGTCATGTTCCCAAGCTATGGTGTTTCTAATGTTGGTGTTTGGGGTGTGTGTGGAGGGGGCGTGAGTAGTATCTTTATCACTGTTATAAAATTATCAGCCAGCATATAGCATACTGAGGTGGGATATGCCTTCCTGTAGAATTTGCATGAATATGTTTATTCGATCCTATGGTAACCCTATGAAGTTGGAGCTATTCAAAAGTGAGGAGACTGAGGCACAGACAACATCGGCAACTTGTCCACAGTTGCACCGTAGGAGAAGTGGAAGTTGTGTTCAAGTAGGCTGACTTCAGTGTCCCTGCTCTTCCCCATTGTCAGCCAGGACACCGTTTGCTAACCTATTGTGCAGTTCTCTAGTGCACGCAGACACAAATCTAACTTTCTGCCATCTCTGAAGGCTAATTCTAAAATTTCTGATGCTATAGAAAAAATGCTCCCAATTGTCAACCATTTTTGTGATCATTGAGAAAAAAGCACTGGTCTCCATGAAGAGATTGGCCCGATGATGCCTTTTACTTAGGATTAGAATGAAGGTTAATTCCGGCTGCATCCACTTACTGAGCATTTCAGTAAATGTAGGTGTCATGGTGGATATATATATATATATGTGTGTGTGTGTATATATATATATATATATATATATATATATATATATATATATATATATATAATATTTTTCTCATGGGATACCCATAACTTCATGAGCTAGGTCTTGCAATTTAATCGGACCTCACCTCTATGGTTTTTGTTTTGGGGGTCTGTCTTGCTGGACTCATCACCAGAAAGCATTCTTTCCATGTCCCTGAGTCACAGAAAGGTAAAGTGTGTTCCCTTGTTGGCTGCACGGTTTTGGCTATGTGACATCTTTTCACATTAAACCCCAAATCATGCCACATGCTCAAGCTACTCTTCGGTTTTAATGAATTTTGTGAGGGAAAGGTTAGCTGATTTCCACACCCTTGATTGATCTTGTTATTTTCATTATCACACTTCCTTGCATTTCCTGGTTTCAATTAAGGCTGAAAACAGTGTCAAAATCACAGGACTGTGAATGCCTATCTTCAGATAGTCTCCACTGAGGGGGGAATCTCTTAGGCCAGGAAGCTCCACAGTTGCCTGCCTGTGAATTTGAATGGATTTTTCCACACTGGGTAAGTTTTCAGAACCTAGCTCAAATTTGATGTAAATATTTAAATTGAATTTCTAATTTTAAAGTTTGCCCGTTGATGCCAATTTTTGGCTTCAATAACTATAACTGTGTAATGCTAAGCTGGACAACATTGAACTATAAATTGCTGCAACTCATGTTTCTAGAACTAACATCATATAGCCAACTCAGACTCCATGTGAAAATTAGGGTGAAATGGCCCTGATTCTGAAGACTTCAGAAAACCTTTCCTTAGCTATTGCAAAAATCATGGTATCAGGATTTTTTTCTTTATTTTTTTGGGTACATGGAACCAAAACATGGTACCTCTAGCATGCTAATCACACACTACACTACTAAGTTACATCCCTGTCTTTGTATCATAGTATTCTCCATAAACTTGAAAAAAATTTCTGGGTTTTTTTTGTTTGTATCTATTTCCACATATGTGAGGTGTGTGCACCTATACACACCCAACACAGAATACACAACAAACAGAACTGAGAGAGAATAGAGGCATCCTAATGTTTTAAATATTAATATTTTTTTCTGTTGTGATTTCTTAAAATATGTATTTCCTGTGAAATTTTATAAATACGTTTAAAATAAAGGAACTGGAATCCTCAGAAGAAAAACTTATATGTTGAGGGCTGAGAATACAGAGCAGTGTTACCAGGAGTGTTAGCCATTCTTTCTGTGAGCCTTAACCTTCACTTCAACAAATGTCTACATTTGCATAACCAGTTGCTAAAATAATTCTCACATTAAATCATCCATTGTTGACCTGCCACACTATATGACAAAATAGTCTTAGAGTGATTTTATAATTATACTTTTTGATGCTATGCCTATGGCTGCCGAAAGTCAGCCTTGCCAATCCAATGCATATTTTATATTATTTTTATACATAAGCAGAGGCTAAAAATGGGCAATGTAAAACATTTGTCATTGCACTGTGTCATCTTTAGACAAATTATCGCACCAGAATAGATAGAAAAACATTCTGATGAGGCAAGTTTTCTATGGCTGTATTATATTCTTTTTGTTCAGCTATCAAAATACCTGGGTTAGTTACAGAATTTAAAAGGAATAAAAGATAGCCTACAAACTTTGTAATGTTTTCACCTTTTTCCCCCTCATGATTACACAGATATGAGAATACATGTGCTTTTTAAAATAAGGCCTTATCTTCTCTGCCACTGTTGGATGGCACCTTTAGCTAAGAGAGTGACCCTTAATGTCATGGCATCTGTTCACATTACTTTGTCCTTCCTGGAGTTAGCATTGCTGGTTCTAGAACATTTGTGTATCCATGTTGTCCTTGTTGTTGTTTTGTTTCGAGACAGGATTTCTCTGTGTAGTTTTGGTACCTGTCCTGGATCTTGCTCTGTAGACCAGGCTGGCCTCAAACTCACAGAGATCTACCTGTCTCTGCCTCCTCCCAAGTGCTGGGATTAAAGGCATGCACCACCACTGCCCATCTCCAAGTTGTATATTCAAATGCTTCTGATAGCCTCCTTTTCACCTGGATGCTCATATATCATGTTTTCTTCATAGGGACTATGATTTCAAGTTGAATGACTGTCTACTGAATATTAAGAAATGGGAAAAAAACAGAAGAGTTCATTTCCAATACCTCAGAGTAAAAAAAAAAAAAAGGATCTCAGAATGTGCCCAATTTGTTCTACAGAATAAGTTTTGATAGTATTATTAGAGAGAGAGGGAGAGAGAGAGAGAGAGAGAGAGAGAGAGAGAGAGAGAGAGAGAGAGAGAGAGAGAGAATGAAATGAATTGTATGGATCCCCTACATATTATCTGCCAGCAATAACATACTTTACTTACATTTTGTAAAGTTAACATCATTATCATTATAAAGCCCACATTTTAACTTGTTGTTATTTAAAATCCAGTCACATAATATTTCAGACAGGCGAAGTCTGTGGAATGTTTGAAATTATGAAAGTATTCCTCCAGCATATTAAAAGATTTATTAAACACTTGAAATGTGCCAAGCCTGGTGGTAAGTTCTCTTTACAAATCAAATGTTTTAATGTTTGCAAGTGTTCTTGGCACTAGGAAACAATTCTTCTTTAGAGGAGGAGATTGGGGAAACCTAAACAATTGGATCAAGTGTACATTAGAAAGTTATATCATGTTTCCCACAGCTCTTGATTCCTCATGTGCCCTCTTTTATACCCAATTACAATCTCGTTCTTACAAAATGTGAACTATGTATCAGGCACTGACCTTTGATGCCTATGTACTTAGATGCCTAGCATGCTTAAATGACCTGGCCAATTGCATGCTATTTAGAAGTAACAGAGCCATGGCTCAGATTCCAGTCTTATGATTCCAAACTAATTAGTACTTCTATCATGGGATGTAAATCTCTTAATCAATGCAACCAGGAGATAAGAGGGGGATGATTAAACATGGGTTATTTAATGATTATTCACTAAAAAAAAGATAGACAATTCAAAAAAGCCCTCAAGACTATCTCTGAAATAAAGGAACCATAATTTCACTACTTGGAGCTTGTCTTGTGTGGCATTGATTTGAAATATTGAGTAGCTGTTGTATTTTTCATTCTTAGTGTCTATGTTAAATGATATATAGCCTATATTTTATTGTACTGTAGAAGCAGTTATTTTATTATTATTTTTAGTTGTTGGAAATTAATACAACTTCAAAACTAACTCCTCTGTGGATTAAAGTGATTTACTGAGCATTCAGTTAGAGCAGTTTCAGGTACTTTGAATAAGGAATGAAGTACGGTGAATGAGAAGTAGTTCTATGAAAAGGACAAAAGATTGAAGGAAAGGAATATTGGTTCCATGACTGAAAACCTAGGCAAGGAGAGCTGTAAAGAGAATTAAAATATAGCAGGAGCAATAAGTGACTAAATGTATGTTGGGTGGGTGTTGTGACTATGACATTCATTCCTAGGGCTGTAAGACTGGTAGCATTTCCAAGTCACCAGGCTTTCCCATGGTTCTGTTATGATTTGCACTTTCTTTGCACCATATCTTCTTTGTCCTCATTTATTCACTACCACTATACCAGCACTTTCAGAAAGAGCCCTCACTGAGTCCTAAACAGGAATCGCTATCCCATACTGTGTAGATGGATCCTCCTCGGAGGCTGCTACTAAAAGGGTGAGTGCTCTCAATTTGGAGGAACAAGGAACTAGCACAAAGTGGAGGGCACTCTCAGTACGTACAGAAGAAACTACTTTTGTACCTGAACATAACACACCGATTCTTTAAGCAGTCACCTCCTAATCTACTGGATAATAGAATAGTAATTATATTAGTTTTTTTAAGAGTTCCTGTCAAAAGTGCTAGGAATCCAATGGCTTAAACCACAGAAATTTATTTATTCTCTCAGAGCTTTAGAGGCTAGAAGTTCAAAATCAGGCTAGAGAAAAAAAAATACTTCCTTGCGTTTTTGACTTCTGGTACCCAGTAACATCTGGCATCTGCTGTCCTTCCTCTGCTTAGAGCTGTTCAATTCCAGTCTCTGGCTTGTCTTATAATCGACATCTGAGTGTATTATATTTTTTTTTCTTATCAGAATGGTGTCATTGGATTCTGATCAGGCATTCATGTTGGAGCAGACTCATCAATCCACTATGAAGTGTTAGTTTAGCTCTGTTTTTTGTTTGGAGATCAGGGCACAGTGATGAGAAAAGTCCAAGGTGGACTTCTGTTCTCCTGGATGTTACTGTCCATCATGAAAATAAAGAATTCATCAAATCACCATGTTAGTGTGTATAAAGCACTATAAGGACTCCTTAAGTTGGCACAGCAGCAGAAATTGGTTGTGTCAAGGCTGAAAAAGCCTTCCTGTATGGTGGAGTTTGAGCTGATATATGAAAGATGAGTGCAGATAAGATTGTAAGGGAGGGAGAAGAGATAGATAAGGCTGATAGAGAAAGAATGTTCCAGACAGTGGGAGTAGCAGACATAAATGGCCCACATTGTCAGAAGGATACATTGAAAACCTCAAACAGTAATTGTGGCTGACATTTCTTAATTTATTTCTCATTAAAAGTCAAATTATGACCAAGTCATAGTCTCTAGATATTTATATATTAGAAAGATCCAGGCTCCTTGGTAACATACCTGGTCCCTGGTTAAGAATGGGGACATATATTACTCAAAGAATAAGGAACTCAACAGGCTGTCGGAATCCCTCAGAAAGACTCAGGAGCCAACTTGAAAAGGTTCTTACTAACCAAATGGGAAAATCTGAGCATCAACGCAACAGATTGAAACATATTATACATTAAAATTTATGAGTATAAAGTGATATTTTTAAATGGCTTGAAGCTTTGCATGAAAGAATGGATCGACTCAGTAGTTCTTAATATTTCTGAAATAGAAATGATAGGATGTTACATACCTCTACAAAACTCTATACCCAAATTTGAGCCTTAATTAAGGGAAAGCTTCTCAATCTAATCACCAATTTACAGGAATCCCTTAAAGGATGTGGTAGAAACATTGCAGCAAAGTCTTAAAATATCCCAAACCTAAAGGAGCAAATGACCTGGTTTCCTTAATAAGCTGCCAGTAGAAAAATAAGAGAGGAGGGACTATTTGAATTAAAAGACATGAATACTAAATATAGCATGTGTATTTTGTTTGGCTCTGTATTCAAAGCCATCCAGTGGTAAAAGATAACCATAAAGGCAGATTGCAATAGGCAATAAAACTTGAACTCTGCAGTGATTGACAGTGAAGAATATTAGTCATTTGTCAGGGGGAAGCATGAGGATTATGAATGCATTATGTTTTTTTATTATTAATTAAGATTTTTTTCATTTATTTTACATCCCGATTGCATTTTCCCCTCTCTCCCCTCCTCCTGTTCCACACCCCCTCCCGGCCTCCCCTCTATCTCCTCTCCCTTATCTACTCCTCCTCTGTCTCCATTCAGAAAGGGGCTGGGCTCCCATGGGCGTCAACAAAGCATGGCACATCAAGTTGAGGCAGGACCAAGCTCCTCCTTCAGCATGAAGGTTGGGTGAGGCAACCCAGACTGCCGTATAGGTTCCTAAAACCAGTTCAAGCACCAGAGACAGGGACAGGTCCTGACCCCAATGCTAGGAACCCCACAAACAGACCAAGCTACATAACTGTCATGCACATGCAGAGGGCCTAGGTCGGTCCCAGGCAGGCTCCCTAGCTGTCAGTCCAGAGTCCATGAGCCCCCAGGAGCTCCGATCAGCTGTCTCTGTGGGTTCCCCCTTCAACCATGACCTTGACCCCCTGGCTCCTATAATCCCTCCTCCCTCTCTTCAGCAGAACTCCAGAGCTCAGCTCTCCTCACATTATGTTTTTTTAATAATTATCTTTTTGAAATACATACTGAAATACTTATTAAGTAAAATATTAAAATCACAAATCACTGAGATTTGCCTCAAAATATTCTGATGGCTAGAAGTCAGACCTCTGTGTGTTCAGTTTGCAACTGGGTGACAGGTGCATGGGACAATTTGTACACTACTCTATTTTTTTTTGTATTCTTTTTTTTTTTCAATGATAAATGAAAGAATGGGGGCATCAATTAGGAAACAGAAAAGAGCCCTTTGTGAATGCTTCCTTTGTGGACTTCACTCCTTCATCCTAAGTGTTTTGGTGCTTGACTGGCTAATTAATGTCCCCTTCCTCAAGCATGGTCATCAAGGCAACAACTGCTGTGTCTCTGGGCAGGGAACACAGCAGAGTTATGAGGTCGAGATCCCTTGAGGTGTTTTAAGTGTTGAATTATCAAGCACCACGGAAAACTGTGAAAGAAGATGACCACAGGAAACCGTGAAGAAAGCTGTGTTTCTGTACTCTCATTCTAAAACACCTCTTTAAGTGCTTCCTGAAGGAAAAAAAAATAATGAAGTTCAGGAGAGGAAGCACATGGCATCCTTGAAAAATGGAAACCATGTTTTGCTTTTGTCGGAACACAGCAAATTCTGGCTAAATAATAACATAGCAATTTAATAATAACTAGTTAGCTTTTAAAAACCAGTGTGTAGACACCACCTTTGAAAGATTAAACCCAGTTTAGAACATCACATACATAATGTTGCATATTCGCCTTTCTCCAAACTTAGCTGCTATTTTAAACTAGTCACCTTAGAGTTGACTATTATTTTAAAGGCCCTTGAGTTACTTTCACAATATTTGAGAAATTTAGATTGTTATTTAGATTTGCTTTCTCTTTAGAGTCTATCCAAATTATCTTTGAGTGAAAAAAAAATTCCTTGGGGGTTATAGGTACTGCTAAAGACATAGGAGAGGAGTTAGAAAAATCAATCTTTGCTTATTGTTACAATGTATTAGGCACACATGGAAATCATAAGAATAAAATTATAAACAGTAATCAATATATGTTATCAATGTATTTGATTTGGTAAAACGCAGCTCATGGGAATCAGATGGGAAAGCATGTGCTGACACCTCCAAACGTGTTTACAACTTTAACCTTATCTTGAGCTCTCAAGTGACAATCTGACTTCACATATTGCTACCTGGATGACCTTCCTACCAACAGCTAACAATCAATAACCCGATTAAACTCAGTTCCACATTTATGTATTAAGCCCCTTTCAGGAGACATGTTAGAGGCTGAGGCTACAAGGACAATTATGAAATGGCCTCTATCCCAGGAAGTTATCTCTCTGTCCTTCCCTCACTTCTCTCCTCCCCCTTTTCTCTCTCTCCCCTCCTCCCACTCTCTTCTCTCCCTCCTTCCCCCTACACATGCACACACACACACACACACACACACACACACACACACACACACACCAGCCACACAATTATTTTTTCATCTAAAAATTCATTTTCTTTTTCAGTTCCATTTCTTTAGTTGATGGGAACACAACATCACTAAAACTGGAAACATCAAAGTCATTTTGACACATTTTTCTCTCAAGACTCATTTTCAAGGGATTTTCGACAGAATCTTGCAGTATGTCTCAGACAAGACTGTGAACTCACTATGTAGTAAAGTGCTGGTCTCCAACTCAAGATCATCCTCCTCCCTTAGCCTAGTGAAGGCTGAGATTATAGGACTATTTCCAATGATTTCAGACTTCAGATAAGTCTGCTGTTCCTTTTCTTCTCTTTCAGTCCTCCTTTTATGGCTTGGTTTTGTACTTTGTCATAGTTGTGAAATAGCCTCAAAATGGTTTCTCTCCTTCCAGGTTGCCCTGTTTTCACCCTATCTATTACCAGCAGAGCTTCATCCTAAAACATGGAGGCTGTATTGTATCAGCCCTGTTTTAAATTCTTTTCTAGACGTGTTGCAGACAGTGGAAGTCTTCAAGAAACTTCTGATTTTCTCACCTAGTTAATAAAACAAAACGATGAAAATTTCAAAGTAAATAACCTCTTGGGAAAAATAAGACTTTGAAATATGTCAGATAAAGAGATTGCATTTAACACCACAGAGTGATCCCTTGCTTCAAACATCTTACCTGAGTGAGATGCAGTCAGTCATGGGGCACAGAAAGAAGACCGAGCAGAGTGGCATACCTGGATCTTAGACAAGGTGGACAGTACCATCTAGCAGAGTGTTAGCAGACATAGGAAAGAGTGGAGCAAAATGTGTGCTCACGCTAGTCTCCAGGCTCCCAACAGGGATGCATGCTCGACCGGAAGGAAGGAGGCCCAAAGTATAGTCAACCCTCTGCATTTGTGAATTCCGCTTCCATATTTCTAGCCAACCATAGATGGAAAGCCATTAAAAAAAAGCATCTCTACTGATCATGTTCAGACATTTCGCTTGCCAATCTCTAAACAAAACAATAAAAAACTTTGTATAACATTTGTATTTGATTAAATTTCAGTAATCTATAAATGACTTAAAGTTCATGATAGGATTACCTAGGTTATTTTTAAATGCTATGCCATCTTGTACAACAAAATTGAATTTGTGAGGATTTGGTAATTACAAAGGGTCCTAGAATCAATCCATTAGAGACTTTAAGAGGTGACTGCATGTGGAAAATCACCACCCATCTTACTGTCTGAACTTACTAGGGAGAAGCAAATACACATTTCAGATACATTTGTAATAACAGAAGGAAAAATACAGAAATGAAAATATATATGCAATGGAAGTTAGGAACTAAGAAAAACAACATTAACAAAAGATGATTGGTGGCTCTCCAGTGGGTACACAACTTCAGACAATGAATGACTCCCCCACTTCCATAATCTACTAGTAGCCCATGGGTCATCAGAGAAGGAAGGGTAGGGTCCCAGGAGCTCCTTCCTCATCCATTCCTGATTGATAGGGCCAGTCTTGTGTAGACCCAGTGCTTGTAACAGAGCTGCTTTCAATTTGTTAATGCAAAGGTTGTGTCATGCCTGGAAGATGGTATTTCCAAGTCCTGTCTTCCATCAATTACATTCTTTCCACCACCACCCTTTCCTGGTGTCCCCTGAGCTTTATCAGGGTGTATAAATACTGTGTTTAAGGCTGAATATCAGCCATTGAACTGTCAATTATTCTCAGCACTTTGAACAGCATTCAGTTAATACATACAGTGGATATAGTCTCCATTCGCTGTAAAGAGACACTTCTCTGGTTAAGGCTGGGAATGTCATCCATCTATGGAGATAAGTAGATATTTAGAAGATAATTCAATGCTATGTCAACTTAGCTAAATAGTATTAAGCTCTCCTCTAAGACCTATGATTTCCTCAGCCATGTGTTTTTGGCCATACTTACAACCCTAGGCATGAGTTTCCCCCTATGGAGTGGGCCTCAAATTCAATTATAGTACTTGGTTACTCTCATAGTAGTCCTACCACTATTGCATAAGTGGACTCTTCTAGCCAGGAGGGTTGCTAATGAAGTTTGTAGAATTCACAGCTGAGTAACACCATCGATGTCCTTTTTTTTTTTTTTTCATAAGCAGTCTACATAGCACCTTTTAACACCATGAAAGCTAGTACCAGCTCAGTTCTTGGTTGAATCCTTTGTATCTTGCACCAAAGTATGTAGTGTCTTAGCAATAGGGTCTTATCACCTAGTTTGGGTAGGCAACCTATGGAATGGTTAAGTACCTGTATTGTTTGGGGGGCCTCTTAGGTTTCTTGACCATCACTCAGCTCATCACAGGCATCTCACACCTATTTTGTTTAGTAACCCATGGCTTCCAGGAGAAACAGCATCAGGCCATACAGGGTATCTCCCTATTAATTCCACTAAATTATATTTTAATTGTATTACAAGGTAGTAGGTTTCTATATAGCATTTTCATACTCCGTTAGCTTTGATTAATCCTCCCCACCTCATTTCCCATACCCCACTCCATTCCTTGCCTAAACTTTTCCACTCCCCCAAATTCCCTTCTCTCCTTTCTTTTTATCCATGCATGCCTAGTTATCCCCATCCCTTTAAGGTCTTCTCTCCTCCTTTGGCAATGTTCTACTCTACTGTCTTCTACAGGTACTTCAAGTTAAATATACATAACTTGGGATTTGAAGCTAGTGTTCACAAATAAGAAGTATTCACAAACAAGAGAGCATCTTGGTTTTGTGAGTTTCGATCACCTCGCTCAGTTTAACTTTGTCCGGCTGCATCCATGTCCCTGACAATTTCATCATTTATTTTTCTCTTTATAGCTGAATATAATTCCACTGTGAATATGTACCACATTTTCCATTATCCACTCATGAGTTGATGGATATTTAGGGTGATTCTATTTCCTAGATATTGTGGAAGAACATCAGTAAACATGGATATGCAGGTATCTCAGTTAGCATGATATAGAGTCCCTTGGGTGTACCCAGAAATTATATAGCTAGATCATATGGTAGTTTTGTTTTATAAATTTTCAGAGTGCTTTCCAAAGGGGCTACATTAATTTCTACTCCCCTCAATAGTAAAGTGTAAGGATTCCCATTTTCTCCCAACCATGCCAACATTTGTTTTCCTTTGTGCTATTGATGATGGCCATTCTGACTGGAATAAGATGGAATCTTAAAGTAGTTTCAGTCTGCATCTCCCTGCTGGCTAAGGATGTGGAACACTTCTTATGGTACTTCCATGTCACTGTGTTTCTTCTTTGAGAGAGCTCTCTGTTCACTGCCATGGCCCATTTTTAATTGATGTGTTTGCTTTACTGATGTTTTTTTTTTTTTTTTTTTTTTTTTGGTTTTTTGAGACAGGGTTTCTCTGCGTAGCTTTGCACCTTTCCTGGAACTCACTTGGTAGCCCAGGCTGGCCTCGAACTCACAGAAATTCACCTGGCTCTACCTCCCAAGTGCTGGGATTAAAGGCGTGCGCCACCACCGCCCAGCTTTTTTTTTTTTTTTTTTTATGTTTTGTTTTTTGAGTGTTCTTTTTTTTTGTATATTCTAGACACCAATTCTCTGTCAAATGTAAGGCCCCCCTCTACAGGATTCCTCTTCCCTTGACTGACAGTTTCCTTTAAATCTATTTTTTTTATTGATTATCGTTCCCACATGTATTTGGACCTTTTATCAAATTTCATGTTAATCTGTATTAATAAAAGTGAAAAAAATTAATGAAAGCTTTGTGACATGATTTAATAAACTAGTTTTTCCTTATTCTTTGTAAGGTGTTTTAGAATATATATTCCTGTGCCTAAGCATAGTATTATTTTTTTAACTTCCAGAAATATTTAATTGAATTTTAAATTTGAGAACATGAAATTTCATGTTGAGAACAATTGATATTTTTCCAATACTTGATTCTCCTGTCAGAGAATATGACCTATATGGTGTGTGTAAGCCTTTTGTTTGTTAGTGGCATCACACTGATTTTTAAAATATGTAGGTCTTATCTCTTTCTTGCTAACTGGATTTTAGATGTTTTATATTTTTGACTGCTGTTATCTTTGATAATTTTCCTCTAAATTATTTTGTCTTCATTTCTATAATTTAGATATGTAATTGTGCTGTATATTATTACCTATGTATTTATATATTACATAATCAGTTTTATAATGAGATGCATGCTCAAATTTTATACTGACTCATACTTTTTCATCAGCAGATTATCTTAAGCACCAGAAATATCTCCTTCACCTAACAAGACTCCTTTCTTCCTCTTCCTTCTCTGTATGAACTCACTGCCTCTAGGAATGCTAAATGGGATCAAAGAGTAGTATTTATCAATAACTAAAGGAAGCATTAGAAATCAGAAACTAGCCTTTTGAATAATTATAACTATTTATTTATTACCCAAAAATAGGTATGTAATATTGCTTGGCCTAAGCCAGTTTTCAGGTTGACTCAAAAACTCAGTACCAGATATAGTAGAGACATATTAAAGACAAAAATAGCAAGGAGGATTGAAAGGGAGATTGTGGGATATTGTGTTCCCCAATATATTGTGCACCCTCATAAAGCAGAACAGCCGCTAGATATAGAGGCCAGAAAATGGTGGCACACACACCTTCAATCCTAGCATTCAAGAGGCAGAGATCCATCTGGATCTCTGTGAGTTCAAAGCCACATTGGAAACAGCTAGGCATGGTGACACATGCCTTTTATCCCAGGAAGTGATAGCAGGAAGCAGAAAGGTATAAAAGGCATGAAAACCAGGAACTAGAGCCTGGTTAAGCTTTTAGGCTTCTAGCAGCAGTTCAGCTGAGAAGTTGGTGAGGTGAGGTTAGCTGTGGCCTGTTCTGTCTCTCTGATCTTTCAACATTCACCCCAATACCTGGCTCCAGGTTTGTTTTTATTAATATAAGACCTTTTAGAAATTCGTGCTATAAGAGATAGCAATTAGGAGATAAATGGTAAGTCAAAAAAGATGGAGTCAGGATGTTACCATGTGAAATGGTACCAAGTGAAACAAGGAAATGGATTTCAGGAATAATAAAAGAAAAAAAACCACCAATGGATGTGATGCTTTATTATTAGGCATTAAGTAACCTGAAAATCTCAAACTGCTACCAGGTTGCCATGGTCAGGTGTGAATGGCTAAACCTCCGTGGGAGAAAGCAGAAGAGCCCACATTCTGTGTAAGATAAGCCACAGAAAAGAAGAAGACAAGTTAGGAAACAGAGCCTCGAGGCCCCTTCCTGTACAGGCCTCTAAGAGAGTGATTCTATCTCTGATATCTGAAGATAGGCAGCAGCTCTTGCAGATATGACAGCCATGTGCCGGAGATGACCTGCTTGCCACCTCGGAGAAACATGAACCGTATAACTGCTGGATAATTCCCTTGCCTTTAAGCATTGGCCAGTTCCTTTAGTCAGGAAGTCCAGTTCTGAAAACTGGACTCCTCTCTCCCAATTGAGTGCCAGATCACTGTTCAATTTTTAAAAGTATTTCCCTTTACATCACTATTAAGGTATACCAAAGCATAAAATGCAGTGACTTGAAGGAGAAATGAACAGAAACACAATCATACCATATTATTTCATTTTTCTGGTCTATAGAAAATTAAGCAGACAAAAGAAAGATGCATGGCTTTGGCAACTTTTATTATTAAATTTCTCTTTTAAAATGCATATTTTTCATTTCTTATCAGCTTGTCAATGTGGATCGCCCACAGATGAAGGTGAAGAACTATCATTACCATCCAACTCCATATTTTTGTTTGTATTAGAGCTATATGATGTTAATAGTGTGTTCAGGTATTAAAAATTGACGTTATCTTCCTGAGCCGTATTTCCCAAACCTAGAGTTAGGGTTTCCCATTGATATTCTCTTTGTTATGGATGCTCTAGGCATCTCTTCTTCCAGAACCAAGTGATGTCCTCTTTTCAAGAAGCACTGAGAGCTGCCCTTTTGCTAATTTACCAGATGCTTGAAAGTATGTGCCAGAAGCTGTAGAACGTGGTGGGAATTTAGCTTTGTTGCCATGTGACCTTGAACAGCTAACTGCTTGTTTCCCTATCCTTAAAAGAAAGGCATTGGCATGTGCCTTTTACTCATTTGTTCTCAAATTCACTTACTTAGTCCTGCTCTGCCTCATTCTATCCCAAAGGCTGATGGCTGGCCCCTAATCTCCAGGCTTCCAGCAGGAGTTGGCCAATGGGAAGCACTTATAAGTGTTCTGAGGCTGGCAGGAGAGAAGTGGTGTCTTTCCCATGTTTTCTCCCCACTCCCAGAGCATATCTCCCCATTGGGTACTCTTTGTGAGGATAGTCCCTACTTCTACAGAGAGTTAACTCCACAGAATGGCTAAGAGGAGAACTGAGCCCCACTTGAAGAGGGAGAGATAAAACAAATCAAAAGGATTCTAGCTGCTTTTCAGTTCTTTTGGGAGAGCAGAAACATGGTAAATTCTTGGGGCTCTAGTCTAAGGATTTAGTATGAAGGGAGTCAAATCTTAGTTTGGAGGTCTATAGCTAGCTTTCTGTGTTTCAGTGACTTTTGACTTCATAAGATTTTTATTAACACTTTATTTTTTTTTATTTTATTTTACAATACTATTCAGTTATACATAACAGCCACAGATTCCCTTGTTCTCCCCCTTTCTGCCCCCTCCCCTTCCCCCCAGCCAACCCCCCATTCCCACCACCTCCAGATCAAGGCCACCCCCGAGGACTGAGATCGACCTGATAGACTCAGTCCAGGCAGGTCCAGTCCCCTCCTCCCAGATTGAGCCAAGCGTCCCTATATAAGTCCCAGGTTTCAAACAGCTAACTCATGCAATGAGCCCAGGACCCGGTACCACTGCCTAGATGCCTCCCAAACAGATCAAGCCAATCAACTGTCTCACCTATTCAGAGGGCCTGATCCAGTTGGGGGCCCCTCAGCCTTTGGTTCATAGTTCATGTGTTTCCATTCGTTTGGCTATTTGTCCCTGTGCTTTATCCAACCTTGGTTTCAACAATTCTCGCTCATATAAACCCTCCTCTTTCTCGCTAATTAGACTCCCAGAGCTCCACCCGGGGCCTAGCCGTGGATGTCTGCATCCAGATTCCTCAGTCCTTGGATGGGGTTTATGGCACAACTATTAGGGTGTTTGGCCATCCCATCACCAGAGTAGGTCAGTCACGGCTGTCTCTCGACCATTGCCAGCAGTCTTTTGTCGGGTATCTTTGTGGATTTCTGTGGGCCTCTTTAGCTCTTTGTTTCTTCCTTTTCTCATACACCTGTCAGAATGGCTAAGATCAAAGACACTGAAGACACTTTATGCTGGAGAGGATGTGTAACTAGGGGAACTCTCCTCCACTGCTGGTGGGAATGCAAGCTTGTACAACCACTTTGGAAATCAATATGGCACTTTCTTAGAAAATTGGGAATCAATCTCCCCCAAGATCCAGCTATACCACTCCTGGGCATATACCCAAGAAATGCTCAATCATACCACAAGAGCACTTGCTCAGCTATGTTCATATCAGCATTGTTTGTAATAGCCAAAACCTGGAAACAACCTAGATGCCCTTCAATTGAAGAATGGATAAATAAATTGTGGCACATATACACAATGGAATACTACTCAGCAGAGAAAAACAATGACATCATGAGGTTTGCAGGCAAATGGATGGATCTAGAAAAAATCATCCTGAGTGAGGTAACCCAGACTCAGAAAGACAAATATGGTATGTACTCACTCATAGGAGGATGCTAGATGTGGAACAAGGATGACTGGACTGCTACTTACATCACCAGTGAGGCTACCTGGAAAACGGGACCCCAAGAAAGACACGGAGAAATGGATGAGATCTACATGAACAGCCTGGACATGAGTGGGAGCAATGAAGGGCGAGGGTCGAGGGAAAGAGAGCGGGAGATCCTAGCTGGATCAAGAAAAGAGGGAGAACAAGAAATAGGAGACCATGGTAAATGAAGACCACATGAGATTCCATTTTTGATGGGAGTGATGAGATTCTGGAGACAGGTCCTGAGACACGTGTGGGACTCAACTATCAAGGAAGTAACATATACTTTATCTTAGCAATGTTTGCACTGTTCAGTCACAGTCATAATATAGAAGATGGGGACCAAAGAATGGATTTATTAGAGGGCTTCTCAAGTCACTTAATAATTAAGCATTCCTGCTTCTTATTCTGCATTCATGGGTTTGTGAGTTGTTTGGGAGTTCTCCTGTCTTAAACGATTTTGTTGCATTGAATTAAAGAGAAGATGCTGGCTGTTTGATTGTTTCTAAGACATTGAAACAACAGTCTGAGGAACAACAGACTAGTAATTAGTTCTTATTACCAAAGGGAAATTGTACTACTGGTGTTGTACAAGAGGCTATGAAGGAGGAAGTACTAAATGTTGTCATGGACACCACGAACCACTCATCATGGCACAGCAGAGTAGAAAAATAATGTTTAGCATGTTAGTTTGTGAATCAGAAGTTACTCATGACTCCTTCAGAGGTGACTGAAGGAAATAGTTTACAGAGTGAATGCTGGACTGTAGCAGAGAAAGTATTTGATTGACTAAATCTGAGCTATGGCCTTACTTGAACTCTCTCAGTGTAAAGATCAAGACAAAAATACTAGCCCTTTCTGTCATGGGCCTTCAGTGGATAGGCACATGTAGATGTAACCAACCGTCTTATTAAATAAGAAACACAGAAACAATGTAAAAGAGAAAGACGAGAGGTCAGAGCTCAGAGCTAAAATCTCACCCTTCCTCCTGCTGTCCCAGCTTCGCGAAAAGAGACCTACTTCCTCTCGGTTCGTATTTTTAAAGTATGTTGTTCTGCCTTCTCATTGGTTGTAAACCCAAACACATGACTGCCTTGTCACTGTCTGAATGTACAGCCCCCTAGGTCTTAAAGGCATATGTCTCCAATGCTGGCTGTATCCCTGAACACACAGAGATCTTATGGGATTAAAGGCGTGTGCCACCACCGCCACACTCTTGCTATGGCTCTAATAGCTCTGACCCTGAACACACAGATATCTATGGGATTAAAGGCGTGTGCCACCACCGCCACACTCTTGCTATGGCTCTAATAGCTCTGACCCCCAGACAACTTTATTTATTAACATACAATCAAATTAATATTTCAGTACAAATCAAAATAATATTTCAATACAATTAGATTACCACCACATTTCCCCTTTTCTATTTTAATAAAAAGAAAAAAAGCAAAAGGTTATGACTAACAAAAGAAAAACTATATACAAAAGTACAATAACTATATACAATATATCAAGTAATAAATACCTAAACATGTATTTGACAAATCAGAGAAATAATTCCATTATCTATCCTATTTTGGTAAATCCAAGATGTATCTAATGTACTTTCTATCCTAATTAATTTTCAACTATAACTAACTAATCTTCAACCATAACTAACTAATTTTCAACTCCCTCAGAGACCCAAGAAGGGAATAATATTAGCTAACAAAAATAAAAACAGGAAGTGCATGCAAGCAACTTCCAAAAAATTTGTGAGTTGACAGAAACAGCCAGCTGCCTGGGCAGTCACTGATGTTTCTCCACAGTGTTGGGGCATCATCTTCAGCCTATAGGCTTAGTGTATCTGACAGACTCATTTGTGATGTAGGATGTACACAAGGTCAACAGTTCAACCTCACATTGGGTGAGAGCAGTCCATGTACCAGAAACACCTGAATTCCACTAGTGTCCTGTCATGATTCAGGATTTTAAATTCTGGAAATTGTTGACAGTTTTTAAATTCAGCTGTCCATTCTTCTTGGCTGTGTATATATGGCTTCATCTCAGCATCCCCTTCTTCTCCGCATCCCTCTATTAAATGCCAGTCTACTTTCGAGAGGCATGAGCTTTCAGCTGCTGTTCCATTGTACAACAGAATCCATCGGCCCTCTGCCTGTTAAGCTGCCTTCGAAGAAAAGGGCACCGTACCTTTTCCGGATGCGAAGGCCACTTCAGGGATGGGGCCATATTGTCCTGGCCTCAGAAGATGCCTTTTGATAAAGCCATAACCACACTTGTTTTGGCAAGAATCAGTAGTCCCTTGTTTCGTGATCTGTCTGTCCATTTTGTCCTGTTGATTCGAGGATACTTTGTTGTCCAGTGGCTAACTTTTGCCAGAATGAAAGTTGACTCCATATGCAGTTTCTTCAATGCCCATATTTTCTCTAAAGTAGATTGGTACTGCCAGGAGCCGACATGTCTCAAAAAAGAAAAATTTTCTAAGTTATTAAAACATTTTAAATGCCATATTCTGTAGATCTCTGAAGGGTTTGAAGATGACCTGTCTAAAACATCTCTGCTCAATTTTTAAAACATATCCAATATGACTACAAGTTCCATGATAATGTCTAACTACTAGCTTTCATTTCTTTATATCCTAATAGTTGATAATAATAACATTCAAGGATCAGAAATTTGCATTACATTGTTAAATGGATGGAATAAATACAATTAGAAATATACATATAGCATTTTCTAACAATATCAGTTTCAAATTTGTGTACAATATAAAACAATTCAATCCAATGTAAAGTATTTAAAACTAGTAATTGTCTTTCTCTTTTCTTTCTTTTTTTTTTTCTTTCTTTCTTTCTTTCCTTCTTTCTTTCTTTCTTTCTTTTTTTTTTTTAAACAAGAACCTTAAATCTAATCTCCTTTGCTTAGCCTTTTTCCTAACCCTTGACAATAACTTGTAACCAACCCCCCTAAATACTGAAAATTATCCCAGACCCAGAACCCATTAAAAAGACCAAAAAACCACCTGCCCCACACCACCTCTTTGGGAATGTGGGCGTCGTATTCTTAAAATTGCTTCCTGCTGGGTATGGGCGAAGTTTTCTTTATCCTGAAAGAAAAATTTTAGGTTAATTGTCAAATTCTAGGAGAGGTAACTATATCCTTCATTATCCAGTCTGTGTATAATGCCAAAGTTGAGGGTTTATCTCAAGTCCTTATTCAAGTAGTCTTTGAGACTGGATCATCTCAGCTAGTCATCTCAAAATTACTCTGAGCATCTTATAGTTCAAAGCTGATCTATGGATGATGTTTGTCAGCTTAATGATATTATTATTGTCCACGTGGAATTGTTGTTGTTGTGGGGCCCCATCTTCTTTCTGGAGACTTCAGTTGATATTAGGCCTGGCCGTGATTTCCTGCAGAAAACTGATAAGAGACTCGAACACAAAAACATATATATGCAGCTAGCCTTTTTTCTAGAATTAGTTAGTACTCTATGTGACCATTCATATCTTAACAAAGTTTAAAATGTATATATATATATTAATCTTGTAAATTTTGATATAAAATTTATACTTTGAGAAAAGTTTAAAGAATCAGAATAGAATCAAAGAGTTGAGATTAGTAATAGAATAGTCCCTTAATTAATTTTGCTTTTGTCCTGTACCATAGCAGAAGATGGCTCTTATTCTGGCATGATACAGGGAGTTTGCATTTTCCTTTTAACAACATGCTTGATTTTAAAGAAGGAGAGAGCCATTCTCCAACTCCAAAGTCAGCTTTAAATTTTAATTGAACTGGGACTGTTAGAAGACCAATAGTGTTAAATCTTTAGAGAAAAGCAGAAACAAACATTTAGGAAGACATAAATTTTTTTTTTTTTTTTTTTTTTTTTTTAGATAATATATACCCATACACCGTTTCACTCTGTTTCTTGGGATAGATGATTTGTCCCTTTTCTTCAGTTGTCTCATTTGTCCAGTGTTCTTCAGATTCCTTAACCTTCATTCTCCTAAAAGACAAAAACAAAAACTTTTCCCCAAGACTAATTTTGGGGATGTTCCTTTTTGGCAAGTTATTATCTGATGAAATGAAAAGGCATGTTTTATTGATACAAGTTAGTTTAAATTGGATGTTCATGCTGGTTGATGAACTATCACCTCCTCTAATTAAGAGGTCTCTCTTGTTCAAATCGAACCTTTATCAATTTTGATGGTACCCACAGCTTATCTTCTCCTGTAGAAACAAAAGCAAAACCACGTCCCCAATGTAATACATACCCTGGTTTCCATTCTGAGGTCAGCACATCCTTAAAGTGTATAGGCTGATTTAATTCTGTAGTTTTTTCTATTATCCAATGTCTCTCTGCAGCTGTTGTTCCTTTCTCATTGGCATTCAGAAAATTCAAAGTTAGAAGAGCATTATGCAGTCTATTTCTGGGGGTTTTTGTTACCCATTTCTGTTTATTTAGCATATCCTTTAGAGTTCTGTTTGATCTTTCTATAACTGCTTGACCTGTAGGATTATGTGGTATGCCTGTAATATGCTTTATATTGTAATAAGCAAAAAACTGTTTCATTTTAACAGAGACATATGATGGAGCATTGTCAGTTTTGATTTGTGCAGGTATACCCATGATGGCCATAACTTCTAGCAAATGAGTGATTACAGAATCAGCTTTTTCAGAACTCAAAGCAGTTGCCCATTGAAATCCTGAATAAGTATCGATAGTGTGGTGTACATATTTCAATTTTCCAAATTCTGCAAAGTGAAACACGTCCATCTGCCAGATTTCATTTCTCTGAGTACCCCTTGGGTTACATCCTGCTGGTAATGGCGTCTGATTGTAGAAGGAACAAGTAGGACATTTCTTTATTATTTCTTTGGCTTGTTGCCAGGTTATGGAAAAATCCTTTTTTAAACCTTTACTATTAACGTGATGTTTTTTATGAAATTCTGAGGCCTCCAGCACATTTCCTATCAATAATTTATCAATCTCTTCATTGCCTTGTGCTAGAGGGCCTGGCAGACCAGTATGGGATCGAATGTGAGTTATATATAAAGGATGATTCCTTTTCCTGATTGTATCTTGTAATTGAATAAATAGTGAAGTTAATTCTGAAGCATCAGGGATAAATTCTGCAGTCTCAATATGTAACACCACTCTTTCAGCATACTGAGAGTCAGTTACTATGTTGAGAGGTTCTGAAAAATCCATTAATACCAACAGAATAGCATACAATTCTGATTTTTGCACTGAATTATACGGACTTTGAACCACTTTACTTAAATTTTCTGATTTGTAACCTGCCTTTCCTTCTTTGTTGGCATCTGTATAAAATGTACGAACTCCAGATATGGGTTTTTGCTGTACAATTCGAGGCAAGATCCATTCAGCTCTCTTTATAAGATCAATTCTATTGCTTTTGGGATATTTGCTGTTAATTTCTCCCAAAAAATTACTGCAAGCTCTTTGCCAAGGTTCACTTTCTGTCCATAATTTTTCAATGTCCTCCTTAGTTAATGGTACGACAATTTCTGCTGGGTCTATGCCTGCTAATTGACGAAGTCTCATTTTTCCTTTGTAAATCAAGTCAGAGATTTTTTCCACATAAGTTTTTAATTTTTTATTTGGTTTATTTGGTAAAAATATCCATTCCAATATAATATCTTCCCTCTGCATTAATATTCCAGTAGGAGAACGCCTAGAAGGTAAGATAACCAAAATGCAATCCAGCTTTGGATCAATACGATTCACGTGTCCTTCATGCACTTTCTTTTCTACCAATGCTAATTCTTTCTCAGCTTCAGGTGATAATTCTCTTGGACTATTTAAGTCCTTGTCACCTTCTAAGGTTTTGAACAAATTAGTCAGTTCATCATTTTTTACCCCAACAATAGTTCGTAGATGAGAAATATCTCCAAATAATCTTTGAAAGTCATTAAGAGTCTGTAGTCTATCTCTCCGAATTTGCACCTTTTGGGGTCTAATTTTTTGTAGCTCTATTTTATATCCTAAATAATTAATAGAATCTCCTCTTTGTATCTTTTCAGGAGCAATTTGTAATCCCCAGCGAGGCAAAATTTTCTTTACTTCTTCAAACATTATTTCTAAAGTATCTGCATTTGAGTCAGCTAGTAAAATATCGTCCATATAATGATAAATTATAGATTTAGGAAATTTTTTACGTATCACTTCCAATGGCTGTTGTACAAAATATTGGCACAGAGTTGGGCTATTCAACATTCCCTGTGGGAGGACCCTCCATTGAAATCTTTTAACCGGTTGAGAATTATTATAAGTAGGCACTGTAAAAGCAAATCTTTCTCTGTCTTTTTCTTGTAAGGGTATTGAAAAGAAACAGTCTTTTAAATCAATAACTATGAGAGGCCATCCTTTTGGTAACAGAGTAGGCAAAGGCATCCCAGATTGTAGAGAACTCATTGGCTGAATTACTTTGTTAATTGCCCTAAGGTCTGTTACCATTCTCCATTTACCAGATTTCTTTTTAATAACAAATACAGGAGAATTCCAAGGGCTGGTTGATTCTTCAATATGCTGAGCATTTAACTGTTCTTCTACCAGCTCTTCTAAAGCCTGGAGTTTCTCTGTTGTTAAAGGCCATTGCTGGACCCATACAGGCTTGTCTGTTAACCATTTTAAAGGTAGAGCTGTTGGTGTCTTTGGAAGATCATCAGTTATTGTGCCCTGTTCTTGTATAATATGGATGGCTGGTGACCACTCATTAGAACAATATCTTCTAATATTTCTCTCAGTAACATGTGCTAGTTTATGATTTGTTTCTGAGATTGGAGGGATGTTAATCTGAGTATTCCATTGTTGCAACAAGTCTCGACCCCACAGGTTCATAGTTATGTTAGCCACATATGGTTTTAATTTTCCTCTCTGTCCTTCTGGACCTATACATTCGAGCCATCTTGCACTCTGTTTCACCTGAGATAATGTCCCAATTCCTAACAGTTGAACGTTTACCTCCTGAAGAGGCCAAGTTGGATGCCAAAATTCTGGTGCAATTATGGTAACGTCCGCACCTGTGTCTACCAGACCAGACAACAAAACACCATTTATTTTTATCGTTAATTTTGGTCTTTGTTCATTAATAGAAGTTTGCCAAAAAATTTTCTTTATGTTTTCTCCTGAATTTTCTATTCTCTCTGTTTCATCATTCTGACCAGCATGATTTATTCCAATAGGCATTTGGTTATTTAATCGCTCTCCAGAGCAGGCATTTCCTCTATGGCTGCCGGAAAGGTTTGAACTGGATTTGCACTGGGGGCCTGCCTGAGGCCCCTCTGGGAGTTTCCCGAAGATTGAGGCAAAGGATTACCCTGTCTGTCCTTTGTTGATCTACATTCGTTGGTCCAGTGTTTTCCCTTACCACACCTTCTGCATACTCCAGAAGGAAGGGGCATTCTGTTGCCATTGTTCCTTGAAGAAACATTGTTTCTGGAAATGACCTGTCTACAGTCCCTTTTCAAATGTCCTTGCTTTCCACATCCAAAACATCTAACACTCCTCAAACCTTTTGAAATTACTTCTCCTACCCATGTATCATCATGCTCATCAGCTTCAACATTAATTGTTTCTCTAATCCAATCTTCCATAGGTGCAGATCTTGCCCTTAATGGCCTGATTATTCTTTTGCATGCTGCATTTGCATTCTCAAAGGCCAAAGATTCAATTATTGCCTTACCAGCTTCTGAATCCGAGACCGTTCTCTTTACTGCTGAAGCCAGTCTTTGTAAAAAATCTGTAAAAGACTCTTTTGGGCCTTGCTTCACCTTTGTAAATGACTCAGATTTTTTTCCTGGTTCCTCAACTTTGTCCCATGCATTCAAGGCTGCCGTTCGACATAAAATTAGGGTTTGGACATCATATAAACATTGTGCTTGTGCTGAAGCATATTGGCCTTCGCCCATAAGCTGATCCTGGCAAACTTGTACTCCTTTATCCCTCCATTGTTTTTCTATGTTTTTAGCCTCCTCCTTAAACCAAGTCAGAAATTGAAGTCTCTGGCTGGGTTCCAGAACACCTTGTGCGAGGTCCCGCCAGTCCTGTGGTACTATCCTATTATATGTTGACCAAGTGTTTAACATTTGCTTTACATATGGGGAATGCATGCCATAAGATACTATTGCCTCCTTAAACCTTTTTAAATCCAACATTTCAATTGGAGCCCAAGTATTTTGTGTAGCCATTTGATCAGGCATCTGCTGTACTGTTACAGGATAAATTAAGGGTGACTGTGTGAAAACAGGCTTTCTTTCTGCAACCTTATGATCCCGACTTGAAACAACTTCACTGTTAATTTCTTCTGTCTGAATTTTTACAGGTTTAACAAGTTCTTCTAACGCTGTTATCCTGGCACTTAAATTGACTATCTTTTTAAATATTAAAATGTGGATTATTATAGTGATGAGGTGCATAATTCCACCAATACTAATATTATATAGTTGTTCCATTGCCAGACTGCCTAAAATTTCGAACAAAAACCAATTTTCTTCCAATGTACACATAAAACCCATTTGTTTTTTAATGTGGAAAAAAATTCTCTTTTAGATAGTTTCCTTTAAAATATCTGATATATTATGACTTACCAAATCTGCGTAGAACAGTAGAAATCCGAGGGGATTTTCAAAGCAGCCACCTAGTGTCCCAGGTGTAAATCCAGAGAGAGAGAGAGAGAGAGAGAGAGAGAGAGAGAGAGAGAGAGAGAGAGAGAGAGAGAGAACGCACAAGAAAGCGTAGCCGGCTAAAGCTTAAATGCAGCCACGTGTTCCCTCTTGTGCCGAGTCAAGGCTTGGGTCTGGCTTCCTTAAGCTCCGACCACGTGCGTTGGCTTTACAGGCAGGGCCCTGTTCGGCAGGGCAGGTCTGAGTTGTTTGTAGCACCGGCTTTAGGCAAGCTGCTCACAGACCTAGGCCCGGGCTAGAAGTTGCTACCCGGACTAGGACGCCAGCAGCTCGGACTAGGACGCCAGCAGCTCGGACTAAGAAGCCGATCGCCGCCGGCCGCCGTGTGCCGCCGCTGCTGCCGCCGCCGCCGCCGCCGCCGCCGGCGCGGGCCGCCTGCCGCCCTTGCGGGAAAGCGGACCTGCCGCCAAGCCAAGCAGTTTTTAATGGATTCTTGTCACGTTGGGCGCCAGATGTAGATGTAACCAACCGTCTTATTAAATAAGAAACACAGAAACAATGTAAAAGAGAAAGACGAGAGGTCAGAGCTCAGAGCTAAAATCTTACCCTTCCTCCTGCTGTCCCAGCTTCGCGAAAAGAGACCTACTTCCTCTCGGTTCGTATTTTTAAAGTATGTTGTTCTGCCTTCTCATTGGTTGTAAACCCAAACACATGACTGCCTCGTCACTGTCTGAATGTACAGCCCCCTAGGTCTTAAAGGCATATGTCTCCAATGCTGGCTGTATCCCTGAACACACAGAGATCTTATGGGATTAAAGGCGTGTGCCACCACCGCCACACTCTTGCTATGGCTCTAATAGCTCTGACCCCCAGACAACTTTATTTATTAACATACAATCAAATTAATATTTCAGTACAAATCAAAATAATATTTCAATACAATTAGATTACCACCACAGGCACAGCAGGCCTTAAAGAGTCAGCATGCCAGTTGCCAGGGGCTGGGTTTGTCAAAACCTATGTGATCCCATGGAGACCCTTCAAGATGTTGTGTCTCAACCAGGAACTGAAGCTGATTGAAGAATGTGGGATTTGGAACAAAGGTGAGTTCTAGAGAATTTAATTTACCTTGGCCAAGATCTGCAAGGCCACACAGGAGCTGCTTGACACTGGACATAAAGGACCCACAGAGTCTTTTTGAAGGCAATGCCCTGCTGTGACAGTGTGTTCACATTGAAGTGCTGGATAAAGGCAAGATGAAGCTGGATTACATCCTGGGCCTGAAGACTGAGAGCTTCTTGGAGAAGAAGTCACAGAACCAGGTCTTGAAGACAGGTCTATTCACCATGCCTATGTGCTAACTGCCAGTGCCATATCAGTGTCCACATGTAGGTGGTGAACATCCCATCCTCCATTGTCCATCTAAATCCCCTGAGTCATGTTGATTTCTCCTTTTGTTCTTCTTATGTGGCGACTACTTGGGCCCTGTGAAGAGGAAGAATGACAAGAAGAGCCAGAATGGTGCAGGAGCAGGTGGTGACAAGGAAAAGGTTGAAGTCCACACCTCCCTGGACTGGAGGATTGTCTAGTTTTCCAGTTGCCTAGTGAGGCAGGATTAACACTGAAAAAAGATTAAAAACAAAGCAAAACAACAACAACAAAAAAAAACTTATGCTCATTTCGCTGTCTTGATTGTCTGGGGTTTAAATTTCTTTTAGCCCACTTATAGGAAATAGATCTGAAGTAGGTTTCCAGTGCTTTCTTTGGGCCCCAGGGAATGGAAGCTATTTGTTTCTTGCCCCATGGAAGCTGGAAGCTGCAGGGTGAACTCCATGAATCTTTTTCATAACTATAGTCCTGGTTCCTATGGTTTAACAGTTGCTTAAATATTAACCAAATTAGTGAATGTGCAGTGGCTTTATCAATTGAACATTTAGTGTTACATTCTGTTCTTAGTTCCCATTATTGTGTCTATTTCCCATTATTTTCTCCTGATTTTACCTGAGGAGCCTTGTATCCTGAATGTCTCTTTGCTTTAGTTTCATTGTGTGTCACTGACTCTTGGTTCCAATCTCATCTCCACAAGTCCCAAATCCAAAGTGTTCCACAAACTTAAGTTTTAATTTCTCTAAATTTGGCATATGCTTGTCTGGGTCAAAATGGCCCTAACATTAAGTGATATCAGTTATTTATGCAATTAGTTTTTCCCACTTTGTATACATAGTCATTCTTTTCAGTGTCGTATGTTTGAATACTGTGTGTTTCTCCAGGACATGTGCATTTTATGCCTTTTATGGAGTATCTCGTTCCCTTTTTAAAAATCTGATGATCGCAAGGTGTGGTGGCACATGCCTTGAATCCCAGCACTTGGGAAGCAGAAGCAGGCAGATCTCTGTAAATTTGAGGCCAGCCTGGTCTACAAAGTGAGTTCCAGGACAGCCAGAGCTGTTACACAGAGAAATCTGAAAATCATCTGACTTTGAAGATGCATTTGCTTCCAGGAGTTTTCAATATAAAATTGTGTGTCCACTTTTTTCATTATGGTGACAAAATACCTGAAATAACCTAAAAGAAAAGAAGGTTTACGTTGGCTTGGTTTGGCACGTTTTGGTCCATAGTTGCTTGGCACTGTTGGCATGGCTAGAAGCACGTGGCAGAATGAGTTGTTTAGTTCATGGCTGCAGAAAGCAGAGAAGAGAGGAAAGGCCAAAGTCCTAAAGTCCCCTTCAAGGGCACATACCCAGGAACCTAACATCTACCCCCATCCCCAACAGTGCATGGCTTTTAACACATGAGCCTTTGGAGGATATTATTCAATCCATAGCAATAATAATTATACCGATCATATTGAGTGGTTGTGTGTATTCAATTAATTACTGTATTAAAATACTCATGCCTGGCACATAGGAGATAATAACATTTGTTTTTCTAGCTTTGAGACTGATTTCTCTAATACTATGAGAATGAAGTCTCTAACTCCATCTTACCTGAGGCCTTGTGGTATCTTTTAGAGCTTGTCATAGGATCTGGGTGACGTGTTGTGCCTGAGTCCTGTGGCCCAAAGGCAGGAGACAGAATTTATTAGAATCCTTGGGATTCTATGATTTCTGAACCTAAAATCTTTGCTCTAGGGTTTGCTACAAGTTCTGAGATTGCACCTAAGGCTGAGGGAGACACTCGGTTCTGGGTGGAGACTCAAAGCTGTTCGTTGTGTAGAGACATGGGACCACAGGATTTTAGTCCTTCTTTTCAGTCTGCTTCTCCTTAGGTGCTGTTTCTTCTCCCAAAGCCACACACCAGTGGCTGGGAGGGGGCAGCTGTCAGCTGAGACTCTGTGTGGCATTTCATGCTGGCTTCTTGCATCACTGAGGGAGCTTATTTTAGCACCTCCAGTTCATATTTTCTTTGACTTTGGTCTTCTATTTTAATATATATTTATACTTGGGATATATATATATATATATATATATATATATATATATATATATATACTGTCATTCTGCTTAGAAAAATCCTATTTATTATATTATCTAGTTTAGTAAAAAGGTATGTGGCCCCACAGGACAGTTTACATGAATTCATAAAAAGGGATGAATAGTCTTGGGTTATTTATTTATTTAACATGCCTAGGACAGTCAAAAGAACATCATAGAATTGAGGCCTACTAAGTACCACAGTGAAAGACCTTTATCAGTTTAAATAATCATATATATATATATGTGTGTGTGTGTGTGTGTGTGTGTGTGTACATATATATGTAATTACTTTTCTTCTACACAAATTTTTTGAACATGTAGTGAGCCGTTGATCTGCAGGTAAAGAAGATAAATGAAGGAAACATGAAAAACCCCTCCCTTAATGGAGTTTACATACAGAGAAACAGACAAAGTTACATCATATAGCTAGCTTACTAGAAAATTTAAGAGCTTTGGAGAAAAAAAATGAAGTAATGTTGGTAGTGCTGGGAATGGGAGATTGCAATTTCCTCTATTTAGAAATGAAGTCTTTGAGATAGTGATATGCAAGATAATACTTGAAAAATAGGAGGAAGCAAGTCATCCAGGTTTCGAGAGCAGAAACATTCTAGGAGGAGGAAACAAGGTACCATACCACCTTATTTTTCTAGTTTTCATACTCTTAGTAAAGCTGAGTAGAAAATGATTTCTGCTGGTCCCTGAAATCTTTATACATCGTGTAGCCTGAATGCTCTACAGACTTGAAAGCGACTATTGGCACTTGTAATGCAATTTAAGTAATTCTTTGAGGCACACAAGAAGAATATGCACAAATCGGTAGCTCTCCATGAGTACTTGCTTTGAGTTAGCACCTACAGGGCCTGCGTGAGAAACCCAAGTGGATGGGCTGTGTGGTCTACAAAGCACAGACAAGCTCTGTAAGGTAACAGATCTGTCAGTTTATCTGTTTAGTTTTTAAGACAAAGCATCTTCTTTTCTATTTGCCTTTTTTTCTCACTCTTAATGACTATGTAGTGGTCTGGGCTTGAATTGTGATTTCCTCTCTAATGTCCACATTGATCTGCTTCATAAAACAGAGGAAAATGATCTAAAAAGGAATCCGGAGCTTTTGCTTCAAGAAGGCTGAATGGTTTCATTAGGTGACTTCAGTATGAAAGTCGATTGTTCTCTTGGGAGCATATGTTTATTACCATTGCCTTTAAAGAAGAACTTCACAAAAAAATAAACTTTTAAACAGGTGCCTGGTTCCACTGAAAACAGACATTAATAAAACAGTATTTGGTTTTCAGTACAATGAACTAAAAATAGCTGAGAGACTATACTCCCATTTGGGAAAAATTACTGTGAAATGATTTTTTTCTTCTTATTCTGAGCATTGCACAAAGCAAAACCAATTCACAGTAACTCGGCGTATATTCTCAAAGAGACAGGTCCAGCCATTTTTCTCCTGGACCCTGGAGACCTCATTATTCTGCCATTATAAACAGACCTGCAGCGAGTTTATGCACCTGTGCTGGTGAGCTAAAAGAAGGCACTGAATTTGCTATGCAGATGCATTTACTGGCAGTTACCATTTATCTATGTATGCCTGATGTATGTCACCTCATGGAATAGATATGTTTTTCAGAAATTCTACCCGAGTTTAACTGTATCTTTAAAGTTTTTACATCAGCGACTCACTGAGCAGGGTTAACACAATCAGGGAGGTTTAGAGGTCTTTGTGAAAAATTTATCTTCTATCCCATCCCATTTTGCTATATGCTTTGAAGAGGAATACAGTGTCTCCTCTACTCAGTTGACTGCTTCCACGGAGGCTAAGGGTTTCCATGGGAATTGCTTTTAAGAAGCACATGGTAGGCCCTCTGAAATGCTGGGATGAAGACCAGGCTGAGCAGTGGGCTAAAGCATCCCTCTCCTGAGTGCACAGGCTGAAGGCTGAACTTCAGTTCACAGCGCCTTCTGCCATGGTCTCCGTTCACAGGTGCAAACTCTCCTAGGGATGTTGGAGATGAGAGTGGTGATTATTTCATGCTATCTTTTTTTTTTCCCACACAGAAGCTGTTTAAGTAAAAGAGTATTTTACAGACATTACACTGAGAGATTAAAGTGCCATAAAAAATGTTTTGTTTTTTTAAGGATTCTAAAGTCTAGTTAGCAGAATAAAGCAGGCACATGTAACGAAATCTTTGGTACAAACACAACAGCTAATACGGGAAATAAATCCAATAGATAAGGACTCGCTTTCATTTGCTGGGTCACCTTGATGCCTTTGTGTATACAAATGGCGGCTTCGTACTGATGCTGAGAGGTAAGACGGCAGAGATCGGAATTGCTCTCCAAAACCTGAGTCGTTTAAAAAGCAGTTTGGAATTTCTAGAACATGTTCCAGGAAGGAGGAGAAGTTGAGGATCACAAAGAAGGTGAGGTTTGAGAAGAGCGAAGAAGAAGCCCGTGACGTGAAGCGACACTGGGGTGCCACAGGGAACTCCAAGACTGAACCCAGATGCACTGCTATGGTGCCATTTGAGGATGGTTGGGACGTGAACGAAATTACTTTCTCTTTCTAGTTGTTTGGTAATGAGCCTTGAATACAAATCTGTGATCATGCAGCATACCATTCTTCTTCTTATTATTATGATTATTATTAATTTTGGTTCTTATTTGAGACACGATCTTACTCTGTATTGATGGGGCTTGAACTCCCAAGAGTCCTCCTTCATCACCCTCCTGAGTTCTGGGACTTTAGGAAGGAGCCTCCATGCCTATCTCACATTTCGCAGAGAACACACATCCACACTCATTCTGAATTAATAAAGTGTAAAACAGCAACTAACTAGACCATTATGGGACTTTGGCATGCACTCTGTTATGTTTTTACAAACTTTTAGTAAGTGTGTCAAGCTTAGGCTGATTTTATTTATTTAGACACAAGAGAGAGTAAACATGACTTCCAAACTGCAGGGTATGAATAACATGTAGAAGAAGGTGAGATGATCCATGTACTTAATCAGTTCCAGAGAAGAAGGGGTTCACATCTGGAGCTATCCAAGCACAGATGTCTCCCAAGAATTTTCTGGAATCATAAAGCAGGTGTAGGAATGGCAGGGAGGGATTCGAGACACACTCAGAACTTACTGGTGTTAAGCTCTGAGTAGCATGCTGTTACAGATATATGAAAAGAAGAAATTGAAATTTTAACGCAATATATTATAACTGTCAGATGTAAGACAGCTAGAATAAATAGTGCAGGAGTTCAAAGTAGAGGATGCCAATTGAGCTGAAGCAGATGGGAAGATTTTTTGAAGGAATGCAAGCTGAAATGTGAGCTTTGTAGATGATTTCTGATAAAGAATCATCATCCAGAATGTCAGGCAGTATGCCAGCCAGCCATTTGTTTTCTTTTAAATCTTCATCCATTTATTTTCTTTTAAATCTTCATTCAGCTCCGAGAAAATATCAAGGAGGATGATGGGCTGTCTGGATGTACAGATCATTGAGACATGATTTCTGTCCATAGAACATAAAGAATAAGTGGAAAAAAATTAGAAGCATGTAATGATAACACTGGGCAGTGGTGTGACTCCTACACTGTTCTTTGAAATGCAAAGAGGACCCAAAGAGGGATGCACAGAATCCCTGGGGAAGGGAAAAAGAAGAGATCCCCTAAGGAACCTGGGGGTGGGGTGGGGATGGAGGATGGGAACTTGAGGGAGTGGGTTGGGGGCAGAAGGGAGGGAGAGAGTAAAGAAAGAGATGTCTTGATGGGGTGGGCATTTAGGGGTTAGAGAGAAGCCTGGTGCCGGGAAACTCCCAAGAATCCATAGGATGACCCCAAGAAGACCCCTAGCAATAGTGGAAAGGGTACCTGAACTGGCCATCTACTGTTATCAAATTGGTGGCTACCCTAATTGTCATCAGAGAGCCTTTATCCAGTAACTGATGAATGCAGATGCAGAGATCCACTGGGCTGAGCTTTGGGAGTCCTGAAGAAAGGGAGGAAGGATTGTAGGAGCTAGGAAGGTCATGACAGAGGAACCCACAGAGACAGCTGACCTGAGCTCATGGGAGCATGTGGACTCTGGACCAACAGTTAGGGAGCCTGCATGGGGCTGACCTAGGCCCTCTGCATGTGTGTCACAGTTGTGTAGCTTGGTCTCTTTGTAAGCCCCTAACAGGGACATCAGGACCTGTTCCTGGTGCTTAGCTGGCTTTTGGGAACCTGTTCCTCATGCTAGATCACCTCGCCTAGCCTATATGCAAGGAGTGGAGATTAGTTCTACCTCAACTTGATGTGCCATGCTTCAAGTCCATGGGAGGCCTGCCCCTTTCTGAATGGAGACAGAAGAGGCGTGGGTAGGGAGGAGGCTAGATGGGAGTCAGGAAGAGGGAACAGGAGGAAAGTAGGGAGGGGAAACCATGGTCGGTATGTAGAATAAATGAAAAAAAAAAAGTTAAATGATTAGAAGAAGAAATGCCGATGGAGAAATACACACAGGAGTAATTCTGTCTACTTGGGTTTTTTTTAAGGGATGGTTTCACTACAAACTTGACATTTGAACTGAGTCTTGAGGGGTGTATAGACTGTGACTAGGTGGAGAATGATATAGGTGTATAGACTATGACTAGGTAGAGAATGATATAGGCTCTTTCAGTGACCGGGAACAATATAAGCAACATGGGGAGGTCTGGAGCACATACCAATGTAAAACATGGCTAATCCCACTATGCTGAAGCGCAGGGAGTGTGCCAGAAGGCTAGAACGCCATGTTGTGGCAAGGGGTGGATGGGGCGAATGGATTGGTTCCTCAACTGGTGAGCATGGTTGGATTTATTTTGTCAAAGTAATATAATTAAATAAGGGGGGTGGAAATAGAAGGGAATTCATGGTTAACTTTGCCTAGTTTTCTCTGTGGCGGATACATTGTCAGTGATAAACACATCTCACTTCTTCGTGGCTGAAGGCAAGTCCTGTTAACCCCCACCTATGAGTGAGAAAACCATGTATGTTCCACAGCCCAAGCACTGGAAAAACAAGGTTTGAACCCATCTCATCTGACTGCAGAGTGGAGATGGAGTCTTCAATGCTACATTCTGCTGACACGAACATAAAAACCAGAAACAAAATCTAAGGCACAGATTATGAGATCTTCAAATAGGCAATTGTATGGCGGAATGGTAAAATCAAGATGGAACCCGAACCCCTACTAGGAGCTCAGGAGGAAAAGGTGACAAAGATGGACCAGTCCTCTTGTGTGGATTGACTGAAAACAGTAAAGATATTGACTAAAAGAGATAGGTCAATCTACCAAGAAAATAAGAAAAATATAGCACCTTCTCATTATGTTGTGGTAGCTAGACCCTTAACATGCACCTACCAAACTTGTAACACTGACCTACAAGACTCTCTACTATGTGTATTGAATAAATTCAACCATTATATATGATGTCTCCCGCAAATGAAATACAGAAAAGAGGATTAATCTGTCAATCAATCCATTGTTTAATGTCACCTCTGGTGAACATCTGGGAGGCTTAGCAAGTTTCCCTTTTGATATAGTCTCTTTGCCATTATATAGATGCCACATCTAAGAAATAAGGCGAGTCTCAGAAATTCACATGCAAAAGAACAGGCAATAATAACATCTGTGGCTGTTTCAGGGTTGTAAAAGCATTCCTAGCCCCTGGCATGTGCATATAGATTGCTGAATTTCATGGAATAATAAAAATAATAATGTTTTGTATTGGAATCATGCCTCACTCAGATTTCAATACTTTCCCAGAGACAAAAAAAAAATTTACAGAAACCAATATGCATAGGCACTCCAGAGTGATTAGTGACATGGCAGTCTGTGCAACTCTGTAAGGCTGCTTTTGGTGTTTCTCCAGTGTTGATAATGTGTTCAGAATGGAAATATCAGGATGACAGGGAGTTCAGAGGAATAAAATCACATATGTTTTGTTAGTATATTTTTGAAACCAGCTGGGGAGATGCTAAGATGTTTTGTTTTCTATGGGCTGACCTATTTAGAAGTTAATTTCCTTTTGCTAAGCCCTATGATTACACATTGCTAGTAAGTTTTCTACTTATTATGTGTTAAATTTAGTTGTGTATCCTGTATTTGTTTAGTTGTTTCTTTGTGTACTGGTTGATGTTTCATTTGGAACTACCAGAGAATAGAGACTGTATGCATACCCATGTTGCATAACATGGCTTAGGTAAGAAGACAGAAGGATGCTAGATGAAGGTAGATATAAACAATACATGAAGACCTTCAGTGTTGCCTAGAGAATCATTTAAATACAAAACCTGTCAGTTTTAGATATAATATATTATGTGTTTAGATGTGTATAATACTTGACAAATTTAAGGAGAAAGATGCTTTTGTTTCATGTCTATCCAGGAAGGCATTTAAAGAACAGCTCCTGGTAGCTGTGTCTTTATATTAGTTCTTGCCCTGATAAACACTTTAAATTACAACAATTCATTTCGATTTTATAAGAATCCCCAAGTTTGAAGATGCTTTTTGAATTCATACTCTCAGTAAAGCAGTCCTTGACTACAGGTGCTTCACAGGATGTGGGCCTTTCCCCACATACTGTAACAGTTTAGCACCACAGAAGACTCAGCCGTATTTAAAGGATCCAGAGGTAAAAGAATGTCAAAGTACTTCTACAGATAGAATACAGAAGCCATTTGCAGATTACATAACATTCAGCAATGTCCCGCCCCCCAGATCCTGCATATGTGGTCAGTGTTTAAATTCATCTTTTCTCATGTCAGGATGGAGCCATTTCATCCATTTCATGAATCGGAAAAGGTAAAATCATTTACATGTACTATTTGAATGGCAAAATACAAAACAGTGACAAGTCATTGGCACCAATTTTATTAAATTTACTTTCGTTCAAGCCAGTGCCACACATGACTATTGTATGAGTTACCCATCTCTTTGTTGTGATAAAACAAACAAACAAACAAACAAAGAAAAAAACAGGAGAAGGCAACTTAAGAAAGGGATTATTTTGGCTTTCAATTCCATTAGATAGAATTCATTATGGCAGGAAAGAGATGCCTTGATTCAGGGGGCAGCTGGTCATATTGCTGCCCCCGTCAGGAAGCAGAGAGAAGCTGCCCTTGCTCAGTTCCCTTTCCCTCTGTGTTCAGTTCAGGACTCCGCTCAATGGAATGGTGTGGGCCACATTTAAGATGCATCTTTCTGTCTTTCCATTTTCCACCTCAGTTAACCAAGTCTAGAAAATCCCTCACAGACATACCCAGAAGTGTGTTTCCATGGCGATTTTAAATCCTGCCAAACTGATGATCAAGATTTACGGTCATGATTACCCGCTGAGCATCTGTAATGTGTAGTTTTATTGTCCTAGATCCTAATAGCAAAGCAGGTTACTTACTCCTTTTCTTAAGCCCAACATTCATCTTACACGGAGAAAGAAAAGACCAAGGTAGCATGCCTATTCTTTTTTTGCTTATCCATTAATCAAGTGTTCAGCTCTAAACCAAACTATGAACATTGAGTCAATGTTTTAATTTGCAACACATTTCCCAAGATTGATCAAGTGAAACCAATATATAGTGGGTCTGTTTTGGGGAAGTAAAGTGAGCGGGTGTAATCTCTAGAATAAGAATATACAAATGTTGCACAAAATAATCTCAGCACAACGCTGGGTTTAAAATACTGTTAGATTAGAAAGCACATGTAATTGGTGGGCAGTTCACAGGGTAACACCTGAGTTTGCAGAATACTTAAATTCTCTGTAAAATAGGGGCATTTTCTTGATTTTTCATTTGTATCAGGTAGCAGAGTACTAAATTTGCTGATATGTAGGTAAAATCCATCAAAGCCATGCATAACTATGTGTTAATGTGCTCAGGCAATTCCAAAGTTTTCCCTGCATCCTCTTATTGGATTGTGTTTAAATTTCCAACCAGATTACAGGGCTAATGAAGATTGAAATTCCATTCCTTAGTATTGTCTGCCCATTGTATCTGTTTGTGTTATCAGTAATCCTGGATGGCCAGTCCAAGTATCCTGGGGTTTTCTCCTTCATAGTGGAAGTCTCACCTTCAACTTTATTTATGACCTTAGATCAATGGTTCTCAACTTTCCTAATGCTGTGACCCTTCAGTACAGTTCATCATGTTGTAGTGACCCCCAACCATGAAGTTATTTTGCTGCTACTTCATAACTATAATTTTGCTACTGTTATGTATTATAATGTAAATATCTGATATGCAGGATAGCTGATAGGTAACCCCTCTGAAAGGGTTTTTAGACCCCCAAGAGGTCATGACCCATGGGTTGAAAATTGCTACCTTAGAAGAATCAGAATCTATTTCCTTTAGAATACTCTAGTGCTACCCAATGACATTGCCAACCTTCTCCTAGGCTCATCTGTTTGTATATTTTCATCAGCAGTAGCTATTTCTTTGTTCTGGTGTTGTGTTGGATAGGGCCTCCCTCATTACCTCTGAGCTGTCACTAGGCTACATTTTGGAGAGGAGACACATCTCTGAAATGCAGGCCTAACAGTTTTTCCATGCCCTAGGTTTGCCTCTTTATGGGAGATGGGATACAGAACCCTCATTTCTTAGAGAACTATATAAGAGATAACTAATGTAATTTCTTTCCTCTCCATTTCTGAACATTCTCTTCTACTGGCCTACAAATCTCTTTCCTCTAGGGAGTTAGAAAAACTGAAGAGGCCACTCTCTTTTCAACTTCTATTTATGGATCTGGGTTCAGCTCTTTATGTGTAAGTCAGGTTTCCAGTGCTGAGAAACCTTATTTGTCAAAGAGGCTTGATTCTTGCAAATCAAAATACCCTGACTTTCAAAACTATTGTTTTTTCCCTAGAGTTTTAAAATATATTTATAGATTCAATTGACTCAGATTCTCAGCTCTATCTACCTTTTCACCAAGGAAACAAATGTCAAGTGATGCAATGAGTAAAGGTTGCTGCAGAATGAACAAAAGGCCCAACAGAGAGTGCCTTCAGAATTCAGAATTTTATTTCTCTGCATTACACTGCATGCTATGTATTTTTCTCTGTGTCAAAACCACATAACTACCCTGCTTCCCTGACCCTTCCTCCAAATTGAGGCATTATTCTCTAAAAAAAAATAGGATTCAGACATTGTCGATGACGTTTCTTCACACGTGATTGCGTGGGTATGGAGTCATCCTACCTTCAGCCCCTGGGGCTGCAGTGTCATTGGGAAACCTGTCTTCTGACAAAAGTTCTCTTCTTGCTGACCTAGAAGCACTATTTTCCTACAGAATCTCTGTTGACTCAGTTTTTGTGTTCACAAAACAGCTTCTCTGATGAGGTAAAAGCAAAGAGAAGCAGCCTTTGTAGAATCTGCCTCTGAAACCATTTTGTGATGTCTTCTGGTACTTTGGCACAATGTCCTCTTCTCTGCAGAGTTCTGATTATTTCCCATCACTGTGCCAACAGTACTTGAGAAAATATCATAAGGAACAAAGTTTATCTTGGCTCATGGTTTCAGAGATTTCGGTCCATGACCAAGACCATGACCTGTCTTGGCATTGGGTCATGGTAAAACAGAATATCATGGAAGAGCCATGGAGTGAAGAAGGCTGCTCCCTTCGTGAAGGTCAAGAAATAAAAAAAAAAAAAGAGAGAGTGAGGAAGGAGCTGGTACACAATATACTCTTAAAAAACACTCCATTGGTGATCCATTTCCTCAAACCAGGCCAGTTCACTCTAGGTATAAATTCATCAGTGGATTAGTTAGACCTTCCATGATCCAATTATCTTTCATAGCCCATCAGCTGCCAAGCAACTATTGCACACCTGAGCTGTTTGGGAACACTCTTTATACTGAAACCATAACAGCCCTGATTGTAGTTTTGAACTCACATAATCCTCCGCTAATTTGGCCAAACCTCATAAAATCTACAGTGTAATTCTCAATATCTCTAGAGGCAATGCAAAAAGAGAAATTTGCCTTTTAAATGTGCTTAGCTGTTCTTTACATTTCTGTCAGAAAACGTTTTTCACAATGATTACCTCCTGAACTAGGGACACTGTACAATGGCTAGGTTAGGGATTTCATTCTTTTACCATTTCAGAGGATTTGGAATTCTCAAATAAATGCAGGTTTCTTCTTCCTTTCTCTTTTTTCTGTCCCTCTTAGAATATATAAGGCAAGCGAGTATATATTTCCAAGACCATTGTCAAGAGAGTTGGTGTTGGTATTGGGGAAAGGGTTTAGGTATTTAATGTCATTTGTGCTTTGAGCTCCCATGGACAGTTATAATCCACTGATGTTCAGTTTTTTATATCAATCCAAATTGGCATCTGTCAGATGATGGGTAAGTCTTCACACTGTGTGTCTTCCATGTCATCCACCAGACCTTTTTTGTCTTCCCTGTGTTACTCTGCACCTCTTAGGATTGTTAAGAGCTTTCAAATCATTTCGTCTTTTCCCCTGTCTCTTTTATTTTCCCTCTAACTAATTTTACTACAATATTAGTCAACTGTATATTTCTAGTCAAGTGCTGCACTAATGAAGTATAGCCCATCTTAACACTATTCTTCTCCATGTGGAAGCTGTGTTGTTTCAACGTCATTTGCTGAAGACCTTTTCTTTCCTTGACATGATGTTATCTTTGTGAAGTGTCAGCTGGACATGGGCATAGTGTATAGGTCTTATGACAAAACATTTCCTAGGGAGATGCAACACTCTAAACCCCAGACAGGGAACCCATGATAGAGTATGGATACAACTAAAGTCCAACTTGATGAATCGATAACTTTTATCGGGGTTCTTTATAGGAATATGGGTGAGGGATTACTTACAGGAGGAGAGATGGCTCAAAGACATCTGCTTCACCAAGGACCACCCCAGCATGCGTGACAGCTCACAAAAGCTGCGAACCTGGAGCTCACTGCACAGCCTGCAGGCAGCTCAACAGAACAGAGCATGTCCTATCCAAGGGACTCTGGACTAAAGCTCTTCTAGGAAGCTCTGCTTCTTCCAGGCAGCTGATATGGTCTTGGTGGTCTTCCTTGCTGCTGTGTCTGAGACTGACTCATGGCAGCTTTATTGCTTACTCTGGCAGGAAGTGGCCTAGTGAATGTAGTCAGTTTCATGGACTTCCTGAAGCTCTTTGGAGTTGTTTACCTCCTGTTAAAGAGGAGCTGCCTTGCCAGATAGACTGTTTTAATCTTGGAGGAAACTTACACAACAAAGTTATAGCTGAACACCACTGGTCTGGATGTCTATCCCTTTGCCATAGCCACTCATTCTTATGTTATAGTCCTTTCTTCCTCGTTTTCAGCCCTTTAATTTGTAAACTTTTTCCTTGTAACTTCAATTTCCCCCTTGAATTATTAAACACAAGTAATTTAGAAATTACTAAACCCAAGCACAGAAATCAAATAGTAAATTCAATAAAACCCTTCTTTATCATTTTTCTCTTTTTCCCCTTTAAAAAAAGAATGTGGCCTTTTCATTTCACAACATCACATATCCTAATGTATATGATAATGTTGTGTTTACTTTGGTCACCTTAAAATCTGCTACTACTATAATTTAAAATTGAAAATATCCGAATGTAAGGATTTCTGGACAAAATGGTGACCATTCTACCTTGAGACAAAGAAATGTCATAAGGCAATTAGGGTAATTTCAAGGGGTAGAAACAGGCCCAGACTTATAGGAGTTTAGGAAGGAAATTATCATAGAATGACTTCATCTTATCGTGATGTTATTTTTATTGTTTTGGTTAAAAGCATTATGAGGATATATATTTATATCTTTTCTTCTTAGTATAGAATGGGAATTTACAAAATGAACAAAAATGGAGGGAAAAAAATTAATTTAAAAGAGGGACAAATAGAATATTTTCTAGAATACCTCATGAACAACAATGTTAAGAATTTTAATGTGGGAGCCACGCCTTTAATCCCAGCACTCGGGAGGCAGAGCCAGGCAGATCTCTGTGAGTTCGAGGCCAGCCTGGGCTACCAAGTGAGCTCCAGGAAAGGTGCAAAGCTACGCAGAGAAACCCTGTCTTGAAAAACCAAAAAAAAAAAAAAAAAGAATTGAGATTTTGTTAGTCATACCCAATGACATTTACTAGGAAGGAAAGTTAAAAGATGACTATGGCCAATGTATTATCAATTTGGAAGATCACTAATATCTGATCATTTTATGAGTTTGGATTTTGAAAATACAGAAATGTATCTACTTTTCTATAGCTCCTCAGCTTGCCTATCATCCTATAAATTACCAGTGGGTTAATTATCACCTCTCTGTCAAGGATACACATGGCTTGAGGTCACATGAGAGTCTGAAGCTGAAAATGCTGAATTTTCTCAGTGCAATTGTGATATTTCTAAATGATAAATCTGAGTCCAGGTTAACACTTCCTTTGCATTGAAAAAAACAAGTTGGAATTTTATTTTTACAACAATTAAAAGTATGGCATTTAATATCTATGAAGAGTGTTTCCCTGGTTATTTACAATGGCTATTCAAACAACAGCCAGTTTGGGTGATTTGCCCAGGTAATTTTCTACACCTGTGATGTTTCTATGGCATGCACCTCAGGAAACATAATAGGATGAGCCACCCCTGCTTTCTTTTTGAAAGTATGACTCATTCCTTGGCATTTAAAGAAATTGCTGTAAAATTCAGACATTTGTACTAATATATATCTTTTAAAATCATGTACATATGGGGGAGAAAGACAAAAGAGCAAGTCCATACCCATGTAGAGTGGGTTATAAAAGACATGAAACTGGGTGTGGATGTGTGCCTGAAGGAGCTGTGAGGGAGCTGGATGGGGACATCAGAGGAAGATTGATCATATTGCATTGTATGAATGTATAAAATTCTAGAACACAATTTATTGTTTCAATCTGGGGTGTGTGAGAAGGAAAATGGTAAATCAGATACTCTTGTTATGGTGAAGGAAGTCATCATTTCTTGATCCATGATCCAGAGCACAGATTTTTCTCATGAACCAATAGATCTATGGATTCACAGATAACCTTAGTGAGTACTAATGGCTATCTGAAATAGATCTGAAATAGCATTGGTTTTTTTTTTTTTTGCATACATGATTATTTCTGGGGAGAAGCTTCATAGATTTCACGTGTGTTTCTGACTGAATAAAAGTCTGAGCACAGTCTAGCGCAAAGGTGGCAGTGACATTTGATCTTGAGTAGAGGGTCAGTTTTCCACTTGAAGTTTCTTATTGCACCATCTTGAGAAGGCTCAGCTGCTGGGCAGGAAAGATGGGTAAGCGGCACCAAGCCCCCCCTCTCCCCCTCGCTGCATTATGGGAAATTTCTGTGGTCCTCCAAGTGAGGTGTTTTGCTTTGATTTTTGTTTTGTTTTGTTTTTTCAAGACTCAGCAAATGCCTAGGTCCTTAAAGGAGAATCTTTAAGGACCATTTCCTCAGGTCCAAGAAGAGTGAGTTGCAGAATGATTATTTCAGCTTTAATCCATCAAAGAATTGTCCATTTGTTTTCAAAAGACTTGAGCATGGGTTTAGATTCTTCAAATACCTTTTTTTCTTAATATTTTGTGTATCAGAATCACTATGCGCCTCAAGCAATAGAAGTAAGTTTGTAGCAGATTCAGTTGTTAAATGCATAAACACAGTTCTTGATTAACTTAACAGCAACCGTGAGTCTGCATAAAGACCAGAATTTGGTTCTTTGTGAGTATGACTATGTGAAGTCAACATCATAAAACATGAAATTCTGAAACTGGTGTGTGGGAGAGTTCATGACAGACATGAAGCACAAAGCTACACAGAGAAACCCTGTCTCGAAAAACCAAAAAAATAAAAAATAAAAAAAATAAAAGAAATGAGTCCCACATTTACATTATTGAAATAACTGTCTCCCAGTGTCCTTGAAGTCTGGATGGGCCCGTCATTTCCTCTCGCCTTCCAGGAGAGGAGGAGTTAGGAGTGACCAGGCACAGACACCACTTGTCTTAAGTCATATTGAATCCTCGTTGACTGATGAGGATCCGTGCAAGTGTTGCAGTGCTGTGGAGCTCTTTCCCTTCACTTGGCCCTGGCTTTGTTGCAGAGCCCGGTGAAGCTCTGGAAGAAAAGTCAAACATTTCCTGACAAGGCTCTAGTGTGTTAACAAGTATAGACGCCTCACAGTTGGGAACACAGCACTGAGCTTGGTGCTGGGCACACAGAAACAACTCAGACATGGGTTCTGTAGCTGAAACCTTTACAATCTTGCAGGGGTCTTTAAATGTGTTTGCTAATCTCTCTAATAGGGGTGGAAGGCCAGCAGTCCCGAGAGGAGGCGAGCTGTTTTAAGAGTGCCGAGCCAGGAAGACCCCAGAACCCAGAGTAGCAGCCAGCCTTGTTCACTGCATGCTGACTTTGCTCCATCTGGCCTTTGATGTGTGGTGATGGGGAGGTGCCTCTTCTGGAAAGGAAGCTGCTAATGTTCTCTGCTTAGCTGTCTGGATAGCTCGAATGCATTTGGCCTCATCTTCTGGGCCTTACAGGGGAAACTGAACTCACGTTTTTAGGTATAACCATTTTCTTGGATAGTTTGGCTATTCACTTCCTGCAAGCAGTCTTGTCTTTATATTCAAGGAAGAACATCTTCCAATCATTGTCTTACCGAAATGCCATGCCAATTTTATTTTTAGTTGAGCCAACTCTTACATGTTTCAACTGTAAGTTAGCCTTCTCTAAACTTCAGTCAAAGGCTAGAAAATGAAAGAAAAATACTGTTGTGTTGCATTAAGTGCCTGTAGTTAAAGTATATTTAACTCTTTTGGAAATGGTACAGATTTTTATACAGTCAAACCCAGCTAATTAAAAGGAGGCACATAGAAAGCAGACAAGAGTTAGGCGCAGTGGTTAAACTTGAAATAAAAAGGTTTCCCCTATTATAAAGAAACTGTTAATTAATATCAAGAAGTGATCCCTGGCTAGGAGAATGGGATAATTAATTACCGTTTTCAGTAGGAATCTTATGTAATATTTTAAAAGCCATTCTTAATGCTATAACAATTTATTACTGTATTCAAAAGAATGAAAGCTGAAGCTCATGGAATTCTGCATATCTGGACGACTAGACCAACAGCTGTGACATCAGTTTCACGTCACTCAGAGACAACTAGACACTGGGGAGGAGATCCGTTCCAGACTCTGGCATTCCTTCATGCCATCCTTTCTCCTGGTCCTCTTGGAAGCCACTGTCACCTCTTGACAGACATATTTTATGTGCCGTCATTTTTGAGGAATGCGGGCAAGCCAGCTTTTAGAGACTGCTGAGTGTGTTTCAGAAGGACCTGCATGCTGCCCATTTGTGTTGAGCCATTAAAATGAGCAGAATCAGCAGTGTGCAAGTAACACGCGACTTGGTTCGGCTATCTTTGACCTTACTTCGCGTGCCATGGTTCACGACCGAGCTTCCTTTGTATACAGAATCTAGTTGAGCATTCATGCATGTTCCTAGCAAGAAGTGGGTTTGCAGGATGCTTGACAGTTCAGGAAGAGTGATGAAGCCGTGTTGTCAAACAGCTGCACAAAAGCCTTAAGAAGCACCGAGCGAGCTGTCAATAAGCGATAATATCACTGCCAATTATCAAATCAAAACATGTTCAGAGTGAAAACACCGAAGTCCTAGAAATAGAATCCAATCACTCGCAATCCCAAAGATCTATTTAAAAATGAAGCTTCCAGGAACAAAATAGGTAATGGACTGATGCCCGAGCTTTGGATCCTCTCTGTATTGTTAATAGCTCTTGTGACATGGGCCAAGTCATTAAATATGCTTTCGTTTTCCTGTTCTGTTCTATGTCTTGGATGAAATGGCCTTACCTACTTGCAGGGTTGCTGTTAACATTCAGACTCGCCAGTACGGGGACCTGGCCAATATGCAGGCAATACTTTGTTCAGAGTCCTGACAATGTCATGTGCACATGTCAGTGTCATGTGGTTTCTCTGTGCATGTGACATCCTCTCATAACTCCCCCTCTCTCCCTCCCCTCCTGTTCCCTCTCCTTTTTCTTCTCTCTTTCTTTCCAGGAGGTGGCATCTGTACCTTGCACCTCCTCTCTTCCTTGTTTCCCATCTCTTTTTTTCTTCTTCTCTTCTTCTTCCTCTTCTCTCCTCAGCTCTTTTTTCTCCCTTACCCCCAATAAAACTCCACATGTGAATGTGGTGTGCATGGTGTATCTCTCTCCACAACTCCCACCCACTGTGACCACCATGAGCCATTTTTTAAAATACAACAGTTGCTTTGAGGGTCTAAGATGAGGCTTCCTGAAAAGCTTTCCATCCTTCAAGTGCTGTGCAATTAAATGCTCAACTTTTCATCCAGGCTTCTTCAAGGGGCAGTGTCTCTATAAAAAACTTAACCACTAGACAAACTATGATGCTAACACACTAAAGTTTGAGACTATTGAAAATCACATTGGCCTCAGAAATCCTCACAAAGAATTAGAAAAGCATTTCAACTTATTTTAGGGAAAATATGAACAAGAATGGAAAAAGGAATGAAAACATCATTTACTTTCTGTAGACATCTCTGATTATAGATGACAGATCATAATGTCACTCTCATGTGCAGCCTTTGCTTAAAAACACATCAGTTTAACTTAGCAGTTTTTAACTTATACATTCCCAAACTTCCCATTTCTCTGTCTTTATTTCATTTTCTTTGTACACAAAAAGAAATTTGATCCATGTGTAATACGTTTTTTTTTAACCCAAGCCACATATAAATTATTTGGAATGACATTTTTAGAAATATAAATCCTGCCCATTAGTTACTGTATCCTAAGAATGGCAGGCCATGTGCAACATATTTATTTTCAAGTTAATTCAACTAGATGAGTGTGGATATAAAGGTGATAAGAGATCCTTATGGGACAGGACAGGACTACAAGCAGGAATAGGGTCTGAGCTGAGTGGAAAGGGTTGGACGTGGAGAAGGTGGAAGAAGGAAATCCTGACTGTGTTGTGCTGTTTCCCAATAATAAAACTGCAAAACTATTAGAAACTTGCCCTGTGAGAGCAGAACTATTTTTATGTTTCCAATGAATATTTAGTCACTTTTGTTAATATCGTTGTCATGGCTTATTTTCAGACTAGGCATTTTTTTTTTTGAACAGTTAATGGAAATTTTCATCATTGGTTCAATTTCAGAGTTAGGCTTAAGCATTATATTGTGATTTTTAATATTTTATCTGTGGTAGTAGTATTTGCCCTCAAGCTACAATAATCTGAAAACATTCATATCCAACTTTCACAGAAGAGATGGCCTAATGAACACAGTGCTGGCTAAATGCGAGGGGGAGTTTGGATCTCCAGAACCCACATAAAGCAGGGCATGAACTGCAGTGTCCTTTAAACTCAGGAGAGGTCCTCATCCATGAGATGAGGCAAGCTATGCTATCTAGACTAGGCAAATCAGAGGGCTCCGGATTTAGCGTGGATGAGACCCTATGCTGTCCTACGGTATCTACACTCAGCACACATGTGCAGAAATACGCCCACACATGTGCATCCACACATACGAACACACACATGCACACAATACACACATACAAAAGCAAAAAGCATATTAAAAATAAATAAATAAAATCCCCTACTTATATCTACCCTGGGTTACTTTACCGCGTTCCCCGCCCCCTGCCCCCCGTGAAAGGGTTTATTAGTTAAAGTCAGCAAACATTAGTTGGAATTTCTGAATCCATCTGGATAGTACTCTCATCTCATACCATGTCTGATGCTCTGCTGAGATTCTCCAGGAGCTCTGCTCTGTTTCAGAAGAACTGATGGAATTTTAAACCACCGAAGCCCACTTGTGTATTCATTGATTTGCTCTGGGGAAAAAAAAATGCAGTATGATTTGATTATATTTAATAGATTCAACTTCGAATTTGCATAGGTTTATCCCACTTTTTTTGTTTTCTTATTGCAGTAAAAGTCACCTCTAGTATTAACTGAAAATGTAGACAAGTACTATTTTTTTTTCCAGAAATCCTTGGCAGTTACTTCTCCTCCCCAGCACTGTGCTCCCCTGGACAGGGTGGTTGCAAATGGCAGTTCTCAGTAGGAGAGCAGAAGTGAGAACTGTCTTTAGTAATTCCAGAGACTGGCTGTTCCTGATGCACTGAAGGACATGGCACACACTTCTTATTGCCAGTTTTGGGCAAATCACTAAAATCAAGCATCAGAGACACCTTTGGATGGAAGATTAGTGAGCAGGGAGTAAAATGAAAAAAATAAAAAGCCCAGAGAACTAGAAGAAGTCCAGCTTGACAGAGTGCGAGGGCCCCTCCAAATCCAGCTGGTGCTGAGGAGGGCTTTTCCAGCTTTTCTTAGCTCTCAATTTCTTTCTATCCCTCACCCTGTCTCTTTCTGTTTCTCCACCCCCTTCTCTTCCTCCCTTTTTCCCCCATCTCTCCCTCTCTCCTTTCTTCTATTTCTTTAGATTTGTCAATTTTTGTATCAAATGATTCTTTTCCCTCTCCCTTATGACTCTGTTCTCTTGGGCTCCTATGCCATCTGGCTTGATTTATGTAGAGGAAACTATTAAATGAATGGAACTTTCTACTATGTAAAAACAAAACAGAAAAACAAGAACAGTTTCAAATTTCTCTGTTTTGCTTGCCATGGCCAGGATTAGCCATAACTGTTACCTCTGGCAAGAGGAAGGTGTGATCCTGATCTGAACTAGGGTCCAAGTTAAATTATCTTACACCTTCATCTCTTTATCTCTAAAGTGTATCTAGAAATGGGACGTTGGGAAAATAAAGCACCCTCATGTGTGAAACTTCTCTGCACACCGACATTTGCTAAACAAAACCTTAACAAACAGGTTAGCAAAGCAGCCAGGCTAACCTGTAACAAACAGCCTCTGCCAAGAAAGGGAAAGGTGGTGCCTGTGGGTTGTATTACTTTCATGAGAGAAATGGAAAAGAATTTACTGGGATCATCTTTTAAATAGGACAGAACCTTCTAGTTCAAATGGACCATTTCCCCATGATGCCTCCCTGGGGCAGGCTGCGGCTGTGGCTAAGAACACATCGCCTACACAGGTTTCTCCTGTCCCAGACCGTGAAGGTGCAGACAAGGACCACCAGACTTATTGGTATCTCTCATCGGTTGGCTTCCTGAACACACTTGTTCACTTCCTCTTCATAGGAGTCCTCTTTTGAAGTTGGTGAAGTTGAAGCTGGACCGCTTCAGTAGAGACAAGCTGATTTTCTCTTTCTGGAATCCGACCTCCTCATTAGTGACACCATGTCCCTTTCTCAGGTGTGTGCTGGGCACCCTGACAGCTCCAACAATGGGGGCTTGAGGCCAGCCCTAGAAGCACTTGACCTATATTCACTTAGCTTTACGTGTTCATTATTATATGTCAAGCCGGTGGCATCTCAGGAAGTAATAATGCCTCTTTGATTCTGCAGCCAAGGCCTTTAACTTTTGTGTTTGCAATAGATTTTCAAATTAAACATGGTTGTTTAGTTAAGCAAGCTCTATGTCTATGCAGTATTGTTTAGTACAAGGCACAGAAGGTATTAAACATACTTTACTTCATTCTCTGCCACATATCCATTATGTTCAGGAGCAGACGTTTACAGTTGATAGACTTGTTGGGACTACAATTTGATTTGCTTATTGGGCTGTAGGTCCTCTCACGCCTTCTTCACTTTTGTCTGAGTTTGTTATTCCATATTGCTTATGAAATCTGACTCCCTGGGTTGGAAACACGTTTTCAGCTTTTACTGAGAGAACACAACACAGAGAACACAGGGCATGTATCACTAAAGTAGACAGCAAGTGCTCTGAGAGAAGAGAAAATATTTAGAGATGTCTAAACTTTTCAAGTCTGAGCTTTCCATTGTGAATCTGGAATCCCTAAAGGTACACTAGGTATTCATTAAAATTATGCTCCTTGCTTTCAGGGCCTTGGTAGGTAGGTGGAAAGATTTGCAGGAAGTTTTATGATTAGTGTTAGAGTTATAAAACAAATTTATCCAATAAGCACATAGCAGGGCACTTTGTATATGGGTAGCTAGTTTGACTCAAGTGCATGTGCACTCATAAACAAATACACACATACTCACACATGTGTGTACTCACAGGATACACTCACACACACACTAACAGATATTTGTGCACATAGTCATGTACACACACTTGCACACACATTAACACTTATATGCATACACACACATGCACACTCACATATGTTCACACACCCCCTATACTCACACTAGCATACACTCACACATGCACACACTCAAACACATACACACACATATTCACATGCACACTCACATATACACTCATACACAGACATACATACAGTCACACACACACACACACACACACACACACACACACACACTCCCACTTACTTTAAATAACATCTTGCTCACCTTTCAGACATACCCCCCACTGGGACCTTTCCAGCCTTGCTGTGACTATATTGACCTGTGTGGTTTTATTTCTAATCACTGTATCCTGAAGATAGACAATGAATCCATGCCAGAGTTTCCCTTCATCTTTACACTGGATGATTATCCTTGTGAACTAATGTTGTGTATTTAATCATTTGCCATGGGATTATTTCTCTAGCCTGTAAGGGCCACAAGAGCAGTTTGTCTACCCACTTCTATGTGCCACTTGGATATGCTGTGAGCTTTCCATTAAGATAAACTCTTGATCAATTTTCCACCCCCTTCATTTTCCCTTGTCCCTTCCCTTCCTTTCCCTTCTCATCCCTTCCTTTTCTTGAGGTTCTTGAGATGAGACCCAGAGCCTCACATATGCTGGGTAAGTATTCTTACTGCTGAGCTGCATCCTCGGCCCCCATTCATTTTTGCTGTGAAAGAATCCTTTCACATAAAGCTCTGCAGTTTGGGCTTAGATGTAGTGCTAGCTCCTTTTGGATACATCTTCTGGATATCCGAGCTACATTCCTCTTCTTAATGGGGAGCTGTCATCTCTGATACTCTTGACTGTGTTCTGCAAATGAAGCCTTGCATGCTGGAGGTGGGCTGAGGCAGCAGCTCAGAGATGTTCCAGGCTTTGGCTTCTATAATCCTGTTAGGAAGCTCTGCTTCCTTGGAGGGCTCCTTGCCTGATTTACAAAATCATTTGCACGCAACAAGAATGTCTCAGTGCTGTGCCCTCGGGGCTAGGTTAGGAGGTGAGCTCTTCCAGGTCCATGCAGGGATGCGGATGGTGGGCTTGAGAGAGTCTGTTCAGATATGGCATTAGGAGAGAAGCAGACTTCAGAGGGTTTATTTATTTTATTTTAATTTATTTTTTATGCTATTTGCCAGACAGCACTTTTATCATGACTTCTGTTAGGTTTGTTTCCAATCCTTTCCTGTTTATGAACACGTGAATATTTTTCTGGTAGGAATTTCATGAAGTAAAACCTTTCATTCCAGTTTTTTTGTTTGTTTTGTCAAGTTTTTTTTGTTCATGGATAAGATGGCCTTTGGTGGAATAAGACATGACAGATGAGCATGTGGATGAAGTGACTGAGCCTCCTATGATAAAACCTTTACATCCTCTGAAGTTGATATTTTATTTGGCATTGAATAGTCTCCAGATATCATATTCCTACGCTGGAATTCATGGCTAACATTAACCTAGTTTTGTGTGGTACTCAGTGCTGTTTACAGTTGTAACCTCAGTTAATTTTCACAGTGATCCAACAGGGCAGAGTTTTTTGTGTCCCCTGCTTGATGTGGGGACCTCAAAGGCATGGAGACACTTTCCAGTGATCTGAATAGTGGTTGGGTTTTCTTGTCTTTGATTCGCATTCTCAAACAGCAGTGAACTACACTGTTATTTGTGTAGAGCCAGCTGATGTCCTTAAGGATCTCTTCTTGGATTTAATATATTTTATGCCAAACCTTGTTTAAAAATCTTTCTGAAGAAGTGCCTCTACTTTCCATAAGGACAAAATTCTTTCATTCTGTCTTTATTATTTTCCCATTAATGTTTCTGTCAGTTTTGTCAACTCTGTTAAAAAAGTAAAAGTTTTAAATAATGCAGTGAATTTACGTCATGAGTTAAAAATTCCACAGTACAAATAACTTGTATTTTCTAGTTGTAGGATTAGCTGTAATGACCAGAATAGCAAGTATAACTTGAGGATATAGTTCATACAAAAATACTAGTCTTTGTATGTGAAGTTGTGCAATATGTTACTTGAAAAAATAAATTTATAATATCTAATTTAATTTTGCTTTAATGATTTTAAGTGCCTGCTCTATGTTTATCATTGTGCTCCAAGCTCTGAAAATTACATATTTTCTGATAAAGTCATGGTGTGAGGTAGTTTATAGTCTTATTTGACAGGATTATTTATCAAAAATTATGAACTACAAACTAATAATTTAAAATGACAAAACAATTAAGATATAAAAGTACAGAGCAAAGGTGTTTTAATTATTTTTCTTTTTTTCTCTGGAAATGATTTGAAATACTTGGGATCCAATTTATTATTTTTCTTAACATTTTTTTCTGTAGTTTTAGCTTATTCACTTGTTCCTTCACTGTTTCATGAACACACATGGGAATGTGACTATAATTCTTTGAAGGAATCCTAAGGCTCTGAAGCATAGAATTTGATACTCATTTAATGGATATAAAGGTAATTATTCATCTTGAATATCAAACAAGAGAGTGACTTTTGGTTACACTGGGCAATTCCAACAATTACAGTTGAAAGGGTCGGAAACCAAACAATTATCATTTGTTGTGCATTTTTAATTTAGAAACTAAACCAGAGATGGGGAATTTGGAAAAAACAAAAACAAAACCAACTCAAAACTCAGATAACTTGAACATAAGAATGGGGGAAAGTGATATTTCTTTCTTTCTTTTTTTTTTTTTTTTTTTTTTTTTTTGGTTTTTCGAGACAGGGTTTCTCTGTGTAGCTTTGCACCTTTCCTGGAACTTGCTTTGGAGACCAGGCTGGCCTCAAACTCACAGAGATCCGCCTGCCTCTGCCTCCCTAGTGCTGGGATTAAAGGCGTGTGCCACCACCACCCAGCAGAAAGTGACATTTCTTGGTGATATATATAATATATATATTATATATATTATATAAATATATAATTATATAATATATAATATATAAATATATAATTATATATTTCATCTATAGTATAGAACCTGAGGATAGATGTGAATACACATGGGATGGATGGGTGCCTTAGTGTGTTATGGCTAAAATGTCTTGGTAATTCGGGATACATAAGCCACAGGACAATTAAGGTCAATGAAGCTTGATTATGATTTTTTTTTTCAGTCATATCAGAATCCATCTAATTTTAGCTGCAATTCCCTCCTAAATGCAGTATTTTTTAAATATATAAAATAAAGGTCCTTTGTATTCCCATTTTTTAATGCACATCTCTTTAGCCTTATCTCTAGCGTTTCTTTGATTAATCCTTGCTTCCACCAGTGAATGGTTCACTGGCATCTAGGACACAGGTTCAACTTGTACCTCACAATTTGCCTCCTACACTTATCTCTAGCAGAATGCTGAATCCACCTGCTACTTTTTCTTAGCCATTGATAAATCCCAATAGCACACAGCTGTGAGGGCAAGTGCTCATTGTAACCCTTTCTTGTAAATTTTTGTAATTAAACTACTTTTCCATTTGTTTTGTTCGCCTTCCTTCCTACTGTTTATTTTAGAACATGGCTGTTTTGAGCTGCCATCTCTCTCTCTCTCTCCTTTCCTCCCCTCTCCTGGTCGTCTATTCTTCCCTCTCTCTCCCTCCCTCCCCCACCCACTTCCTTCCTCCTTTCTCTCCCTCTTGGGATTTTTGGAGAGTCCTCTAAATGAGTCATTTGTACTTACTCTCTGGTGTAGGTCCAGAGTTTTCAGACCTGAGTGCTTCGTATAAAATGGCACACTATTTAGCTTCTAGCACTATCAGAGTCATGGTCTCTGCTTTAGCAAAGAATTGGCTCAACCCAGGTGGGATTTAGGCTGATTTGGTGGAGAATTGTCTTTCACCGTGACTGATTTTCCTAGATGAGTTTCTATGATCATTTTCTAAGCATTTAGAGTAAGGACACCCGGAGAAGTTCTGCCTTCATTCCATCCCCCACTTTTTTCTTCCTTTTTGAAAGGTTAATGTCTTCCGATATCCTCCAAACAGTGTGCTCTGTGTCTCTTTGTACGTTTTGGTTGTTTTGATTCACTTCTTATATCACTGCTTAGGGGATTAATGGATGTCTTTCCAAAGTGATAGGTCAGGCCTTTTTGTGAAGAGAAGATGCAGCCTCTGCCATTGACTCTGCCAGCATGCTGTGTGTGTCAGGAGACAGTGTTCCTCTCAAATGCCTCCAGCTCTCATTTACAGAGCCTCATGATGGCAGTTGGGAATAAGCAGGGCTAGGTCCACAGAGGTTGGGGCACAGTTGGCATTCTGTTTCTCAGTGATCTCTGTAAGCCACAAAAGATGATGCTTGTGACCCCCTTTAATTTCCTGGATTGCTCTAAAGAGAAATGATGAACTTTTATACAAATGACTATTTTTTTTTTAAAATTTTAGTCCTGTATATAAGTTCTGCATAATATGCTATCTAGGGAATCAAAGCATTAGGGTTTATTTAAATATCAAGTTGAAGCTACTCAATTTCAGGCCATGAAGAGCAAATGTATTACCCATGTGACATCTCCAATTCAACCGAAACAGGAAAGAATTACACTTGGTTTTCAGAAGAGAAAGAAAAAGACTGAAAGGAGGGAGAAGAGAAGAAGGAGACACTAATGAGGAAGAAAAAGACCTTTAACAGAGGGACCAAGCCAGTGTTGGAGTACTTGGTACAAAATCTTATTCTCTTGGTGATAGAGACGCAAACTGTTTTCTGTAATACTGTATTCATGTAGTATCAGATGGGAAAGGCTGAGTTCAATAGACTTCTCCTGGAAATTGTTATGTTCACATGTACAGTCAGTCTACTGTAGTGGGGTGTCAGCTTAGATTGATGGAAAATCAATTCATCTCTTCATTTGGTCTTGACAGTCTTTCAGGCCAACTGGCCTCTTGGTGGATGTCATTACATGAACTGAGATTCTAAGGGAAAGGTTCCTTTCTGCCAGCATACTGAGGAAACTGTACTCTTGCTTCTGGAATCTTCATGAGCTTCTCTGGACATCAAGCTGTTGCATCAGCTTTATCAGAAATGAATTTATTACTAGGCTGGTATTTCTCCATGAAGGCTGTGTTTGTCACAGCAAGGATACTATCAAGTCATCTTGATAACCAGTATGAAAAAAATTTATAAAAGAATAACTTCTCAAGGCTGTGTTTGTTTCAAATCCAAGTAAATTCGGTACATATTCTCAAATAAATAAATCTTTTCAATTTTTGAAATTTTATCATACAGAACTCTTATTAATATTGGGCACTGCACCTCATTTGTGCATTTCAGCCACATTTTCTTCCATGTGCCAGGAATTTCCTTTAGAAACTGAAGTAGAAATGAAAGATCTTCCTGTTAAATAGTTCTCTGATATCATTTCTGATATTTATGGTATGGAACACATGGTAAATAAAAGGCTGGATTCACGCATTTCACTGAAAATATTAACGTCACTATTTTATGTTACCACCACGTAAAAACTTCATGCTGTGCTTTCTTCAATGAACTGATTTAAAATATTGAAATGATATCATAAGATATAATTAGAGATAAACTATTGCGATTTTTCTTCATAATAACTGAGGACTTTGTGTTTTTGTTCCTGTGGTTTCTTTAAAAATACAGCCCATGCTGGGCGGTGGTGGCACACGCCTTTAATCCCAGCACTCGGGAGGCAGAGGCAGGTGGATCTCTGTGAGTTCCAGGCCAGCCTGGGCTACAGAGTGAGTTCCAGGAAAAGCATAAAGCTACACAGAGAAACGCTGTCTCAAAAAACCATAATAATAATAATGATAATAATAATAATAATAATAATAATAATAATAATAATCAGCCCATAGTTCAATCAAAATTGTGTTATTTTCCCTTTTACATTAATACCTTACTGTAGTTGGAAGGTTTCTCAGGGCTGCTTATAAAATAATGACTCAGAAGCTTCTATTAATTACCAATTGCATGGCATATGGCAGGCTTCTTGCTAGCTAGCTCATATAACTTAAATTAACCCACTTCTATTAATCTATGTTTTGCCATGTGTTCTGTGGCTTACCGGTCTGCTGGCATGCTGTTCCTTGGGTGGCAGGCTGGCATCTCTCTGTCTCTCCTTTCTATTCCTGTCTCTCTATACCCAGCTCACAATGCTTTACTATACTAATGTGACTCCAGTTGGCATTATAAGCATCTTGTCCATATAAGAACCCTATTAGAACAAGCGTTTGGCAATTAAGATGATCACAGGGCTTTGGTGTGAGCATGCACTATCAGCATCTACAAGCACAGTAGAACTTCTGATGTTTGGCTTGTCTTTTGGGTCACTATTTCCAGTGGCCACACACTTGATGGATATTGATGAAAAATGAACAGGCTGAGAGTTTGATGATCCCACTCATTCCTACTGAATTTTTTTTATCATTTCTTGCATGATTTTGCTGTGGAAATGGGGCCTGTTTAGAGAGTTCCCACCGGCATGCTTTCTTGCAAACTCCAGTGGTTCATGGAAATGAGCACAGACTATATGCATGCTGGAGTGGGCATAGATCCTGATATACCGTGGAGTAAGCATAGCTCCTGTGGCCTGATTTTGGATCAGTTAATTTGTGATTTTGATTTGTTTCTGTTAAATGGGGCAATACTATCTTCCCTATGACATCCCAGTGTGTTCTGTGCTAAGACCTTCAAAGAAAGTTTCCAAAGGCCATCTTCAAATAGAATATGTCATTTGTCACCATTTGTCCTATCATTATGTAATAGAGGCCATAAAACTTACAGTAGCTAAGTAATGTTTACCTTTACAAGCAGGTAAAAAAAAAAAGGTGTGTGGGGGAATCCCTTCTGATAGGCCTTCTTTCTTTTCCTATATTGCTACTCAGGCTAGAGCACCCATGGGTGCTGCATGGATCCCAGGATCCTCTTTAGGAAAGAGTACCCAAAACTTCTGGACTAAGGCACCAAATTTTCTGTTCCCATGATGTGTATCTTCCGTTTTTATAGGAAAGAAATTAATAAATTGAAATTCTGATTTATGAGTACTTATTATATATAACATGTTCGGTTCTATATGTTTTCTCTGCTCTGCCTGTTCTGGCAAAAATTCCTGAGACAGCTGAGTGTAGAGGCAGACATCTAGAATATCCGCACTCAAGGCTGAGGTAGGAAGGTCATGAGTTAGAGTCAGCCTGGACCACACAGGAGGAGGAGGAAGAGGAAAGGGAGAAAGGGAAGGAGAGAGGGGAAGAGAGAAGCAGGTTTTTGATAGCAGAAGAGATTAAATTGAAAAGTTTTAGTTAACTTCTGTCCTAGAGCTAGGAAGTTCTTGGGAAGAAAACCTGTGCTGCATGGGGAATTTCAATTTAAGATGTATTTAGATCTCACTTTCTGCTGTGTGTGTGTGTGTGTGTGTGTGTGTGTGTGTGCGCGCGCGCGCGCGCGCGCGTGTGCTCACTCTGTGGAGATAGAGTTGAGCATCCTCAGTATCAGTCACAGGACCTGAAACTGGACAATGTTTAGACAGTAAATGTACTGGCTGGTTTTGGGTATCAACTTACCACGCTAGAGTCATCAGAGGGAGGAGCCTCAGTTGAGAAAATGCCTCTCTTAGATCCAGCTGTAAGGCATTCTCTCAATTAGTGATCATTATGGGAGGGCCCAGCTCAGGATAGGTGGTGCCATCCCTGGGCTGGTAGTCCCGGGTTATACAAGAAAACAGGCTAAGCAAGCCACAGGAAGCAAGCCAGTAAGCAGTTCCCCACTCCATGGTCTCTGTATCAGGATCCTGCCCTGTTTGAATTCCTGTCCTGTGAACAGCAATGTGGAAGTGTAAACTGAATAAACCTTTTCCTTCCCAACTTGCTTTACGGTCATGGTGTTTCATCACAACAACTGAAATTCTATCTAGGACAATGAACAACCAAATACAGCTATTACAAATGGGGTGTCAGCACAACACCCCAGATGTGTCCAGGAAAACTGGCATGATTAGTCAATAATGATTGAGACATGGGGCATTTCTGTAGGGAGTATTAACAGCTGGGAGGAGTTAATGGGCCGAACTGCTATAGGTCATTAACTCAATAACAATTACTCCTGGGAAATGTCTTATTCTGAAGTTAATACTCTGCCTTAAACATGCATATTCAAAGAAAACTGCTGGTTTCTTGTACTAGATCTACTAAAGGGGCAATGAGGAGGCAGCAACTTCTAGAAGGGCTGGTTGAAGCTCTCTACAACAAACGGAGAGAGGAGAGTTAAGTATGTAAGGGTAAACTGGGATTGAATCCAGGTCTTTGTGTGTGCTACACACACATACACACACACACACACACACACACACACACACACCTGGAAGCATCCTTTGCTCAAAAATTTTGCGACACCATTGTTCTGGTTATTTAGTATTTGTTCATTCCTTCTCCATCTCCATCACTGGTAATTTTCACTTCTTGTCTCATGAATGTTTGTGTTCCTCTGGCTTCAACCTTGATTTCATCTACTCTAACAGGGTCGGTTCTGCCACCTAAAACTCTGTGTAAAACTTAGGGATTTCAATTGACTTTCAGAATATTACTTCTGGCCACTTTCAAGATTCTGTCCATTCATCTTTCACACAGAAACTGGAAATGTCACAGCCACAAACTAGAACCCATTACATCTTCCTAGAGCTGCTATTTCCGTGAACGAGGTTAATGTCAATTTCTTACCATGTTCTCACGATATTGGCTTCCTATATTCTCCCTTTGCCCCCATGACTAATGCAAATGTTCCATCTCCTTAGTAACTTTTCCAGCCTCACTACTTTTGTTTTCAGATTTCGTTTTCCTATTTGCAGAATCCTTGCTGTAACAACTCCCGAATGCTACAGCAATCTTTTACTATTGTCCCCTCCCCCCAAAACCCATCCTTGAAATTGTCATGAGTTAGTTCCCTAAAATAAGGATCTGATTCTGGCATACTAGTCAAAAGAAATAGGATGTTCAGAGCTTAGGAGTCTACAAAAACTTAAGACATGTTTTGAGTAATTTCAAGTAATTGGCTAAGGTTGGAATGATGAGTTCTGTACTTGAAGGCAGAGAGGCCTTGGAAACAAATGGGAGAAGTCTCGGATGTCCAGCTTTAAACCCCAAAAACTTGAAACCTTTTGAAATGTAGCTTTGTGGAACACGTGTAGCCTCTTAGACATATTTACCTTCCTTTGGCCCAGCCTTTGTTTTATTGCATGCAGTGTTCCTCAATTTACAGTGATTGCTTTGAAACGTTTTCATCCCTGGAATTTAATAAATTTATTATTGTCTTAGTCACCATTCTACTGCTGTGAAGAGACACCATGACTAAGACAGCTTATAAAAGAAAACATTTCATTGGAAGCATGCTTACTGGTTCAGAGGGTGACCATCATGACTGCGCCAACACCATAGCACCATGGCGGCACAGCAGGCAGACAGTCATGGTTCTGGAGCAGTAGATGAGAGCTTCCATTTTATCCACAGGCAGAGAGAGAGAGAGAGAGAGAGAGAGAGAGAGAGAGAGAGAGAGAGAGAGAGAGAAGAGAGAGAAGAGAGAGAAGAGAGAGAAGAGAGAGAAGAGAGAGAAGAGAGAGAAGAGAGAGAAGAGAGAGAGAGAAGAGGAGAAGAGAAGAGAAGAGGGGAAGGGAGGGGTGGGAGGGGAGGGGAGGGGGTGGGAGGGGAGAAGGAGGAGGAGGAGAGGCTGGGCCTAGTGTGGCCTTTAAAACTTCAAACCTCACTCCCAGTGATACATCCCCCGCCCCCCCCCCCCCAAAAAGGCATACCTCCTAAAATCCTTCCTAAACAATCAACCAAGGAGGAGCCAAACATTTAAATATTTGGGTCAGTGGAGGCCATTCTCATTCAAACCACCACAATCATAACTAGCCTATGTGAGCTTAATTTTCTTTACCCTTCTTAGGATTCTCAGAGCTTCTTGGTTCTATAGGCTAATATTTTTCATTAGTCTTGAAAATTATATTTACTATAAATTCTCCAAATATTTTTTCTACATTATTTTTCTCCCAGCCCCTCCTCTCCCCTCCTCCTGACAACCAATTAGAACATATAAGTAGAAATGTTCAAGAGGCTGAGGGCAAAAAGGTCATGAGGCCAGCATAAGCTACAGAGCTATTTTCAGGCCAGTTGAGCTATAGAGTAGGGCCCTGTCTCAAAAACCCAAAAGGAGGAAAATTTTAGACCTGATCAGAACTTGTTTAGTGGGGTTGGGCCTGAGTATCCATGGTGCTTTAGAGGTCTCTCCATGCTTACAGCTCAGAAGCTAGCTCTCTTCCTGTGGAAAGCTCTGTTTATTTTACAGCCCACCTAGGGGATCATCTTTGCTACATAGTAATTCCAGCTTCCTTTGCCTTGGAAGACATCTTAGTCCACCTTCTGCAAATATAAGTGAATACCATAGGGTAGGGAATTCATAAAGAATAAAGGTTTCACATTCAACTACTTGTTAGAGAGTCCAGAGGGTCCTCAATAAGAAGGTCCTCCTTACCTATGGAGACTCTGCAGAGTCCTGAGGTAACAGAAGCATCACATGGAAAGAGGGGTTATATCCAAAAGACAAAGGCACACCGGCTGGTATAGTAAGCCAGCTCTCTGTAGATAACCCATCAATTCAGTCTCAAAGGCAGAGCCATTATGATCTAATTACCCTTAATTTCTCAACTTGGCCCTCCTTGTTAATACCTCTTGATGGGGATTAAATTTCATCATGAGTCTTTATATGTGTGGGGGGAGGGTGCTTCTAAACCATATTAGATTATTGTCTATCCTGCTGCTCTCCCTTAGACTTTGGAGGACCTCTGTAATGGATTGGGTAAAGACCCGGTGCAATGCTTCTGCCTTTCTTTCAGCTTTCAGTAGTTTTTGGCTGACTTAGATACAAGCAGGCTTACAACTGAACAGAAATAACTTCTTCCAACCGTGCCCCCTACCTCATGTTGAGTCACTCTATGCAGTCAGGGTAAGTTTCTGGGAAATACTTGGAAAAGGGAGTAGCCTATCTCTAAATGGAATCCTTTGGGATTCCTAAATGGAATCCTATCACCCTGTATAGTTTGGTAGACTTTTGACATAGTTTTCTCTTCCTCATCTTATAATTCTGCCACCTTCCAAAGCAACCATTGGTCTCTTCAAATTGGGAAGGGCTTGCCAGTTTCTTGAATTTGATTTACTTGAGTTGTTCACATGCTCAATTCTTGGGTGAATTTTAAGAAGACTACTAGTTTTGTACCTTTTCTGACTTGTTGTTTTTAAGGGTGGAAGGAATATACGAGCTGTGGCTGAATCCTAAATCCTCTGGTTTATCCAGTCATTATATTCTTGCCTCTTGTGTCCTAACCTGCCTCCCTTCACTGAAAATTCTGTGAAATCAAAACCTACACCACTTCTTGGCAGCGAGATTCTAGGTCTAATTGGGTTTGAGTGAGCCAGTTAGGTTCACTCTCATGAAATAAGATGGAGAAGATGCTGTCAGATTGTTTGGGTTGTCCTTGCTGCTGATTTGTGTCTTTCTGTTAAGCACAATTAGAGAGGCAGTGGATGTTCCTCCCTGGAATTTCTCGAGTGCCCATCATTGTGCCCAACATCCCCTTAGACTCTTGGTTGGAAAAATATATATCAGTACGTGGAACATTTGCTGTTTCACTATATTGCTGGCTCTATAAGAGCAACTCCTATGGATTTTTGGTAAGACTATCTGTTTGTTTTTCTATTTTTATGATTTCTTGTTTGTTTATTATTATTATTATTATTTATTTACAACAATTAATAGTCAATTTCCTAGTTTTTCTGCTTCCTGACTCTTATAGAGGTAGCAAATGCCCTGTGCCATTATAAGGCTCTGAGAATTACTCTAGAAGCTCCTAACTAAATCCTACAACAGGCCCAGAACTCCCAAATATTTTGTAGGAGCCTTGGTAAACCCCTTTGTGCTTAAAATAACCAGAATTTTTTTTTTTATGATCTTCATCTTATTCTTGACAGGGATTTATCGTCTGTCATTTGTGCTGACATTTTGTCATCTATGAAGGATTTTCCTCCTCGTGATGTCTCAGGAAACTAACATGGTCCAGAGGGTAAATACATTTTTTAAATGCACCACTCTGAAAGGGAAATTACAAGAAGACTCTGTTGAACCATACAAAAAGGTTTTAATCACATACAAATTTTGTCGTGCTTCTTTTAAATGTGTTTTGAGTATTTCCCTGAGCCCCAGGTGTGATTCCCAATCATTTCCCAGTGACCTATGGCTAGACACATCTATCAGAGATGTATTATCACAGCATGTGAGGACTAGAGCTAGGTAACAGATCAAGGGAATCTCCCTCATGCTGCATCTCACACTAAAACTCTAAACTCTGAGTCTGGAGGCTTCCAAACCTGAAATCAGTAGGGAGAGGGCTCTGAACATAGGGACGACAAGAATCCAGCCAGGGAGAACAGGGCAACCGAAACCACCCACGTATTTGTGAGACTCACCCCCATTTTTGAATTTTTACTGTGGAAATAGCAAACGCTGTTACACAAATTAAACTATCTAGGTGTGAAGACTTTATGATGAACTAGTCAGTAAGGAGCTCGGCCGGGGGCTACACTTGGTCTTTCAAAGATGAGTTCCATTCTATCCAGACTCTTTCAATGCCTGCATTGGATTCGCAAGCTATAGATAGAGCTGACATTAGAAACTGAATTTCGAAAGAGAAAGCTAATAAAATTGGACTGGATCTCGTGGCAACTCCTTGTTATTTTTTCTTAAATCTGACAAGAAATTTTCAACCTTCAGGGCTTAGCTCAAAACACTCAAATGGATGAGGATCTAGAAAGTCATTTCCTTTAGCCTTTTTAGATCTTTCAAAGCCACTTCATCCAGTACTGTGTGCATGTGACGACATGATCCCACAGCTAAAAACAGAGCCTATTTCACTGACGCCTTAAAGTCACAGAAAATGAAACAAAATCCCAGATAATGACAACCATTTTAGAGTCTGTTTCCTCCAGGAATCAAATAAAAGGGCTCAACAACCTGTCACCAAGAGCTGAATAGAGAATGAAGCCGATTTGGTGGTACCTCCTTAAAGGGATGATGAAACCCTGATTGGTCTAAGCTGTCCCTCGGCCCTGGTGATAGTAGGTCACTTCTAATTACTGTTCCCTTTCTGGGCTATATATAGATAAATACCCGGGATATTAAAATGCCTCATGGGCTGGTTATTCAATTGCTACAGAATTGATTTCATGAGGGAAAGAAAGCAGATTAGATTCTGAGATGTAAATGTGAGACTTGACAGCCTGCGATGTATTTCCCGAGTCTATCAATAGCCTGTCAGCCCACAGTTTCTTGCTGGCTATTGTGGATGCTTGTAATATGGGAAGGGCACATTTGATAAGAGAAAATGGAACTGCTCTTCTCTGAAATAATACAAAATTGCGTATCTGTGTTTTTGTTTCCCGGGCTGTTATTCACATTATGCGGCACAGTGCTTTGAGATTAGAATGGCTCTCCTGCTTGCCAAGTGATGCTCATGCTTCTCTTTTGCTCTCTCTTTTTTTTTTCTTCATATATCCCTCAGTTCAGTTTCCCAAGTGCTGGGGCTGTGCTCTGTTTTGACACCAGAGAAGCAAATCTCATATTCTTGCTTGGGTCTTATGACTATAAATTAGGAAAAACATAAAATATATATTCTCTCTGACTTTTGCTTGAAAAAAAATCTTGCTATTTTAGATCAGGGGAATGGATATCCACATAAAGGGAATATCAGAGCTAATATTATTTTGAAATTCATTTACTGAACTTTCATTTACATGGCAAATATCAATTGGGTATCCCCAGCATATTGCTTCTCTACATGTTCTGCAGATTCAGTGATGAACACGCTCTGGTGTTCCCTCCTTTACAGACCAGTCACACAGAAAAGGCAGACATGCTGTGTTAGGCTACAGCACATCTAATGATGGTATGCACTATTAATATATTTTAAGGTGTATTTCCCTTTGTTGCAGTTATGAAGATGATGTAATGTGTCTGCATACACCACTGTAATCAAATCCACAGGCTGTTTTGTAGAGGCTGGAAATCTAAGATCCAGGTTCCAAGATAGGTAGGGTACATTCTTCAGACTCTTCTTTGTACTCATTATGTAGACACCATCTTACTTTATATTCATGTGACCTCTTTATGTATTTGGTGAGAAAGGTGGGTGCTCTTTTTTGTCACTTCTTATAAGGACACTAATTTTTCAGGTCAGGGCCCTGACTCTATGACTTCATGTGACTTTAATTGCTTTCTAATAGGTCTCATCTCCAGATAGCCCTACATGAATGTAACAGCTTCAACATATGAATTTCAATGGGATATATGCATTTAGTTTACACTGTTTCCTCTGTTGTTTTTCTATTACTATAATAAGACATCAGGGCCAAGTCAATTTACAGAAGAAAGCGTTTATTGTGGCTTATAGTCTGTGGGAATTAGGGTCCATTGCAATCATGATGCAGAGCAGGGCAGTGGTCAGGTAGGCACGGTTCTGGAGCAGTAGCTGAGGGCTTTGATCTCGATACACAATTTGTGAAGTAGAGAGAGCCAAATGGAAACCATGTGGACTTCTGAAACCACAAAAGTCACCTCCAGTGACACATCACCTCTAACAAGGCTATACTTCCTAATCCTTACCAAACAGTTTTACCATCTGTGCTGTAAGTATTCAAATATATGAGCCTGTGGAGGCCATTCTCATTCAAACCACCACAAATAGGTAGAATAAGAGATAAAGTGTGAGAATAGTTAATGCACATAGGGTTGGTGGGGAAAACAGTTTGATAAAGGCTCTCCTAAAGCCTCACTGAACAGAGACACACGTGAAAGGCCCAGGCCAGATGCACTTCTTGGAAGTGATTTAGACAAATAATAAGCACAAATGTCCTGAGGCTAAAGCAGCTGAAATACGTGTGAGACACCAAGGTAGGCTGGAGTGAGATGAACCACAACAGTGGTGAGAAATGAGGATGGGCAAAGTTATAGTTTGAATATGCAATGTCTTCCAGAAGCTTCCAAATTAAACTTATAGATCCTACCTGGTGGCATTATTTTGGAAAGTTCTGGACACTTTATGAGGAAAAAGTTCACTTCAAGTATGTCCCTGTGGGTATCTTGTACCTGGATCCTGCCTGCCTTGTTTGGCTCTGCTTTCTACTGCCACGGTGTGTTGGTTAAGGTTTCTATCTCTGTGATAAACACCTCTACCAAAAGCAAAAGAGGGGATTTGTTTTTTCAACTTTTAGTTTCATATCATAGTCCATCACCAAAAGGAGTCAGGGAAGGAACTGAAATAAGGCAGGAACTTGGAGGTAGGAAATGATGCAGCGGCCACTGAGGAATGCTGTGCACTGACTTGCTTTCCCTGGCTTGGTCAGCCTGCTTTTTTTATGGTATCCAGAACCACCAGACCAGGGGTGGCACTGTCCACAGTCAGCTTGGCCCTCCTCCATCAATCATCAATCAAGAAAATGTACCGTTGGCTTGCCCACATGCCAATCTGGAGGGAACATTTTCTCAATTTAGATTTCCTCTGTTAAAATGACCCTAGCTTATGTTGCATTGACATAAAGTGTTATGTCACTGGTCAGCATACATGATTTGAATCGTTCTCTCCTGTACCACATACTTCTACCACCATGTTGATATGCCCCAAACCATGGTGCCAAGCATCCTAAGACAGAATGCAATGACCGCCCCCACCCCACTGCCCACCCAAAATCTTTTCTTCATTGAGATCTTCTTTCAGTTGCATCATAGTGACACAAAAATAGCTCACGTATAGCCATCGTTGTGGACGGTAACCCCCAATTTCATCGACTTTCTTGCATCGTTGATGGCGTATGTTTTTAATGACCATATGTTTCTTCCAAAATGAAACTAATAGTATGTAACCCACCTTGATGGATATAGTCAAGAAGATAGCTGTGGAGCATTCTTCAACATTTAGAATCTAGTCACTTAAAACATGTGCCAGAAAAAGTAAGTGAATCTAAGTCATGCCTAAATGAAGCTTACAGAGCCTGTTTTCCTCTGTTTCTCTGGAGTAAATATTCCTGTTTTATTTACCAATATACTCTCAGGTATTATGAAAACAGACTGGATAAGTCAAAATTAGGGTAATTTTTTTTTAAATCAGGGTTTCAGGCAAAGCGGGGTTTAAATTTTTGGCAATTTCCTGAGTTACTTTCTTTGCTGTATTCTGATATGCTAATAAATCAATTAGCTGTGATTTCTATATACATGCTATACCTCAAAACTGTACATTTTCTTTATTTTTTCTCTTTTGGACTGTACTGAAGCTGTCCATTTTCCACATGAATTGGGGGAAAGGATGTTAAATCAGACAAAAATTCAGAAGTAGAATTTTGGAAGCAGGTTTGGGAAGGGTAAATGAAGTTTTTATGGCATGCCTAAAGGGTATGGAGAGTTACCTTGTGAAAAAAAGTGAGCTCAGAACTTGTTTGATCTTGGGAAGAGCTGGGTGGGCAGAGTCCTGGGTGGTTTAGTGGCCCTGAAGGTTCTCCGGCAGTGGCACGATTGATGACATAAGTTAAAGATGATATTCCAGGAATAGAGAGCAATCCCCAATAGTTGCCATGTAAAATAGCTAAGACCTTAAGCATGTGTGAGCATTTGTGTTCTTTTCTTTAATTCCTGTTATGCTGACCTTAAAGTAAGGTATTTCATAAGATCAGTGTGCCTAGGATATTCTAGGCATTTTATTAGGAATCAGGAGGATGAAATGGTTTCTAAAATGATTTGCTTCTTTTCATTTGTAAATATTTCACTGCAAGTTTGTCCTCATGTTTATTCAAATATTTTAAATGATTATGGATAAATCTTATTTCATATACTTGACTTTTAATTTTTTTATACTGTATTTAATTAATGCCAGCTGGGCAATTGGAATAAAAAAGCAAATGCTTCATAATATATGGGAATTCAAGTCTGCTAGTTCTATTTCAATTACTGTGACAAAATGCCCTGACAAAAAGAATTTAGGGAAGAAAGTTCAAAGTTCCAGGTTACAGTTATCATTGCCGTGGAGTGACAGTGGCAGAAACTTGAATCACCTAGTCACATCACATCATTAGAGGAATTAATGAATGCATGCATATTTGTACTCAGCTAATTTTCTCCATTCTTATACAGTGCAGGATCCCCTGCCTAGGGAATGGTGCCTCCCATGCTGGGCAGGTCTTCCTACCTCAACGGACATAATCAAGATAATCCCCCTCAGGCCCAGCAGCCCCAGACAACTGTTTTCTTCCCAACTGATTTTAGGTTATACCAAACTGACAGCTAAAACTCAACCATCACAAAATACTAAGACAAGATTTCCGTCTATCTTTTTCCTTATCTTTCCATGATGATAAATGGAATTTCAATATAATTTTATTTTATATGGGAAGTTAGATTAGGTTGTTGATGTCCTTTAAAATATAAAAGTGGTTTAATTGGTGGTTTCTTTCTTCTGCCAGAATTTCATATTTTGAGACTGGATTCATGGATTTTATGTAATAAAATGAAGATGTCAGAAGAGATATGAAATACTGTGTATTTTTCTATCTTAGAAAATAGATAATGCCTGTATCAGATTAAATGCCACTTCAGTGCCCTTAGAGTTTTAGCTTTGCAGAATCCAAGCTACTGAGAAGGACAGTTTTTCTTAACATAAAAATGGGAAGAATGGATGTAGTCAATACTCTTGAAAAGACAAATCCTCTTTAAGACTAATTGGAGGAGTTGTTCCTGCTCCTTTGAAAGAAGGAGAGAGGGGGAAGGAGGCCAGGCATAGAACAGTGGGGGAGCACCCTCCACAAAGATAGACAAGTAAAAAGTAGGCATAAAATTCTTCCCATAATGAAGAGGAAATCTTTTGGCCTCTAATTTGTGAATTTGTACTTAGACTCTGTTGAAAGATAATGAAATTGTGAGGTCATTCAGGCCTGGTCAGTTTCAAGGAAAGATAAAATATAATGAAAGGGTTCTTATTAGCAGGAAAACATTGCTTCTTCTTGACAGGAGAATTACCACTGGAGACATCAAATTGTATTTCACAGAGATTGAGTCCTGATGAACCAAGAGGATATTCCAAGTACTGAGGATTTTGCCCAGAGGCCATCATACTGACTTGGACAGATTTTGAATGGATCAGCTGTAGCAGATGCATTTTATTCCTGCATGGTCATTAGATTTTATATTACTGCAGAGACAGAAAAAAATAAAACTCATTTCAGAAGAAGCAGCTTATTAGAATTTTGTTGTGAGTAGTCACTATATATATATTTTTTTAACTAAGTATGAATTTTAACCATTCTGAAACCTAAACAATATTGACTTCTGGAAACTTATAGCATAAATCCCAAAGCTCCCATACTTCTTCTTTTTTTTCTTTTAAAAATAAGAAAGGTGAGCATCTTTAAATTAAGGGAGAAAAACTTCATTATAAAAAAGTAGTTGTATATTTTCATTAATTATAGTGCACAATTTTGGAGGCCCATTTTCTTCTTGTAGCTGCCATTTCCTATGGTTACACTTCATAGCCCCTCAATCTCAGAAAGGATAAAACAGGGAGAAGAAGTCATCATTGTATAGTAGGAAATCTTGAGGCCTGGAGCTAACTGAGAAGGAATGAGGTAGTCCCAAACTATGCCAAATATCTTCACATTGGTTATCTTATTTGAATGTGCATGAGTCTCAGAGGCAGGGGTTTCTACCACCAAAGTCCACAATTGTTTAATGATTTGTTCTGAGAAACAGGTATCAGGCTTCAAGTACAATCCATCTCATTCTGGAGCAAGTGTGTTATGCCTCAGTGCTGAACTCAGTTAGGTAAACTTCTTAGGATTTCCATGAACTCTGAGTAACCAGTGACACCAGAATAGTATTGTCAAGATTAAGGTGACTCCATGTGTGCAAATGTGCCTTATGAGTCTAATGGGTCAAATTATTGGTGTATTGCAGATACACAACTGAAAAATTGGCATAATTTAAAATTTGAGAAATATACCTTTAAAATACCAATGTCCCAATTGTGGTGAAGTTTACAGGAACTGTCTTCATAAATGTGGAAAGTAAAAGTAAAAATATTTTAAAATACACTGTATTTGAAAAATATTGTCCAAAGCAATATATCTATATATATAAATGTACCTAGAACCTTGAATGAGCAAACTGCTGTAGGAATTATGCTACAGGATGATTATTTAAAAACAACTGTGATAGGCATGGTTTTCACTGGGCCATGTTGCTACAGCATAGGACAATACTAGTGTAATTTAAATTTAGTAAGAGGATACACATATTAGTGGATGTTAAACATGAGTTATTTTTCTAGGGACTATTAGGGAAATCCTATGTATTGCCTTTCTAAATCTGGAACAAAGAAAAAATGGAGAAAAAGCAAACTTCCTTTACCCTTCAAAACTGTATCCCTTCCTTCACGCATAGTAATCCGACATCACCAACTTTTCTTGGCTCACAAATCATTTGCAAATTGCCTGGCTACCACTCACCTTGTTTCATCCTTGCCTACACATGTGTCAGCCGTCAGAACCATCAACAACATCTTCCACTCAGAATAGCACTACTGCTAACAAGTCCCTTTAAATGTGTGCAGTCAGGTGACAGACACCCTTCCCCTCTCATCCATGGCTGTGGCTGGGACCCACTTGGCACCCAGAGTCACCCTGTCCAGATGGTATGCTCTTCTCTGCTCCTGCTTGAGTACATTCTCTGCCGAGGCACCAAGTGCCAATTTTCTGGTGAGAATCTGCTTTGCAGAGAGTTAGCTGTCTCTGTTATGTCGCCTCCTTTGTGGTCTCCGTTCAGTTGAAGCTATCGAGTGAGTCATGGGTCAGAGGCAGAGAAAGAAGATGGGGAAGGCAGGAAGAGGTGAGGTTTGCATAAAAGAGAGGGATTATGGAAATGAAAGGTAGTCACTCTTGTGAACTTTGGTGAATTATTTCAACTCTCGGGATTCTCATCTCTAAGATGAAGGTATTGAGTTGGGTGATATGCTGCAGTACTTCACCTCTAAGAATCCATGACGGGAGCCATGCATTGGATTGAAAACATTCTGCATGAAAGCAATGATTCTGTCATGACCAGCCAGCAATTTGGGGGAGGCATAAATAAGTTCAGATAAGTGTGGGTGGTAGCTTCCTTATAGCAAAACTAGGTCTGCCTGCTGAAACATTTCTGTGAGATCCTAATTTTGGACCCTCGTGTTTTAATGTTGAGAAGTTTTCTAGTCAAATAAAGATTTCTTGTGATTTAGACTATTGCTACAATGCTGATACAGACAAGGATGGTCTAGTGAGTTTTACTATAACTTAGATGTTAGGGACATGGTGGTGAACAATTTGGAGCCCAACAGTCTTGCAGTAATGAGTGATGGCTCATCCCAGTAGAATACAGGCAGTCTTTTCACAAGAGTCCCAGATAATTGCTACACGGCCTTCAAATAGTTTTTGCTAATGTGAGGGCCATACTGAAAGGCTCCTAGTGGAGTCTGGCCTTTTGATCTCCTACCCTGTGAATACTCAGGAGCAGCTGTGCATACTCAGGAGCTTGCTGGGACAGGGTTTGGAGCTGTCCAAGGTTCTATAGTTCCGGGAGAGAAGCAGTATAAACGCGGACCCTGGACAGTAGCTCAACTCCTTGTTATCCTGTATGGTTTTCCATATTTCTTTGGAGTTTGCTGTATGTAGAAAAGTATAAATTAAGGAGAATGCTTGGGATGAAAAGAAAATACCAGTGGTTTGGTATTTTACCTTACTCATATCTAGGATATGAATCATTCTTAATAACAATTTTGAAAATATAATTAGAATACATAAAAGCAGCCTTCTCTGCCACTTGATTCAATATGAGTAAGAGTATGGGTGGGTCTTGATGAGGAAACATGGTTTTCTTCTCTGAATATGCTGGCTCCCACCTATGCTTAGGTGTTAAAATGAATGAGTGGGACTTTGTTTCCTTTATTTTTTATTTCATGCACATTTCATTCGTTGTGACAGATATACTAGTATGCATGATAAAGGTCCAGATTACAAGAGCCATAGAAAGCTTAGAACTAGGGAACTTCGGGTATCAAAAGTGTGTACCTGCTCAGGTTGTGTCTTGATTCATTGTCTGTTGATATAGTAGATTAGCACCGACTGAGAAATGTATTACGAAAAGAAATTGATTTCAGCAAATCGCTCTGGGTGCTGAGCAATATAACGGCTGAAGACCAATGTGGCAATGGGGAGGGTCTTGGCCCTCTTTCTGGCTTAACATGGCAGAAGATACTGCAAGGTACAAGGGAGGGGAACACATGTGAGACATTTTGTTTTATAACAAAGCCATTCCCTAATAACCAACTCACGTCAATAAGAACTAGCTTTCTGCTAGTTCTATTGAAAGTATATTTTTAATCAATGACGGTGGATTCCTTACTACCTAAACACCTTCTATTTTGACCCTTTTCCTAATCTGTCTTATTGGCTATTAGATTTTCTGCATACAAAGTTTTTGGAGATAAAGTAAAATCGTAACAGGCTTCAATAATGAAGTTCTGTAAGGTTAATGAGTTAAACAACAGAAATTTATTTTCTCACCATTCTGATAGCTGAAGTCCAAAATCAAGAATGGAGGGATGAAGGGAGAGGGAGAGAGAGGGAGGAGAGACAGAGAGAATGAGAATACGCTCTAGTGACATTTCATGATGATACCAATCGTATTACAAAGTACCCTGCATCTATTATCAAATGCAGCCTTGCTTACTTGCTTAGAGGCTCCATATCCAAATACAGCCCTGTCAGGAGTTAGTGTTTCAACATATTGATTTCATGGAAATACAACCACTTTAGTCATGATGGACATAATCTTTGGAGGAAGTACAATGTTTTGTTTTGATTTTTGAGATAAGGTCTCACATAAATCAGGCTGGCCCCAAAGACTCCTGATCCTCCTGCATCCACTAGAGATTATAGGCATATGTCATCATTACTGGTCTTAGGCAGTTGGGGGATCAAACTGAACCCATGACCTCCTGTGAATGCTAGGCAAGCACTCTACAAACTGAGGTATATCCACACCCCAGTGTAGCAATGGAGGTACTTCAGTTTAGTGATCAAGAGTATGGTATTGGAAGTCATTACCTCTCACTTTGATTTATGGTTTTACCCTTTATTGTGTGACCATAGGTGAATTAATTTTGAAGCCATTTGTCAAATATTTTTTTTAGTATCTACTGGGTTATATGTTAGGGACTGGCCATACAGTTATAAATCTAACAGAAATAAACAATATTATTCATGTAAATCCTTAGAGAGTATGGATAGCATTTGGTAAAGCTACTTAGATTCTAAGGTTTTCCCTGGAATCAATCAACATTTTAATGGAATCTGCTTTTAAAATATCATACGGTTTCTATTGGCAGAGATTCTTCTCTGTAGTTACTAACTGCAACATGTACTTGTGTATGAACAGGAGGAGGGCTGGCCCAAGATGACATGGGTAATATAGCTGGATATCACGAAAGACTGGAAATGCCAATTGCATATTGAGATTAGCCAAGGCGTATAACTGGTTCCCTCATGTCATCTTCAGGTCACACGTTATCTCTGAAATTCTCCTGTTTAACAAGGGAGAGTCACCTGGGTCCTCTATTGGAGATTCAACTTGTACCTTTCAGCATATAATAGCTTTCCAACTGTAGAGTGAGGTAGTTTAGAGTCCTTAGTCAGCAGAAAACTCATCTAATTATGCTTATCTTTTAGTGAACCTATTTACATTAATAGATGTGAACTCTTTCTCACACTCACAGACAGACAGACAGACACACACACACACTTTTCAAAGCTCATGAAAGGTGTTTGGAGGTCAACTACTGGGGGCATAAATCTCAAAATCTACTATGGTTTCTTCTAAAGGGAAATGACTCAGCAATGTCCTCTTGTTTAGAGTTGGAGATAACATCTTTTCTTTAGTGAGTTTCCAATTAATTTGTTATCAGAACAATCAGAAAGCATCTTAAAAGCTGTCTGTAGAGTCTCCAATGGTATTTCAAGTACAATCACTTGTGTGGAGTTATTTTCAATCACTTGAAGGTGTTTTTCACTTTCCAATTGAATTCCTGTAGCATCAGAATGCTACAGAAAGGACAGTGAGCTTTGGGAGTCAGGTGGCAGGATCTTGTCCTCAGTCTGTCATTAGAAAGTAATGACCATGGGAAAGTCACTGGCAAGTTCTCCTGAAGATGGACTCTGCGTCTCCTGCTTTCTTACCCTCTGGCACTCAGTATTCTCGTTTATGAAATAAAGGTATACGGCAGTATAGCACACAGCAGTAAATACTTTTTATAATTTGTTCTTAAAAATATCCAGCTTAGGGGACGAGCTTGTTCCTGTCTCAACTTGATATGCCATGCTTTGTTGACTCCCATGGGAGGCCTTACCCTTTCTGAGGAGTGGATAGGGGGGTGCAGAAAGGAGGTGGGAGGAGGGAACAGGAGGAGAGGAGGGAGGGGAAACCGTGGTTGGTAGTAAAAACAATCAAGCTTAACTATATATATATATGGTTTCTTTATATTTTCCCATTTAATCTTCCTGGTAAACAATGTGTCTCCTTATAAGTCCTTGGAGAACACGGGAAGTTTTGGTAAATGCTGCTTAGTTTCTTAAATTTTCCTGGAAACCAATCTTTAGTCTGACTCTGCTTAAGAAAATATTGCAGTCCTCCCAGGCGCTCTGACTACCAAATGGGCTACTAAATGTAATATACACTTGCATTTAGTAATATATACTAAATGTAACATATACTAAGTGTAATATATACTTGAATTTAGTAATATATACTAAGTGTAATATATACTTGCATGTATGAGAGGAAGAGGAAGACTATTTCCCACTCTCTAAACATGTTTCCCATTTACCCTGCCTGACCTTTTTACTGCTAGACTTCCTACAGGATTTAGAATGGGCATTGGTCCAGTATTATCTATGTTTGATAAATGTTACATATGTAACCTTAATTAAAAAACGTGCAAAGTTAAGTGACTAAAATCAATCTAAATTAAGTAGAATAGTTCAAATCCTGTGAGAAATATTTGTAGCTGATAATTGATATTAGTTATTTAAGTGCTATTTTAGGCCCCTTTAAGACAGTCCTTTGAAAGTTTCAAAAGTGAGGAATCCAAGTTGAAAGACAAATACTTCCTGCCAGGTTTTCAGGGAAGTTTGCAATTGTAGTCAATATTTATTCAGTGCCAGTTACAATGAAGACACCACCCTGGGTCCTGTGGGAAGATGTCAAAGAACTTTGCTGTCCCAGCCCTTGACACGTGGGGTGTAGCTCAGACACAGGGACCCTTCAGCTTCAGGAAGGAAGCCGGAGTGCAACACCAGAGCATCCACTCTTTCAAGTCTGCAGCAAAGAGCTGGCCCGGCACCAGTCTCGAATCGCTGTCTCTAACTTGAATCTGGGTAGATGGAAGAAACATAAGCAGCAGTGGATTTTGGAGTGATTGGTGTGTGAATGCATGCATACCTGTGTATGTGTGTATGTGTCTGTTTCTTGGAGGAAAACAGAACTAGTAAAGAGGCACAGAAAAATTGTATTAAAGATATAAAAATTTGAACTTTTCTCATATAATGGAAAATATATATGAGGACTTTTATTAATCTTTAAAATTATCATACGGTGTGATGGGTTTCATTGTGGCATTTTCATAATTCTTTGCTTTTATTCCTCCCTTCATAATTCTCCCTTTCCTCCAAACCCCTGAATCCCTCTTGCTGGTTCTTTCCTCCCAATAATAGTCCCTCTTTGGCTTTTATGCCAAATGTGCTCCATGACCCCTCCCCCTTTTGACTTCTGAAGCCTGCACTCTTAAGATCTCTTATCCCCATCCCATGATCACCTTTCTAGTAAAACACACACACAGACAGACACACAGACACAGACACAGACACAGACACACACACACACACACACACACACACACACACACACACACACACTGTCTCTGCATATGAAAAACAAACATGCAATATTTGTCTTTCTGAGTCCATCCTACTTTGCTTAACATAATGATTTCAGTTCTATCCATTTTTCTGCAAATGCGATAATTCCATTTTACTTGGTAGCAGGGTAAATTTACTTTGTAGCACAGTAACACTCCCCACATCATTTCTCAATCCCTTCATGTATTGATGGAAATCTCGACTGCTTTCATTTCTAAACTATTGCAAACAATACAACAACAAACACAGATGTGGAAGTGTCAGTTATGGCATGCAGGTTAGAGTTTTCTGAGTATACACCCACGTGGTATAGCTGGGTCATACAGTCATTCAGCTTTGAAATTTTTGAGACGCCTCCACTGAGTTCCACAATACTTGCCCCAGTTTATGCTTCCAGTAGTAGCGAATAAGAATTCTTATTACACATGTCCTTACCAGCCTTTGTTGTTTGTTCTCTTGATGATAACTAACTGACTGAGGTAAGCTAGAATCTCAAAGAGTCTTAATTTTCCTCCGCATATAGCTAAAAATGTTGAATACATTTTCAAGTATTTAGTCACTGTGTATTTTCTTTTGAAAACTGTCTATTCAGTTGACTGGCCCATTTATTTATAGAGTGATTTGGGGATTTGGCTGTTTAATTCTTATAGTTCTTTGATATTCTAGATATTAATTTTCCATCTGATATATAGTTGGCAAAGATGTATATATGGTTGGCAAAGGTGATATGTAATTTTCTCCCCCTCCCTAAGATATCTCTTCATTACTGTGATTGTTTACTTTGCTGTGTTTAGTAATTCCATGTAATCACCTTTGTCAATTCTAGGAGGTTTTAAGGTAAGTCTTTATGGTATGTTAAGTATAGGATCATGTTATTTGATAAATAGGGATCATTTGATATTTTCTTTTCTGTGTGATACTATTATTTCTTTCTCTTATTTTACCTGAACACTGCATTAAATAAAAGTGGACAATGAACACCTTTATCCCAATTCCAGACTCAGAGGAAATGTTCTTAGCTTTCTGCACATATAGTATAACATTGACCATAGGTTTGTATGGGTCTATATTATGATGGGAAAATTCTCTTTGTTCCTACCATCTACAGGACTTTGATCATGAAAGGATATCACACTTTGTCAAAAAGCCTCTCTGCAGCAAATAAAGTTGATTACACAATTTCCATCCTCATACCTTTTTATATGTTGGGTCACATTATGATTTGTAGTTATTGAACCAACTTTGCATCCATGGGATGAGACCAGTTTGGTCATGATGTGTGATCTTCCTCATATGTTGCTGAGTTTGCTTTACAACCAATTATTGTGAAAATTTGCATCTATGCTTATCAGGAACATTAGTCTATACCTTCCCTTTTATATTGTGTCCTCTTATGGTTTTGGTATTGTTATGTTTAAAACAAATGTCAGTGTTAAAATAATGTCAGTAATACTAGGAAATATAAGTAAGAGGGTTTGCAACTGGGTGTGAGATAAACAAGCTGACTAGATAAAACAAGGATTCTGGGGACAGCAACAAAGTCCATCTGGGCAGGCTCTGGCCAGTGTCTATGAAGCCCCTGTTAAAGCCCATGAAAGGTACCATCGTGCCTTCTCCTAATAAGCATCATGACTTTGTGGGTAGTTACACTCTTACACATATTGTTGCAGCTAACCCATCTATCTAACTTTAACAAATTAAATTGTGGGGAGGGTCAGCTTCTAAGAATACTTCTGTCTATTCCAGGAAGAAAACCACCTATTCTGCCCCCAGAACAAAGAGAAAGAGACATCATAGACTAGACCTATATATCCTGATACTATAGGTAACATGTTGCCATCACTACTCAATTTTGTCCACTCTACTCTGGAGGGCTTGTTGACTTTCTTTTTTTTTTTTTTTTTTTTTTTTTGCATTCTTATGTACTTGATCACTCCATTTGCTCCCTGGTGTGAATTCTCTTTTGGGAACATGAAAACCAGGACTGTTGCCATGATGGGAATCAGTGGGAATGTGAGAAGAGGTAATATTATCATTGATAATAGTGTCAGGGAAATACTGGTTTCATAGAATGGTAGTACTGATTCTGTGGAACAGTTTGTGAAGTATTGGTGTTAGCTCTTACTTAAGGTTGGGTATAATTCATCATTGAATCAATTTGACCTTGGACTTGTTTGTGAAGAGCTTGTAAATTATTGCTTCCATCTTGATGCTGGCTATGAGTCTTTTCAAGTTGTTTATATCGTCTTTATTTAATTTTGGTAGGTTCTATGTGTTTAGGAATTTATCCATTTCTTCCAGGATTTCCAGTTTTCTGGAATATAAAATTTCAGTATATTCCTTAATGATTATCTGGATTTCATTAGAGTCTTATATAAAATCTGTCTGTTCATCCAAAATGTTATTAATTTTGATATTTTCTCCCCCTTTTTTGGTTAGTTTGTCTAGGAGTTTGTAGATTTCTTTTATTTTCCCAAAGAACTTAATCTTGGCTTAATTGATTCTATATATTGTGCTTGGTAGATCTAGTTCATTAACTTCTTCCCTAATCTTTATTGCTTGTTGCCATTGATTGCATTTGAATATGGCTTGTTCTCACTTTTCTAAGACCATGAGATACATTACTAGATTTTTTTGGTGACCTTTCTTTTCTGTCTTGCTTTGGTTCAGTATTTCCTCACTATGCTCCCTTCCTTATATTTTATAATGGTAATGTATATCTGTATATCCTGTGCCATTACATGTTGGAAGTATGTGATCTGCTTTTTTATTTTGATTTTATAGGGGGTTACAGTTAAGAGACTGCATGAATCTCAAAAGAGACTTTGAACATTGAGCTTTTAAACAAGTTTGAGACTGTTATAGACTATGGGGATTTTTGAAGTTGGACTAAATGCATTCCCACATTATGTTATTGGCTACAAGCTTACAGGGCCAGAGAGTAGAGTATGGTAGGAATGACCCCCATGGACTCGTGTTTGAATGCTTGGTGCATAGGGAGTGGCACTATTAGGAGGTACAGCCTTGTTGGAATAATAGGTGTGGCTTTACTAAATAAAGGAAGTGTGTCACTAGGGGGTGGGCTTTGAGGTCTCCGAAACTCAAGCCAGTTCTCTGCCTGCTGCCTACAGATCTAGATATAGAACTCTCAGCTCTTTCTCCAGCACCATGTCTGCCTGCATGCTGCCATACTTCCCGTCATGATGATAATAGACTAAAGCTCTGAAACTGTAAGCCAGACCCAATTAAATGATCTCGTTTATAAGAGTTGCCATGATCATGATGTTCTTCACAGCAGTAAAACCCTACCTAGGACAGAAACCAAGGTTGATATTTACTTTTCATAGCTTAAAATACATCATTACATGCTTTTATTTATTTATTTATTTATTTATTTATTTATTTATTTATTTATTTATTTAGGGTTAGTCAGGAGATGCCTGATGTTATTCTGATGTGTTTTAAATTTGTTTTTGAGATGGAATGTTTTCTGCTTCAAGGTTTTTAATATTGTTTCCATGGTTTGTGTTTTTGAAGTCTTGGTGATGACATTATTTATAGAAAGGTTCCCTGGTCATGTCCACTTTGGTTTATAAATGGCTCTTAGCTTTTTATGGCCATTCTTTGCTCAAGATATGGGAACTCCTCTGATTTAATTTGATTGGGATAATTTTTTGTGTCTTTACACTAACACTCCAAGAAATCCTGCTCATGTTTATTAATTTCTCTATGAATCTGAACCCATTACTGTCTCAATCTTTTCCTCCTTGCCTAAAATCTGTTCTGCACAGCCTATGTATAATATCTTCATATATATATATATATATATATATATATATATATATATATATATATATATGTGTGTGTGTGTGTGTGTGTGTGTGTGTGTGTGTGTGTGTGTGTGTTGTTTTGGGGAAAAACAATGAAGCAAAATGAAGATTTAATATATAAGTGGAATGAGTATTGATTATAGTTACTACTGTAATCAGGGGAAGCCTCAGTGAGAAGATACAATTTAAGTAAAGCTTAAGTAAATGAAGACATGAAACATATAGATACTGAGACTAAGAATTCTCCTCAACTGATCCAAGTGCAAAAATCCTAAAAGTTACATAAAGGTTGATACATCAAAGAAAGGATATAAAGGAGGTCAGTAAGGTTGGGAAGAGTAAACTAGAGGTGTGTGGGAAACACTAGAGTCATCTCAGCTAGGATGTTTGCTGTTATCCTGAAAGCTGTGGGTACTGCTATAACAGAGGAGTGGCTTGATATTATTTTTAGCAAAAACACTCTGTTTTCTGGTGATGATTAGACAGAAGGTGGGGTAAGGCCTAGATATGATGTTATTGCAATAATGTAGATGAGACATAATGGTATTATGGGGACTGGGGTAGCAGTAGATTGAGAAGCAGTTGAATTCTGAACATAGTTTTAAGTGAGAGCTTACATGTTGTAGAATATTATTTTAAGATCTGTTACATTTGTTTATGCTATGGAACATTTGTTCAATGATGCAAAGATGTGTTGCATTCTTTTATGTTACATTTGTTTAGCTCTGTGAAGCTGTGTTACTTTGCCTGTCTAAAACACCATATTGTTCTAATAAAGAGCTGAACAGCCAAGACAGAAGAAAGGATATGTGGGACTGGCAGGCAGAGAGAATAAATAAGAGGAGAAATATGAAAAGAGGAGATCTAGGAGTGAGAGGAAGACTCCAGGGACCAGCCACCCAGCTATACACCAAGCCACAGAGTAAGATGTAAAGAAAGGTGTACAGAAATATAGAAAAGTAAAATCCCAGAGGCAAAAATGTAGATGGGATACTTTAAGTTAAGAAAAGCTGGCAAGAAACAAGCCAACCTAAGGCCAGGCATTCATAAGAAAGATTAAGAGTCTGTGATATATTTGGGAGCTGGATGGCAGGCCCCCCAAAAGAGCAAAGAACCAAAAAAAAAATAAAACAACAACTGTTTACAGGATTTTCTAACATTCTGGTCAGACGTATATTGTAAAAGAAAAAAGTGTCAAGGATGACACTGTGTTTTTCAGCCTGAGTCATCATTTATTGATATGAGAAGGATTAAGAACACAGAAGGTTAGTGGAGAAAGTCAAGAATTTGGATCTGTCAAGTCTGAGATGTCTAGTAATCCAATTGGAGGTCTGAATTGAAGATAAGCATACCAGAATATGGATAAAATAGAAATTGAAAGGTTTTGGTAATTAATACCACCCTAGGAACAAGTATCATAAAAGAAGACAGTTACATGCACACTTGCACACACTTGCATGTGGTAAGAGAGCAGCTGCCTTCCTTTACAGCTACTTTTGCCCAAGACTCTAAGATTACATTGATCATCTTGGGATCTCTTTCACACTGTGGACTTGAGTCTTTTCTTTCTGACTTCTCCGTTTCCACCTTCTGAGTTCTCCCTCCTGGTGCTGATAAACTGAACCCTTGCTCTCTTCCCTGCAGAACCCTGTCCCCATGGTACCCTCTGTGAAGAGACTGGTGGCACAACACTCACATAGATAGAGGCTGTGTGATAGAATACACAGAGAAGGTCTCTGAAGAGACCAGGATAGGAATCTTTTTAGGCCACGACTCATACGTATTGTGGCTAGAGGTTGGAGTTTTGTGAGGGTGCCAATACGCAGGCAAGAAATTATTAAATTTCTTCTCTTTATAGCTCACAAAAGAAATTTCCAGGGCCACCTGCTTGCTTCCTTCCCTCCCTCCTTCTCTCCCTCCCTTCTTTCTTCCTAAAAGTTTTCCCAGATGTAGGTAGAAAGGGAAAGGGAAGTATGAAAAGATTAAGCTGTTCACTCATCAAACATCAAAAACTAGACCCAGCCTCCTTACAGCATCCTTTTTATGTCATTAATACTTTGGACTTGAGTTCAGGTTAATTTGCCTTCCTTACCTTAATCTTGCTAAATTAAGCTTATCCTGGAATGTCAAAGTTTTGGATCCTGATTTAATTGAATAGTGTTTTTTGCTATGCTAGCTAGGCATTTATGGTTTGGAAATATAAAGTTTAAAAGAGTATTTATTAGTTCTTTGAGAATTTCATGTGACATGTTTTGATCCTATTCTCCTCCCTCCCCTAACTCTTCACAGATTCAACCTGCTTCCCTACCCACCCAACTTTTTGTTCTTTTTAAAATAAACGCCATCAAGACCAATTTGTGCTGGTCAAATATTCTTGGATGCATGGCCCCTTCTATTGTAGTACGGTTGACTTATCAGTCTTGTGCATGCTGCCACAACCACTGCTTCCTTGGAGTCATCTACTGCCTCTGGTTCTGACATTCTTTTTATCTCCTCCACAGAAATGATCCTTAAGCCTAGCAAGAATTAAAATGGATTACCCAATAAAGGGACAGAAGTTCCCCCACTAGACACTATAGGTGAACAAATAGAAAAGCTCAGTTTCAAGAATATGTTACATCTTTTGAAGTTCTTGGAGTGAGGTTCATGGGCCCCCCAATATTCCAGGCTATTGCCAATGCTTCTGGTTATCTTCCATACCTTGATGCTAGCACCTTATTGTTGAAAATGCCATGTACTTGAGTCATAGAGAGTATAGAGATCAATCTAGAAATTTCATCCCTACTGTCTAGCCTTGAAGGTGCTGGAGGGTGCTATGCATGGTACTAGAGGAGAGAAGTAGTCATACTCTCATCCTGTTGTAAATCCCGTGAACCACAATTATGACTGGCTTGGCAAGACATGCCCATAGGTACAATAGTGACATGAGCATCATAGAAATAACCAATCACTTTCTAATTGGATTTAAGTTGCAATCCACAAGATGAAATCCGTATCTGTCTAGATAGGCTCTAGTTGAGAATCTAGCACAATCATTCTGCTAAATAGACAAAGCATTGAAACAACTCCCGATGACTTGCCATTTTGTCTGTAGATTAATACATCCCCCAACCCTCATCAAAGAAGCTTTTATTTGTAGTAGATTGTGGTTAATAAAGTGACCCACAACTGGCCAAGTTGCATAAAAAAAAGAGATGGCAGATGCCCAGCCTTAAATTGAATGAATATACCTTACACCTTCCCCTCAAGACTCAGGAACTTCAAAACTTTTAATTGATTTTTTTAAGTAGAACATTATAGAGCCAAGAAGAATGTTCAATATCAACCCCACTTAACCATCTCCTCCAGATCTCCACAATCCATTAACTCTCACTTGAAAATAGCTAGTTACTAATTCACCAAATTGTTTCAAAGGAGGAAATGAGGTTTTTGTTTCTACTGCACAGTACCATGTTAGTAAACAACAGTATATTATATAATTCAAAGTAGCTTAAAACAGGGATTTTTTATATTGTTGGTTGTGAGCCTAGCCTTTAACAGCTGAGCCATCTCCCTAGTCCAGAAAATGAGATTTTTAAAAAAATGTCTTCACCACAAAGTTATGATACTTTGGGCAATAGAAATGATAATTACCCAGATTTGATCATTACACAGTATTTATGTATAAAAAATTACAACATAGCTCAAAAATATGCACCATTAGTATCATTAACTAAAAACAAAATGATAGGTTATTGACATAGTGTGGACCCTTATGCATAAGCCCAGGTGACCTGACAAAGTGCCAATAATGAAGGAACAAAGGGGGGATTGTCATACTTGCCTTTTGATCTATCATTGATCATGTTGACATGAAGTGCATACAGATTAATTTCTGTGTAGTTTTATTAATTCACCACTGCAACCAAAAAAAAAATTTACTAGCTAGGCATGAGTGGGGCATGCTTTTGATCCCAGTGCTCAAGAGGCAGAGGCAGGTGGGTCTCTGAGTTGGAGGCAGACGAGTCTACAGAGAAAATTCCAGAGTAACCAGGGCTATTCAGGAAAACCCTGTCTTGAAAAACCAAAAATAAGTAATATAAATTTACTGTTTAATTTATTTGTGACCACCTAATACCGTTCTTTTGTTTAGAGATCTCAGTTTCAAATTATTTTCATACTGTGCATTATGATCAAGAGACATGAATTCATCTTGAGTGGGTCAGTTCTAATAGGTTTTACCTTTACAGGGTCTAGAAGGAGAGAGCCAATATCTTTATACCATCGTTAAATGAAGTTCAAAGTCATGGCTTTCTCTGGCTTCAAAACCATTAGTCACTTAGGTTTCTAAAAACAGGTTTTCCCTGTAGTCTTAGCTCAGTTGTGACTTTTCTCATCTGATTTTTTTACTGGTCCTGCCACTCTCATACTTAACAGTCAGTTGTTCATTCATTTAGATGTCGATGCTTTTTGAATGTTTATTCTTGGCCCTATATTTCTGAGAAGATGAGTAAGAAAGATATGAGTGCTCTTCAATTGTGTATTTCTTTTAAAATATCTGTAGCTGTTCTTTTCTTTTAGTTTTCTTTTCCTTCCCCTTTTATCATTTGCAATTGCACTCAAAATTGCATTTTTTGAGAACATCATAACACTTTTGAGTCATAATCTCTTTAGGAGTCTCATGCTATGAATAATGCATAGCTTCTCCCTAAGCACTCTGCAAATGTTCATATAATGTAGGGTGCACGATTCATGATGTCCAGCTTTCTCTCCTTTGGAAAAAATATAATTCAAGAATACATGGTCACTTTCTAAATTTAAAGTTCACATTAGTGTAACTCTTTCATTCTCTTTCCGTCAGAACTAACTAGGCCAGAAATGATTGCTTCTTTGTCTTCTTAGAGTTTAAATATCCATTAATGACAGTCAAGAATCTGTTACATAGTTTTAGGCCAAATAAGTGTTTGGCTAGCACATGGATGCTTGAAGCATTTCAGTATTTCCTACTGCTGGTAAGAACAGAAGATTTCCCTTCCAAAGAAGCTATAATTGCTGTACCATGATGGACGTACTGTAAGAACCAACAACACTAATGTGATGCTTTATAGTATAACCTGCCTTTAAGAAGTAGTCATTTATATGCAGAAATTAGTCATCTCAAACTTTAGCACTTTCTGCTGCTTTTGAGAAAATTCTGTTCCTTTTGGTTGTGACCCATCTTTCTAGTGCCTTGTTCTAATTGGGAAGTTAAAAAAATCTTAGCCATGGTTTTATTTTCATACTCATTCAACAAATATTTATTAATGACCTATAAGAATAACAATACTAAAGGTTATTGTGATTGAATATTAATCTGTGTTAGGAACTTCCTCAAGCATGTTTAGATGGAAGGGCAAATTTGATCTTTATAATTCAACTGAAACAGAAAGTTTCAAGGGTAAAATTTTAAATGGAGACAAGCCACAGAAGTCTGGACATTGACAATTTCAGTGGATAAAATGGACAATTTATTTCTGGAGAATTTATATTTTCCAGAAGACAGAAAATGATGAGTAAATGAACAAACTGCCTTAAGATGAAATGTGCTATGAAGAACAAAAGAAAACCCCTTTTCTAAAATGACTCAGGGACATTTTCCTCAAGGACTGTAACAGAATCAGCTAGGCTCCTGTAAAGATTTGGTAGTAGAGACTGAGTTCTGAATAGTAAATAACATGGAAGTTTGTTTTCTTATGTAAAATACGAAAGAGTTCTATGACAAATTAGCTAACAGCCTAAGCTTATGAAACAACATAACTTCATAGATGCCTACTCCAGCATTTGGACTATCTCTCTGCCTGCAGGGTGGTGACAGCATTTCTGTGTGATGTATCCCTACATATCTTGTGCAGAGTCCTCAGGAAAAAAAAAAGAGATAGACTCTCTATTCTTATCAATCTCTTTATCAGAAGTATTCATCTTGTATCTTATTGTCAAAAATTGTTACTTGATGAATGAACTTACTCTGATTATCCTATGGTTTAAGTTTTAGAGCAATTAAGTCCCCAGAGCTTGAATTTGAGTCAATTTTCCTAAGTATGTGAATGAAAAGCAAAGACTAAATTTTTTTTTGAAGTTAAGGAACAAAAAAAGAGGGACAGATCTGAACGGGCAATCACTGCTGACTATACTAAGTCTAGTCTTGAGTAATGCGGAGTCAGATATATGAAGAGCTGGAGGAAGAATATTCAAGGGAAGCGAACAAGTCTGAGTCCTTGAGTCTGAGAAGCTGCTCAAACATGATCATGGAACAGAGAGCTGTGTGGCTGCTATCATGGTCCCTTGATATCAAAGAAGGCAGGAGAATGGGATAAAGCAAGAAGTGTTGGAGGATTTAATTAACAATGTGCTCAGGAGCTGTGTTGCCTGCAATCATAACAGACTTATCTTTTAAAATTTGTCACTCAGCTTTATACAGGTTATTTAACCAGTGTCTCAGTTTCATCTTTTTTAAAACTCAGAGAGAATATATAACTTAAGGATTTGTTGAAAGGTATAAGACAACATAAGAGACTGTGATCAGAATAGACTCTAGAATGAAGTAGATTGTCATGGTTAGTATCATCAACTTGACATACTATAGACTCACCCCCGGGAATGCCTGTGGAAGATAATCTCCATTAGATTATTTAAGGTGCCACTGTGGGTAGCACCATTCTCTGTGCAATGGTTTGTGAGCTGGGCACTAACATACATTCATTTCTGTCTGATTCCTGATATAAGGTGACTTGCTGCTTTCAAGCACCTAGTGTCTTGACTGCACAGTCATGATAAACTGTATCCTTGAACTTTAAGTTGGAATAGGCCCTTTCTCCCTTTGGATACCTTTGTCAGAGTGTCTGATCACAGCAACAGTGTAGCCATCCCTTCAAAATCTCACTGCAGTTCCTTTGGTATGATCAGATGGCCTCATGTGATGGGCAGAAAAGCCCCACATGCCTGTTTCTGACAATGCTCCATGAAGATATGCTCTTGATAGGCACTGATCTGTCAACACTTGGATGTTTCTCTCACACATGCTACTGAATGGTAGTAGAATGTCAAAATTAAATTAATCAGATTTTACAAATGGCGTAGCCTTGATATATTTTATTGACAACAAAACCCAAAACCTTCCTTTTTTTTCCTGGCAAAACTTACCACAATCTTTGATTAATAAAAATACTGTAACTTAGAGGCTATATGGATGGAGAGATGAATAGACAGATAAACAGACACACACACACACACACACACACACACACACACACACGATAAACATATATAAACAATAGAAAATGATAGGCACACAGAGACAGACAGCCAATTGATATACAGGTGAGATGGTTACCATGCCACTAGCATTCAAGCACTTAGTTTTCTAGTAACATGCATGAAGTAAGAAAATTATATCTTTCACTTTTCCTTATGGTAAAGATTACTACAGCACAAAGGAATTTTGGATGGAAAAATATACAAACCCAAACAGAGCTAATTACAAGCAAAAAAAAAAGAGTTGAAAATTTTTTTAAATTAAATTTTTTTGCAGTGCAAGAAACAAATTTTAGAAGAGAACAGGGATTAATATTGGAATGTTTCCAGGGTTTCTCTTCTTTCCACCCCTCATCTTTTTATTTATTTATTTATTTGTTTGTTTGTTTTTATTTGAAGATTTTCTCAGCAGAACATCTTCCACTGTCAGTTTGAGTCTGTATCTTTCTAGCTTGAGCATCACAAATCAGTGTTTCTACTTCCTGCCAGTTTGAAATGGAAAATAAGCCCGAGAAGAACTCAAGCAGGACAGCCCAGGACAGACACCTAACTGCAGCCAAAGCACCATGGCTGACTAGTCACAGCTGCAAAGTCCGAAGCAGCTTCGGATCATGGCCTCACTGAGAGCTAAGGTCATTCCCGGGAGACCAGGGCATGCTCTTCTGGGAGGATGAAAAGGCAGAAGCCAAGCAAAAAGAACCACTGAGTGAACAACGCATATTCACTGAAGAACACACCTGCAAGATGCCCAGAAGGAACTTCAGGCTAACTTAGCAAGGAGGGAAGAGAGACAGGCTGGACCAGAAGTACCAACCCTCCCTCTCCCGAGTTCTCAGGCTCAGTTAAACTCATTTTAAGTGATTTTCTTTACAAATTTAGATCCGTAACTCAAGATCAGCACTTTCCCAACAACCCAGTCTCACTGAATTGCTTTGCTTTTTATGTCTTTGTCTTTATTTAGAGAAACACATTTTTTTCTCCTTGTCTATTGTGCTTCAAGCTTTTCTTTTCTGTGGAGTCCTCTAGTGGGTCGTGGATTCAGCTGCTTTGGGGCTAATCTCTGGCTCCGTTCTACCCTGAGATTGATTCAGAATCACAACGGTCACTCAGAGAGTATGGAAGGAACTTTACTTGTAGTCAGTGTAAGTCAGACCCTTTAAAGGACCAAGTGGGATTCAGAGACCCTTTAAAGGACCAAGTGGGATTCAGAGACGGTAACTGGTATACCAGAGTCACAGGTGTGTGCCAGAATTAAAAACGAAGGATTGTCCTCTATCCGGGGTTTTGTGTCTTTCTATTGCACAGAGCTAATGGTGGGGAGATAAGGGTTAAGTTGCACAACCAGTACAAATGTGAAGTTCCGGTTGGATCTTCCCACTTCACTTTTTTGAGTCATTACAGCTCTTAGGAGTCTGGTGGGGGATGGTGTGGGGGGGAGAACAGTTAAGTTTTGGCTTGGGCAAGGGACAGTGCCTTAAGTGAAGAAAGCCGCTTGTTCTTTCCCTGCAGGTAAGAGTACATCGCCCTGTGTACAGGGTTGAGTACACCACCCACCCGGTTGCGAGCAGAGCAGAGGAAGCAGTCCCCTACTCCCTGCGATCGACCGACCCCTGTCGCGGGAATCCAATCACTCTTTCTCCCTCTTCTGCTTAGCCCTGAAGCTGCAGCATTCTGGTCCTCCTCACTCTCCCTGCTTCTCAGATGGCCTCCTTCCAGCCTGTCATCACCATAGTGATCTGTCTAAAATGCAAATTCTTTCTCATCATACTCCAGCCTAAAATAGTGCAATGCCTACCCTTTCCTGCAGCCACACAGGGTAACGCATTCCACTCACACCAACACTTCTCTTTGCCTCTTTGGTTTCAGTTAATACCAGATCTAGTACCTGAACTGAGATTTTAAGCTGACCTCAGAATTAGAACTCCTAGGGGTTAGGAGCTCTCTATTTATCTCCGTGTATCTAGTAAGGCACAGGCACTTATTGAAGTGGCTGTCTTTTGAACTAGACTAGGACTTAGAAAAAAATCAAAAGAAACAAAGTCATTTAGTAAACAAATTAATGTTTTATAGAAACAGCCCTGTAAGTTCAAAGGGCTGCATTTATGAGTTACTCCATTTTTTTTTTGAAGCTTGGATTCATTTCTAGCATAATGCTATGAGAGAAATGGATTTTGAATCTTGCAGCCAGATTTGGAGCGTTAGGGAATACCTTGGCACTTAAATGTGTGGCCAATTTTTGACTAAATGCAGACAAAGAAATTTTCTTTTTATTTGCCTCTGGGACTCTTTAAATTTTCTGAGGTCTCGGACATCTTATACATTGCTACTCCAGTTTTATGTGGAACAAAAAAGGCAAATGAAAGAAACAATAGGCAACAATCGCTGCTGAGGGCAGAAGACAGTAAGCCCTTTTTAAGCACAGAAACCAATGGGTGCCAGAGGATGGGAAGAACACTGGTGGTCATCTGAATTAGTTCATTAACTCCCACATCGAGGATCACCCTGGAAATAAAAGGGCCTTCTGCCTTTCTCAGTTGTCAATTAGAAAAATTAAAACTAAAATGTGGTGATAAATTGTGTACCCTAATACACTTGCCTGAAGATCAGAGGACAGAGCCAGCCATCAGATTAGACACAGAGGTCAGGCAGTGTAATCCCAGCACTTGAGATCTCATGTCTTTGCTTGGGAAGGACACACGCCTTTAATCCCAGGAAGTAATATGGCAGGGCAGAGAAAGATATATAAAGCATAAGGAAACAGGAACTCACTCTCTTTAGGTGGAGGATTTTGTAGAGGTGAGAACTAGTGGTTGGCTGTTCTGCTTCTCTGATCTTTTCACCCTGATATCTGGCTCTAGGTTTTTTGTTGTTGTTGTTTAATTTTTTTTTTATTTTTTTATTAAAAGTTCACCTAAGATTTTAACAACACTAAAGCTGCCCCTCTCATTGAAAGAGTGAAACATAAAACTTTCAAGTATTTAATGGCTGTATTCCTTGACATATATGTGGAATCCTAGAAATAGCTGCACCACTTTACCACTCTGTCTGACATCTAAGGAAGTCAAAGAATTGAGGAGAGAGGGGGCCTGATTTAGTGGCCCTAACTTATCTTTAGGAAGGCTAAACAGATAAGGTCAGAGGTAGTCCTAGTTACAGTATCTTCAGGGGGAACTTTGTGAACAGGGTCAGAGTAGATGGTAGGAATAAACTCTGAGGATGGTAGCCATGTTTTAAGTGGAACTATACCTTTGCATCAACTTGGATTCACTATTTATCAGACAGAGTGATTGTGGGCTCCACTTTTCTGATACTAACAAGGTTGGCCTGCCTTGTCTTTTGGACTGCGTGATGTCAGACTGCCATTTTCAAGCATCAGTGGTTCAGACTAAATGAGTCAGAGGCAGGGAGTGATGTCCTCATTTCTGATTCATTGGCCCTCCCTCTTTCCTGCTCCCTGGACCATGTCTGGCACAAAGAGACACATTATATAAATTTATTGCAAAAATCATAACTTACTATTTTCATTGTATCTATGGTTCAGAAAACAGATATTTCATACAGATGGTTCCTGAGATATTCTTAATTTTAAAAACATTTCCCCTTACATATCATTGACTTTTGTGACCTTACTGTCTCCTGGTCCCAATTATGAATCTTTCTTTACCTGCAAGACCATGACCTTGTCTTCTGAGCATATATCTATGTTCCATTCTGATGGCTCCTACACATGTAAAACCTAGTAGTGCCCAATCTATAGATAGCTCACATAGTCACACCTTTATTTCAACCCATGTGTTGTCATTTTTGTCTGACTCTCCTCTCCTTGGATCATTCTCTACACTTCTGAAACAATTTTTCATTGCTCCTTATGTATCTTTTAAAGGATGACTGCTTAAGCAACTTGGGATAATATTTTTAAATCTACCTTCATATTCCCCACATATCTAGTCAGTTAATGTGGCCTGTTGCTGTGTGATAACTTCCTCAGAATTGAAACATTCTTTCTCAGAGGGAGGCTCTTTGGTACTCCAGACATAAACCTCTCACAAGTCTCAGGAAGTACTTGAAACTTACAAGATTCACAAGGTTATATAAATAGTAAGAACTACTAGAGAGGAGGCTATCTGACCAGCCCAGGTTCCTGGAAGTGACTCTCCTTCTTGAGCTGCCTATAAGTCATACAGAGAGCTCCAGGAATGCAGCTTTCATGATTTGTCCCACAATTTTGGTGGGCTTTTTGGTGATGCCTCTACTTTTGTATTGTCTATACTCTTTTAAGTAACCGCACATCCACACTCCTTAAGCAACCCTACTAAACTCACTGATTCACCAAGGCCAGCTTTGGTGTGGTTGATTCATTCATCTGCCACTGGTTCTCTACTTGAGTGAATAGGCATTTGTTTGCACCTCTCCAGGAGAAGTCACACATCACCTGCTCGCCTTCCTTCATGTGTTTCTAACTAGAACATCTTTCGTTTCCCCCTGAAGTGACCTCTGCTCAAACTCTTTTCTGCCTTGGGCAGGTTATGATAGCCTCCTACAAGGTTTTCCTGTCTGCAGTCTTTGCCAGCCTCAAATCATCTGGCATTTTGATACAGACATTTCCCCACAGAGAAATTCTCAAGTTACCAACTTGCTGAGGTATATGCAATTTTAGGGTGTACCGTTTTGCAAATGATTTGAAAACTAGTGATGTCACCACAGTTCTTACAAACCCATCATACTGGATCCGTCTTTCAGGACCTGGTTTATGGTAAAGCTCTAGAAAGTCTTGTCTTTGCATTGTGCTATCTATCAGGGATCCAATCTAGTGTCTCCTGCTGTCTTGAACCTTTGCTGAACTCATTTTTCATTAACTTGAAGACTTTAGATATGGTATTTTATATATACTTTACTTTTGTTCATTCTAAAATTATTATTTAGTGCTGGGACTGAACCCAAGACCTCGTACTTAGCAGGTAAGTGCCCTACCACTGAGCTAACTATCCAACCCTTACTTCCAATAATCATATATTTGCAGATAGATTGTAAGTTCATTGAGATTGAGATCTTGCCTAGTAATCCTAAGAATGTACACCGTTTATGGGCTTAATAAACATGCCATAATGCTTAAAATATCATTGCTGAATTTTATTATGGCATTTGTAGTCACCAAATTCCAGATATTCAAAAGCTCCCATGGATTCTGCTATATGCAGCTGTTCTGTAATGTTTACATTCTAACATATTTTGGGCAGGCTTCTCAAAAAAAAAAAGAAAAGAAAAACAGAATGGCTAAAGAGAGAAAAGGCTCCTTCTGTGTTTTAATCAACATGCAGCAATTGTGCCAAACTCATTTAAACCCCACAATGTTCTTCCAGAGACAAACGGAGTGCTTATTATTCACTATATAGAATTTGCAGTCATTGTTTTTATCCTTACATTTTAGTAGTTGATAAATGACCCCCCTCTTTACTGCTTTCACATCCAGAATTTGTTTTGTGCATCTCTGCTTACTTACAATTACTAATCGCAATAGTGACAGTAAAAGTAGTTGATATAATAGCATCAGTAGAAGCCACAACAGTGTGTACTGTGTGCGAAGAGCTTATTGTACCCCAGGGTGCTGAGTATGATAAGCGGACTACTTCATTTACTGTTATATTTGCCTATGATATATTGCCATTTCTATAACAAGATCAATAAAATTGCTCAAAACAGCTAACAACTTGTATAAGGACTGTAGTTAGTGCTCATGGTTGATCTGGAAGACATCGAATTTCAAAGGTAGTATTATTTAACACAGCAAAATCAATTGGGAAGGGTTTGCTATGATTTTTAAATATTGTATTTTATTGGGGCCCTATATTATCCTGGGATTTCATGAGACTAATTGAATCCTGCCTTTTTCTGATGCCATTGATACTGATGTATGGTCTATGAAACTTTGGAGATTGAAGTTAAAGAATTCAAAAGTTTTAAGTAAAATAGTTATATCTTTCACTCAATCCCTCTTCCACTAGGCATTATTTTTAATATCCTAATATATGTATAAATACATAAACTAGACTGGAATATCCTAGGGTTCACTTTAATTTTGAAATTTCCAATCTTAAGTATAAATTCTAGGAAAAAATTGTGAGTTTACTGGGAAAGCATGGTACAACCGTTTACTCAAGGGATTTTCTTTCTTCCTTCCTTCTTTCCCTCCCTCCCTCCATCCCTCCCTCCTTCCTTCTCCCCCTCCTTCATTCCTCCCTTGCTTTCTTTTTCTGAGTACATTAATGATGAAGACTATGGAACTCAAGTTATTTTGTTGAATTAATCTCAGTAGTAATCTCATCATTCTTCATTTGTTCTGGATCTTGCTCGGAATGTGCTCCTGGCAGTGCAGCTGCTGTGTATGTTGAATATGTAATGTGTGAATCTGGTCCATAGTCAAACCAGTTGCTGTCTGGCAAGTCTTAGCTATTTGTGGTTCATTTTGTAGTTCTATGTGATATGCGCATGATCTGTTCTTGGCACTAAGGTTGAAAAACAGAAACATTTAACATATAAATAAGAGTATTTTGTTTTAGCCTTTTAGAAGCTTCAAAAATTTTAGCTGTTTCTATTTAGTATGTACTTTGTTTTTCATTAGTTTGAATCTGTTAATGGTGGTATGGTTAGAGGAATAGTGTTTCTCTGGTTTAACCTTCTCTTTCTATTGCAAAATTCAGAATTCTATTTTTTAAAAGTGTATCTAGGGATGTCTCAGATAATTCCAGAGAGGTTTCTTGCTTAAGTTATGGTATCATCGTTCTGGAAATTATGGTAATTTGGTTCTGGAAAACTTTTGCAAATATGCCTCTTGCCCTTATCAAAAGTACAGCTCCCAAATATTTGTAATACCAAAGCCAGGGTTATAGGAAAGTTTAAAGCTGTTCTAGTCCTCCAAGATAGATCATCTGAGACCTTAGATCTCCATGCAAGCTATAAAATGCACAGGCTTTCTGTCTACTTCTGCTACACTACTGCCCTGCTGTAATTCAGAGTCATGTATTTCTGAGAGCTTGCAGAATCTTCAATTTTGTCATCACAGTTACTGATAGCCTGGGGCTAGTAATTATCTTTATGGTAGTGAGATGATATACTTGAAATTGCTTCTCTTCTTTAGCTTGATGTTGAATTTCTTCTCGAGAGAGAATCACATTGTACATACAAATCAATCACTGGACAATGGATCTGGAATCGACATCCGCTCTTCAAATGCATTAATGTGCTTACATGTTCCATCCAAACTAAATCTGCATGCCATTGGCATCTAAGCATTCCTGACCCTATACGTGCAAGCTCAAAGTGCACTCTTTTGTGAAATGTGGTGTCATTATGTTCCAGTGAGTATAACAGGAAGTTCTGGCAAAGCTAAATATCCTTAGCAATAGATTTCCATTTTCCTCTTCTCTATCTTTTCTCTTCTCCCATTTCATGTGTTTGTGCCTTTTTTCTTTCCTACTTCCCTTCCCCATTCTTTCCTTATTGTATTGACTGTTTCTCTGTGAGGAATGAGAGTGAGCTTTCAGATCAAATTAGAGTTTATTTGTCTCCAGTAAGCCAGAAGAAAATTAAGTCAGCAGCGGACCAACAGAAAGGATATTCAAATCTCGGTAGGAGCAGGATGAACTGTCTGAGTACAAAATGCGTTGCCTTCACATTTATGGCATTTTGCCAGGCCCCTGTTGTAACACCTGCAAAGTGCATGAGAGTCCACTAAACCAGACCCCATCTTTCCTCATATGTATTCACACAACGACTCCAAGGCAACCCAAATACTCTCTGGTACCGGAAATGCTTCCCAACTGAATCTCCTCTTCCCTCACCTCTGTGGACACTTGTCTTTAGGAAAACCCTTTTTGCACTTGAAATACCTGTTTTTATCCTGGCAGAAAGTTTTGGATGAGATCTCAGCTCCCCAGGGGGAATGATGTCACTTAGTCTGTATGTGGGTGAAGGGAGCTTCTAAATATTTCCCTTCTGTTGCAGGTACCAGGATGACAACAGCGCTGTCTCTGCCCCCTGACTCTGAACTGGCATTTGGTAGTAGCTTATACTGTCATCACTTCAGATCTGCAAGTAGCTCTCTTCCAACAAACACTGCTTTGATCCTGCTGGATAGTGCAGATAAATACCACCGTCCAGTTAATTTGAACTTGTCCTCATTTTCCATCATGGTCAAAATGACACACTACACAATGCATTCAGGCTTTTCCCAAGTTACAGTCTTCTGATATGCTGCATTGCACCTAATCTTTATTTCTGTCAGAAAAAAAAAATCATCATTGGAAAATTGAAGAGTTAGGTTTATGACATATTGTGAATACAAATCAACAAATTTAGAATTTTTTGACAGACTTGACTTAACTGAACATTCATATTAGATAATGAAAAACTTCATTGTAAAAAGAAACTTTTTTGTTTATTAAACATCCGGTACTGTTCTCACACCAGTTGCAGTGGGGGGGTCTTGCGCTTGTAGGCAACAAGGAAACTCCAGGCACATGATACTGTCTAAGTGACAACCTGGAGATCTATGGAAAGCCTTACTCTCCCATCATGAGACCTTAAGAAAGGAACAATTTGACATAATGAAGAACATTTCAATGAAGTTATTCTTAAATTATGCTATTTTTAGTCTGAAATAATGTTCTCCTAACAGCACCCTAAATAACTTCTAATAGTGAATCTACTCTTCTACAATCTACAATATCATAGCCATAGTAAAAGTATAAAAACATGAATTAAGCAAAATAAAAGAAAAGTTAACTATGAATTACTTATATAAGCATGGTGCTTACATAGATTTTTCTCATCACTGCCCATCCCAAAGTCTTCCTTCATTGCTCATTAGTTAGTGAACACCAAGATGTGCTTGAAAACTGTAACACAATCCTTGAGAAGACTTATTAAAGTCTGGGATATCTGGCCATCAAATTGTGCCAGCTTTGACAAAGTATTTAGATCTGGAGCTGGCTCCTTGCTTTTTGAGAAGTCTCTATCCTTGGTGGTAGTCAGGTTCAGGGTTGGTAATACAGAGGACTAAAGTACTTGGGGAAGGTATTATACTTCAGAACTGTCAACAGACTCGCTAAAGTGCAGCTTCAGATTCCTCTAAGAAAAAACTAAAAAATATCCATGCAAGAAAAGAAAACCTTTGTCTTGGACAAATGCCTGGCTAACCAGATGGACTTTTCCTAATGCCCTGGACTGCTGGCTTAATTGTGTGCACTGGACCAGAAGCGGAAAGATTTCAGAGCTCACTCACTACCCTTGTATGAGAAGCTGTGTTTCATAACTCACCAAACCCAGTTCTAGAATATTCCCTACTGACCAGGACGAAAAGCACCAGGAAGGCCGGCACATTCCAGACCTAGTTGGAGTAAACAGATTCATGAGAAACCCCTTGCAGTGCCTTGGGAGTGAAATCATCGGGCAGCTTGCAAAGCACAGGTGTTAAACCAATACAGCAGTGGGAAGTATTGGAAATGATTATTTTTTTTTTCAAACAAGCTGTAAATATTCTTCTTCTTACAAATTGAGTTCATTGTTCTTTATATTAAAGGAAGTAATGGTTATAAAGAGTTTGCAAGGTTTTTAACAACAAAAAGTCTTAAACAAGTATAAAGCGCTTTGATGGGGGTCTTCGTAGTAATTGATAATGGTTGTACTTCTGTGTATGGGTAGAAGATATATCCATTACCTGATCCTTAAAAAAACTTAATGGTTCACAGTCAGGCTGGTTTCTTTGAAAACATTTCCATTAAACTGACGCCTCTTCAGCCCTTCCTGATGTTGTGGGTCATTTCAGTCACTAATCATGCCAACTGTAGCTTTGGTCTCTCAGAATGGAGCACGTACTATTAATTTGGTAATCTAGGAAATCTCACACAGTGCACAATTTTAGATGTACCAGCTGTGTGTGACAAGAAATCTTTCTCTAATCTCTTTGTGAATTCCCTTCCTCGGGGCACAAAAATGGAAAGGAAACCTTCTGGAAGCCTCTTTCTCTAATGCCCCCATAAAAATAGCGTCATCGTAATCGGACGCATTTGGAAGGTGGAAATAATGGAGTTTGGTTTCCACATCTGCTAGTTATGAACTGAGGTCTTTGAACAGGTTTATAATCTTTCTTAGTAAGCTAGCTGGAATTGAGAATGGAGACAGGGAAGGAGCTCCAGGTGTGAAGAGAGAAAGCAAGATAGGACAGTGTCTCGGGTACTGTGCAGCCTTCAGAGTGGCTCAATCCTAAAACCCAGCGGACTGCAATTTTAATATCTGCTTGACGTGAATTTTGTAAAATGCCGCCGCCTAATGATTGATGAAGCACCAATCAAGTTCACGATCACTGTGGAGTAAGAGAGACAAATGGGATGGTTGCTGCTGGGGACAAGGGCACAAGGATTTTTGCTGATCAGAGAAATAATATGATCGTTACAGATAGAGTGATGAGAACCAATCAATAAACAGTGCAAATGACCCTGAAGAGAGAAGCGACAAAATACTGGATGAAGTCCTTTCTTTATTTTTCCTTTTCAATTTCTAAAGTCGTTTAGATTTTTTTCACACATTATATTCTGATCGCAGTTTCTTTTTTCCCAACACCTCCCAGATCCATGCCCCAACCACCACCTTCCATCCAAATTCATACCCTTTCTTCCTTTCTCTCCTTAGAAAACAAATAAGCATCTAAAGAATAATAGTACTAAACAAACTGGACTGGGACAAAACTAACAGATAAACAGAGAAAAGGGAGCTAAAGAAAAAGCATAAGAAACACGTAGAGATGCGGAGACACACAAGTTCGCACACATAGAAATCTCATAAAAACACAAAACCGAAAACCATAATATATTTGCAAAAGGCCTGTAAAGTAAGAAACAAAGCAAAAGAAGCAAACAAAACAAAATAAAAGTCACTGATGAAGCATCACAAGACAAAGAACCTCCCAAATTGCCATTGAGTTTGTTTTGTCTTGGCTATCTACTTCTGGGCATGGGACCTGCCTTCGTGCGTAGTTTGTACACCCTATAAGACTCTGTTGGAGAAAGCTAATATTTCCTTAGTGGCTGGAGAGGAATTGCAGATAGCATCTAGGTGAGCAATGGGGGCTTGTGTCTACTTTCCCCCTCAGTGATGGGGCCCCATCTGACCTAGGCCCATGCAGGCCCTGTGTATGCTGGCACAGTCTCTGTTAGTTCATATATGAGCCAGCACTATTGTGTCTAGAAGGCCTTGTTTCCTTGGTGTTCTTTATCCCCTCTTATTCTTACAGATTTTCTATCTCCCTTTCTACAGCTTTCCCTTAGCCCTGGGGAAAGGGATTGATGGAGACATCCTTTTTGGGCCAAGTGTTCCAAGGTCTCTCACTCTCTGCACTGTGTCCAGCTGTGGGTCTCTGTATCTATTCCTATCTTCTGTAGGAGGAAGCTTCTCTGATGCTGGCTGAGCAGCACACTGAGCTGTGAGTAGAGGAGAAGGTCATTAGAAGTCATTTCTTTGCTACGTTCCTTTAGCAGAACATTAGTATTTGGTTTTCCCTACTGATGAAGGTCCCTGACTGATGTAGTGCAATGTTGGGTCTTGACCACATGTGCAAAGTTGGGTCAGATGGGTTTCATCTCATGGAGTGGGCCTTATAGCCAATCAGATAGTGGTTGGTTACTCCCACAAGATGTGTGTCCCTATTATTCCAGCATATCTTGCAGGCAGGTCACCATTGTAGATTGATGGGGTTTTAGATGTCTTAGTATTTACATTTCTCTGGTAGCATGCATGGTACCTTCCAGTACCATGAACACTAGTTATTGGCATGAAGGTTCTAGGTAGGCACCAGCTCTAATTTCTCATGTTCAATGAGTCATAGGTGTTGTCTTCAGCAAAAGGACCTTACCATCAGTTTGTGGAGAGCAACCAAAAGCCTTGGCAATAGCCTGGGCTGTTTGAAGATTCCCATGTGGCATCTTTGGCTGAGAACTCTATTAAATGTAGCTATTCCCAGAATTGGAGTTTTTTATTTGGTAATTAGAGATGTCCCTGTCCAGCTGGAGCTCTGTCTCCCCTCTTATTTGGCAATTCTATTTAGATCACCTTCCTATATGTCTATATCTTAGGAAGCTTCTACTCTATTATGTTTTCATATGACCCCTCAAATGACCCTTATTTCTGGCTGTTCCTCCCTGCATTCCCTTTCTCATCCCCTCTCAACTCCCCTTCACCATTTGATCCTCCTGTTCTATCCCCCAATCAACCCCCATGTTAATCAGTAACTATCTACCCTATATCCCCTTCCTAGGGAGATCCATCCCTGTCCTTCTGGTTCCTTACTCTATACCTAACCTCTGTGTTTATATGGAGTGTAGGCTGATTATCTAAGACTGAAGAACAAACATCCAAATACAAGTGAAAGCACACCATATTAGTCTTTTTTAAAGGTTGGGCTACCTCACTTAGGATGATTTTGTTTTCTAGCTCTAACCGTTTGCCTGCAATTTGATTTTTTTTAACAGCTGAATAATGTTATGTTGTGTAAATATAGAACATTTTCTTTATCCATTTATCTGTTGATGGACATCTAGTCTGTTTCCAATTTCTGGCTATTATGACTAGAGCATCAGCGAACATGGTTGAGCAGTTGTCTCTGTGTCCAAGTGTGGTATAGATAGATATTAGGGTAAGAGAAGAGGGGGATTTTGATCATGGCTTTAATTCATTAATTTTGCTATTGGTGCGTATTCTGTATGGTCCAAAGAATGATCTGTGGTCGTTGTACTTCCAGTTTGGAGTGAGTTTGTTAAACCTATAGCAGGCAAAAGCAAGAGAGAAAGAAAAAAAAGAGCAAATAGCAGGTACCAGAAGGAGCAGGTAGATTGAAAAACACCATCAAATTGGGCCTCACAGCCTCCAACAGAGACGACTGGGGTAACTCAGCTGAAAGAGCAAACAAGAGATAATGTCATCAAGCCAGGGGCTTACAAACATGCGGCAGAAACTGAAGCGTCATGTGGAGTTCCTGATTTAGCTTTTCTGCACAGATGAGCTCCCAGTGCCTGAGCTTCTGGCTTTCTGTTCCCACTGTGGCCATTTCTATGGCAGGAGATGGACAATAGTAACCTCCGTTGGGTATGGTTTGCCGCTAGCTGTTTTTAAAGAAACAATGTTTCCACTCTTGAGATGTTTTGCTGTTTCTTTTCCTCTCCTGTCACGAAGTTTGGGGACCGTTAGCCCGATACTCTCATACAAGGAGTCTTAAACAGCATTTAGAGATAATCACAACTGGGTCTGAAATAAGGGGCAGGCAATAACATGACTTCCAGGGCCAGCAGCTTGGTGAGATGAAGCACTATGTTAGAATATGGTTGGGCTTTCTGTATCTTTTCAGTCAATCTCAGTAATTTTTGTTTATTGGCACAGATACCATTATTCCTGCCTTTCTTTTGCTACTAATTTCCTGATCAGTGCTTTTTTTTTTTCTGACTCCAGATTTAAACATTTTGTGTCACTTTGAAATAGCTTGTGAATTATATATAATCAGGTAAGTGCAACTCAGTTCAAGAATATGAACCTTAAAGCATATTATTTGTGTGTGCATGTGTGTGTATGTGTGTGTGTGTGTGTGTGTGTGTGTGTGTGTGTGTGTGTGTGTGCATGCATGTGTATTTGCAAAGCATGTGTGTGGAGGTTAGTTCTCTCCTCTCACCATGGGATCCAGGTCTTTAGGACTGTGTTGCAAATGATTTTTTTAAGCTAAAGCCATCTTGCTGGTCCTGAACATTTTATTTTCCTTTGTGATTTCAGACCTCCATCAGACATCTCACCTAGATACCTACAAACTCCTATGGTGTGGTTCTCCTCACTTTATCTAACCTGTGAACTCCTACAGTGTACTCTATGATGTAATCCTCTCATTTGTTTGACATGGGAGCTTCTGTGGTGTGGTTCTCCTCACTTTATCTATCCTTTTTTGACGTCTGGCAAGTAGGTGCCAATGTCGTGTGGTAGTATTGTGTTCCCCAAAATATTTTGCACCCTAATAAACTTATCTGGGGTCAGAGACAGAACAGCCACTAGATACAAAGGCTAGAAAATGGTGGCACTCACACCTTTAATCCTAGCATTCCAGAGGTAGAAATCCCTCTGGATCTCTGTGGGTTCAAGGCCACAAGGATACAGCGAAGCATGTGCTACATGCCTTATCCCAGAAAGTGAGCCTTTAATCCCAGGGAGTGATGGCAGAAAGCAGAAAGATATATAAGGCATGAAGACCAGAAACTAGAAGCTTTTAGCTGGTTAAGGTTTCGAGCTTTGGAGCAGAAGTTCAGCTGAGATTTATTCTGGATGAGGACTCAGAGGCTTCCAGTCTGAGGAAACAAGATCAGCTGAGGAACTGGCAAGGTGAGGTGGCTGTGGCCTGTTCTGTCTCTCTGATCTTCCAGTTTCACCCCAATAACTGGCCTCAGGTTTGATTTTATTAATAAAACTTTCTAAGAGTCATGCTACAATGTTGCCCTCAAGAAAGTCTTCTGACATCACCTTCTTAAGGTTAATATTTAACTGCAGCAAAATTTGTTATGGCCTAGATGGAGAACATTTCTTTATTTTTTTCTTTTTTAAATTATTCTTAATTATTTAAAAACAATTTTTAAATTTAAATATATTATGATCATATTCTTCCACTCCCCCAAGTCCTTCCAGAATCTCTCCCCATCCCTACCCACCCAACTTTAAGTTCTTTCTGAAAAAAAATCCTAATATAACAGCAAAACCTCCCCAAATCAGGAAAACAAAACAACACCCCAAAAGAAAAAAAAACTCACCAAATTGTAACCAAATGAAAGCACACACACACACACACACACACACACACAAAAAAAAAAAAAAAAAAAAAAAAAAAAAAAAAAAAAAAAAAAAAAACCAGCAACAACAATAAAAAAAACTCTGGAGTCCATTATACGTTGGTCAGCTACTCCTGAACATGAGGCCTGCCCTGGAGTGCTTGATATACCTAGTGTCACTCCATTGTGTAGTTTTTCCGTCTCAAAGTGGGTATAAATGACAGTTCAATTGTTTACCATTACTCTAGTGCCTAGATATTCATTCATTCATTCATTTTTAAAAATAGGACAAAATTAAACATAATAATATAAAACAAAAACTGTCACATCAAAGTTAGACATGACTAACCAACTGAAGGAAAAGAGCCCAAGAGAGGGCACAAGAATCAGAGGCCCACACTCAGGGATCCCGTAAAAACACTAAGCTGGAATCCATAATGTAAATGCAGAGGACTTGGTGCAGACCCATGCAGGCCCTGTGCATGCTGCTTCAGTCTCTGAGAGTTCATATGAGCTTTGCTCAGCTGATTTATAGGGCCTTGTTCTCCTGGTGTCCTCCATTCCTTCTTGCCCTTATGTTCTCTCACCTCCTCTTCCATGATGTTCCCTGAGCTCTGAGGGCAGGAAGGGATTTGATGAAGACATGCCATTTAGGCTTGAGCATTCCAAGGTCTCTGACTCTCTGCACAATGTCTGACTGTGCGTCTTTATATTTGATCCCATCTGCTGCAGGAGGAAGCTTCTCTGATGATGGCTGAGCAAGTGAACAAGGCACTAATCTATGAGTATAGCAGAGTATCATTGGGAGTCATTTTATCACTATATTTATTTTAGGCCAGTATTATTTGGTTTTACTCTTGGTCCCTGGGCTATCTAGTCTCTGGTTCTTGCTTACACAAGCAATGTCATTTATGGGCTCCATCTCATGGAGTGGTCCTTAAGTCAAACCAATTATAGGTTGGTTATTCCCACAAGCTTTGTGCTACCATTGCCCTAGCATATCTTAAGGTATGACATCATTATAGATAAAGGGTTCATGGCTGGCTTGGTGTTTACATTTCTCTTTTTATGGCACGGCGAGTATCTTTCTGTACTAAATACGCTGGAATATAGGGGTGAAGATACTAGCTCAGCATCTCCATGTTCAATTCTACTGTTAGTATTTTTAAAATAATTGTGCCAATCTATTTTCATACTTTTCTAAATTTATCATAATTTCTCTTTTCCCCAACATTTCCTTATTTTGAAACTGTCAAGGAAAAATACTAATAATTCCTCTTAATAGCCTATCAGTTTCAATGTTATAAACTCAATCAGTATTTTAACAGGAAACTTAAATTTATATTTGTTTATGACATCTAAACTTAATGAACATCTCCTCCTTCTTCCCAAACGTGATACCTTTTAACTTTTATCTAAATTCCTATTTCTACTTCCACCAGTCAGGAACTATAAGGGCTTGGGATTTTTTCAGTTTCATTGGTTCTAGCAGAAGCCACAACTGGGGTGGGGGGAGCATGAGGATTTTACATTCATTGTAATAATAATAGTGAAAGAGGTGGACTTTTCCTTTCCTAGTTCCAGGAGCCCAGTTTCCAAAGAGTGACACCAAGATGTCCAGATGATGCTTGTAAATACAAAGTATTTCTTTATAGGGAAAGATGCTGAGCTGAGAGACTCTGAATCCCTTGTACTGGACTTTAAATGTAACAGTGGATAGCCTTCTTTGTCAACCTACTTGACATGGGCTCAGTAAAGAGATTGGTTTGGGGGGGAATTTGTGAGGGATTAGTCAGTTTATGTTAAACTCTGAGATTACTTTGTTGACATTAATTGATGTGGGAAGATGCATCATGATTTGGACAGGACCGTTTTCTAGGCATGGGATACTGAGCTGTATGAAATGGAGAGACTCACCTGAGCACCAGTCTGATTTCACTCTTGCCTGCTGTCCGGCAGCAGGCACAATGTAGATGTGCTGCCACCAGCTGCTCCAAGTCCTTCCTGCCTCGACTTCCCCAAACTGTGAACTAGAATAAACTCTTTCCAACTTATCTGTTTTTTTTTTTTTTCTCCTCAGGTATTTTATCACAGCTATAGAAGAAATTAAGATAAGTGTGGGTTATCTCTGCTTGGGAAAAGGCATTCTGTTTTCAAGAGTGTAAGAAAGCTGTCCTTTCCCCCAGGGGTAGACAGTCTATATGGCAATCTCCACGTCTGCTTGCAAGATATGCAGAAACATGGCTGCTATGAAAGATGTTCTAATACCGATGCTACCTTCTTATCTATAATATTGCTGGTTATGGTGATGGTTAATTTTCATGAGCAGTGTAATTGGATTATCAAATACCTTGGGCTCTAGTGAGGCACTGATTTCCAGAGAGGATTAGATGGGGTTGAAAGATGCGCTCTGAATCTGGGCAGTACTCTCCCATAGGCTGAGGTTTTGAACTGAATAAAAATGGTAAGAAGAGACGCCCAGTTGAGTATTACAGTTCCCCCTTTGCTGCTTCCTGATCCACCCAATGTGAGCCATTGCACCCCACTGCCATACCTTCCGTATATTATGGGTAGTGCGCTCAAACACTGAGCCAAAACAAGCCTTTCCACCCTTACACGGTTTCTTGTTAGGTCTTTGAGTGGAACAATGAAAAGAGTAACTAATGCAGTTGTTTAAAGTGTTAGTTATCATCAAAATCATAGCCAATACTCTGTTGTCAGCAAATTCGATCACATCTGATTCTGCCATCGTGTTCTGTGTTTATTGTCTTTGCTGAAGTCCACCTTTAGCACTTTGATCTGAAGGAGTCTGTGGTTAATAAGCTTGCTAGACACCTCCCTTTAAAAGGACTTATTGATTTGTAGTTTGACTGGGTATAAAATTCTAGACTAATAGTTATTTCATTTAACACTGTTTCTTTGAGTATCCAACATGTTTCACACAGATCGGCTATATGTTCTGTTATATGGGTTGCTTTTTTTTGTTCCTGTAGCCTTTTCAAAGTTTTTTTTTTTTTTTTTTAAATCTGATGATATGCAATTTTACCACAACTAATGGAGTGTGCCTTTTGGGTTTTGCCTGTTTTATTTCATTTATAGTGACAGATTTTGGATCCTGGCCTTAAGTGTTCTGTCACAGGGCCACAGTCCTACTGTGACATTTTTTATGGTATTTTCCCCCATTTGTCTATCTATTTTTTATTTAAGATGCTCTGTGGCCTACATTGGGATTGAAGTCTTCTGAGTCAAGCCCCTCAAATGCTGGCTAGAATTGTAGACTTCAATTACTATGCCTAGCTTAGAGCTTGCTTTGATGTGTTGCCTTAAAGACATAAGTCTTCATCTAACTTCCCTTGGATATTAAATCCAAGAGAATCTTGTCTGTCTCTAATTCTGTAGCATTTCCAATCATTGTCTATTTCACTGTCACCTTTTCTGTGTTTTTGTTTTGTTTTTATTTTTCTGTTCCTTACTTCAGGACAGATCAAAACTACTAGGACTTCTTTACCTCTTTGATTCTTGTTACTTATGCTCTTCATTCTTTGTAATGTCATGGGAGTCTCTGTAATATCATGGGAGACATTCTTAATTGTATGTTTCAATTCAGTTCCACTTAACCTACATAAGTACACCATCTCACCCATATGTGACCTTCATTTTGTTATAATACTTTATTTATATACTATCTATATTTTATATCTAAGTCAGTTTCTTCACAATTTTACTAACTTGTTTCACAAGCAAATTAAAATTTGACCTCTAAAAATTAAAGAAGAAACAATTCTTTTACTATTTTTGTCTAACTATGTTTCTTTGGAGTTTCTTGCTTTGATTTGTGCCCTTCAATTGTTATTGGTAATGGATTATCTCTGTTTTTCACTTGGTTCCCAATGTGGTTTTCTAAGGGTTGGAGCTCATGTACATTCAGCTCCACCTATTCCTGGTGTATAAAATTCAACCCTTTAAACCTTCTGATTTGATCCATGACTCAAATCTGCAGCTGGTAGTTTCAGCTTTCTGGGGACATTTTGTTTCAGAGTTTGTTCACCTTCGTGGGGTTTTCTGTTTTTAATGACACTTAGAAATTCACTTTGGGATGGGTAGTTGTAGGTTTAAGTTTTTTGTTTTTTGTTTTTTTAAATCTATGACTTCATGTTTTGAAGGAAGAGAATGTTATTTTTAGTGGGTGATTTATCAGCCATATTTAGCTTATAATTATTCCTGAAAGATTTCCAATGGAACTATATGTGATAAATTAATAATAATGTAAGTGAAATAATAACAAGCACTTGTCTAGAATCAGGGGGACTCACAAGTATTTGCAGAAAGAAATAATGACAATACCAGAGCAGACCAATTTGACAGAAGATGCTGGAAGCATTTCATGGTTTGGAAGGAAAGCAACATATCACAATCTAACTGGGACTTATATCAAATTTGAAAGGTGGGGGCAGAGATTTGACATTCAGTGACGTTTCCTGGATATTCAGGCACCTGTTGAGTGAGCTCAGGGTTGGCCACGTTGAGGTTATCAAATCTAAAGAGACAGAACTTTCTGTTGATGTTCTTATACATAACTAACTCCTCAAGGACACACCATTCAACTCACAAGATTGCCATATATACCGGAATGGTCAAATTTCTATAATACTAAGCATACATTTACGAAGGTGTTCTGAACTAGTCTATAAGAGAGGCATTTAAAAGTCCAATTACAGATAAATAGCACATTGGCTGATGGGCAGTGGGTTAAAATTACAAAAATGGACTTTGGTGATTTTTATGGGTTTGGGGACATGGTAGTCCAAAGAAGTATGTGGGCTGATACCTATGAAGAGTGGCTAATTTAGACTCATTGTCCAGGGAACAGCTGCGGCATAATGAGTCATAAATTTCCTTTGACATAATTCCTTGTACTGTGCTGGTTATTCTGATGTACATATTGAGACTGAAAACACTATTATGGTTTGTATCTTAAATGTTTCCCAACGGCTCACGTATTGAAGGTATTGCCTCTAATAGATGACGGTAATATTTGAGTATATGTATGTATATGTGGAAACATTGGAAGTAGGACCTTGTTACAGGAAGTAAGTCACTGGGGGTCGGAGGTGGGTGTGTGATTCCAGTCTCTTCCTCTCTTTCCTTTTTCCTTCCTGGATACTGTGATATAAACAGCTTACTCTACAATGAACTGAAACCTTGGAAATCATCAGCTAAAATAACTTCTTTTTTTTCTTTTAGATGACATGACATATTTTGTCAGATGTGATGGCAAATGTAACATAAGCATAGAATAATGACTACTGTAACCATTACTCTTTCTACAGTTTAGAATTCCAGCTACCATCACCTATTGTTAATAGGAATATTAGGCTATATGTAGCTGGTGTTTTCTCCAGTACCTCCTGGGTCCACAGCAGCTCAGACCCAAATAAACACACAGAGGCTTATATTAATTAAAACTGTATGGCCTAAAGGCTCACGCTTCTTGCTAGCTAGATCTTACATCTTAAATTAATCTTAAATTTTTATAAATTTATACCATGTGGCTCGTGGCTTGCCAGTATCTTTACATCTCATGGTGGCAGCTGGCAGTGTCTCTTTGTTCCCCCTTCCTCCTTCCTCCTCTCTAGTTAGAAGGTCCCACCTAACCCTGTTCTGCCTCACCATTGGCCACACAGCTTTATTTATCAACCAATCAGAGCAACATATTTTCACAGCGTACAAAAAGACACTCCCATCATTTCCTCTTTTTTTCTATTCAAAAGGAAGGTTTTAACTTCAACATAGTAAAATCACATATAGCAAAACAGTTATCAAACAAGAATTATAGTTATAATATCTAGTCTATTTATATTTGGCAAAATTAAAGAAGTTATTCCATCTATCCTATATTTGTGAATAAATTCTCTCATTTAATTTTTATGATTACATAAAGTAGGTTCTACTAACATACTTCACAGATGAGGAAACTGAAGCATAAGAGAATCTGAACAAAATTAGAAAAGAATGAATTTAACCAGCACTTAAAGTGGTACCCTTCTCCAGATCTCACGTCTGTTTGGCTCAGTTGTTAACCACAGTCCTGGACAGAAATGGTACTCAAGAAGTCACTGAAAGCAGTGAGACTGATGTTCCCGGGGAATAATTTTGTATTTGCACAGGTGACTGGTTTCATTAATTACATTTCTATCTTGTTCTTAGAATGTAAGCTTTGAGTTATGAGAAATATTTTATTGGCATTTTCATCTATTTTATGAGAATATTTCTGTGAGTAAAAGAAACGTGTATTGTTCTAAAGCAAGAGTCAGGATGGAAGGAAAGAAAAAGAACAAAGTTCAACTTTGAGAGAGAAAAAGAGGAAAGCAAAGGGTATTCAGGTGTGGTCATCCCTGTTTCCTGTGACACAGTCATTACAGTCATCCTTTTGTTCTGACAAAAAAATGTTTATCTTCAAGTTTAGTAATTTTAATAATAGTTGATTACTGATTGCTACCAAGAACAGAATTGAAAAATGGGGGGTTAGAGAGATTCCTCAGTAGGTGAAGTGCTTGCTAGGTGAGCATGAGGACCTGAGTTCAGATCTCTAGGACCATGTACAAAGCTGGATATATTAGCATCCATCTGTAATCTCAGGATTAGGAAGATGGAGACAGGAGCATCCTTGGAATTGGTAATGATTCAGTGAGTAACTGTTCTTAAAATTGGTGTGGAAAGTGATGGAGAAAGGCACCCAACATTCACATGGATACAGAGAGAGAGAGAGAGAGAGACAGACAGACAGACAGACACACACACACACACAGAGAGAGAGAGAGAGAGAGAGAGAGAGAGAGAGAGAGAGAGAGAGAGAGAGAGAGAATGGGGAGTAAACTGCAGGTTTGAATAAACTTGCAGCAACCTGTGAAGCTCAACCACAGAATCGTGTTCAGTTAATATTTGACTTCCGAGAAAGTGGGGCTATGAGCATGGGATGCTGCATTGAGTTCTCACGTGTGTTACGTGTCCTACCCCCATAAAAGATATGTTGAAATTCTAGCATGACCTTATTTGGGGATAAGGTCTTCTAGAGATAATAAAACTAAAATGCAGTCATTAGGGTGAGCCCTAATCCAATCTCCCTAGCGCCTTTTTAAGAAGAAAGCAACATGCCAACACAGAGGGACGAGAAAGTCGTGTGATAAGAAAGGTAGTGGCTGAACTGAGGTGGTTTGTACGCATGGACTGCCAAAATTGGTGGTACCTGCCTTAGGATTTCTGTTACTGTGATAAAACACCATGACAAAAGGGTTTACTTCAGCTCACAGCTTATAGTCTATCATGAAGGGACATTAGGGCAGAAACTCAAGGCAGGGGCTGTAGATGAACACTGCTTATTGGCTTGCTCACTCATGGCTTACTCAGCTTGCTTTCTTATACAATTCAGGACCACATGCCAAGGGCTGGTACCTCACAAGCAGCTGGGCTCTCCCACACCAATTACTGATCAAGAAAAATGCCTAACAGACTTGCCTATAGGCCTTTCTTACAGAGGCATTTTCTTCTTCCAAAATGACTCTAGTTTATGTCAAGTTGACATAAAAGCTAACCAACATGATGCCTTTGCCCAGAATCTTGAAGAAGGCCAGGAAATGCCCCTCCCCTCCCCAACCTGCAGCATCAGTAAGGGCTCTGCTGACAGTTGATTCTGAGCTACTTGACTCTGAGCTGTGACACTGTAGCTTCCTGTTGTTGTAAGTCACTTGCTTTGTGGTACTTTCTTCTAACGGCCTTAGGAAACAAGTATGTGCTCTTTCAGCATTGCTTAACTTTCCTTGAAATGGGTTTTAGAGTCCCTTAAAGCCTTTACTTGTGGCGAAGAACACGAAGTTGTTATCAAGCACAAGGATCTTTGAGGAGTGTATCAGCCTCCAAAGTCTTTTCTCCCACCCTGCACAGCTGAGCATCATTACATTGGCTACATACACGAATATTGGAATGCTGGCATTTTATAGGAAAGAGGAAGGGATTTCTTCACTACAAATGGCTCACTGCTGAGGAGACACTGTACATTACTGATCTGTTTACCATGCTTGAGTTCCCCATTTGCAGTGTCCAGAGGTCAGCAAAAAGAAAGTTCTGGGATTGTATTAAAAGGTGAACCAGCTTATTATTTTGTTTCCCGGCTTTTTCTTGTGGTTCTCTTAATTTTATATCTTCAAGGAGTCAAACAAGAGTGGATACTTGATTACCTCTAGAATCCACAACATTTTTACTTTAATAATATTAAAAAGAAGCACACTATAACCCTCCCCAAATCTTCCATGCAGACAATAACTCTATACCATCTCACTTCACTCCGGGGAAAGTAAACTCTTGGATTGCTTTAAAATGGCTTTGAGTGGGAGAAAAGCAAAATCATCCTGCCCTTTTCTACAAAGCACACAATGACTGACTGCTTCAAATGATCACATTTATTTTACTTAGTCATTTTTCCCAAGAGCATACAAATATAGTTCTAATTTCTTTTTTTTCCCTTGACCCCCATCCACCCACATACAACCTTTACTCTTTAGTTATTTCTCTTTGCTACCTAACCCACCTACTTACTTCCAATCAATTTTCAAAAGAAAACTGTACATAAAGGATGTGCTTATGTATATATAATGTTACTGTGATTTGCAGATGATGAGCAGGAAATGGAGGTTGTTTGTTGAATAAGTCTTTGGAGAATGAGGAGAGCTGAGACAGAGGAAAAGTTTTCCCTGATGTCATGTCCAGGGATACTGCCTTAGGTTCTTGTCACTTTGTGTCATGACTGGACTACCGGACTCAAAATAAAAACTTACATTTAGGCCCCTACTCAAAGCATCCTCTAGGTCCAACTTGTTCCCACTGTCCATTGGGGAAGTTCCATATTAACGTTAAAGATGTACAGAGTGGTGCTGAAGAGGAAATAGTTTACAAAGTCATTTGGTTCAGTTCCTGACTACTTTTTGGATTTTCTTAACTTCTTCTAGCCCCAGTCAGTTTATCAATAAAGTAGGAATAATAACAATTCCTGTCTTGCTAAGTAGCTTAAAGTTTAAGGGATGCAATATTCATTCCTGGCCTTGAACAAGCACTCACTAAAAGGGTAACTGCTATTATTGCAGGTAAGGTCTGTTTTTGTGTGTGCTGGTTAGTTTTATATCAACTTGATATAAGCTAGGATCATCTGGGAAGAGAGAATCTCTGTAGTTAGAATTTTCTTGGGGCCATAAACCAGCTCCCAAGTAAAGACACAGAAACTTATTATTAATTATGTATGCTTGGCGTTAGCTTAGGCTTGTCCCACTAGATCTTTTAACTTAATTTATCCCGTTTCTATTAATCTACATTTTGCCTTGGAGATTTTTTACCTTTCTTTCATTCTGAATGTCCTACTTTCCTGCTTCCTTTGTGTTTGGCTGGGTCTCATTTTCTTTCTCCCCGAGTCTAAATTTCTCCTACTAATCACTCTCCCTGCTCAGAAGTCCCCCCTATACCTCCTCCCTCTTTATTGGCCATTCAGCTTTTTATTAGACCAATCAGGTGCCTTGGGCAGGCAAGGTAAAAAAAAAAAAAGCAACACATCTTGACATAATTAAACAAATGCAACACATCTTTGCATAGTTAAACAAATATTCTGCAACAAATCTCATTTGATAAAATGCCTTTATAGGATGTATGCAAGTCTGTAAGGGCATTTTCTTCATTAGTGACTGATATAGGAGGACCCAGTCCATTTGGGGAGATGCAACCCTAGGGCAGGTGAACCTATGTTGTATAAGAAAGTTGACTGAGCACAACCAGGGAACTGAAGTAGAAAAGCTAGTATGTAGCGTTCCCCCCTGGCTCTGCTTTATTTCTGACTCCAGGTTCCTGCCTTGAAATCCTGCCCTGGCTTCCCTTCATGGTGGATGATAAGCAGTGAGATAAAATAACCCCTTTCCTCCCCATGTTGTTCTTGGTCATGGTCAACAATAGAAAGCAAATGAAGATTCTGTATTTGTTTTCAAGTGATTGTTAATATTCTGGCTTAGAACAGGTTCTTGGATTTGTAATTAAAGATAATATTTTTTTTTCTGGTGCATCAGAAATCCATAACTCTGTGTACGTGTGGACAGCTGTTATTCTTTCTGTGAATTTTTGGATTCCATTCTCTTTCAAGAGGGAGCATCAGTAGCAACCAGGTAGCACAGCCCTTGCCTCTTTCTCTGCCAGGAGCCCTTGCTGATGTGGAAGCATAGAGAATACTTTGGCAGGGGGGGCAAGGGCTTAAGATGGGCCTAGGGAGAAATGAGGCTATGGCTACGTGAAGTCCTTGCTGAGCATCCTTGGGTGCCTAGCCGCACAAGGACAGGAAGCCGTGGTGCAATGCCAACTTTGCAGCTGTTTAAATGCTTAGGAGTGCATGGGTCTCACTCCACTTCTCTGAAGATGCTTTGGTAATTTTATGGATGGAGACCCACTCTGCTGAGCTTGCTTCCTATATGGCCAGCCAGACAGCTAGATGGATTGAAAAAAAAGACAACACCGAAAGGATTTCTTTTATATCCCTCCATGAGGACAACCTGCCAAAGGTGCCTTGATAAATGACCTTTTCTCTGTGGCTCTAAAATCAATTTAAAATTACACAGAAATGAATATACTCTGCATTTACACAGAAAGGGATAAAAGTTCCCTTTAAAATGGAAAAATTTGAAAATGATAGTTGCAAAAAAAGTTGATATTAGATTTTATAATCAGTGAAGGATGATAATGCAGCTGTTTTTGATGGGTTATAGTGTGTCACCTTTTCGATCTGATTTCCTCCCTTCCCTTATCCTTTTCCATGTCTTTTAGCAGTTTTTTGTGAAGTCAAGACTTTCCCTGACCACTTTTAGAATACTGTTTTTGAAATAAATAGCAGCATACAGCAGACAGGGATTTTATTTTCAAATGTTATTTTCTTTCTGTCTCTTTTTCAATCAACCGTTTGCTGACCTGTTAACTTCATCTCGTCATGGGTAAAAGTGAAGTAAAGTGATTTAATCCCTACTCATGGTTTTAGATTTATCTTATTTTTATGTTTGTGTGTGTCAGTATGTGAGTGTGCACACGTGTGCTGGTGTCTACAGAGACCAGAGGACAGTGGGAGAACCTTTGGAGCTGGAGTTACAGGCAGATGTAAGCTGCCTGATGTGGGTTCTGAGAACTAAGCGTAGGGCCTCTGCAAGAGCAGCAAGTACTTTAACCCCTAGACACATCTCTGCAGCCTCCCTACAGGTAGCCTTTTTTAAAGCAGCTTTTTATTAATTCTTTGTGGACTTCACATCATACATCCTGACCCCACTCATCTCCCTGTTCCCTCGCCTCCACCCTCTGCCCTTGGGACACCCCCCAAAACAATAAAAAAATTTAAAAGTACAGCCCCCAAACCAACCAAACAAAAAAAAATCTTTGCTTAGAAGCTGTAGTGAAGCCCAGTGAGTCACACAGTACACCCCTTAGTCTATTCATCTTTACTTGTAAGTGTTCTCTGTAATGGATTATTGGTTATTGAGACCATTGGCTTCTACTACCCTATGGATACCGATCCTCACTGGGATTCCTCCTGGATATTCTGGTGTTGTCCTATGTCATGGAGAACCTGTAGCTTTGGATCTGCAGATCCTACCTCTTCGCATACTCCAGCAGTTCATAGATGAGGAAACACCAAAATTTCTGATTAGTTTTTGTCAGGCAATTCTCTTCCTCAGTCTCCTGATACAAGGCAACCGCTGATTGGATTTCAGTCATTACATGTTTGATTTTCTTGAATTAGCACAAAATGAACTCATCGAACACATATTCTTTGTGCTTGACTTTTGCTACCTACTTCCTTCTGAGAATTTTCTAAATTTTTTAGGTAGCTACCCCCCCTTTTTTCATTGATTAAGAGAATTCTGCTGCAGAATCTCTCGCATGTGATTTATCCGTGTATCAGATGATGAATGTTTACATTCTTTCTATTTGGGACTTTAGGGAGAAGGTTTTAGGAACATCTATCTGCATATAGATCTTTGTGAACATGTGTTTGCTTTTCTCCTGGATAAATATCGTGAACGGGAATTGCAGGGTCATAACATCAGCATATGTTTGTCTTTATAAGAGGTGTCCAAACTGCTCTCCAGAGTACTGTGAAAAGCACACTCCTGTGAGCATTGTCTGAGGGTGCAATTGCCTGAGAGTCTTTATAAACACTTGGCAATTTCAGCTTTTTAGATTTTAGCCACATTAGTGGGGGTTTTAATAATAACTTGTGATTTTAATTTACATTTCCTTAATGATATTCACATTATCTTACTCATGTTTATTTTTCATATGGATATTTCTGCTGAGTTTCTATTAAAACCATTTTGTTTTAAGTAAGAGATTATTTCTTTGTTATTAAGTTGTACATGGTTCTTCATGTATTTTAGGTGAAACTCATTTAATAGATATAGATTCCATTTTTTCTTCTTACTCTACAGATTGTCTTTTGATTTTCTTAAAAGCATTTTTAAAAACAAAAATAATTTCATTTTATGAGGGCCAATTTATCATTTTTTGTACTTTTTCTGTCTTATTTGTGAAATAAGACTGGACTCAAAGTCCTGAGGTTTTCCTCTCTATTTGCTTCTAGAGGTTTTATTGGAGTTATTATTAAATTTATAGATCTGTAACCATTTTAGTTATATTTTATATATGGTATAAAATAGAAGTCAAGGTCAAGTTGTTTTTCATCATTTGCAGTTATCCAAGAAATGTTTGTCAGAAAGATGGTTTCCAGCTGAGTTTCTTTTGCACCATTATTTCTCAATTGTGTTTTCTCTGCATCGTTGTTGGAAATGCCCTGTATGTATGCACATGTGTATGTACGTGTACTGGCTGATTTGTGTATCAGCTCGACATAGCTAGAGTCATCAGAGAAAGGACCCTCAGTTGAGGAAGGGAAATTCCTCCATGAGATCCAGCTGTAAGGCATTTTTTCAATTAGTAACTGAGAGGGGAGGGCCCAGCCCACGGTGCCATCCCTGGGCCGCTGGTCCTGAGTTCTGTAAGAAAGCGGACTGAGCAAGCCAAGGGAAGCAAGCCAGTAAGCAGTACACCTCCATGGCCTCTACATCAGCTCCTGCCTCCAGGATCCTGCCTTGTATGAGTTCCTGTCCTGACTTCCTTCAGTGATGAACAGCAATACTTAGGTATAAGCCAAATAAACCCTTTTCTTTCTTTCTTTCTTTCTTTCTTTCTTTCTTTCTTTCTTTCTTTCTTTCTTTCTTTCTTTCTTTCTTTCTTTCTTTCTTTCTCTCTTTCTTTTTTCTTTTTTCTTTTTTTTTTTTGATTTTTCGAGACAGGGTTTCTCTGTGTAGCTTTGCACCTTTCCTGGAACTCACTTGGTAGCCCAGGCTGGCTTCGAACTCACAGAGATCTGCCTGCCTCTGCCTCTGCCTCCCAAGTGCTGGGATTAAAGGCGTGTGCCACCACCGCCTGGCATATAAACCCTTTTCTTACAAACATGGGTTTTTTTTTTTTTTGTTGTTGTTGTTTTTGTTTGGTTGTTTTTTTTGTTTTGTTTTGTTTTGGTTGGTTGGGTTTTTTGGGTTTTTTTTGTTTGTTTGTTTGTTTTTGTTTTGTTTTGGTTTTTTTTTTTTTTGGTCATGGTGTTTCATTGCAGCAATAGAAATCCTAACTAAGATAGTCTATATGTCTATTTCTAAATTTTTATTCATTTCTGTTTATTTGAACACCTATTTTCATCCCATATTATGTGACTTTGATTGCTATAGTGAAATAAGTTTGAAATCAACTTGGGTGACCCAGCCTGGCATGTGTAGCACAGCAGTAGAAACAAACAATCAAACAAATAAACAAACACAAAACAGCCTCATAATAGGGTGGACAAGAGCCAACCCCTGAGAGACTGTTTCCTGATCATCACATGCACATTGTAGTGTGTGCACATATCTGTTCACACACACACACACACACACACACACACACACACACACACACACACACACGGTCTTAAGATTTTACACATGCCTTATCAGATTGAGAGTCATTATACATTTTCAGTTTTAAAATAAAAAAATGAGTTTTATTATGATATGCTTCAAATTTCACCAAATTATTTTACATATCCATTAAAATGTACATTTAAAAATATTTTTGACATAGTAAATTACATTACTTAGTCTGTGAATGTTGTGTTTTGGGAATACATTAATTGACCATGCTGTAACCAGCATTCTTTTTTATATTATTGGATTAAACCTTTAATATGTAAAGATTTCAGTGTCAGTGTATAAAAGGGATATTGATTTTCTTGATACTTTGGTAAATATCCCACTTGCATTGGAAATGAATGTATAATTTGTTATTTGCTCTATTAACCTATTCTGTGTTGTATGGTTTAGTGTTATTGCTTATGTCTTCAAGACTGATACCAGGTTATCCCCTATCAAATATTGATGTAGAAATACTGTAATATTAAATTGTAGTTGTGGATTTTCAATTTCTTTCCATTCTATCTAGGTGCACATACATATGTATCATTTTAATGAATCAAAAAAATGTCACATTTTATTATAGAACACCTGTTTGTCTTAATAAAATCCCTCTGTAATGGACTATTTGCATAGCAGTTCCCTTATGCTTTCACTACATTTTATATTTAGAGTAAAATTTTAAGGGGTTGTATGACTGAGTTTTGACTTTGTATTAACTAAGTTCCTGAATTTCAATTAGAATATCTAAACTGTTTAGAGTACACACAATTATTGGTAATATTTTGATCATATCTACTATATTGATATTTGTTTTCTAGTCTATGTATTTGTTTTTGTTAATTGCCTTCCCATTTTCTTGTTTTAGATTTATTGATAATTTTAAAATTGATTCTTTTTTTTAACTTCATTATTTACTGATTAGCTATGTAGCTTTCCATAGTTGCTGATCTTAGTTTAATAGTTAAATAGTTTAGAATATGAGTTATCACCATCTACTTTAAAGTAGTAATACAGCACTTTACACGTTATAAAGAAATGTAAGCAAGAACACTGGCCTTATTTCATTTCTGTTGCTGTGATGAAACACCATTTTAAGGGAGAATGGATTTATTCTGCCTGCAAATTCAGGTAACAGTCCATCTCAGCAGGGAAGTCAAGGCAGGGACTTGGAGCTAGTTCCATAACATCCATAGTCAAGAACAGAGAGAAAAGAACGCATGTATGCTGCTTTGCTTGTTTGCAGATGCTCAACTTAGTTTCTCCAGTCTTAAACAGTTTGGACCCCTTGTCTAGGGAATGGTGCCACCCACAGTGGACTAGGTCTTCCCACATTAATCAAACCATTTATGACCAAATCCTCCACAGACATGCTCAGATGCCAGCCTAGTGTCAATGTCCCTCCTTGAGGCTCTTGTCCCAGGTGATTCTACCTTGTGTCAAGTTGACAAAGCTAATTATCACAATTTCCATTTGATTTCTACAGTATTTCCTGCTATTGTTATCTATTTTACTTAAACATAGATAATAATGCAATAAAATAATTAGTTTTTCTTTAAACCATCAGTTATCCTCATAAAACAGTAGTAATATGTGAAGTATTTTTCTTATCTTCTTATATGTTTACCACTTCTGGAAATTATTTCTGTTGGTAAATTCCTGTGTGGCATTGTTTCCTCTAGTTTGAAGAACTTCATTTGAAATTTCTTATAATGTTGTTGTGTTTACAATGAGATATCTAAGCTTTTTTTTTTTAAAGTCCCCATTTCACCCTTACTTTTGAAACATTTTGTTCCAGGTAAAAAGTAGTATGTCGTCAATTTCTCTTTCAGTGAATATGTCATACTTTTCATGAAGCTTGTTGCATAGTCTCTGAAGAGAAATTGTTCTATCTCCCCTTTCTCTGAATATAATATGTATTTTTGTCCTCTGGCTACTATTAATATTTTTTGGTATACTTTAAAATTAGATATATGAAACTCATTTGTGTGGATTTTTCTGCTTTTTCTTTTGTGGTGTTGCTTGTCATTCCTTGGACATTTTGAACCTTATGTGTTCAATATTTCAATGATTTTAGAAAATCTTGGCCATTGCATTCAAATATATTTTCTCACATCATTCATCATCTCCATTTCTCTTTGTTTTGTGGTATTTGGGATTAAACCAATTGCATCATACATGCTAAGCAACGGCCTTAGCATTACCATTAAACTACATCTCCAACAGTTTGGGGGCTTAAAAATAGTGTCCATGTCTTTCCTCATGTATACAGTTTCTGCCATTGGACAAAGGGACTGCAAGTTTTGTAGCCATTGTAATGCCCTTATGCAGTCTATTTTTACTTCTCAGCATCTTACTGATGCAGAGAGTCAGAAAAGTCATGGACGTTGTTTTCTGCTTCTCTGTATTGCTGGCAGTTCTATTCGATGTAAGATGTCATGTTGTCAGACATCACTTGTTCTCCCTCTTCCACGCATGGTACTGTTGTGAGGTCATTGGGTCTTCCTGGAATTGGATCATTTGAGCACTCCTTCACTGTTTGCTAAGGTAGGTCCAGAGCAACCCTTAATTGGTTTGTTTGTCCCTATCCATGTGAAGGGGCTTTGTGTTGTCACCCCTCTAGCTGGTCAGGACTTGGTATTGGCAATACTCTGTGAGATGCACCTACTGCTTCTCTTTTGCATTCTTGGGTGGTTTCCAGTAAGTTTTCAGATGCCTGTGCCGTGAGTACTCAGCGAAAGCCTTGATATATCTGATCTGTGTATCAGGAGTTCTCTTCGTAGTTTCCAACATTTTAATATAAAAGCCAACTTCTGTGGTCTCCCTTAACGCTAAACTCTATTGTTGTTTCTACAAAACTGGTAGATTATTTAGGGCTTGAGGTTGTGAACTGGATCAATGGGGGGTTTTGTTTCACAGTAGTATGCTGTTTATTTTCTATTGTCTAATTTGTGGGGTTTTTTTCATATCATGGTCATTTTGTTGTTACATAAATTTATTCCCTGTTATCCCAGAATGGCCAAATATGAAAGTTCATAATCACCCTTGATGTTTAGTCCTTAGATGCTCTAATTCACATCCAGAAACAAACCCACTAATTAACTTACCCCAATATCATTGTGCTGGGATTCAAATCCGCTGTCTTCACTAAAGGATTTGTGATCATAGACAAACTAGCCCATCTCTCTTGGCTTTAATTTCCCCTTTATTTAAAGAAATAATTATATACAATGCCTTCTGGATTACCTCCTTGTGACTGTGTAGTTATTTCCAAAGGATGCCCAAGATATAAAGCCCTGGACCATACCTCTGAGAGTCAGTCAGGATAGACCATGCAATGGCTGATGTTGATCATCCCTGTTGAAGACATGGAACCAGTTATAAAGTCAGGGCTTTTGTTAATGGTTGGGGGGTCACCACAACATGAGGAACTGTATTAAATGGTCTCATCATTAGGAAGGTTGAAAACTACTGCTTTAGAAGGACTCAGGTAAGTAACTGTCTACTCTTCAGAAAGATGTAGCATTGTGTAATTCTATCCCAACCCTAGAGCTATACTGCAGAGATTTGATTTTTGACTCTGTCTCCTTTGGCCTATGATTTTATCTCTTCTTTGCTTCAGTTTCCTCACCTAGAATATGAGTATAAAATAGCGCTTTCATAAAAATGTTTTACATGGAATACATAAAAAATTAATACATTGAGGAATGAAAGAATAAATATATTAAACAAGTCAGGACATAAAGACTTGGGAGGATGTCTCTTACCGAGAATGTGTTCTAATATTGGCCATTTAAAATTTATCTTTACTGATGATTCTCTGTTAGATAGGTCTTTTAAACTTCAGGAAGTCAATGGTATTTTCTTTATTATATCTGTCTCAGTTTCTTCATCCTCCACTCCCTGCGCCCTATCTTAAAAGGCTTTGCTGTGAGCCTAACTTCTGAATCACAAATTGAATTGATAGAAGAAATCCCCAGTTGCTTAAAATATTTCTTCTTCCAGGAATGCTGTATTTTCTGGAAGACACAAAAACTTGTAATGCTAATGAATTAATTGTATTCTCCAGACATTTAGCAGGCTACTGTAGAGTGAAATGGTTGGCAGGCAATGAAAGAAGCAATCTGCAGAGCAATTTCCAGTCTTGTCCACTGAAACCTTTGGGGTTATAGTGGGGTCAAAGGGAGAACTTGAATGGCCACCTAGGTGCTCTTTTAACCAGTTTCCATATTAGATATTGCTCCACTTTAAAAAGAAGGTTGAAAATCCACATACAATCGCTAAACCAGTACATATGTATATCTGAGGAATGGCTTCATAGACTGCATGCTAAGGAAGCTCTTCTCTGGTAGGTTATTCAGATCTCTGTGGTTTTGAGTGAGCTAGCCTGGTTTAAGAAGACATGATTCACAGGATCCCCATGATCAAATCACATAGCCTGTCGTTTCCTCTTACACAGGAATTTTTTTTTTGGTGGGGGAGGGCAGGGGATTTGAACTGCATAAAGCAAAATAAAAGCCAGTATCATTTTGTGATTTACACAGTGACTGATGGAGGTAGGTGAATTCTTCTAGTGAATTTCCTACCTGCAGATGGATTGATGTAGCAAATCAAAAGCAAATTCACATAAAAACCATTTTCTTTCCAATTTTAAAGCCAACGAAACAAAATCCTCCACACACACTTAATCCTCAGCTTGGTTTTTAATCTTACTTTTCAGTTTTCATTCCTGCATTTACACAGCATGTGTGCTCCTAAATGTTTAAATATTGTTGTTTACTATAGAACTGGGTGAAGCCTCACAGAGACCTACTACTCAGAAGAGATTCCAGAGAGTCCTGCACTATAAAAATGGAAACATGTTGTAAGATCTCTGTAAAACACTGAGCACACCCTATAGAGACTGGCATCTAAAAATCACCTGGGGTAAGTTACAGAAAATGCCTGAGGTGGTATACTGTGAATGACGGGTCTTCAAGTAGAAGTGACAGTACATTAGTGGTAGAATTGCTGGTGGAAAATATACCTATGGCACCAGGCATTTTCTTTCTTGATCAAAAGTCTTATTTGCCCTCCTGTGAGTATAGTTAATCCGTTTCCACTTCTCCCAGCAAAGCAAAAATGTCCATTACATCTTACATTTTCTATGGTCCCTAGTCAGAAGTCCTCAACACAGAATATAGTATGCTTGGTTAATTCATATCTAAGCTGAACAAAAGACCTGAGTAGGTTGTAATGGGTCTTTCTTTGGACGACCAGTTCCAGAATAATGACATGGAGACTTTTTATTAATTATGAAATCTTGGTAGCTCTTAAAACTTAACCTATTTATATTAATCTGTGTTCTGCTATGTAGCTCATTGCCTCTCCTCAGTACTGTATGTCTAACTTCCTCCATGTCTGGCTGATGAATCTCCACTTCTCTGATTCCTTCCCAGAGTTCCAAATCTCTGTCCAGAAGTCCCACCTATCATCTCTTAACTAGCTATTGGCCATTCAGCTCTTTATTAAACCAATCAGAAGGCGCCTTTGCAAAGATACATCTTCACAGTATACGAAAAAGATTATCCCACAACAGTAGGTTCTTGGTTGTGCTTTTTGGATGAAAGACATCATGACCTGGCTATGATTTCTAACCCTAATTAACCCTTTAAAAACATCCCAAAGGGGAGTTATACAGACAATAGTGAAGTAGACTCAGGTATACATGAACAGTAAAAAGTTGGTTAATTTTTTTTTTATACTGGGTCTTTCAAATTTGATCTTTAGGTTCTTTCACCTAGTCATTGATTAGTGGAACAGGATAAGATAGCCCAGGTAGCCCATGAGAATCATCATGTGGGACAAAGACCCTCTGAATTAAAGGTGGTTCTAGTTTCATGTTAATAAGCAAATCTGAAGTATAACACATCAAGAAGAATAACTTACATGGATATGTGTCCTCTTTACACACTATGTTTACCTTTAAATATAGTGATTTAAGTGGTTTTTAGCTTTCAGCCATGACAGACCTGTTCCTACCTGGCATAAGACCTGAACATGTCTAAGGGCTGAATCACAAACACAATATAAATTAAATTTGTGCTTGTAGTAAGACACCCAGGTAACAGAAAGGCAATAGACTCTTTCTGCTTGCCCTTCCCTGGCTTGTTTCTGTGTCCAATTCCCATTTCTACCCACCTTCAGATATCTTCATATTTGCCAACCTTTCCCTCTTGCTCTTTGGTTCTCTTAGCTTGAGCTCAAAAAAGTTGAGCCTCAACTTTTGTTGTACTTTTACATGTATGCCATGCCATGGTATTGATACTCAGAGATGGTCTGTCTATTTAGCAATCTTTTTAAAGAAAGTCTGATAAAAGATTATTAGTTTAAAGTTGTTGATTTGTATATTAAGTAAGAAGGCTGTGTGTTCAAAATGCTGTATTCTAGAGCTAGATTTTTTATATCTAAAATAATAGGTTTCCTTATGGTTTTTCCAAACATCCTTGATGTTATTTCTTCTCTACTTCTCTTTCTCTTTTTTTCTCTTTTACCCCTCTCTCCCCTACCTAGTGAAGACCTGATTTTCCTTCTTTAATGAACATTTGTCATGCTAGCCTGTAGCCAGAAGTTTCTCAAGTTTGTCTCAACACCCCCCCCCACTCTCACCCGCAGTTCTACCGCCACTCAGACCCAAGTAAACACACAGAGGCTTATATTATTTACAAACCATATGTCCCATGCGAGGATTCCTGCTAGCTAGCTCTTATAACATAACCCATTCCTAGTTATCTATAAGTTGCCATGAGGCCATGGGTTACTGGTACTTTCACATCTTGCTTCTCTTGGTATTACTGGTGTCTCTCTCCCTCTGCCTTTCTTCTTCCAGTCTCTCTCCTTGGATTTCCTGCCTGCCTCTAAGCTGCCTCGCCTTAGGCCAAAGCAGCTTATTTATTAACCAATGGGAACAACATATATTCACAGCATACGAAAAGCTCTATAGCTCCTTCTTACCTTCTCCTGCATTGGTACTATTTGTGTCTTTGGTTTCTGTGGCTATTTCTGTTTATACATTCAAACTTAAAGATTCAGAGCTGGGGTCCACAAATAAGAGAGAATATGCAGCATTTGACTTCCTGGGTCTCAGTTACTTTACCCAGTGTAATAATTTCAACTTCCTTCCATTTACCTGACAATTTCATTTTTTGTTATAGCTGAAATGTTCCACATTTTCCTTCTCCTCTCACCATTTGATGGATACATAAGCTGTTTCCATTCCCTGGCTACTGTGAATCAAGCAGCAGTGAACATGGCTGAGTTGGTATCTGTAGTAGGATATTGAACCTTTGGAGGATATGTGCAAAATTGGTATAGTTGGTACAAATGGTAAATCTGTTTTCAGCTTTTTGAGGATTCTCCATACTGATTTCCAGAGCAGCTGTACCTTTTGGCAGCCTGACTGACAGTGAATACGTGTTTCTCTTTCCCACATCCTCACCAGCCTTTGTTGCTGCTTGTTTTTTTAATTTTAGCCATTCTGGCTAAGGGAAGATGATGTCTCAATGTATTTTAAAAGATATTTCTTAGCCATTTTTATTTCTCCTTTTGAGAACTCTTGGTTCAGACCTGTAGCCCACATGTATTTATAAATTGGGCCATTTATATGCAAGAACTCATAAATAAATAAACAGGTAAAAAAAGATCACTACTCATCTTTCACAAACGTAAGAATGAGAAGGAAGAAGAGGGAGAGAGGGAAGCAGGAAGACAGAAGAAGAGGAGAGGTGGACAACAGGATGTGGTGGTCATTTCCTGGGTTGTATAACTGGGAAGACAAAGGAGAATATGACTTCCAGGACTCTGCCATAAATACACCAAGGCATTTCATCTTTTTTCTTTCTCTTGATTGATATAATTTTAAACCTTTCTATGCTGGGTTCATGGATTTTGTAAATTGTTGTGAATGGTTTTTCACTGTCTCACAGAGTGATTTCTGTCATGGGGCACAGGGAGGAGTGCATGAATAGAAGTGTCAAGATTAATGTCATATCACTTCCTTGACCTCCTTGATAAAATACTCTTCCTAACCAGGAATATATATATGAAATTGCAGAGCATGCTTCCATTTGCCTGACCTGAGTGAAGTTTCAACCTGGTACGATCTAAACTATACCTTGTATGACTGTGATACTGTGACTTGGATTTTCAAGTCTTGGTTACAAGGCTACCCCTTTGGCACCAGAGAGTGGAATCAGCTTATCATAATTGACAACTCAATCAAGATAAATAGAGAAGACAAAGGAAACTCATTGTCATTAACACGAGTAGGGAAGGGATACTTAGTATATTAAAGATACCTCACTAAAAGCCTTTGTGCATTGGAATCACCCTTAGATGTCCACATACTGACTTCTGATCCTCATATCACTGATTCTGAGTTTCTTTATCAAGAGTGTTGGTAAGTCCCACAGATGAACACATTGAGCAGCTAAATTTTTTCATACATTATCAAAGCTTATTTCTTCTGTATCAGTCCTGTTCTCTGAACAAGAAGACTGGGTTCCAAATGAATTTCTTCAATACTCACTGGAATTTGAGTCTATGTAACCTCTTTAGACTATCTTATTTGTACCCCAGACACCATGCTTAGTGAGTTCTTATGCAATTCTTCTGACCAATTCTTTCTTTTAAGAAATCTCTGATACTTAGGAGTTGGAAGGCAGGAGCAACAGCTAAAACTCCTCTTGAACTACTCCTGAGCATCCTTATTGTGCCAAACATGTGGCACTTGCCACTGTTGCCCCCATTTTGTTTTTATTTCTGTTGTTCCTGCCTCCCAACCTCTAGGTAGCAACGACTTCTTAAAAGAAAGAATTGGTCAGAAGAATTGAGCAAGAACTCACTAAGCATTTTTTTTTTTGAGTAAGTATAGACAAGATTGTATTAATCATAAATGCAGGTACACACTCAAATCCACATGATGTTAGGCCTCAGACATGCACATCAGGGTTCACACACTCAGGTGTTGAGAGAAATTGTGTACTGGCTGTGTGAGAGAAACTGGGTCAGTGGTATAGTCAAAAGAAGTGGCCACAGAGTGTTGGCCTATTTTCCTTTTGGCTTGGAAGCAAAAATAATTGTAGTTTTTGGAAATCCTAATGATTTTTATTGAAGCAAATGAGGGAAGGGGCTGTCCGCTTGGAAGATACTCTCATACTTCTTGAAAATGCCTGGCAAATGTCCTGGTAAAGTAGTTATGAATTCACCCTGCCTCACACTTTTATTCCAGAATTAGTCTGTGAAATGATGAACTGTCACTTCCTAAATCTTCTGCAGATGTTACCATTGCTAGAAAAATGTCACTGTTAAAGATAAAGGACTATTATTCCAAAGAGTGTTTTAGACTGACTGAATCGGGTCTGAAACATTGTTGAAATGGTAAGATAAATTTAACGACTTTCAGGTAAAATAAAACTTTTTTTTTTTTTTTTTTTTTTAAAGAGTAGTCCCTTGTGAATCATGGGCAAATGTCACTGACTCATTTTCGATGATATTTTATCTGTTAGCAGTGAGAGGACGGGACAGGGCTCTGAGCTCCTCCTGGGAGCCCTGCAGCTGAGGCTTCTTCCTTCCCCAGAGATCTCCCATGATAGTAGCAGCTGAAGCGAAGGTCATTAACATTTTGAGAACACTGCGAGCTGACACTGTGTAATGTTATGACATTTCATCTCAAGACATTTAATCTCTTTTAATCAGTGTTTATGTTGGTAATACTTCACAGTTATTTGCTTTCACATAAAAATGGAACACTTTGGGCATGCCATTAACAAGACTGATTTATTATTCATTGCAATTGTTTTCAGATCTTTTTTTTCTCCTTTTTCTCCTTCTCTCTTCCCCTCTTCTAGGTCCCTCCTTTATTTTCATTTTTTTTTAAATTTTTACTTTCATCTCTGCTCTTTTGGGAAACATTTTCAATTTGTCCCTTTGATGGTATTATACCTGCCCAATTAGTGTCTTGTTTATTATGCCATTGTCTCACTTGAAATAACTATTCATGGGCCACACTGCCCTAGGTTAGGACCCCTCTCCCCCTCCTTGAATGTCATCCCATATGGTTATATTAGCTGCAGATGTACTTATTTTTCCTCCTGCAATCTCTCCTTTACTTAGGATACAATTTTAAGCATCTCTAACCTGTCTTCATGTTTTCTGTCCCCTTTCCTCTTCATTAATGGGTGCTTTGTAATACTATAAAGCCATGTGGGCTTCCCTTTTCCCCAAAAAAGTTACATTAACTCCAGAACTGAGTGGTGATTGTCTATAACTTTCAGTTGTCTCTGAAGGATGTCTTTAAAAAAAAAAGATTTTTGAGTTTTCCTCTATATATGCCTATATCCCAGAGACGGTATCAGATACCATTATTGATATATAGGAAGCCATTTAATTGGGGCTAGTTTGCAGGTTCAGAAGTTTAGTCCATTATCATCATGGCTTGTAGCATGGTGGTACACAGGCAGACATGCCGCTGGAGAAGGAACTGAGAGTTCTATATCTGGGTCTGTAGGCAGCAGGAAGAGAGAATGAGACACTGGGCCTGGCTTGAACATTTGAAACCTCAAAGCCCACCCCCAGTGACACACTTCCTCCAACAAGGCCACACCTCTTCCAACAAGGCATAGTGTCACTCCCCGTGAACCGATGGGGGCCATTTTCATTCACCCCACTACAGACCATAACAGGGGGGAAGAGAAAGTAAAAATAAGTGATGAGGAAAGACAGGAAGGAGGTGAACAAAGGACACAGGGGACAGGAAAAAAGAAAACTAGAGGAGGAATTCCAGGAAAGATCAGCAGTAGCAAGGGGCAGGGGACATGAGAGAGAAGGAGAACCTACTGAAACACTTTGACCATGCCATTATTATACCTAATACCTGTGTGCTAAATTTCCAAAGTCAGCCAGCTCGGGCAAGCTTTACTCTTCCCAAGGGAGCATGTCTATTGCTGCCCCTGTCTCTCCTGACCTTGATCCTCAGCTTCTTCATCCTTTCAGAATGAGTCAGACCAGGGTGTTTGCAGGACTTCAGCCCCAGAGTAGGACTGTATCGTTAGCTCCCTTGTTTGGAGGCTTCTAGCGTCTTAGACTGAGGAGTTACTAGACATTGTGACTCCATAGCAAGCAGACAACCATATTTGGATTACCTACCCTTCTATGTTGTAAGCCAATCTAGTAAATCCTCAAGACATACTGCTTCTTTTCCTCCACAGCAGTGGTTCTCAACCTTCCTAAATGCTGTGACCCTTTAATACAGTTCCTCAGGTGGTGGTGACCCCAACCATAAAATTATTTTCATTGCATCTTTATAACTGTAACTTTGCTGCTGTTATGAATTGTAATGTAAATACATGATATGCAGGGTATCTGGTATGTGACCACCATGAAAGGGTCATTAAATGCCCAAAGAAGTCATGACCTAGAGGTTGAGAACTACTGCTCTAGAGCATCCAGACTAGCACTACTGAGTAGGATTTTGAGAGCCTTAGGAACTCACAGGGAAACAAAGAACTTGGATGACTGTAGGCTTCCATGCCAGATGTCCTATAGGTAGGACTCCTGTGAGGGAGGTGGGAATCCAGGATGACATGGGGAATATTATTTATGGTCTGTGTATTATGGTTTGTTCTCTGTTAATGAGCTAAAGCTTCCTTAGCCATCTGCTGCATTTTTGGTCAATTATCAGCCATTTACCTCTGCAAAGTCCCTTGTTTGTGCCTCATTCCAACTCCCTGACACATACTGAGTGCCTTACTCTGGTGTAAAAGCACTGGAATAAGATGTTGAAATGTGCATACATGATACTGTGTTTTCTGAGTTTTTTCACTGAACATTCTATTTAGGATCTGGTAGGTCTAATAGGACATTTGCTTTGCTTCAAAATGGCATTCCCCTGATTACTAATGACTTAGTCATCTGTTTACATATTTTTATGAAGCTTTTGTATTTACTTAGCTGCAAATTGACCCAAATATCTTTTCCCATATTTAAAAGTTAGGATTTATTTTTCATATGAATGAAGTTTGTGCATAGTCTAGGTGATAGTTTCCTTGTAGGTTTAAACATAAAAAATATTTCTGTCATATTTCTGCTAATTTTACCCTCAAAAAACATTTCCTAATTTTGGTGTGACTGGATCTAGTAACTGATGCTTTGTAAGAATTGTTTGAAAGTTCTTCCCTAGCCCTAAGGCATAATATCTTCTGTCTTTATGGGTTTTCTTGATTTATTTCTTTAATATTTCTGCATTCCATTTTGGCATGTAATAATGGTGCAGATTTTCTCATTTATGAACAGTTTTCCTATCATCATTTGCTAAGCAGGCTGATGAGTATTGCCATCTTTGTTAGGAATTAAATTCTGAGATATGACTATTTCACAGATCTCACGGTATGCAAGTCAATTTGTTTCCTTTAAAGTTTATATCAGGCTATTTTTAATACCACAATCTTGTTGTTACTGTTAACAGCTGTTAGGGTAAGTATCCATGTCCTTTACAGAGCATGCTGATGTTCTCTGGAGTTATAATTCAAGATGAACACATGTGGACTATTTCTAAGATAGTCTTGGGGGATGGGAAAGTTAATGGAGATAGAAATAACCAGAAATATTTACTCTATTGTGCTTCATAGCAGGGCACTGACACTAGGTAAAATTAACATTAAATTATGAAAGGCACTTTGATCTTTATGTTACAAGGATTTTAAACCACATAATTAAGAAGGTACTAGCTTCTAGAAATTTTAAAACTGAATACTGTAATTAATGATTTTAAAGCTTAATAAAAAGTGTTATATAGGTTAACAAGCAACTAAATAAGGAAAAAGAGGTTGATGAACATGGAAATCGAATAATATGGGCCAACATTTATCTAATCAGAATTCCAGAACGGTGAATTTATACCCCTATCCATGGACCAGCAGCATGGTGGCAAATAGCACAGTGACAGGACACAAGAAATACTTGGGCAGTCCTTGTATTGATAGAGTTAATGGCCCTCCAGAAGCAAACAGAAGTAGTGGAGGCCGCCAAACCAGGAACCAGGGGCTTTCCACAGTAATCACTGGATTATTTTTGGTAACTCTCTGTGTCTATCTCTGAGAGTCCACACTTCCATGATGTTTCTCTTTGAACCTCCCCTCACTCTGAGTACAGCCTGATCCATGAATCATTTCCTGTTCTAATAAGGTCTGTTAAATTTATTTTATCTAAAAATATTTTTTAACAAAAAAAATATGTTGGGACAAACAGAAAGTACAAGGTAAGGCAGAAGAAACAGATAAAACATGCTGGGAAATACTGAAAATTGGCACAGATCATCTGAGTATAAGCTTTGAAAAGAGCAAACTACATACTGTTTATAAGAGACATACTTAATATGGAACCATTCAGAAAACAATGGAAAAAAATAAAACTGATAAAGTGTAGTGGGTAGCCATTCCAGCTTTAATCTGGAAGTTCCAACCCCCATTGAGGCTTCGGCAACTGTCACGCCTACAAGGCGGGGCCAAGGGAGGACCCTGGAGACCCGAGATCGGGATGGGCCAGCTCTCTCTCTGTCCCTGGACCCTGGACCCTGGACAGTGGAGGTCGACTGAGCAGAGCTCCAGAGAACACCACTGGACTGGGATACACCTTCCCCAGACCCCATGACTCACCTACCCTTCATTTGTAAGTTACCCATATCCACTAAATAAATCTTCCTTTTAACTACATGGAGTGACCTTAATAATTTCACCAATAATAAGCTATCCTATTAAACTATATAGTGAATTTTGACCTACAACACTACAGATTTCATACAGTTCTAGCTATGTGATACCAGATAACATGGGAGGGAGCCTTCAATGTGAGAGTCATATGGTGATACAATCTCAGATCCATTAGGATAAAAATGAAAAAAAAATCCACCTTCAGAATGCAATAGCAAAGATGAAAATATTAGAAGTATAATATGAGCAAAATTTCATAGATATAAACAGAAACATCCTGTGTCATAATGAGAGATTTTAATAGCAATTATCAATAACAGAATCTGCAAATATATGGAAGATTTGCATAACACAATTAAGAATAATAATCTCTGAAACAAAATATGTTTCTGTCAGGGAAGAGAATGCTTTTCAAAACCATAAAGAATATTTTTTAAATCAATCATATATAAAATTAAACCAAGGTTGTGTTGGCCATAGAGCAAAGAAGCCTCAAAAATTTTTAGTGAATCGGTGTATACAAAGTTTCAGACCACAATGCAATTAATTAAGAAATCAAAAAGAGGCTTCTAAATACTGTATATTTAGATACATTTATATTTCCCTTTTGAAAAACTCAGGCTGAAGATATAAGAGAGTGGAATTTATTGTTGAGGGAATAAAATGATTAAAATTAAATAAAAAGAGATGAATTTGTGTTCTTAGTATTTTAAAACAAGCAGTACTAAAAATGTACAGAAATAGCAGGAGGACTGAGGTTGGGAATGGAAACTCAGGCCTGCAGGGTGTACGGTGTAGAGTGGGGAAGGCAGATATGCCGATCAATGCTTGCTTTCGGTTATTGGTGGTAAGTGGGTGTTCTCACACTCACAACTTGATTGGCCGTAGTTGCTCCCTTTTCATACCACATGCACCAACATCTAAAAGACTCTGAGGCCAAGGCTACTGGTTACTCGCTACAACCTGATGGTGAGGCCCTCTTGCAGAAGACAGCACTTACGTATGTCATCAAACACGAAAAAGAAGTCAAGCTGATGCCCAACTAGAAGCTTACCTCTAGTGTCCAGCATTCACGGTCCTGGAAGGTACTCTGCATGCTACCAGGGAAAAAAAGAAATCATCGATATCACCCAGCTACAAACCCTTTGACCGACAACAATGACCTACGTGCAAGACTTAATGGTGCAGTTTTTCCACAAATGTTATAGGAGTAATCAACCACTTTTTGATTGAATTTTATGGCACATTTCATGAGATCGAACTCATCCCTAACATTGCTTAAGTGGCCAAGAACCTGACACTATGTAGGTCATGGGCCAAGAGGAAAATCTTAGGTTATTATCTTGCTAAAGGAACATAGCAATAAAGTGACTCCTAATAACACTTTGTTATACTCATAAATCAGTATCCCATTCAACCCTTATCAGGGGAGCTTCTCTCAGTAGATGGGAACTAACAGAGAGACTCACAACTGGATATTCTGCAGAGAGAGCAAGACTTCGGAGCACTCAGCCCTAAATGAGAGGTCTTCATCAAACCCTCCCCTCAAGACTCAAAAACACATGTAGAAGAGGAGACAGAGACATCAAGAGCCAGAGGTGATGTGTGGCTCTAAGGAACCAGCGTCTTCCAGACACAACAAGATTGATGCAGACATGGACTCACAGAGACAGTGGCTGCAAGTTCAAGACCAGTACAGGTTCAAGGCAGATGGGGTCACAGCACTGAGAGTGGACAGTAGACATAGGGTCATGTCCCTAACCAAGAAGGTATCTGCAGCTGATTCTCACTGGCAGAGAGAAAATCAGTATTCTCCAATGGAGTTTCACTGGGGATTAAAATCACACTCCAGGGAAGACCCTGTGCCCAAGAGTAGTTGATTAACATGAAATGAACTCAGTGGTATTTTTGTGAACTTTTTGTTTCATTTTGCTTTGTTTTGGTGGTTTTTGTCTTAATGGTCTCTTGTCTGTTTGCTTTGATTTTCATTTTTCTAGATTTTTGCTGTTAGTGTTATTTATTTCTTATTTCTTTCTTGTTCTTTTTTAAAAAAAAATTAAAGGAAAGGAGAGAAAGCATAAAGTTGGGTGGGTAAGGAAGTTGGGAGGATCTGAGAGGAGTTGGTGGAGGGGGAAACATGATCACAATGTACTATATGAGAAAAATTTTAACACCAAAAAAATTCTCAGCGAGAGTTTTTTTTTTTTGTCATGAAATTGGCACAAATTTGCTATCACATGCCACTTTTATGTATTATTGATCTTGCCTTATGTTGAAAATATTTTCCTGTCCTTCCTTCCTCTGGTCCTTTTCCTTTATCATGTATATTTCCACTCAAACTCTATTATGTTATATTCTATTGTTATTTTTAATTGTTTTCTTTACTTCATGGTAAGATCCTATTACCATGGGATCGCTAGTCCCCACTTAGCCCCATTCTGCTGGTTCCTGCAGGACCTCATTCTTCACCAGGATCCCAGATGCTTAAAATTACATCCTTTGGCTTTCCTGCCTTACCTTTCCAGTTGGGAAGGACCAATGGGAAGCTCTAGTGGGAACTGGAGTGGGAGAGGAGAGAGAAAGGCTAGAATACTTCTTCAGTTACTGGCAATGGCATCCCTCATGGCTCCTAAAAAGCCCTTCTTCATCAGCGTGTGTCATATCCTTGCCCTTTGAAATTTGATGTGGCACTAGCTACTTCCTGTTGCTGGACCAGAGATGGTATAAGCTCCGTTTTTTATTTCTTAAACATTTCCTGTCATATCCAAGTAGTCTTTATAATTAAAATAATTTCATCTGAACCATCTGGGACAAATTTTTATTCCTGCCAGAATTTTATTACACGTTTGTTCTGTGGTATGCATAGCTGTTTCCCCAACATCTAGAATGATGCTTTACACATCAGAAATAAACCAGGAACAAACCCAAGAAATGATCAAGAGATCATTAAGTGTTTGAAAGTTCCTAATAACTTCAGTTAGAAGAGTCTTCAGGAGCACAGGGAAATTCCCATATGGATGAAGAAATGGATATGTAAGGAAGCCAAGTTTGCTGGAGAAGACATCTAGGTCCTTTCCCGTATCTCTGATAGTGATAGAGAGCTACTTAAGAATAGTATACCACAAAAAAATCACCAAGTCATTCCATCCCATCAGCACCAGGTCAATGGGCTACCTTACAAGTTGAATGCTGACTTAAAGATGGTATATCTATCCACTGGGTAAGAACAGCCAAAGCTGCTTTGGCCTGATTGTGACTAAAGGGCACATTAGTCTTTTAGTCTACTTTTTAGGCTAAACTAAAAACAAAAGAAAACATTTTTTGAAAGACACATCTCTTTCTTGGGGAATTAAGTGCAAAATAGAAGGAAAGTGTTCCAGCTGGTAATGGGGGCTGAACCTGAAAATGGTCCAGAAGTAAGGTAGCAGAGACTGGGATCGTGACCCTCACTATGAGGACACAAACATAGTGAGTACTTCCAAGTTCAAATGTGAAGCTTTGTCAACAGAAGATCCTCGTCATGTTCTTTCTCCTAGAGCCAGTCCAGCTCATGGAATAGCAGATGAAAAGTCAGCAATGATAGTTGCTCCTCAAGAGGGCCCTTGTCCTATTGGAAACTGCCTGCAATAAATGCTGCAAATCATAAAATAACTCCATGAATTAAAGTTCCCAGAAGGAAGCTATGCCTTCCACTGAGCACCCAGTGATTGTACAGAGGTTAGAATGTTGCAGGTCCAAAGTCTAATCATATTTATCTAGAGCCGTCTTAGACATCTAAATACCATTCCTTGCCTACTTCTATGTCTGATCTAAGGTCCTGGGACTAACAGATAAACTTTTTGAATGCATTAATTTAACAAAGTCCTAATCTCCACCAACCAAACTGCTAGGCATGCCACCAGATAGCATTGAGGCCTATAGCTGAGAGGTACATGCTTTGCTTCAACCGGCCCACTTAATGTGTCCCCTAACATGTTTAAAAAGTGCCTGAATGTGTGACTTTCTTTCTGTAACTCTATAAACCTTATCAAATTGTAACCACCTTGGAACACGTTACTTGGGATAACCTAAATCTGTGTCCCTCCTTCATGGTCACTCAGGTTTGCCTTCAGAATGACCTATTGCATCTCTTTGGAGATGAGTTGTATTTTTGTGTCATTAAAAGCTCCAGGGTCTCTGGTTTCTAGGAAAATATGGGAGCTGTAATGTGGTCCTTGTTCTGTGTGCAGAAACAAGCAATTGAGGACTTTAAGAGTAAGCAAAACACAGATAACAAACAAGTAAGGAGGAACTGAGAGGTAGCCAAATTACCTTATGGTACTTGGAAAAAACAAAACTTTAGATTCCAAGTCAACTCCAATTCCCACATTCTGTTCCTCTCCTTCCTACTATACAATTGGTTTCAGAAGGAGTGCCCCGGTCATTTTTATGCATATATTTATGATAAACCCTTCATCTGAGGTTCTAGTTAACACACAATGAAATACTGTAGCTTCTGGTCCCCAGCTTGTTGTCTTTTTCTCCACACCAGGAACACTGCGTGAATCAATTTTTAATCTCTTTATAATTTATTCTTATTCCAGGATCACTTAACAGAGGTTTAAAAACTAATTTTTGATGGTTCTACCAAAAACTGATTGATGTCTAATTTTCCTTTCCTTTTCCATGACAATTGTGAGTTTTGGACTTTAATTCCAACAGAAGGTAATCTGAAGGGCAAGCTCAAACCTACCAAAACTTTGTCATATGTCCTTTTATAAAACAAGTAATTGAACCTTTAAGTGGCGTGAGTTTTTGTTTGTTTCTTTGTTTTGTTTTTAAGTTTGCTGGTAATAGTGAAGGACAAAACACAGAGATCTGTGATTTCCATCTTCTTAAAGCTTAAACCCTGATATTCAAACTCTGACACTAAGTCACAAAGAGTGCAAATCATGGAGGGAGGGAGAGTTCCCACGGCAGGGAAAGAAGTCAGAAGATAGTGAAAACACAGAGAGCCAGGAGAAGACAGGCATACAGGTGTGGAACAAACAGGTAGCTCCCAGACTCGTTCTTTTAGATGCATTCATAAAAGGTTGTTTAGTATGGGAGGAATGTAAGGGTGTCATTTATCTTGATTGTGTCCCAAAGTCCTTGGCAGAATATTTTCTTGAAGATGCTTTTATAAAAAGTGAGCTCAAATTGCCTCGAAAATTGGCTGGTGAGTCCAACAGGAAAGCAAATGCGCAGATTTCTAGCACAGCACCTAAAATGACAAAGGAATTTGTGTCGTTTCTTTTTTAGTCCTCACATAGTCTCAAAAGTTACCCAAAAGTAATTTTCTTTTTAAACTACGGAGTAATTCAAACTTACAGTATGTTCTGCACTGAGGTCAGTGCTCTGGGTTCAGGTCAGGCTGAAATGAAGGACTTCTTTGTATTTTGGGAGTCTGACCTCCTAGGATTCTTGACTTCTCCATTTTATATAGAAATTTCAAGACCACTTTTTAAATATGGGTAAGTCTAGAAAATTTGGAACTTTTTTTAGCTTTGAGATAAGTACTTCCACTTATCAAGGAGGTTAGCATCATCTAGGAGGGAGCTGAGTGAGGCACACATATGCCTCAGGCACGAAACAATATCAGAAAATGGGGAGGAGAGCATGTGTGATATCACTTCGAGTGACACCACTTGCAGTTTGGCTCATTCTCCTTACTCCTCTTTGATTCCTCATCCTTTTATTATCTTAGAAAAACATATCATAGGAAAGGTATTACATCATTGACTTAACACTCTTCAGAGGGTCCCCGTTGCAATTTGTAAATGATTCAGAAATCTTGTTATGTGTTCCACCTGCCCTGACCACCACTGACAGATCTGGCATATTATTGGAATTCTGTTAAAATGATGAAAAGAATGAAAGAGAGATATGAATGAATGCATACACAGTGTAGACTTACTACAGAATATAAACTCAGAGTGCTTCTGTTACTTTTTTTATTATACTTGAATTATCCCCTTTCCATATACTTATAGGGGTGTTACTAAAATTTAGTAGACAATATGAACTTTGAAATATCAAGCTGTGGGCTGGTGTGATGATTCTTTGGATAAAGGTACCTGCTTCCAAGCTTGACAACCTGAGCTCAAGCCCAGGACCCAACTTGTAGAATGAGTGAACTTACTCCTACAAGTTATCTTTGTTCTTCACACACATGTCATGATATATGTTTATGTGTGCACACATGCATACACACAAAAAAACAAAGCAATACAATATCACAAAAAGTAAAACCTCAGGCTCTATTTTTAGTGAATGGATCAGATTTGTTACTAGAACCAAGAATGAAATTGTTTTAGCCACATTATAAGCTCTGGGCTAGTCAATAAGACTATACAAATTATATTGTGTGCCTATTCAGGGGATGCCTAAGAACATGTAAGAAATCTGTAAGTTTTAGGACCTTAGAGGTAAGATATAAGTTTTATGCATTTCAAATAGAGTCAGAAGTCAATCCATATATATTAGTGTAATAAAATTCAAAAATAATCATGTGTTATACATGTTCTTAATTTGGAGTGATTTCAGTTCACAAACTAATAGATTAATAAATCATAATTAATCAATTTGCTTAGTAAGTCAATTATCTTAAAAAACCAAGCAGGCAATAATGAGATTCCTACTTAACTTTTTTTTATTTTAGCAGAAACCATATGTGTATTCACTCATCCATTTTTGAAATAAGACACAGGTATATTCTTTGCATATGTGTCTATTGATAAAAGTTCAAATTTCTTTTATCATGTTCTCCACAAGCCTAAATTTCTATATTCTTGGGAAAAGGTGAGAAATGACAGATACTTCTTACATTATGTAAAGATCATTCCTATTGTTCTCTTTTGACTTTTTCTTCCCCTTACACTTATACCTTTGTTGTATCCGAAACAAGTAAGATTGACTTTAAAAAAAAAAATTATCCCCAAATGAAGCATTTGGTGAGGAGTAAGAGCTAAATTTATCTATGGGCATGGAGATAAGTTTAGAAAACAGAAATTATATTGATTTAGGAAAATGGCCATGGTAGGTGCTCCTTTAGGATCTATGACCTCAGCAGCCATGGGTAGTTGGCTAGGTTTACAGTACCAGGCATGAATTCCCTCCCATTGGCTGAACCTTAAGTCTAATTAGACAGCTGTTGGTAACCCCAAGATAAAAGTGCCACTATTGTACCATTGAGACTATCTGGTGCAATAACTGGGCCAGGTGACATACCAACATGGACAGAGGAAATTTCACAAGGTCTCACCTCTAGATAAAGAGCTATAGGTAATCAATGGCTGTGGGGTGGGGATGGGGAGGGAGAGTACCAGTTTTCTCCAGGGACAAGCCACCTGACACATTATCCAATCTCAAGTGATCAGCTCCAAACACATGTACATATGAGCAACACTGAATGGACTCAGTGGGCTATACAAGTGTAACAATAATAATTAAGTCACAAATGTCAAAGGTGGGAGACCTGGGTGGAGCTAGAGAGGGAAGGGAGAGGCAGGATGATATAAAAATAGTGTGCTCATATGAAAGTCTCAAAAAAATTTAAAAACTTCTCCCAAATCACCCAACTTCAACTGGTGGAAGCAATTCTACCTATTTTGCCAACTTACTTTTAGTTTGTTAATTTACAAATTAAATTATTACAGAATTATGATCACTAATATATACACCATAGTCAATTGGAAAAAAATAGCCAACTTTTAGTCAGAATATTGTTACTGGGAACCCACCAGAGATGATCACTCAGAAATAATTTACAGCCAATTGAAAGTCTTTATTCCAGCCAGCTGGGACTACATTTAGGTATTTCAGTCCTAAGGGTAGCCATAAGCATTTAGATGAGTGATTCTCAACCTGTGGGTCATGACCCCTTTAGGTTAAATGATCCTTTCACAGGAGTCATGTAAGACCAGCAGAAAACATGGATATTTACATTATGATTCATAACAGTAACAAAATTATAGTTATGTAGTAGCAAGGAAAAAAAATCTATGGTTGGAGTCACCACAAAATGAGGAACTATATTACAGGGTCACAGCATTAGGAAGGTTTAGAACCACTGATTTGGACAAGAAGCTTTTAAATGACAAAAACCACATCCTGGTATCTCACTCTGCAGCTACATAGGAAGGTTTACACAAGCAAGCAGTTTAACAGAAGCTAAGATAAGTGGTTAGCTAGAAGGGATTCTGCAAAAGCAAGAATAAGTTAGCTAGTACAGCCTGACCTTGGGTTCCCAGAATAGAATTTGGTAATTTTCCATGGGATTCTCCATCAAGGGGATAAAATTCTAGTTACATTTCAAGTGGCCCCAGAAAGAATGCAAGATGGAGGAACCTCTGCACTCTCTTGCCCTGTCACATTATAACTTGGCAGTGGGGACAGAATATCAGCATTCATGTTCCAGAATGTGGTGATATATTGTTTACCCTAATAAAGCTTGCCTTGAGGATCAGAGGACAGAGCCAGCCACTAGATTAGACATAGAGCCCAGGCAGTGGTGGTACACATCTTTAATCCCAGTACTGGGAAGCACACATGCCTTTAATCCCAGGAAGTGACTGCAGGAGTGAGGAAACAGGAACTGAAGTAATTCAGCTGAGACCTTTTAGGGTGAGGACTCAGAGGTTTTCAGTCTGAGGAAATAGGATCGGCTGAGGAGTTCGAAAAGTGGGGTTGGCTGTGGCTTGCTCTGTCCTCTGATCCTCAAGACAAGCTTTATTAGGGTATACAATATATCACCACACTGGAAGGTCTGTCAGTTGTCAGCCTTTATCTTGTAGCAGTGAGGTGTTGGGGGAAGAATTTCTGTTGTTTTGTAATCACATGATTAGAAAATAATATCAAAACAATGAATAAAATATGAAGGAGCAAGCACCACATATTCTGAAGAGCTGCCACCATTGGTATTCAGGTTACAGTCAACTTGACACTCTGGGTCTGACACTGAGCTTAGCCTTTTCAGGAGAGGGCTGTGACCTTACCAGAAGTAGCCCTGTGTTTATGAAACAAGATCCTCCCTATACCCTTCTAAGACAGTGTTGGCTTTAAAATGGGTGACTGAAGCTGTTTTCCACTGCAAACCAAAGAAGCATGAAGTTAAAATAAACTTGTGGAGCTCACAGTCATTTACACAATGGTGTCAATGAAAGTAACTAGCACATTCTAGCACATTTAAAGGGACTTTCAGGAACACTATCTCACTGGAACCTCACCCCCCTGTGCACTCAGTCCTGTAGGTAGAATCATTGCCCTAGTTTGAAAATTGAGGGAGCCAAGGCCCCAGGAGATTAACTGACTTTTCTGAGGCTTTCAATATTAGTCTGTAGCTATAACTCAAATCAAATTGATTCAAATTCTGTTTTTCTCTACTACAGCATGTTGTATAATAAAGTGTCTAGATCAGGAAGGCTTAATGGGGCATGATGAGGATGGATGGCTATTTTTCTCCTTGTCTTTGTTAGTACACGTTTGCCACACTAACCATGCCTTTACTTCTGTGTGGCTTCCCTTCTTTAACTTACTGAGCTGTAGGAGGGTGGCTATCATCCTCTGTCCCATGACAACTTTATCATCTTTTGTGGCAATGTCATAATTGGAGTTGAAGTCTCAGAGTTCAAGTGTATCCACCTCATGAGTAAGGATCATTTAGAGGAAGGAGGATGCCCTGGTACTTCTAAATCAAAGTTCCTTCTTGTGAGAAGAGAAGGGAGAAAATTATGTAGATTTTGAGGAGGAAGAATAAAATATTGGTGGTTTTGTACAAGAATTTCATAATAATACTTCACACTATGAAGATGATTCCTGCCAGATCTATTGGCACACACCTTCAATCTCAGCACCAGGGCAGCAGAGGCAGGTAGATCAGCCTGGACTACATAGCAAGACCAGGCAAGCCAGGGCTACACAGTGAGAACCTATGTCAATAAACAAACAAATAATATTCCCACATGATTAGTTTTTATCTACTTACTAGGTCTGAGTTTTTAGAAATTTTAATTCATTTTATTCTTTTCACTAATTCATTAGTGCTTATGTCTCTCTGTGTTACTGCTTTCTATTTGAACTGAAATATTCAACTATGTTGGAAAAATACTTTTAAAAAAGTCGTTAAGTCTATCCACATACAGATTTAGTATGTCTCAACAACTTTCTGAATTAAATAACTTTATAGGCCTTTTTTTCTGCCTAAGAAGTACATCAGTTTAGATAGAAACAGGAGCAAGAACGTGGGATTGCACATACAGAAACATACCTGAAGTTTTCAAACCATACCTTGCAGGCCACACTTAGATCTGCTTTTGTAAATCACTTGGTACCTCACCCCACCCGTCTGTTTACTCAACATCTGTGCTGGGGCACATCTGAGACCGAACTGCCTGCAGGCCTGATGCTCTCATTATCTCTCCTTTACAGGAAAAGCTCGCTGATTCCTGTGTTGGTGAAAACCAGCAACATTGTGATCTCTATTTTCTGCCTCAGCCTGTTTATCTTTGATATCAAAATACTGATTGGTCTGTCTGTCTGAAGTCAATGTTGCGAGCGGTGTTCCCCATGCCAGTGCTTTCATTTATTATTTGGAACGACATGCTTGGTTATGCATGCTTAATTAGCTCAACTTTCTTCACTTAAGCCTAACATTGAATGAAATCCTAAACAATAAGCTTTTATTGGCCATGGATTCCTATGGAACACTAAATATAGCAGCTTAAATAACAACTATTTGAAATCTCTGTGTGCTTCTGCGGATCTGGGAACATTTCAGTAGGTCTCGGCTGGGTTCCTCTGTGTGTACATGTGCATGTGTGTGTGTGCGCATGCGTGTGTGGTCAGCCAGGAGGCTGGCTGTGCTACAGGGGCCTGAGGTAGGACCCCTCAGTTTTTGTGTCTCTCATATCCATGGGGTGGGTTTGATAGTCAGATTAGCTAGTTCTCATGGCGATGCCCGGCATCCAAGAGGGAAAGTTCAGACCTTGGCAGTTTTGCCACTGTTCTGGCAGTCAAACTGAGACTCAAGGTCCTTCCTTCATGACGGCCTGTGCTGAGGGTCACTGTAGAAGAAATCTATTATTGTAGTAGACAAATAAATCCTACTTGTGTGATTCAGCTACACAAGTAAGGTTTCTGGGAAATATTGCCAAATATTTTTCAGTTCATAGTATATTGATTACTTGCCTTACTAATACATATAAATATAGTACATTTTGAAAACATATCTGCTAACATGGCTTTGTTAAAATATATTTGATTGCTGGTCTGAAGAGGCAACTCAGTGGTTAAGACCACTGGATGCTCTTGCAGAGGACCCAGGTTTGATCCCTGACACCCTTGTATTGGCTGACAGTCATCTCTAACTGCAGTTCCAGGGGATCAATCTAACGTCCTCTCCTGGCCTCTGCAGGGCACCAGGCACATGTGCAGTGTGAACATGTATTTGCATGAAAGATACTCACACACATCAAATAAAACTTTTTCAAAAATCTTTATTTAACCAGTCACTTTTTCCAGGGATTCAGGTATTTTCCAGATTTTTCACCATTACGGACAGTACTGTGATCATTCCTGAAAACATGTATTGGCCACTTCTTAGGTGTTTTCTAGGACATTCACTGGCCAGGGGACTTATGGAAGTTGAATATACTTGGTTACAGTTTTACATGTGGCATGATAATCCTGAAGAATTGGTAGATTACCATCCTGTTCACAGTTAATAATTTATGCTCACTCCTCCAAAAACTAGTAAAAGATTAAGTTTGGGCCAGCTTTAAAGAATTTTTCCTAATTTAGTATAAAAACATGTATCTCATATTTGTTTTAATGTATAGTTCCCTGGCTTTCAGCAAGACAACTCTTTCCATACATTTGTTTACATTTCTTTTATGAATTTCCTGTGTCTTTTACCCATTTTTCTACTAGTTCATCTTTTTCTCCCTTATTATTTTGTATTTGCTCTCTATATAGTATTATTTTCTTATCCTTCTACATTGTATATATGTTCTTCCAAGTTTTTCATCTTTTTCTTTGTTCATGTAGTTCTTCCCTAAAATTCATTTTTGTTCAGTAAAAAGTGTTTCTTTTTAGAGAAACAAGGTTTGTAGACTTTGTTCATGCTTACCAATCTTTTCTTAATACTACAGCAACGTCTTCTGTGTTCTTTCATTTACATTTGTACTTTTTGAAGCTATAGTCATAGATGCTACTTGACAGCCAGAAAAATACGTGTTGTGAAAAATATGCTGAGACATGTTTTTGGTCATGGCAGCATCACAGAGAACATTCACACTGACCTGGTGGGGGGGCTCTCCAAGGGGCCTCTTGATGTACTGTAGAGGTACAGTAACACCTTCTGTGTGAACTAGGTCACTCCCAGATAATGTACGAGCTTGTCCTGCTATCTACAGCTGAGGACACACCGAGGCTTCATTTCTGCAGCCATGGTTATTTATCTACTGTCCCCCTGGAATTTTTGTATTTTGTGTAGTGAGGACAAAAATCCATAGCTTTCATGAAAATGTTGTGTATTTATGTTATCTTTGTCACTTTATAATATGATATATATTTTGGACTTGAAGGTAAAAATAGAAGAGTTTATCATTTTGTCCACAATCTAGAAATGCTTAAATAACCAGTGAATTGTTTTGAGAATCAGGTGTTGTGCTATGTCCCTGTAATTCCAGCATTTGGGAGGTCTAGGAGATCAGGAACTCAGTCAGGGCCATCCTTAGCTACACAGCAATGATGCAGCCTGGGTTATATGAGACCCTGTTTCCAAAATGAAAGACACACACACACACACACACACACACACACACAGAGAGAGAGAGAGAGAGAGAGAGAGAGAGAGAGAGAGAGAGAGAGAGAGCACAGAAACAAAAGAAATTTGTGTTAAGTTTTCAAAATAATAGGTGATTTTCTGTAGCAATTTTATTTCCTTTATTGGTTCTGTCTATTTATATTTTCTATGTTTTGAAATTTCTTTTAATAATACACACTTTCCTAGAAAACTGTAGTCTTAATTCACTATTTCAAATGTATCTTTAGAGTATTTACTCTTCAACACATTTACTTTGGTCTTTAAATATGTATTTTATCTTTTATATTTTAGGTATATTCATATTTTTTCACTTTTTTCTCTTGATGTTAACTAGTAGTTTATTTTTAAATTCATTTTTCACCCATCCATAAGTAATTTATTTCTCTATATATTTACCAGTTCCAATTTAAATTTTCTAGTTCATTAATTTATTCTATCTTTATTGATTTCTTGATTTTGCCTTCCTGAGTGGTTTCTATGTTTCTATGGCTCTTAAATAGAACACCTATTTAATTAACTACATTACTATTTAATGATGTAAATACGTGAAGCTATACATTTTATTTCATTGAGAGCTTTCTAATCATTCTGTTATGTTACTTTTTAAAATATTTATTTATTGACTTAATGTGAATGGATGTGTGTGCACCACATGCAAGCTTGGTGCTTGTGGGGGCCGGAAGAGGATATTGGCTCCTCTGGACTTACACATGGTTGGGAGCCACCGTATAGGTCCTGGGAATTGAACGTGGGTCCTCTGTAAGAGCAGCCAGGGCTCATAACCACTGAGCCATCTCTCCAACCCCTGTTATGTTACTTTTAATTTACTGTTTTGAATTGCAAATTCTCTTGGAAGGTCTTAGAGTTTCAAAAGGGACTTGTCGAGTTTCATTTCATCTTTATTCATGGTTTGTTTTGTTTTGTTTGTTTATTTGTTTTTGTACTTTTGGGCATCTGTTACTCTTTTCCTGAAGAGCTAATTAATGGTGAATGTTATGAGTGATCTACAGTTATTTCATGGTAAATTCTTTACTTTTGTGGTGGCATACAGAGGATGGATGGATGGATGGATGGATGGATGGATGGATGGATGGATAGATAGATAGATAGATAGATAGATAGATAGATAGATAGATAGATGATAGATAAATGTTATACATTGCTATAAAATCTATATTAGTCTATATTAACATTTTGTACTATTCCATTGCTAAACATAATCCTTGAATTCCTTTTATCCAAAGCTCTGACATGCTGTTAAAGTAGATTCTTAGGTGACAGTCCTCCAGCTTTGGTTCAGTCTTAAACACAGACCTGTTCTTAAAGCAAACATACTTGCTGCAGAGCAGGAGATAGGTGCAGCCCAGTGGGAGCCCCGTACATGCAAATCATTTCTGACACTGGGTTGATTTCCTCAGCTCAATAGACCACATCCTTCTTCCTGTCTCTGGTCTCCAGTACACTCTCAGGGTTAGACATTCTATGATGCCTTGGCATTCTGTGTGCTGGTTTACTTTTGCTGAACACTTGTTTGGGTTGTGGGATTTCCTAGCTCTGCTAGCATTGGCATTTTCTCTGTTTTACATTGTTTTTTTTTTTTTCTTCTTCTTTTTTTTCTTTTTCCCTGTTTGGGGCTTTTAAAGAGATTTCCCATTTGGCAGATGTTCTTTGAAAACCTTTTTCTTTTATTCTGCAGTTTCTCCTGTTCCTCAGACTGTGATCTTTTACCTATTTCTTTGCAAAGTCTTCATTTCGTTTTATTTTCTCTAGTGCAAAGCACTTGCTGACTAGTAAGAAGCTCTGGATTGGCTTTCACATTTTCCTTATAGCCAGCACCATTTCCTTTCTCCATTGGGAACAGTGTCCTGCAGTCTCTCCACATTCTCCTCTTTTCCAATTCATTTAAACAACAGAGCTTCATGTAAATTTGGCCTCCCCTCCAAACAATGCTGTTATTCTTGGGCCCACTGTTTCCAAGAGATTCACCGTAACCCCCCTTTCCCAATGTAACTAGACACTTTACCTTCATTTCACACCGGATGCTCCACACCAGGTTTTTCAGACACTTGAGAATGGCAGGATGAAAACGGAATCCTTTGTCAGCAACAGCATGGTAATTCCATAAATTCTGAGAACAGGGTCCAGTTTGAAACATTAGAGATTCTTTCTTGACTACCATCAAGACATCTGCTATGGAGTATCACCTTTTTGGGGTCATGTCTGAGGGTGTTTGGGAGGAGCACTCCATGGATGATGGACATTCTGTTTCACAGGTGTGTGAGTGTCTTCTCTATCCCAGATAGCTGCCCTTAGTGCTCTTGATCTGGAGCCATGGTAACAGCAGGAATTCAGTAGTCGCTCTCCCATCTTTACATCTAGGCACATTTTAAAAAATACAATACAGTACAACATTGTGCTCTTTTCAGATCAGTAAACAACGTGTGGGGACTTTAAATAAGAGATGGAGTGTGAACACAGGTAATGCAACAGCTCTTGTCTGCTTTCTTACCACGAGGATTGAGTGCTGATGAGAAGAGATGCCCAAGCTACCTGCCCATGCTGTGAGTTCAGGGAGAACATATTCCCTCCTCAGGCAACCTGCTCAGTGTCCCTTTGTTTTCCAAGTTTATACAGGTGCAGGCATCTCTACATGCCATTCTCTCCTTGCAACTTACATGGATACCAATAACCTAAAGATATTCAGCCAGAGGGAGCAGAGGAGAGAAGAGGTCTCCACAAATGCAATCACCAGGCCCTACTTAACTGAATACTGGTTACATGGTACAATGATTTGTTATTTTTCCTAGAAGATGGGTGCAGCCTTTCTGGGAGTACTGGAGAACACTATTATCCTTTTATAACATTTGTTGCAGACCTACTCTCTCGGGTCTGCTAAATATATGTGATTAAAACTAATGGAACACTCTGTCATGATAGAACTCTCATTCAGTGACTGATGAAAGCAGATGCAGAGATCCACCGCCAAGCCCCAGGTGGAGCTCCAGGAGTCCAATTGGTGAGAGAGAGGGAGGGATTATATGAGCAAGAGATATCGAGACCATGACTGGAAAAAGCACAGGGACAAATAGCCAAACTAGCAGAAACACATAAACTGTGAACCAATAGCTGAGAAGCACCCATGGAACTGAACCAGGCCCTCTGGATAAGTGAGAAAGTTGATTAGCTTGAACTGTTTAGGAGGCCCCCAGGCAGTGAGTGGGACCAGGACCTGTCCTTGGTATATGCGCTGGCTTTTTGGAACTTAGGGCCTATGCTGAGATACTTTGCTCAGCCATCGTATGGGGAGGAGGGTACTGGACCTGCCTCTGCTTAATCTACCAGGCTGAGCTGACTCCGCAGGGGAGACTCTGGCTTGGAGGAGGTGGGAATGGAGGGTGGATTGGGGGGGAAAGTCTGGGGGTGGGAGGAGGGAGGACAGGGGAATCCATGGCTGATATATAAAATTAAATTAATTATAAAATAAAAATAATTTTAAAATAAATAAACTAATGGATCAAATAGTCTATGGATTTTTCTGCATTTTCTAGATGCAGTTGGTGTTTTTCTGTGGCACAGGGAGCATCATGACAACTCAACTGGTTCAGGGAAGAAAATAGAACATTTCTGGTAACTACTCGGCCTGAGGTCAATTGCCAGGATGTTGTTGACCACCCCTGTTCAGGAAGGTGACTATGCTTCTCTTTTCTCTGTTTTGACACCAATATGAAGCAGTTGTGTTACCCCTTCTGCTTGGGGGTGATAGGTTTTAGAAGCAGCAGAAACCTCCATGAAAATCTGAGTACTCAAAGGCTTCTGCTGGGAACTGCCAGGGCATATGTTTTTACATCAAAGCTTTGTACTGGTGTTGATCTTGATTGGCATTTGGAGAGAAGCACCTAGACAACTGGGAAATCAGCCCTCACACCAAGACAAAGTAAGATGAAGCAAAATACACACGCAAATAAATAGAAAATACTAAACTACGGGAGAGGTAATTTGTCCAGGAATACATAAGTTTCAAACAGAAACCCCCAAATAAGACCAAATTTATGCCTACTCACACAGAATGACTAGAATGGATATTCAGTAATAAATTTAATGAGAAAACGACCCAAAGCAATATCTTTGCTGTCTGGTCAGGACCAGATTTCAGTGAAATAGACTGATCTTCAAATTCATCCTGGTAGTTGTGTCTTCCCATCTTCCTCTCTCCGAGGACCGTTACCCAACTTCAGCAAGAACAGGTGTATTATGTCTTTGTCCTGCCTTCTTTACTGTGGCCATGATGAACCACTCAAGAGATGAGTAACTGACCCTAAAGAACTGCTCGGGGACTTTTCTGGAGCACCTGCTGTGAAGCAGACTCGGCAGCTCATGGTTGCCCTCTCTTCGTGTCTAAGTTTCTAGGGTGCTAGAGATAGTTCTCAAAGAGACGGGAACGGAGCAGAAACAAAAAAGAATGAAGAAGAGAAGATCTGCACGCATGCAAGGAAAGTGGGGAGCAAAGGGAAAGGAGAGGGGAGAGGATGATGGACAGGAAGAGAGGCAAGGGTGAGGAGCAAAGGAAAACAAAAAACAAAAGGAAAAGACAAGAAGAGATATGTGGGGGGCCTAGCCATTTCTCTGTGGGAGGCCTGCTCCCACTTTTTCCCCAGAGTCCTCTTGAAGAGGGAGGAGGGAGAAATATTTAGATAGAAGGACAGAGGTGAGAGAAACAGAAACACAGGATAGCCTCGGGAGGGCCTGGATCATTATCCACCATGCCCTTCTGTCTCTTCTAAAGGGCCTTTTGTAGGACTACCAAGGGGTGGAGCAAAAGACCTGTCCCTAGCACAGCCAAGTGCAGACTCTTTCCAATCACCTGGTAACAACACACATGGTCAAGCAATCCTCTAATGCAGCCCTGCTGGGTAAAGCAAGCTCAGATCTCACTAAGAAAACTTGGTGGGCCTCCACAGAGATAATAAGACAGCACAGAAAAGGAGAAAGGACAGGGAAAGGAGGGAAAAGAGAGATAAAGCCAAAGAAAGCACCAGCATGAAGCTTGAGTCCTGTCAAGCTTGAAGGGCATCGTACACTATTTTAGCAAGCTAGATTTTCTTTGCAGTTCTTTGGTGAGGTCTCCTGAATGAAGCGTGAGTTTCAGGGCCACAGTTCTTGGCTGTGCTACCTTGGAGAAGATACTGAAACTCTGGAATGTCAGGTTCTTAATCTACAAAAAGGAGAAGTCCCAGGTTGTAAAGTTTTTCTAAGGTTTAAACAAGATACTGAGTGTGAAATGCTGCATTTAGATCTTGTACAAATTGTGCTTTGAAAATGGCAGTTATAAGAATCCCATACAGTTTAGAAATAGAGAGCACCAAGCAATAAGGAATCTTGGAAACATATCTGAATGTTGATTTCCCTAAGACCTTTGGAATCCCCAGTACTCGCCAAAAGCAGACCTTATCTTCTGTTTAGAACAGAATACTTCAGTTTATGGGTCATATTTTGAACTTGGTAGTTTAAAAATAATATGAAGAAAAACTTGTGCAAAAGGGAAAAATGTTTGGAAAGCTGTAGTATGATTTCTTAATTTTATAAAAAAGAAACTAAGACATGGGAGTGGCCTGCCTCATTGTTTTTCTTATCAGTTGATACTGAGGATGCTGTGTCTGTCTCAAGGTAGATTTCCAGATAAGTGCCTGCCATGAAGAATGGCTCTGACCTGCTTTCCCCACTCCAGGAAGCAGAGTGACTCCAGTCAGAGACAGCCTTCCCAGCCAGAGTAATCATGTCAATCTGTTTCTGAAGACAACTCAAGAAAACAAGAATAACTCTAAACCCAGTTACGGGGAAAAATGCTAAACTGTTCCTTCTGTTGATTTAAGAATAATTCAAAGGAAGGCAATTCTGAAGCACAGAAAGGTCCTCTGAGATGAATTTCTGATTTTTATTGGAAGTTGGTAAGACCCTTAGACAAGTGTGATAAAGAAAATCAAGTCTGTTATGGTCCAGTCGAGATGTTATTTTCCCATTCATACACTGCTGACATGGCTCATCTCCTACCCCAAATTGAAATGACGTTTCCTTGATTTCTTCAATCAAGATTTTATTCATAACTACAGTGAAAGGTTTAGTTTCTGCATCTGCAGTTGCTCACAGATTATATTGTAAATCAACTGATTTCTAAAAAGCCTTGATTCTGAAAAAAAAAATGCCTTGTGCCAGTTCAGTAATCATAATGACATTAATAGGCTCTGTTTATTGAGCACTGTGGTGTTTCAGCTGGGTTACAGATTGACAGGAAGAAATTCACTCTCAACACACATGCTGCAAGGTTCCATTAGGTTCCTGATTTAATTTTCCATGGATGCAAACTTAATCAGAGAGAAGCTTGCCGCACAGGAGAGAAGCAGATGCGCAGATACAGGGTGTTTTGCCTTAGCTTTCTTGCCCTGCCCCCATTGAATAGACACTCAAGCTGCAGAGGTACTGTCCACATGACACTGACAAGAGAATCATTCTTGCCATGCCTCTGCCCTTTAGCACGTGGGGTTCCAATATATGGGTGAAGGACTTTTGTAACAATCCATTTGTCTCTTAGTCTCTAAACTCCATGTCTGCAAAATTTCATCACCAGCCATTGAGAAAGCCATGTAGAGGCCTAGATGCCCCAGAATGAATCTTGGCTTCTAGATTTCCAAGGCACTAGGGGATTATCCCCCAGTGATTTTCATTTTAACTCAATATATTCTCAAAGTAAATGTATAAACTCTCATGCACAAAATACCAGGAATTGATGTCAGTGAGGTGTGGTGCTGCACAATAGTAATCTCAGCACTCACAAGGCTGAGGCAAAAATAATTTAAATTTGGGCTTAACCCCCGGGTTATATAACAACTTCCAAACAAGCTTGGGCTACAATTGAGTCTCATCTCAACAAGGTGGGGGCAGGGAGGCTGAAATATGACTTACTTGGTAAAGTATTTGCAGAGTGAACATGAAGAACTGAGTGTGATCCTTAGCAGCATCCACATGAAAACACATGTCGCCATGTGGCAGGGCAGGCCTGTAATAACAGGGCTAAGGAAGCTGAGACAGAAGGATCCGTGGGTCATGCTGGACAGTCAATATAGCTGAATTGGAAGCTTTGGGTTCAATGAGACATGCTGCCTCAAAATAGATAAATAAGGTAGAGCACTGGTTCTCAGCCTGTGGATCATAACTGATTTGTGGTCACATATCACATATCCTGTATATCAGCTATTTCCATTATGATTCATAACTGTAGCAAAATTACAATATAAAATAGCAACAAAATAATGTTATGGTTGGTGGTCACAACAACATGAGGAACTGTATTAAAAGGTGGCAGAATTTGGAAGGTTGAGAACCAGTGAGGCAGAAAATGACAAAAGTAGACTCCTGATAGCAGTCTCCATCCTACACATCTACTCACATGCTTATTTTATTTGAAGCCAAAAAAATTGTGTGAACATGAGATCAATATGAGTGATTTTTGTTTTGTCTCAAATGCCAATATGGCCATAACGGATCACTGAGCAGAGTGTTATAACCTATTTCTTTTTGTAAGAGTGAATGATGCAAAGTGGAACCTAAAAAAAAAAAAAAGGACTTCTTTAGGAACAGACCTAATGAATATAGTGATAACCAGGATTAAACATCACTCTGGCACAGCAACCTGATACTATTATTGAACTGACTCATTCCAAGGTCAATATACCAAGAGAATGGAGGCCGTTTTTCATAGACATTTCAACAGAGTTAAGACACTGAAATTGAAAAGTATGATTTGCTCTACTTTCAAACCCTTGATTGTATCAGTCGGGCCCTAGAATAAAACAGATTCCACCTCAATTGATGAGAGTTTAATGGAAGAATACTTTATGAGTGAGGGAACAGAAAATATTCAGACCATTAGATACAAACAATAGTAGGGTGCTTAAAGAGGAACATGTAAAAAAAAGATTATTCTAGAATATAGAGCTTGAGCAATGAAGAGGAATTTCCTGGAAGGAGCTGTAGACAATGCAACCACACCACCTCAAACCAGAACTATAGAAGGTAAAATGTCCCCATTTTCATCCAATGTCCCCCTTTTCCTCCATTTTTCCCTTAGTGTTGTTTCCTTGTAACAGCACTCACAGTGAATAGTCTGAGTGGAGTCTGCCTGTGTAATAGGCAGGGGTGAGTTTCATGAGACACAGAAAAGTCTCAAATGGTGGAGAGGGGTCACGAGGCAGGGGAGAATTGGAGAAAAAGTACACATGAGTTGAGTTACTTTTTAAATTTTTAGTAGCTCATATACCACCAAGGTACTCCATCTGATGATATGGGTAAAGGAACTGGTTGCCGAAATCATGGAAATATAGATTGTTCTGTACACTGATGTTTTTCACTGCCACTTATTCAAAATTGTTGCTGATTAAACAGTATTGTTCCACCACGCTAAAGAGAGATGAGTGATGGGAATGTTGTTCTGTATGCTGTGACTGTGTGTTGCTCTGATTGGTTGATAAATAAAATGCTGATTGGCCAGTAGCCAGGCAGGAAGTATAGGAGGGATAAGTAGACAAGGAGAATTCTGGGAAGAGGAAGGCTGAGTCAGGGGTCGCCAGCCAGACACAGAGGGAGCAAGATGAATAGGCAGAACTGAGAAAAGGTACCAAGCCACGTGGCTAAACATACATAAGAATTATGGGTTAATTTAAGTGTAAGAGCTAATCAGTAATAAGCCTGGGCTAATGGACATAAACCTCTGTGTGTTCATTTGGGTCTGAGCGACTGTGGGACCGAGGGGCCGTGGGAGCAGGGCAGGACCAGAAAAACTTCAACTATAGATGAGTTTCATCTCTCTTTATACATAACAGAAATATTAAGAATGCATGGAAAAGAGCCATATGCTGCTAATGTGGGTCTCTAGTGATACCTCTTGATATTTTTATTCTCTTATCCCAAATTTTAAGAAGTTGAGAAAAGAAAGTGCTGAAGATGTTAAAACAATCCCTCAGAATCAGCATCCAAGACAACAGGAAGATTTATCAGGCGTTTACGTAAATTACTTTTGCTCATAGGTTTAAGAGCTGGCTGAGGAGAGACTGTCATTGATTTAGTATGATTCAGGGCTACTGATTTGGACATATTCCCTAAATAGATGACATATCTATCATGGAATAACTATATATTTGTTTTCCACGTGGATAACTCCATTAGGATGTTATCTCCTCCAAGTTTCTGATAGATAGGGAAGGTGGACAGAATGAGAGGGAGAGAACCGATCTGTCCCTGATGGACAACCGTGTCAGGAGACTCCACTGTGGCAGCAGCATGCACAGTTCTGGCTCACCGTACATAGCTGTATTAGTTACTTTTCTCATTGTTGTGGTGAAATACACAACAGGAGTATACTAACGAAGGAAAGATATGGTTCTGGTTTACAGGTCAGCGGGATTCAAAGTGGGATGCAAAGTAGGACAGGTAGGGAAAGCAGGGAGGCAGGCATGGAACAGTAGCTTCTCACACGGCATACATAGCCAGGAAGCAGAGTGTTGATGGGAAATGGAGCTGGGCCATACAACTGAAACTGAGCTGAAACCCCAACCCCAGTGACCAACTTCCTCTAGCAAAGTTCTACAGCTTTCCAAAAAAAGAGCAATCAGCTAGCATCAAGTGCTGAGACACATGAGTCTATTGGGGGGGACAGTTCACATTCCCATGATGGTATTCTGCCCTTGCTCCTATAGACTCTGGACTGTCTTGTGATGCAATGGATTCATTTCAACTTTCAAAGTCTCCATGGATTTTGACACCCTTCACACTCTTCAGAAGTCCAAAGTATCTCCCAATACTCAAGGCAATCTCTTAACTATGAGCCCTTATACATTGAAAACACAAGTTATTAATTTCTACCATAGAATATCACATACACACACCCATCCACAAAGAGAGGAATAGGGATGTAGCAAGGAAAGATGGGAGACCAAAGCAAGACCAAACCCAGCAGGGAAAACACCAAACCTTGTAGTTCTTTGTCTGGCATCTGAAGCTAGTGATGGAATCACCTCCTATTCAGCTGCCTACCACACACAGTTCTTGAGCTGGCTCTCCTTTTGACATCTTTCTTTAGTAGATATTCTATGGTTCTGGCCTGCCTACTTCCTGAGGTCTCCACTATGACTTAGCATTCACCTTCAAAATTCCACGAAAAGGTCTCTTGGGGCTTCCTTATAGGGATCTTCACCCTCACTGCATATTGCTCGCCCTTTGTATCTCTCTGGAACCATGAAGCAAGGCACCATAACCCCGTTAATGTATTTGTCATGATTTTAAAACCCTTGAACCACAATTACGGCAGCCTCTGTATGATGACCCTGAGGAAAGAGTTTCCTAGGGAGTTGCCTTCCAGAAGTAGAAACCCCTTGTCATTCTGAGTTTAAGCTTTCTTCTTTCAGAAAAGTTTGCATTTATACCAATGAACCTTTGACAGGTACATCTTACCCTCAGAACACCTTTCCCACCATCCTAGTGAAGAGCAGGAGGTTCCTCTCTTATAGTTACAATCTCTCTTTTAGCTTGCACATTGGCTACAACTAGAAACTTATGAATCCTTTGCCTTAACAAACCCTCTGGCTTCACCTGTTGCTTCTTTTACAAATCTGTAGATCTGGATAAGAGTAATGAGCAATAACCATGCCACAGACTGAATGCTAGTCTCTCTTAAAATTTCCTCCACTAACCATATTAGTCCATCATTTTTAAGTTCGTTCTCACTCAAGCTCTTTGGACGTGGGCACAATGCATCCAGATTCTTTGGCAGAATGTAATCTGAATAGCTTCAAGGCCAGTTCCCAACAGAGTCCTCATTCCCCTCTGAAACTTAGTGATCCAGGCCTCCACTGTCTGTGTTTCTCTTAGCATTCTTGTTTTCCACTCTCCCATGAAAATGACCCCTTGATCTCTGCTTACAGCATTTTGGGGCTTCTTTAGCACGTAGCTGTACATTTTAGTTTACTTTTCTCATGGCTATGACAAGATACCTGACAAGAAGTATATAAGAGAAGGAAGGGTTTATTCACACTCCATCGTAATAGGGAAGGCCTGTCAACAGGAGTGTGATGCAAGCATCTCACATTGCAACTGAAGTAAGAAAGCAGAGGATAATCAGGGAGTAGTTCCAGGCTATAAAAACTCAAGGCCCAACCCTAGTGACCTACTGCCTCCTGCAAGGCTCCCCCTCCCAAAGGTTCTACAACCTTCAAATAGTATTACCAGCTAGGGACTAAGTGCTCAAACCCATAAGTTTATGGGGGAAATGTTTACATTCAAACCACAACACCTTCAAGTTTTTACACTGTAATTTAAGATTAGATGGTCTGCATGTTATTCTCTAACACAGTGGTTCTCAACCTTCTTGATGCTGAGACCCTTTAATTCAGTTCCTCATGTTATGGTGACCCCCCAACCACAAAATTATTTTTGTTGCTGCTTCATAGCTGTAATTTTGCTACTGTTGCGAATTGTGATGTAGATATCTGTATTTTCCGATGGTCTTAGGCGACCCCTGTGAAAGGGTCCTTTGACCCCCAGAGGGGTCATGACCCACAGGTGGAGAACCACTGCTCTAACACCTAACACCGTATTTCCTCAGGTGTTTCTCAGCTTTATTCCCCATGAGACATCAAGATCCCATCAGGGTTTATAACAATAACTCTCAGATTCCCTTGTGATTTCATTGGTTAATTGAATTCAGCATTAAATTCTTTCTTTTATGAATTGTGTTCCATAAGAAACATATACATCTTAAAGAGTACTTTTCAAGTTACTTACCTTTCGGCAGAGTTTAGGTGGCTATTTATACTCTTTTCCCTTCATGTGGATGCTTAACTGTAGTGTGTGTGCATTGTGTGTGTGTGTAAAGTTTTTGCGTATGTATATGATGCATGTGATGGTTTATATTAGTTTTCAACTTGAATCAGCAAGCACATGGGGTGTGGCACTCTGGGAATGCTTGTGGGGGATTATCTTGATTACATTAATTGAAGTGGGAAGGCAGCTTAATTATGAGTAGGAGCATTGCCTGGACAGAGGACCCTGAACTATACAAATAAGAAAGGCACCTGAGCACTAGCACACATGCATTCGTTGCTTCTTGACTGTGGATGCCGGGTGACCAGCTGTTTCAAACTCCTGCTGCCTTCATTTTTTCATCACGATGTACAGCACCTTGGAATGTGAGCCAGAATAAACTCTTTTCTTTTAAACCGCTTGGGTCAGGGTATTTTATGACAGCAACTGCAAAAGAAACCGAGTCTTCTGCCTTGTGTGACACAGCATCTCTTTGATGTTTTGTCCTGTCAGAGGCCAGGCTAGCTGGCCCATGAGCTATGGGTACTCTTTGTCTCTGTCCCCATCTCACAGTCATGAGAGCACTGGGATTTCAGTTATGCTCCACCATGCTCAGCTTTATATGGATTCTGGCAATTCAAATCAGATCCTCACACTTGTGAGGCAAGTCTTTTATCCACTGAGCCTTTTCAGCTCTGATATTTCAATACTAAATTATTTTCTGTCTTAATATTTTTCCCAGTTAAAGAGAATTAAAGGTGTTTTTTATCTTTTTATTTCCTTACATAAATACAAAAAATTATGGGAAATATTTTCTGGGGATATTAAGCTTAGGGAATTATTTATGTTATATATATATATATATATATATATATATATATATATGTAAAAATTGCTCCTGTTTATTCAGCATATAGCATATTTCATACTGAGAATTTAATGATAAGTATGGCCTAGCTCCTTTATTTGTAGAAATGTCAAATCTAATAATGGAACCAAACCCACAACAATGATTTCATCTACTGTGCTAAATAACAGAAGCATAAGTGATTTTTTTTTCCTGGATGCAAACATTCTGAACCATTTGATTAAATAAATTTGAAAACTTTGTTTTTCATGGACAGTTTTCCAGAGTCTTCATTTCAAGTCTATATTTTTGTTTGCTCTGTCAGCTACGCAACCCGGTAAAATGGAGTTGACTCTATAAACGTTAACATTTATGCTGATAACAAAATGATAGGTCTTTTCTGAGGCATGGTGGCAGGTACATGATTACAAGGAACACGCCTCTTTGAGAAGTTAACTTAAGGCTAATGGAGTTAAGTTCTCAAGCTCAGTAGACTGAGAACATAGGGTTCAAAATTTGCTTCTGCCAATTACTAACTTGCTAAGTGACTGTGGGTCAGTTACCTGATGCTCCTTTAGGATAGGACCTTTGAGAAGGGGATGGTAGAGTTGAGCTCCAGATGGTACATATAGCAAGTATTCAAAGTTCTAACACTAGTTAGGGATTTCTAAAGTTTAAGTTCAAGGTAAGCACAGTGGTTTCTCAGTGTCTTCAGCAAATTAACTCTAGGGTCCTGTTGAGATACCAAAACCTGTGTGGATGTTCAAGTTCATTATATAAAGTGGTGTAGTGGTAATGGACAACCTCCTCATACCCATTCATATACTTAAATACTCTCTAGTTAATTATAATACCTAATACCTGATGTAGGTGTAGTTAGTTGTCATATCATTATTTAGGAGAGGCTAAGTCATGAATTTCGTACATTACAGGTACACTTTAAGAATATTTTGGTGTTCAGTTAGTTGAATATATGGCATAAATCGACAATCATGCCCATGTAGTTGTTATAAATAGGTAATAAAACATGCATAAAAGGCATACTTCATATCATACACTCATCCAGTTAGTTGTAATTATTGTTAACTAAATAAAAAATGCACTATATATATATATATATATGTGTGTGTGTGTGTGTGTATATATATATATATATATATATATATATATATATATATATATATTCCCAAATTTTCTTGCTGAGAAATTACAAGCATTCTTAGTGCCCAAGGAATGTATAGAAGTATAAATCCAATATGCTCTATTTTGCAGTTATAGAATCATGGATGGTGTAGTGGTAAAACTGACCCTGGCTATTTAGCAGATAAAAGTACAAAGGTTCACGTGGCTTTAGTAACTAGCCTGTCACCAAACATTTTAGACAGCCCATGCTCGTGATCATCTACAGTGGCTTGACCTCACCTCCACCGGTCCTCCCTACCCACTCCCCTCATACTTTCCATCTGCCTTCTGAGTGCACCTTGTCTCATGAACATTTCTGATTCACACTCCTTTGACAGGAAAGCTGAGTAGTCCTGTCATTGAGGAGGTATGAATGAGATATTGTTATTAATACAAACAGAGGCACCCCTGGGCACCATGCATTTATCAGATCAAGCATCAAAATAAATAGGAAACTACAAAAACAAGTAATGAGAAAAATGAATATTGTTTGCTAAATTAATGCTGTCATGTTCCCCAAGTGTGTCTTCAAACTGAAACAGCCCAGCAGCAAAAATAGAACAAGCCAGGAACACTTTATTGCAAGGTGTAGAATATTTGAAACACAGACTTAATTTCCAGTGTATTAAATTGCTCAAGTGTCAGGGGCGAATGAATGTTCACATGTGTGCAGACACCCCTCCCAATCCAGTATTCCCTTCTCCTTCTGTGCTCCTAGAATGGTAGTATCAAACATCAACCATGGTGACAAAAATCAACCTGTATTTGGGAGTCCGACCAAGTGGGGGCCTCTGTGCTTCATACTCTCCTTCCTTCTTTAGCATTTTTAACATTCATGCTGCTGACTCCTGCCGGTGCTGAAATATTTGTGTTAGTGGCCTCTCCAGCTTTGCTTCACACAAAGCAAGAGTGTAAACAAAAGGAAGAAAAATATACTGTGCTGTGCTCTGGGTATGTATGTATCTATGTGTGCGCGCATGTGTGTGTTTGTGTGTGTGTGTGTGTGTGTGTGTGTGTGTGTGTGTGTGTGTGTAAAGTAAGTGGTGCTTTAGCTTATCATACCCATTGTTCTTTAAAAGCCTGTGTTACTCTGCTAGTAGATCATGCCCCTCTGGTCAGTGCTTACAAGAGGAAACCCTTTAGAGGAGAGGTTCTCAACGTGTGGGTCATGACTCCCTTGGGAGTTGGATGACCCTTTCACAGGGGTCAACCAAGACCATTGGAAAACACAGATATTTACATTAAGACTCATCATAGTAGCAAAATTACAGTTATGAAGTAGCAATGAAATGAATTTTGTGGTTGGGGGTCACCATAACGTGGTGAACTGTATTGGAAAGGGTCGCAATGTGAGGAAGGTTGAGAAACATTGCTTTAAAGCTTTTCTAGGTTCTGGGAGTATGGAGCTAGTCAAAGGCTTGCTTGGTCTCTGGGGTTCAAGGATAGAAGTGATTTGAAGAGTTCAAGAGAGTGTATAGGAAGGGAAAGGATACTGCTTCTGATTCCTCTGTTGTTGTTTATTCAGTGTGCCTCAGGGAGGTTAGAATTCTGCTGCAGGAAGCTGGGATAAGAACATGTAGTATAGTGCAATTCTGCTTTTAAGAAAGGTACTTTGCTGCTAATGCTGATATAGTGGTTTGAAAGAAAATGGCCCCCAATGATAGTGACACTATGAGGAGGTGTGGCCATGTTAGAAGAAATGTGTCACTGTGGTGATGGGCTTTGAGGTCTCCTATGCTCAAGCTATGCTCAGTGTCACACTTCACTTCCTGCAGATCAAGATGTAGATCTCTCAGCTACCTCTCCAGCATCATGACTGCCTGTATGTTGCCATGTCCCACCATGATGATAATGGACTAAATCTCTGAAACTGTAAGCCAGCCCAATTAAATGCTTTCCTTTATAAGGGTTGCCACAGTATAACCACAAGCTTCTCAGTCCCTCTCAGCCCCTTGGTCCCGCAGCCACTTATAAAATAACAACTCAGAGGATTTTATTAGTTATAAACTGTATGGCCTATGGTTTTAACTTCTTGCTATCTTAAATTCACCCATTCCTATTAGTCTATACATTGCCATGTGGCTGTAGCATTACCAGTGTGCTGGCATCTTGTTGCTCCTTTGGGGAAGGCTGGCATCTCTCTGGACTTTGCCTTTCTTCTCTCTGTATCTCTGCTTAGATTTCCCGCCTGTCTGTAAGCTTTCCTGCCATAGGCCAAAAAGGCTTTATTCATTATCCAATGGGAGCCACACATACACAGCATATAGAAAGACATCCTATAGCACCATGGTCATGGTGTTTCTTCACAACAATAGATTACTAACTAAGGTAACTAATAAGGCAGCTCCTCTGACCAATCCACACGTAGAGAAACCCAGCCAACTAGACCAGCCCAGGTAACAGAAAATAAAGTGATTGTAACATGCTCATCAGCTCAGACTAATGACCGCACATACAGAATGTAGATTCTGTAAACAGAGGGGACATTTTATTTGATCTAAAGAAATTACAATGCTAGCTATTTACATGCCTTCAAATCCAAACATTATTGATTTGCCTTGCCTTGAGAATTTGGAGGTAGCTAAGAAAAAGGGCCATAGGCAAGTTAAAAAAAAAAAAAAGATATTACTACATAAGATGGGCAATTCTGTCAAGTCAGAGAGAAAAGAAAAATGATTCTTTAGTGAAGGCTCTAAGGAGCGAGTAGAAGAATGTTCAGTGGGATTTTTCAAAAGTGACAGCAAAAGGTCTTGTCTATTTTGTTATATTAGAACAAAATTCCTGAGGCTGAGTATTTTATTTTTTTTTAAAAAGGTGTTAATTTAGCTTACAGGTCTAGAGACCCGGGAACATGGCACTGACATTGAATTCTTATGAGGGCCTCATAGAAGAATAGCATCATATATGGGGAAATGCATGGGAGAGCGAGGTAACATATTGAGAGAGGAAACGGGAGTCTGAGGAGAAGCTAAGAAGCTAATTTTATAACAATTCCCTTGTGGGTCCTAAACCACTCCTGCAGGAAATAACCCACGCGGCAAGTCTAGTATTGCTCCTCTTATGATGGCGGCCATAGCCAAATCATCTCCCCTGTCCTCCACCTCTTTAAGGTCCTCAATCTGTCAGTACTGTTAGATGTGGATCTTAGGAGGGCAAACTATGTCCAAGCCTAGAAGAGAGTGATAGATACCAAAACAAACTCTTGTGGAATGGTAGCTATTCTCTAGACTAGGCAGAAAAGAATCAGCATCAGAAAGGATCATGTAAGGGATGCTGCCGGTGGAAGGTGTGACAAAAATGGGTGGTGTGAGCGCTTTTTGAAAACTTTAAGATGAGTCATATTGCTTCCTAGCCTGCATCTTATTTGTCCTAAAGTAAAATAAATTAAAAGCACATGAAATATAATGTAAGAAAAACACAACATATCTCACTAACTTTCAGAATGTAAATACATGCCATCATGAAAATTTTAACATCTGGGCCACACTCCACATGGACCCAGAAGTTTTGGGAGTGTTGAGAAACTTCAGAATTCTTATGGACCATTGTCATTTCAGTCATGACTAGAAGCCAAAATATATTAGGAATTTTTATATTGGGAAGAAAAGCATGGTTTTGTGTTATTTCATAATCATATCCCCTTTCCAATATAACAACTATTATTCCATAAATGACTCAATGGTGGATCCTATTGGATATGCTTCTTAGAGTGACATTGGAGTTCCCCAGGAAGAGTTTCCGGTTGGAGCCTACATTACTTCCTCATGTCATGTATATTAAAGGCATAACTACTCATACAAATGTTTTCAGCATTTCTGAAAATAACTTTTTGGTCAGTCTAACACTAGAGATGTAAATTCTAGGGAAAAAATCAGATGCATAGGCTTAGAAAGCACACCCCCCCCGAAAAATCACTACTTATAGATTAAAACATATAACATGAGTTCTGTACCTAGAAGAACCATATTAAGAATGTCACTTGATTAGAAAGCTTGGTACAAAGCCAAGAAATGGGGCCTCTTATCTGTTCACATAACTTGGCATCAGGGAGATGTCCTTGTCATTAACAGAAAATCTGGAAACTGCTTGGTTAACAACATTGTGGGTGTTGCAATGTTGGTGGAAGTATTAATCGGTTAAGTGTAATAGAAGTAGGTATGGAGCATCATATATTATTAATGGATAAAAATATATTACATGATATCTTTTTCAAGAGTTTATCTGGCAAATAATTGAAGAACTGTTTTGTGTTCACCCTGACAATGAACATTTCTTCCTTTCTTACTGTATGTTACATATTGTATTAGCACTTATATAACACTGCAAATAATAAAAGAAAACAGTCTTTCAAGGTGGAAGACAATGGCTGTCGTTGTTATGGGTCAAACCTACATGCTTTCTTATTAACCATAGTGTTCCCATTGTCACCAATGTGACATATAAAAACATTTCCCAGCCGGGCGGTGGTGGCGCACGCCTTTAATCCCAGCACTTGGGAGGCAGAGCCAGGCGGATCTCTGTGAGTTCGAGGCCAGCCTGGTCTACCAAGTGAGCTCCAGGAAAGGCGCAAAGCTACGCGGAGAAACCCTGTCTCAAAAAACCAAAAAAAAAAAAAAACATTTCCCTGGGGGAAAATTCCTCCAGAATCTGTGCTCTTTATCTACAATTCTGATATACTCTTCTTAATTCTCCATCATATCCCCAATGCCTATCATCACTCTGCAGGAGCTAGAGTAGTGAACACAGTATATAGAATTGCTAAGTACAGGATATACAGACACCTGGAGACCTTTGTAGACATTGATTTGGATATCATTGAAAGGCATCAGAGAGTCTGAGGCAGAGAATAGCGTGTATGACTGAGCCTTTAGGAAAACCCTCTGGCTTGTGTGCGGTAAGGATGAAGCCATGGCCTAGCAATGGAGCAAGGACACTCAACAGGAGGCCATAGCAATCATCCAGGCAAGAGATGAGCGTAGGTGGCAGCTGAGGTGGTCTATGTTACTCTAAATAAGAAATGTCCCCCTTAGACTCAGACATTTGAACACTTGGTCCCAGTTAGTGGTGCTGTTTGGGGGAGATTTGGTAGTGCAGCCTTGCTGGAGGCATTATGTCACCCTGGACAGGCTTTGAGTGTGACAGCCTCACCCTTCCTCCAGTTCTCTTTCTGTTTTGTGCTTGCTGTTAAAGATGTGAACTCTCAGCTTCCTGTTCCTGCCGCCTCCCCACTTTAATGAACTCTTATCCTCTGGAACTAAACCAATAAAAACTCTTTCTTCCAGCCGGGCGGTGGTGGTGCACGCCTTTAATCCCAGCACTCGGGAGGCAGAGGCAGGCGGATCTCTGTGAGTTCGAGGTCAGCCTGGGCTACCAAGTGAGTCCCAGGAAAGGCGCAAAGCTACACAGAGAAACCCTGTCTCGAAAAACCAAAAAAAAAAAACAAAAACAAACAAACAAAAAAAAAAAAACCCTCTTTCTTCCATAAGTTGGTTTTGCTCATGGTATTTTAACAAAGAAAAGAAAATTAGCTAACGCATAGTTTAATAAAACTAGTTGAATAGTTGAATAAAACATAGTTGAATAGTTGAATAAAACATAGTTGAATAAAAACTATGTTCCAAACACATTCTGAAGATAGTATAAATAGGATTTAATGATGAATTGAATCCAGGGTGTGAGAGAGGAGAAGATTCTAAGCTTTAGCCACAGCATTGGGCTGAGAAACTTTGGGGTAGATTTGCTGTTAGCTAAGATTGATAAGGCTTCAGGCAGAACAGGTTTGATGGGGAAGATTAGCCCCCTCCTTCTTTTGTTTAGATATCTATGTACATCTGGGCTGAGATGGGCTGTGGCTGCCTGCACGCAGACCAGTGTTTTAAGAAGGAGGGCTGAACTGGAGATAAAAAAATCTGCCAGTTGACTGCTTACAGTAGATAAGCCACAAAACTGAAAGAAATCACTGAAGAATTAAGAGTAGGCACATGCCAGAGGTTGCTGAGATGGGATCCCAAGTGACAAAATTCATATATATAGAAGTTAAGTCATTAGATATAAAAGTTATAGACACTAACACTTAGATCTACTGTGATGGACTTGAAGTAATGGAAAGCAAACGTAGGGAGATGAGCTGTACGTGAAATGAATTTTCCCTGTCTATGTGATCTCTTTACTATCCAGGCCAAGGAGGATTTTGCAAAATGCATGGAAATAGGCACAGTGCATCATCCAAAGAATATTCCTTAGTCAAATAAATGGATGGATTTATTCAGTGAAAGAATTCCTTCCATTAGAGTTTGCTGCAAACAGGAAATTCACACACACATACACACACACACACACGGAAAAATAGTAAATTTCACCATTCTGTGTTTATCTTTATAGTTTGCATGATCATCAGTTTTCTTGGTGAACTTTTGTCTACTGATAACCCCAGTTATATGGAGTTGGGTGATGCTTCATGCTCTAACCTCAAAGATTCATATATGAGATACTGTACTTTGAAACTTCCTAGTCTATCTCTTCCCTGTTTCTCTTGCTACCCAATATAAAAAAATGTGTTAAGAAATTAGGAAAAATCTAGTTTAAGGCTTTAACTTTAGCCTGATCTATCACATGATATGTTTTAAATATTTAATATCTTGCTATGGCCTGGGGAGAACTATCATTTTTCACACTGAGAAAATTGCAGACACTTGTGTAGTGACACCATGTGAAATGTCCATATGGCTTTAAGGAATGTTGGATGTAATCTTTTCAGAGTCATAGGTATAGACATTCCTATAACTTTATTGGGTAACTTTATTTGTCTTAAAAATAAGGGCCTTTAACATTCAAAGAATCATGTCGTCACCAAGCAACTGGAAGCTTCAGTTGCATCCAGGCCACCTAAGTCCTCTGTAGGAGGTCATAGAGATAGTTCACATTCCCAACACAGCAAGATTCTGGAGGAGATCTTGTTGGATACACTTGTTTTCATTTATGGGAAATTTCATACCACCAAATTGATATGTGAGTCTATTTCTTTAAATCAGTTGGGCATTGTGAGTTACACCTGTAATCCCAGCACTAAGAAAGTGTGTAAGACGAATTGTTAGACAGTCTTATTAATAATAAAAAAAAACCCAGAGCCAGATATTGGGGTGAAAAACTTAGAAATCAGAGGAATGGGACAAGCCACAGCCAACCTCACCTCACCAACTCCTCAGCTTCCTGTATACTCTTTCTGTATACTCATGCCTATTTGCCTTTCTGTCCCTTCCCTCTTACTTCCTCTCTCTCTGCCCAGCTCTATCACTTCCTGTCTGTCTGTACAGACCTCCAGACCTCCATGGTTAACTACTGCTGGATTTAAAGGCTTGTGCCACCATGCCTGGCTCTGATCCCAGTGAGGCCTTGAACTCACAGAAATACCATGATCTCTGACTCCCAAATGCTAGGATTAAAGGCATGTGCTATCACTGCCTGACCTCTGTGTTTAATATAGTGGCTGGCTTTTTCCTCTGATCCTCACATAAGCTTTATTAGGGTACACAATATATTGGGGGACACAATATATCACCACAAAAGGGGAGGAAGGAGAAGTGTGAGATCAAAAGCAACCTGGGCTACAAAGTAAGTTCCTGGTCAGTTGGGCTAAGGTGTGAGATGATGTCTGATCCAAGCCACTCAGAAGAATTTGTATATATCTATTAAAATATTCTTCTACTTCCGTACCACCCAAAATCATCTTCCGTTTTAGAAAATAGATCTAGAAAGTAGGTTTGTCCTTTTCCTTTTTTAAAAAAAAAAATCTCCTTTTTAGGTTTACGTTGGGTTGTCAAGGTCGGTTTTGTAGGCTTTAAAGTTCCTATCTCAGCCATAAATGTCTTAGATGGGGAATGAGAACATTGGGCCAGATTAAGTGCTAGAGCCTTTTCCATCATTAACGTCCTCAAGTTTAGCTCCCTGTTAACTGAATACAAAGGTCAGATGTCCTGGCAGGTACGTTTACCTTTCTGCCCCCAGTGTCAGGTCTTTCCTAGATACCCAGCTCATCCTTCCCTTTGTGTCTTTTGTGTACAGTGATTCACCTTTGCCAGTGACACCTTCAGCTGCAGCTCAAATGGAGGGTGATGCTGGAGTCACAGAGGCAGAAATCAACACGCTATCCCAGAATAGGTGTCAGAGATCGCAAGTAAAAATAGCTAAGAGGATGGAAAAACCCTAAACCTGTGAAATCTCTGACATCCCCCTTTTTATTTAGTTTTGCATGTTATTATTTTTTTCCCTGTCTCTTCCACTTATCTTCATTTCCTAAGATGCAATGGCATTTCTTTGCAGTGGTATACCATAACTGTTTAAATACATGAATAGACATCCTCTTCCATAACACAACATCTGAAGGGTGAGTTATATCCATGCAAAAACCCTCAACCAAGGAGGTAGGCACAAAGGACAGTTAAATGTTAAATATTTGAGAGTTAACCGAACCTTGCCAGACACCTTACCTGTGTGGTGACCTGTGACTTAGACCAGGTACGCAGAGAAATGGGAAAATCCAATTCCTTGTTTAACATCAAGAATTATCTGGACAAGATGCTAAGGAGATGTTTTGGAATATGAGAGCACTTGCTGTATAACCATGGGGATCCAGGTTCAAATCTCTAGCACCCATGTAAAAAGCCTGGCATATTCCCACAAGCACCAGTAAACCCAGAGTTGTCTGGATAGCTGGATTGTTGGATCTTGCTTGCCACAATCCTAGCTCCAGGCTCAGTGGGAGACCTGTTGTCAAGGAGTAAGATAGAGAGTGATAGAAAAGGACACCCAATGTCTTCCTCTGGTCTTTGCATACACACATGAGTGGAGGCACCTGCACACCATGTATACACCCCATACACACACACACTACTTGTGCAGGAAGTGTCCTTGCTAGAACATGTACTATGTCTCCATTATCTTGCCTGCCTTTGGAGGAAGGCTGTGGAACCCATCATCACAGAGAAATGGACACATCACCATAAAGATGGAGCCTATGCATGGCTAGCAAAATGCTGACACTTTATAGATGACTGGAGTTCCCCATGGAGCAGGCATATATATACTTTGTCTCACAAGGTGGATGTGGTAGATAAAGCGTCTCCAAGGAGAAAGATGTCTATCATGTTAGATTGAGCAGGTAAATCTATTGGCCTTAAACATGTACTCACAGGCAGTACAAAACTGGTGTCCTTAACCAGAATTATCTCTACCTTCAGTATCAGTGTATAGACAATGAACTTAATTACTACAACTTGCCCCATGTACGGGCTGCCAAGAACTGTAGATCACTGTGGTTTTTCTCATTGTGTAAGTTATTATATATTGTCCTGTAGTGTGGAAGCATTCATTTAGTTACCGTGGAGACCAGATTTTTCTTCTGATCCAAAACAGGTTCTTCTCTGTATTGTTCTACTACAAAATTATTTAAGAAGTGATTCACCATAAAAATTTCTCTAAATTGTGTGCTTATTCATTTTTTAAATGTGTGACTTTTAAAAGATGTATTCTATTCTTTGAGGATGCAATGGCAGAGAGGAATAAGCAATCATTCCTTACTCTTACTCTTGGGGATTTCTTATTCTGTCAGAGTCTGTGCCATTACACAGGGTACAAAGATGGTTTGCCTTCACTGATTTGTAGATATCATAGCCTGAAAGAATGCTAATGGACACCAATTATTCAGAAATAATTGGCTGCCACGCACAGCATTGTTATTTATGAGCTCATACTGTAGGTATGAACACGTGTCTGACCATGTTCAAAAGTAAGTGAATGCTGTGGTATGTGCAGTCTGTATAGTCCTAAGTAAATGAATTAAAGTGAGGTATTTCTTCTGTCATTAAAATTCATCCCAGAGGTGTAGATGATACAATATGCATGTCTATATACAAGACAGTCATGAAGAATTACACTAGAAATGGAATTCCATGAGCAAAACAATAGCCTGTAAATAATAAGTGAAGTGGAATTTGCCTGGTAAATATGCCAAAATAGAAAATTTTGTCTTCTTTTCTTTGAAATCATTATATGAGAAACTCAGCTCTCACATAAAGTTTTCCTTATAACTACACCAGAAATCACCTGTATATCTTGCTATCCCACAGAATGATATTTATAGTATAATGAAGTTACATTGGGAGGGGGGGTGTCAAAGAATTCTTCATATTTTTCAGAAAAGGAGACAATTACCAGACTAATAAATCATGCCTTGACTGTCAAGTGGACTCTGGACTGTGAACACTCTTTGGCTGAACTTGATACCTCAGTAAAGCTGCTTCTCCTGGAGCAAAAACACTGCCTGGAGTCGTATTCCTTTGTTCATTTTAGCAGCAGCTCCAGATTGCTCATTCATTTGGCTCCTGTGCACTAATATATTCAAAGTGTAACATTATGGAGAAAAAAAGAGAATTTCTAGGCTTTCCTATGCATAGGAAACATTTAACTACCAAAACGATAGTTCAGTCAAATGGCAAGTTCAAGAAAGCTTTCCTTTTAAAAAAAATTTTAAACACATTTTTTTTTTGCCTGTCCTCAATTAAAAGCTCATCTTCAACTAAGTAGAGACAGAGGAAGAGCCATGCAATCCCATTTAAATGTAGCCTGGCTGGAACAGAATACTTGTCTGAGCTGGGTTATATAATGGGACATGTGGCTGCTCACAGTCCTTTTAAGAGCTGAGTTCTTGACATGGGTCCAAGGCAGTCAGTCCCTAGTTCTATACCTGTGATCCCAAATTGCAAGGAAGATTGGTGGATCAGATTCAGTGACATTGAAGGGAGATGATCCGGTGGCTGTGATAAAGATCCTGGCAATGCCCTTTGAAGATTAGGATGGGAATGGCACCAGCAGTCAATTGAAAGGCTGGCAAGATTAAAATTGATGACCGCATTACACATTACACTGAACCTCATACATTATACTCAATAAAAGGATACAAATAGGAAGGCCACAGTTTCTGCTCATCCCTAATTACAGCTCTTTTTTTCCATCTGTTCCTATTCCTGTACCTTAATTCATTCTAACAGAGAAAAAAAGAGGTTTCTATAGTATTTAGGAGTCAATTTCTGGCCCTTTGAAAGAACAGAATGTACTACAAATACAAGATAACAGATTTTTACCAGTATTGATGGGAAGGATACAAGGTCATAAGAAATATGAGAGCATAGAAGGATCAGTACAATACATGGTTCCTGATCTATGCAGTTAAAGTCATATGCCAAACACTGCCTAGATACTTGGAGGGCGGAAGGACTTAAGAAATTAACTCCTTAGTCAAAGATGCAATACATAATAGCAGCAATCACATTTTTTCCCAAGCCTAAAGCTGAAAACAGCTGGGTAGCCAATGTCATTATAAGCTGTAGTCCATAAGGTTATACACTGAAGTGCTTACTGGGAGGGCAGGTGCTGTAGCAGGGGCAAGAAGAAAGCCATGACAACTGGGTTAAGGAGCATTGGAGACCTGAGATATCATTGATTGACAGGGTCTCCCCCTGGCCTGGAACTCTCCAGGTCATCTGGCCTGTCTCTGTCTCTTTTCTGCTGGGATTACAAGAGCAAGCCCCACGCCAAGGTTTTTTGTTTGCTTTATTGTGAGTTTTGGTGACTGAACTCAGGTCCTTGTGTTTGAAAAGTCAAGCCCTTTACCCACTGAACCATCTCTCCAGCACCTCGGGATTCTTTTATACTTCGTTTCCTTGTTTTATTTTTTCTATTCTGTGTTTTTTTTTAAGCTATTAGTTGTGGCCATCCATCCCCCTGTACCCTCCATCCTGTGTATTGTGTGCATTATTGCCGAACAACCCCGTGCTTTCTGCTTGAAAAGCCTCTTTGCCCTTGATTCCGTGGCAATCTCCTATCTCAGGCTTTCCCTGGGTGATTGGCCATGAGATGCTCACTCTCTTTCTAGGCTATTTTAGTTTTTCATAAACAACATTATAATATCATTTTCCACAAATGGTTGAAACTTCTTATTTGTATTTCTACTGCTCTAAGTAGACCAGAATCTCCTGAAGGTGGGACCCTCTTCCACATAACAGGCAATCGGTTCTTAATAACATTAAATATTTACTGACTAAAATCTCAGTTTAGCTAAATTTAAGAAATGAATGAATATATAAAGGATGGATTATGTTGGCTCTGGAGAATGCTGATTTAATTAGCTAAACTCTCAAAGAACTAAGGATACTGAAAAGGAATTGACACTGGATTTTCAAGTACGTATTCTCTCTAGAATAGTTAATAAATAAAGACTGCAAATCCATACTGGAGTAGAGATGAGCTAGAATTGTGTGTTACATCACAGAAAAAAAATCATAAAACTAAAGAATGGGAGTGACCTTAAGAAGCATTCAGACCAACTTCCAGGTAGAATGTAAATAAACTTTCCCAAAGTCTCACATGGTAACTGGCTGACTACCAAAAACCAAGTCTGCAAACTTACTAACCCTGTAAGGTTTTCTCCATACCCACTGTGGTGACAACTCTTACTTCCAGTGGTTATCCATTCAGTATGGAATCCGGAGAATGTGCTTCTCTTCGCTTTCCCTCTCACTGAATAATTTTTAGCAGCTTCTCTGATTACTTTCTGTTGCCCTGCTGAGCTCGGCTGCGCTCACCCTTGTAGAGGACATCTGGTCATACAGCAAAGAAAATTATCCAGTGCTCTCTCTTTTTTTTAAACAACATCCCCTCCGTCCATCAGCCAACAAGTTATTTATTGAGCAGTTGCTGATGTGGCCAACACAAGGCTAATAGCGATAGAGCTGGCTGCTTTTAAACTCAATTCATCAATTAAACAACACTCTGCATGGTTTTGACTTGGCATAACTCAAAGGACAATATTTTTCAAGGTCACTGTGAACTCGGGAGTGGGAAAGCTGACTTGGTAATTAATTTTCCATGAAAAATTGCATTTTGGCCGAGTCTCAGTTTTGGCTCTAAGGCTATCTGATAGGAAGCATCTAGGACTAGCTTTGGCCCTCAGCTGGTCAACCATTGTGTCCATCTGGTCTTCAGATTTTTATTGCTGAGACTGAATAGCCACAAAGAAATAGTCATGAGAAGGACGTCTTTTTAATATAAAGTGTTGAGTGCTCCATTAAATTTTGGGTTGTGGACCAATAGTATGATGGGACAGAGAATGGCCACTGGGTGTTTCTGACAGTTTACTGGTACTTTGCCATCCTAAAATCCCGCCCTCTGTGCCCCAAGCTTCAGTTGAGCTATAAATACATGGATTAATGCTTTTGCAAAGAGAGAGCTTCTGTGATTGGTCTACGAAGTCACTCAGTGCATTTGACGATGGAACCCAGTTGGCTGGGGTGTGAGAATGAGGGCAGAATCACAACACAGAGTCCCTGATGACTCTGGGGTCTGAGTAGTTCTTGTGTCATGCTGGCATACAGCTTCTAATGGGTTTTCAGAATTACGTATACCCTCCTGTAAACACATTTCTTCATCTGTGAAATGGGACAATAATATCTAACTTGAAATCACTATAAAAGTTAATAGACTCTACATACATCAATATGCCATTAAAAACTTTGTTATTATTTATAATATCCACATACATTTCTAGATAAATTTTTACTTATTTAAAAAAAAAATCTAACCAGTTTTCTTATACCATCACAAACACCTAAGATAATTAACTTGATACATGAATTGATTCACTTCTGTTTCATATGTTAGGATGGTCTAGTGCAGAATCAGTTGGTCATAGTGCTTTTTGCTTTTGAATCTGTGACAGTGTTGCGTATCATGGAAAGAGGATGTGCTGCAGAGCAAAGCTCACGTCTAGAGGGGACTGGGGGATCTGAAAAAGAGAGAGAAACAGACACAGATGCCAGGGCCCCACAATTCCCTTCTTGGTAGGCCCCTCCTCATAAAAGTTCCACCACTTTCTAATATAACTAAGAGCTGGGTGGGGAGCGAGCCTATAGCATATGGCCCTTTGGAAAATTTCTAGATTTAAAGCAGATCACACTGCTTATATGTAACATTAAGCTCAAGTCATGCGTTAGAATCCATTTCATAAGAGGATTTAATCGCATGCTCCTGAGAATTAACTTATTTAATCAAGCATCAAGCAGTGCTCTGCCTGCTTAGCTGTACGGTCCTGTGGGCCACTGGGGTTGTGAATCAATCAGGGTTAGTCAGCATCTACCGGAGTGTCATACCAGAAGAATCTGGATGTCAATGATTTGGGGGAAAGTGAGAAATTTAAAACTATTTTAAAGCATAAATAAATCAATTCAAAAGGCAAGAGCCTCCATCAATTGCAAGTGAAGTCTGCACGCATTTACTATGGCTCTTCTAAAGGACATGGTACCTCCTGAAATGGTGGAGACAAATACATGGTGATTAAGATATGAACATTGGGTTTAAATAAAAGAAAATGTGAGCTAAAAGTATTCACACGCTTTTAATGAGAAAAACAGACTAAAAATTTGCTGAGCAGGAAGACTTTTGACATTTTTAGATAACATCATAGTCTAATTCAGTATAACCATGCCATTAAATTAGGATATATAAATATAATTTAGAATTCCGTCTTTGGTCTATGAAAGAAGAATCATTCTATTCAGTCTTTTTGCTTCTAATAATCCAGACTGAGAGGGTTTTTTTTTATCTTCAATTGTAATATAAATGAAAAATAATTTCATTTACATATAAATTAAATTATATCCTGTTACCATTCAATTGCCACTTGAAAATGAGAAGAAGAAGTTAATACATTCCCAAAGCTTTGGAAATGGGATTTTGAGGAGGACCTGCCTGGCAGTCAGGCCCCTTGACCAGTGTTGTCTGCTGCATCTGGAGGGTGCCTGTCGGGTGGAGGCAATTTCCAGCCTCAGCACTCTGATTTTGTGAGGACAGCTTCAGGTCCTATACATATCTTTCCGACTATACTTTTGCTGAGGAGCTCAGTGTCATGGGAGAGGTATGTGCTAGTCTTGAGCACCCCAGGAAAGTCACTTGTGATTCCCTGAGATGGCACTGGTTTTCCAGCCCCATTCCTGAGACTGAGAAACTACCCATTTTAAGGGCAAAGTCAGAGACAAGAGTATCCAAAAATATCCATATCATAATATAGAGAGACTCATGCAGTGTTTGCCTGTTGACATGGTTAGGTAGTACTTTTGACCCTTAGTCTATTCTCGGCCCTTTATCTTGTTCTGAACAGCAAAATTGTACAGCATTTTTCCCCGTTTTTTGTTTTTTTTTTGTTTTTGCTAAGAGGTATCCAGTTGTTTCAATGGAGTTCTTGGGTGGGATGAAGGTGAGGAGTTGGAGTGGAGGCTGTAAAAAATCGCATAAGACTAGCATATATATATATATATATACACACACACATATGTGTTTGTGTGTATGTATGCATGTATAGTTTCATTGAACACCCAAGTAAGAAATTTGGCCTATTTCAGGTGCCATGAGAGACATGGATGAGTACTTAATGGATTTTATGGCTTTTTGTAAGTTATATTATTTGGAATGGACTGAGAAGTTTTAAACAAGCTTTTGTGGGTTTTAGCTGGGTGAATAAAGCAACTTAACATTCAGTTTTGTCAAGGTTCATAGTTAGTGAAGATAGTCCCCTCTCTGCAGATAATCACTGAACCATCTTGGGAACTCTTATAAAACAGTTTTATAAAGAAAATAAATGAAAGTAGGGGACAATGTTGCAATCTTGTCACCCAGAGACAAAAACATTATGAATCAAGCAGAGGATTCAAGAAGAATGATTGCTTATGTAGATGTCCTTAATAAAACATTATAGGAGGTGGTCATCTGAACCCAATGTATCTAATATTTCTTAATAAACATGTTCAGAATTATATTTTTAATTTTCTCTAGAACAATGGTGTATTGGACCAAATAGTACACTGAATCTTAAAAAAGAATCACAAAATATCCAAATTACTTTGCATTTTCAATCACACAGCATAATCTATATGTACCATTTTCATCAATAAGAAGGTGGATTTCTACCTTTATTTCTGTACACTGGTTATTTGAAAATATGACATTTGGCCAGGCGGTGGTGGCGCACGCCTTTAATCCCAGCACTCGAGAGGCAGAGCCAGGCAGATCTCCGTGACTTCAAGGTCAGCCTGGTCTACAGAGCGAGATCCAGGAAAGGCACAAGGCTACACAGAGAATCCCTGCCTCAAAAAACCAAAAGAAGAAGGAGGAGGAGGAGGAGGAGGAGGAGGAGGAGGAGGAGGAGGAGGAGGAGAAGAAAGAAAGAAAGAAAGAAAGAAAGAAAGAAAGAAAGAAAGAAAGAAAGAAAGAAAGAAAGAAAGAAAGAAAGAAAATATGACATTTGGATCTGAAAGTCCACTTCTCTTCCCTATTTTTGTCTTTCTTAACTGTTCCAAAACTTTCTTTTTGGCTCATATTTTTTCCAGGTTCGTGGGGCAGTTTCTATTAGGGGGTTAAATTGGCAGGTCCCTTGAGATGGGAACATTGGTTTCAGCCATGTGAAGAGACTGTACCTTCATGTGTAATCAGGAACCATTATTTATGAACTAGGAACAGAAGTGAGAAAAAGCTCACCTAACAGATTTACTGTGTGAAGGAAAATTTGGGCAATCCCAATTAAAGTGCCAGTGGGAATTGTGACCCTGAATGAGAAATGCGAAATTAGTGAAACAGCGAGAGAGAGAGAGAGAGAGAGAGAGAGAGAGAGAGAGAGAGAGAGAGAGGGGTGGCGAGGGGGGTGGAGAACAAGTGGACCAATGAACCAAGATTTACCGTGTTATATAGTAAAACACAAGAAAAACTTAGCAAAGCATGTCATGTTGACCCAGACTTACACAGAACAAGGATGGTGTATGTTTTAGCCTAATTTCTGTTGCTGTGACAAATGCCTTGACCCAAAGGCAACTTATGGGCCAAAGGGTTCATTTTGGCTTACAATTCCATCACCAAGGAAAGTCAAGGCGGAAACTCAAGTCAGGCCTGCTTGCTCCTCCACACGGCAACGCTGTCAGCTGGGGTGCTCCACAGACGAGAAGTGCTGCAGGAACCATGCAGACTGCTGCTTGTTAGGCCATGCAGGGCCATGCTTCTGTCTCTTCCTTGCACAGCCCAGGACCACCTGCCCAGAACATGATGGCACTCACTAGGGCTTGCGATCGCTTACAGCAACAATCAAGCCAATCCCCCAGCAGACATGCTCACATGCCAATCTAATCTGAGCGATTTCTTCACCTAAAGCTCTCTCTCAGATGACTCTTGGCTCTGTGGAGTTGACAGTCAAACCTGATCAGGACAGTATCCAAAGCTAAAATGTTGGTGGGTGACAAATTTGATTTGCTAAACACTGAAAACACAACAAATCATTAATACTTGACACTTGTGTGATTAATTATAATTCAGGGAAAAAATAAAATTCTAAACCTTATGATACACAACAAAATTAAATCTAAATAGAAATTTTATTTGAAAGGGGCAAAAAATAGGCAAATCAAAAAATAGGAAAGTTCTCATTAAGCATAAGGCTTTTCCTTTTTCTTCTCAAAAAATGTTTTTTTTCTTTCTAAATGTCTATTAAAATGTTACATACCCCAAATTTTAAAGACAACAAATGAGTAGAAATGTTGTTGATTTATCATGAGTGGTGAATAACCTCAATACATAAAAAGATTATAAATTAATATGGAAACAAATGTAATTTTCCACAAAGGTAGATACCATCTACCAATCCTATCTGTTCAATATTCTTTTCTCTCAATCAAGCCAACTGTCTGGCACATTATAAACACTCAATATAAATCAGTTAAATGAATTACTGAATTAAAAGGACTAAGGCGAGAATCCCACAAGAAAAAGAAAACTAATTTCAAGGTTCAATTACAGAAGAAGAAAGATATTAGTTTATAAATATAAATGGGAATCTCTAACCTCACTTGTAATCAAAGATATGAAGATTAGAATGCAATAACACAATACTGTCTGCTTTTCAAATTAGTCATATCTGAGGTGATTAATGCACAGTGTTTGAAGAGAATGATAAAATAAACAGTAACACTGTAAATTGTTACAGACTTTTAGGGCTTACATATGTATATCAGTAAGAATACAGCAAAGAGTCTTTTGATTAAGCAGCATATTTTAATGTAATTATCAGAGCCATTCAAGTGCATCTGTGACTAAAATTACACATTATTTTGTTATTGTTTTATTGAAAACCACTTGATATATCCAGAATATAGAATTACTTAAATTAATTGCAGACATGCACAGTGTGAAATAACATGCAGCCATGATCACTGTGTTTTAGAAATGCTTTAGTGAATGTTAGGAGTAAAGAATATGGAGAGCTAAGGCGGTGGTGGTGCACACTTTTAATCCCAGCACTCGGGAGGTAGAGGCAGGTGGATTTCTGTGAGTTCTAGGCCAGCCTAGTCTACACAGTGAGTTCCAGGACAGCCAGGGCTGTTACACAGAGAAACCCTGAAACCCTGTCTGGAAAAACCAAAAAAAAAAAAAAAAAAAAGAATACAGAGAGCTAATGAGGAAGCAGCAAGTTACAGAGACTTTGTGATTCTGATGCTGTTTTCATAGGTGTGAGGTCAGGTAATTATACTTGTGAGTTTATTCTGTTCTGTGAACAGGAGATCGAAGGGGTGAGGAAGCAATATGTGCAATCTCGCCCTAATTGTTTGCAGAAGGTGGATTATGTGTTCCAAAGAGAACGATTGTTGGATAACTCATCAAAATCCTGAAGTGGCTTTCCCCCTGTGAGGACTGTTTAGTTTCTTAATGTTCTGATGTATTTTTTTTAATCTTATATTACCTCTGTAGTCAAAAACAAAGGTGTGTTCTAAACAAACACATGCAGAAACCAAGTTTTCCTGGTTTGTTTGCAGGCTCAGCACAGGCTTTCAGAGTCCTCCAGGGAGGAAGGGAGAGCTGAGAGACTGAGAGCTTTCTCCACAGGGGGTGGGAAGCCAGAATGGAGCCAGCCACCCTGGAGTTCTGCTGCAAGAAAGCCTGCTTGGTAGGAAACAGGTGCAGTGGGGTGAAAAGACACCTCACTGGGTGCAGCAGCCTGCAAGTCTCTTCTTACACTTCTGTCATTCTCCTGTGAGGCTCAGGGAGCAGACAGATGCGAGAGGGAGATTTGGGAGCCATGCAAAGCAAATACCGTCTTCTCCCAGTAGCCTAATGTCATCTGGCAGCTGGAATTTTACATGTATAGTAGATGAAACATCTCTGTGATAAAATCATGGAACATGGAACAGGTGTCTCGATGAGAAAGGAGGGCTGGGGAAGTGGTTAGTCAATAAAGAACTTGCCACACAATCTGGAATACCAGAGTTCGATCCCTGGACCCTGTGTAAAGGTAGAAGGCTAGAACCAAATTCACAGTCATCCTCTGACCTCCACAAATTTTTTTTTATGATGTGTGCATGCATGAGCACATGAATGCATTCCACATACCACATGCACATCCTACACTCAAACTAAAAATAAGAAAATAAGAAGAAATAAGAAATAATACTAATAAATAAATAAATACTAAAATAAATAAGCAAAAATACTAAATTAATAAATAAAATAATAATAAGTAAGTGATTGACTTTAGATTGACACTTGATGTGAGCTCTGGCCGTTACACACATATGCACAAGCACTTGTACACAGCAGTGTACAAGTGTGTACAAGGAGGGTGAGGGTGATAATTTTGATTGATTCAGATCCACAGGAAGGAAAGCCATGTAAACACTAAGGCAGAAGCGTAGTAATGATGTCTCAACCTAAAGAACACTGCCATGCCTGTAACCAGAAGGCTGAGGAAGGACTTTCTCTCAGAGCTTGGAGAGGCTGCATGGCTGGGCCATCGCTGGAACTGCCTGTGCTGTGACAGAGGAACCTTGCTTAAAGCTCCTGAGTTGTGGTCATTATCCTGACAGACCCAGGAAACTGCTCTGCCTGGGTGGCATGCTGCGGCTGAGTGAAGTCCAGAGAAACCAGGGTCCTTTCCATTCCTCAGTGGCAGATGCCTTCCTCAGGATAGTCTTCACATGGGACTGCTCTGGTCAGGCCTCTTGTTCCACCATCTTCTCCAAGTGTTTCTACCAATTATTCATTGTGTCTTGATAAGTCAAATACTCACCAGTACCTTTGGTGATCTCACCGGAAATGAGGGTAATGCTTGCATGAATTTGAAAGATACTCACTAGAGGGTATTAAATGAGCCACTAGTTACTGAGAATGACCTCATTTTTAAAACCTTAAAGAACACCTGCCCTCCTGCGAATTTTGGCTGAGTGTTTCTACATGGCCTCTAGGAAAACAAAGGGGAAACTTGACAGACTTTTGCTTCACTGGGCTATAAAATGTAAGGATGAGGTCACGAGGCCTCTTCTGAAGATCCCTAAAGACACAGCTGACATGAGAAAAAGCCCAGCTTCTACCACAATAGAGATGACTCCCCATGCAATTCTTAATAATTTAGAGAGAAGGGCAACAGTGGAGATTTCCACTTCTCTGAGATGCTGGCTCTTCACAGAAAGAATCCCAGACAAGACCTGATGCACATGGGTTGAATGATTCAAGTCAAAGAAAAGGAGATTTTTAGAAAATTTGCAAGTCCATGTTTAAAGCTGATCACCTTAAAAAAATATTATTGGCAAGCATCGTGTGCTATGTTCCAGGGAACTGTGTGAACCTGTGGTTTTACAGTTGTGGTTACCAGTGCCAACTGGATCCTGCTGCCGCCGGTGGCTTATTTTCAGCTCTACTGTAATCATAAACAGAAAAGAGAGGAACAGCTATTTCTGACTTGGTTATTAGACATGAGCACACAGGGATAGGCACTTCGAGCGCATTATTCATTGACCGCACTCTACAGCCTGCTAGGAACACTGTTTCATGCTGTGCACATACAGCAAGAATGCCTCCATCATTAATGCCAGAAACAGCAGCAGTGCCCACGCAGACAAGATATATGGATTGCAAGTTAATGTGTTAGACCCCTGGGTTGGTTTAATTGTACAGGCTGATTCACCCTAAGAAAATGAAGAGAATTATTTGAGGTAAATGGAGCTTTTGGAGTCCATAATCCTGCTTCTCGAACTCTGTTACCCTTGCATTCTTATAAAAGATCCTTCTAATAATGATGTAATTTGCTTGGCTCCCACTGGATTTTATCTCCCTACAAGACACACTAATTTTGCTGATGGGAGTGGAATGTATTTTTCTCTGATTATAATTATCTTCTACCGGCAACAGAAATGGATTCTTAGCCTGTCCAGAGACATCAATGTCTGCTTGATTTCAGGTTGCTGGTATGTGGAGGGAGGAGGTATTGCTACAAACTCATGGCTCAGTTTATGCAAAATTGTATGGTTCATATATTCAGACCAAGGTTCTGAGATTAGAAAATGAGAGAGATTATATATAGGGAATTATTCTGTAGAATATAATCACATATGTATGAAAGACCAGAGATGAAGTTTCCATAGGATTGTTCCAGATAAGTGTGATTTGTTCCCAGAATCATACCAAGTGAGACTATGTTAAGCGGAATAATTGCCCCTAACCAGGCCAATAGCTTAATGGTCAGCACTTATGAAGCTGTTATATTTTATTATATCTGTTCTGTTATATTGTATCCCAATGGTACCTTGCAGATGTTAAGCAAAAGCTCTTGATATAGTAAGATTATCCTGAATTATCTGGGTGAAACTAAAGTAATGAATGAGTAATTATAAGAAGCTAAAAGTATAAGAGTACTGAGAAGTAGAAGTTGATGACATGAAGGACAGTCAGTGTCAGGAAAAAGCTGCACGAGAAAGATCTGACTAGACAATGTTACCTTAGAGATGGATGGTGTCACAATCCAAGGACTGTGGGAAGCCTCTGGAAGCTGGAGAAAGCAAAGCCACAGAAGTTCCTATCCTTTAAAAAGAATACAGTTCTGTCTATACCTTAGCAACCAATAGGAGCCCCAAGAGTTCCTATTTGAGAGTTATAAAGTAACACTGTGCTTTAGGAGCCAAGTTTATAGGACATTATTACAGTAGGGATTAGAAACAAATGTGGACAATAATAAATTCACATCAACACTTCTATTAAATAGGTGATTGATTTTACTCATTTACTTACAGGACAGAACGACAGAACAATTTTCCTTGGAGTTAGCTGAGTGGTAGAGTGTTTATTTAGCATGCCATGGTTTCAATCCCTAGCACTACAAAAGGGAAACAATACCCCCCCCAGACAGAGAGAGAGAGAGAGAGAGAGAGAGAGAGAGAGAGAGAGAGAGAGAGAGAGAGAGAATCACATTACTGGTGCATAACAAGCACTATGCATAAGCATATATATATATATATATTATCAGAATAATATATCATCATGCATTTATTCTCAAAATAGTTACTGAATGCCTACCATGTGAAAGTCATTGTTCTGATATACATGAATGTCTAAGAAAATAAAGATACCTTTGTGCTTTTCTGTAGTCAAAGCAGCAGATAATATAAAATTGAAGGAACGAGAAAATGACAAATTGTGTTCAGTGCTACCAAGAAAATTAGATAGGTTAAGTGACAGAGATTAATGGAGGAGAAGCAACTGTGTCAGATGGACATGACAAACCTCTGTGAGGTGAAGGTGACATTTTATCCTAGACATGAAGCTCAAGGGGGCAGCCCTAAAATTCCCAATACAGAATCTCAGACTTAAGTGCTGTTCACATTCTAAACACAAAACAAATGTAAAGATCATTAACTCAGCTCTTTCTTCCTAATGGAAAGGAGTGTTGACATTGGTTACTTGGTTACAGACACAGGTCTATCTTGTCTTTAGTTCCCACGCTTTGAATACTCATTGTCCTTTTTTCTTTCCATTGCTGTAATAAAATACTCTGAAAAAAGCAGCCTAAGGAAGAAAGGATTTTTGTTGTTGTTGTTGTTGTAGTTGTTTTGTTTGCTTGTTTTTTGTTTGTTTTTTTTTTAGCTCAGAGTTCAGGTCCAGTGTGTCATCCCAGAGAAGTCAGGGCAGCAAGAGTCTGAAGAAGCTGGTCATAGTAGAGCTATCACATGTCATCCACAGTCAAAAGAAGAGAGTAATGAATGCATGCTAGTGCTCAGCTCTGTCTCTCCACTTACATAGTCCAGGACCCCAGCCTGGGGATGCTGCCTAGGGCAGGACTTCCCACCTCAATTAATGCAATCAAATACTCCCCACAGGCATGTCCAGAGTCCTGTCTTCCTTGGAACTCTAGTTTCTGTCAGGATGACAATTATATCACACCACGTTGCTGGATTAGGTTAATTTTTCTTCAGTGTTTCTTTCACTCTTTTCATCCTGTCTTTGAAAGCAATCATTTTGGGAACCAAGATCTCATGCAGAGATTTTAAAGCTCTTCTCATCATCCGCTGGAAGCGGAGTCAGAAAGTGGAACAAGATGACGAGATGGCAGGAACAGCGGACTAGGGTCTGTATCCTCCTCCATCTTCATGAATGACGGCTTCTGGGTCTTTCATGTTGTCTTGTGAAATAAGTTATTTCTAGTAACAACCCGCATAACCTTTGATGTTTTCTTTCTCTTTGTCTAAGAGAGAAGAGGAGAGCAGTGAAATTAGGAGGGCTGGCTGTTGCTAGGCACCAAGCTGACATTCAGGAAGTATCAATGAAACACAAGGAGATTTAAAAAGAAACAACCTTTTTAATCTTTAGCTGCAATTCCAAGGACTCAGATTAAGTTACCTTATTACTAGTATTCTCCAAACATCTTTTTAACAGGAAATAAAGGGGGGGGGGTATGTTCTGTCAATCATTTCTATTTAATGATTATTTTGTTGACTAATGTGTTCATTAGGGACACTGAATTTACCTTTATGATTGTCACATCAGAGGTCAGAGAAGTACATTTCTGCCAGGCCCAAATCAAATTTGTATCATTCAAGTTTCAGTAGGACAACTTTGGGTGCTTTCTCAGGGATCTCTGATATGGAAGGGAATATGGGGACGTAATCATCTCAAGCCTTAGCTTACTGCTGCTCTTACTCCTTCATGAAGAGATTTGTGCCCAGAACCCCAATCTTCTGAGTCTCCAAACCACTCATGAGACCATGGGAGCTGTTTCCTCCAGCCCATTTCCTTTGCAATCATGGTCACTCAGAGCAAACTCTCTCTTGAGCTCTGTGGAGCCACACTAATCCCTGTGGTACCTAATGTCAGCGTTGTGTATTGATTTTTAAATCTGTAGTCATAAATGGTAATCAGTGAGGCAAACCTAGCTCTACTTAGAGGAGCAATGAGGTGGTCAAGTGTTACTTTGCAGAATTAGCAACACAAGCCAGGAGACAATGGCCGCAATGGCTGGCTCATGCCATCCAAAGCCACACCCTCTGGTTTTAAATCTTGCTGTGCAGTCTACATGCAGTATGACGCTAGTCAAAAGATCTGGCTTCAACTTTAAGAGGGGGGGAAATGCAATAGCTATCATGTTGTTAAGGTGATTGAACAGATGGCAGCGGGAAAATTCTTAGAAAAATGCCTGGCTTAGAAAGCTTTGTGTAAGTGCTTATCTATTATGTGGTAGTATTATGGGCACAGAAATGATATTTCATGTGACACTAGTATTTGGCTCATGGTTCTTATGCATCTTTAAACTATATCTAGAAAAAGAAGCTGTATAATTCTTTGCAAATGGCAGTCATTACAAATAAACACCTTCGCCGGGCGGTGGTGGCGCACGCCTTTAATCCCAGCACTCGGGAGGCAGAGCCAGGTGGATCTCTGTGAGTTCGAGGCCAGCCTGGGCTACCAAGTGAGTTCCAGGAAAGGCGCAAAGCTACACAGAGAAACCCTGTCTCGAAAAAAACCAAAAAAAAAAAATAAATAAAAAAATAAACACCTTCATAGTTTCTATTTGTACAACAAGACAGACCTGGCTTGTAGCATCCCCACATATATGAGTTTCGGTGAACACAGGTTAGTGAAGAGAGCTCTCCAAAAGTTTTAGTCCAGTTAATATTTTAACATAAAATAAGTTCACACCGAAACATAATCCATGGGGCTGATGAGATGTTTTAGTGGGTAAAGTACCTTCCATACAAGTGTGAGGAAGTGAGCTTGATGCCCAGCACCCAAGTAGAAGCCTGCTGTGATCACATATGTATGTAAGTCCAGCAGCAATGGCAATGGGTGGGGCAGGCAGGAGGAAGCCTAGAGTTTGTTGGCTAGCTAATCCAGCCAGTCAATGAGCTCTGGGTTCCGAGGGAGACCCTGTCTCAAAAAGATAAAATGGAGAGTACAGAAGACATCGGATGTCAACATCTGGCCTCCAAATGCACAGGCACACATCTGCACACACACACCTTCAAGCACACAATTACACACACACACACCATACCCATCATATCAGATTATATTCCAAATAAAAAAAAATAGTGTTGATATACTAAATAAATGTAAGTTTGACATGCTTTTTTTTTATAATTCCTTACACATTTATAACTTGTAGAAAGCTTTAGTTGTATTCAAAATTTCAAAAGTTCACACAACAACATTTTTCCTTTATTTACTGTCAGTTTCCAAGTCGTGTTGTGGGCCTGCAATGACACACAAAGCAATAGCCACCTGAAGGACCTTGGGGGCAGGGTTAACAGGAGATGGTAGTCCAGGAAGGGGTACTGGTGTTGTTTTATCTGGAGAAGAACCTTGAAGACAGCTGAGGTTCAGTCAAACACATAGAATATAACCCTTTCCTTTGGATGCTTTTGATGGAACCCTTGGTCACCAATTACAGTAGAATCAGAAAGCTCATTTATTTGGATCACTTAGAACCAGGAGCTTTTAAATACACTGAAATATCTAAAGTCAGCATTTCAGTCCTGGGTCCTGTATTTTTCATGGGAAGAGAGGAACTGCATTTGCTCTAAGCAGTTCAAGGGAGCGTATTATTGGACATAAATTATATGCTCAATGTAGAACTTGAGTTGTGTAAAATCCTATATTCAAGGGCACTGACTGACATTGTTCATCTGAACTAACACAGAGAATATTACAGTCATTTTATCCAACTTTAGAACTTACATAAAATGTAGGTATTGGTACATAGGTATCAGCTTTGTTTTGTAATGCTTCCAGTTTTGAAGGTAGACTACAATGAGTTGAACTATTTTCTGATGCATCCCAACATTTAAGCATAATAAAATCTCATTAAAACATGTATGAAGAACATTCTTCACATTTGAATAATTGCTCATTCCAGATCATATACTGTTAACGCTGATGAGATTTAGCCAAGATTAGTGTTTATCCTTTGAAACCTATCTGTAAATTTCCAGATAAAAGTTAGCTTAGGAGAGAGATTCATTACACAAAGATGAAACTATATTTAATATAGAAACCTTCTGGCTAGATGGCCAAGATTCTGGAAAGCCAGAGGTCTGCCTTATATAAGTTCTTCATTCTATCCATAAGCTCCTTGGGTGGGTGGGGGCACAAATAGAATAAGTAAATATTTTAATATCAGTCCAAGTAAAAAACACGAGGAAAGAAAACTAAGCTCCCAGGTCTCCCATCAAAGAATGAGTCCCTTGCATTCCTGAGAACTAAACCACTGATTCTGTATCCCTCCCTTGAGATAGAGAGAGAGATAGGGGGAGAGAGAGAGAGACAGACAGAGAGAGAGAGAGAGAGAGAGAGAGAGAGAGAGACAGAGAGAGAGAGAGAGAGAGAGAGAGAGAGAGAGAGAGAGGAACAATCAGGATCATAAGAAAGTCTTTATGATTATCTACATTCTATAAATGGTCAGAGCAAATTTAGAAGAATCTGAACACATCCTGGCTGGGTGCAGGACTTCATAGTCTTGGTTACTGCATCAAGAGTCCATTCTCTTCTCTAGATGGATTCTTTATCTTGGAAAGGATCTCAAAATTAATTCCAAGTACATAGTGGATAATGCTAAATTCTTGAAGGTTATCTAAAATTGCCTTAACATTTAAAGCATATGCTAACACATAGGAAATATTTATAATTACACATAGCTCACAATTGAAACATTTTTATTTTTCCTCTGGGAAAGCAAAATGAAGTAAAGTATGTTTTATTATCAATTTAATAAATAAAGAACAATAGATGGACTTCATGTCCTTTGAATAGTAGCATGGAGAAGCATTTCACCCCAACTGCTGAATTCTGAGAGTATAAATCTCTACAGACCTTTAAACGGGCATGGGAACAACAGTTTGACAACATCCATTACAAATAAAAATAGAGACCTTTGGCCAACAACTCAATTAGACATAACCCAGTCCCTGTACTAGAAGCTTTGTTTAGTGACAAGAGATGTCCAGTTGGGGCTCTGCCCCCACCATTATTTGGCAGCTTCCTTTAGATCACCTTTATATATGTATATAGTTTAGGAAGGTTTTGTTGTATTCAGTTTCCATACTACCCTTCAAGTGGCTCCTAGTTTTAGCTGTTTCTGTCTGTATTGCCCCTCTTCCCTCCTCCCCATTTGATCCTCCTGTTCCAGTCCCCTGCATCCATCCATAGCTCTTCTCTTTCCTTTTATTAGGGAGATCTATCTACCCCGCACCCTCAGTCCCTTACTCTATACCTAATGTCTTTGTTTACAAGGATTAAAGCTTGGTTATCATTGAATTAATAGCTAATATCCACATATAAACAAATACATACTCTATTTGTCTGTCAGAGTCTGTCACACTCAGGATGATCTTTTTCTAGTTCTGGCCATTTGCCGGCAATTTTATTTTTCATTGATTTCGATGAATTCATGATTTTACTTTTAACACCTGTGTTATATTCCATTGTGTAGATTACCACATTCTCTTTATTCATTCTTCTATTTAGGGACATCTAAGTTGTTTCCGATTTCTGGCTATTAGTAATAGATCAGCTATAAAAATGGTTGAAGAAGCGTTTTTGTGGTAGGATGAAGAATCTTTTGTGTATATGCCCAACAGTGGTATAGCTGAATCCTGAGGTAGATCAATTCCAGTCTTCCTGAGTAACTGCCATACTGATTTCCATAGTAGCTGTACAAGTTTTCACTCCCTCTAGCTATGGATGAGTGTTTTCCTAACTCCACATCCTCACCAGCATGAGCTGTCACTTGTTTCATTGATCTTGGCCATTCTTGAGGGTGTAAGATGAAATCTAAAAGTAGCTTTGATTTGAATTTCCTTGATGACTGTGGATGTTGAACATTTCTTTAAGAGTTTCTCAGCCATTTGAGTTTCCTCATGAGAATTCTCTGTTTAGATCTATACCTATTTTTAATTGGGTTATTTGTTTTATTGATATCCAGTATTTTGAGTAGCCCTCTATTGGATGTGTAGTTGGTAAAAATCTTTTCCCATTCCCTAGGCTGCCACTTTGAATGATGGTGTCTTTTGCCATGAAGAAGCTTTTCAGTTTCATTAGGTCCCATTTATTAATTGTTGATTTAGTGCCTGTGCTAATGGTATTCTGTTCAGAAAATCTTCTCTCATGCCAATGAGTTCAAGGCTATTGCCCACTTTCTCTTCCATCAGGTTTAGTGGTTCCATGGGAATCTTCAAACAACACAGGCTATTGATAACACTATAGGTTGCTTTCCACAAATGGATGCAAAGACTCAGTTGCTGAAAAAAGCACCTACCCAACTCATTGAACATGGAGAAGTCAAGCCTTTACCCTTAAATGCTAGCATTTTTCATACAGGGAGGTTCTCTGCAAGCTACCAAAGAAGAAAAGTAAACACCAATCCAGTTGCAACCATGCTGTCCTGCCTACAAGATATGCTAGTGCAATGGTGGCATAAAGCTTGTAAGAGTAACCAACCAGTATCTGATTTGACTTGAGTCCCATTCCACAAGATGGAACCCATCCAACACTGCTTGGGTGACAGAGAACCTAAGACTTGATAGCCAGTCGACCCAGGATTGAACCAAATACTACTGTTCTACTAAAACTGTTCTATTAGTGCTGTAGCTACAATATGGCTCCTAATGAAATTCTGCTATATTGGTAGATCGATGTGTCTTCCCATCATCAGAGAAACTTCCTCCTACAGCAGATGGGAACAAATATGGAGACCCACAGTCAGATAATATGCAGAGAGTTAGAGACCTGGGAACACTCAGCCCTAAATGTGATGTCTCCATGTGTTCTAGATAGTTTTATGCCAACTTGACACAAGCTAGAGCCATCAGAGAGGAGGGAGCCTCAATTGAGAAAAATGCCTCCATAAGATCAGTTTGTAGGCAAGCCTATAGGACATTTTCTTAATCATTGATTGAAGTGACAGGGCCCAGCCCACTGTGGATGAGGTCATCCCTAGGCTGGTAGTTCTGAGCTCTATAAGATAGCAGGCTGAGCAAGCCATGAGAAGAAAGCCATTGAGGAGCACCCCTCAATGGCCTCTGCATCAGCCTCCAGGTTTATGCTCTGTTTGAGTCCCTGTCCTTACTTCCTTCAGTGATGGACTATGATCTGTAAGCCAAATAAACCCTTTCCTCCCCAACTTACTTTTAGTCATGAGGTTTCATCACAGCAATAGTAACCCTAACTAGGACGCCATCAGCTGCCTCCCCTTATTGCTTAGGGAACTCTGTGGAGGAGGAGGCAGAAAGAGTGTAAGAGCCACAGGTGATGGAGGACCCCACACAAACAAAGCCCTCTGAATCAACAGAATTGATGCATGTGAACTGCAGCAGCATGCACAGCGTCTGTGCACCAGATAGGGTCCTAAAGTTGAAAGAAATGGTCACATGCCTCCATCCACAATCATGAAGCTTTCTCCAACTGATAACTACTTGCAAATGAAAATTTGGTTTTCTTCCAGGGAGTCTCACTGGAGAAACAAACTATTCTTATGGGTGAGCTGCATGCCTGTCAGTAGATGGCCAACAGAAAACAAACTCAATGCCTTCTTTGGCGGTTGTCTTGTCTAATAATGTTGAATGTTGTGCCAGGATTTTTTTTTAAAAAGATTTTTATCTTATTCTTTTATTTTTATTTTATTCATATATTTTAATTTTTTCTCTTTTTAACTTAAATTTTTAACTTTTATTCTTCTTTCATACATTACATCCCAATTGCAGTTTTCCATCCCTCCACTAGCCCTACCCCCATATCCCCTCTTCCCCAGATCAAGTCTTCCTCTGTTTTTCTTTAAAAAGAAAAAAAGAAATGAAGAAAGGAAAAGAAAAAGATAAAGAGCAGGCCTGCCAGCCAAGGATATCCATTAAGCATGGCCTAAAAAAATATATTAAGACTGTACGCAAACCCTGATATCACGGTTGAAAATGGCAACCCAGTAGGAGGAAAAGGGTCCCAATCACAGGCAAAAGCATCAGAGCCAGTGCCCACTCCCACGGTTGGAAGTCCCATAAGAACACCAACCTACACAACCATGAGGTATGTGCAGAGGACATAACTTAGACCCATACAGGCTCCATGTTTGTTGCTTCAGTTTCTGTGAGCCCTTATGAGCCCTGCCCTTTGCATATATAATGTGACTTCAAGTGCAGTGTTTTTATAGGATTCCTGATGTACAGGAGTGGCTTTCTGTGTCTATCTCAGTTTCTTGTGCCTTTTCTTGGTCTTTTTCCCCCTCTGTTTGCTTGCTTTGTCCTATTCTGATGTTTTCGTTTTTGATTTATCTTATTATATTTTATTATTATTATCTCTCAGAAGCCAGTTTATTTTCTAGTGAGAGATTGAAAGGGAATGGGTCTGATTGGAAGGGAAGATGGGGAGGAACTGGAAATAGTAGAAGGAGGGGAAACCATAATCAGGATATAGTATATGAGAAAAAAATCTATTTTCAATAAAATGAAAACAAATACAGACTTTTAACATAAATTAATAATTCCACATGGACTCATTTAACATCTTACATGGCATGATATGATGTAGATCAAAGCTCACTCACTGTGGAATCATTTATAATAGTAAACAAGTAAAAATAACATGTAATAGGGTGATAAAAACAAAATTTATACTAAGGAGCCAGTAAGGCACCAAATCATGTGTCTCGTTACCAAGGAAATGCTATGGAAGTAGCTGTTTGTCACTCGATGCCATCAGACCTGGTAAAGATTAGTTTGGATTATAAAATCAGCATTTTTTTTTTTTACCCTGGCTGACCTAGAATTCATTACGTAGACTCAGCTGGCCTTGAACTCACAGAGATCCTTGATCTTCTGCCTCCTGAGTGCTGGCATCAAAGTTGTTTACCGCTATGCCTTGTCATTATTATTTCTAGAGGAGAAGAGGAAAGACCCTGTCCCATACATCTACATGGAGGTGTGGAGGAAACTTAACAGCCTGGGAGAGGGGCCAGGAAGAAGCTGTACCTAGAACTCAAGTGTGCCCAGACCGTGGGAAGTGAAGAGGACATTTCCCCAGGCACTGAGTCTCTTAGGAAATTCATCATTCATCAAAATAAAGAAATTGTTTCTACTCCTGTAAGACTCAATGACCTTTCCCCACAGGAAAAGAGCATATTCAGGGGCCCATACCACCTCTGCCCGGAACCCAGGCAAGTCGTCACTAAACTCCTCCTGCATCGTGTTACAAGGAATGAACCTTTAGGTGGAGATCCAAGCAATGCAATGCTACCTTTGTCTGGGAATTCTGACTGCTATTAGATCAAAGTGACTACAGGCATATAAATAAAGTCTGGTGCCCTCCCCTAGTCTTCTCTGGGGCAGAAGATGATCATCCTCATGGTGTAAATATTGATGAAAAATATGCCATGAAGTTATGTGTAATCTATCAACTACTGACATGATATAGTACTAAGGGACCGGTCAATCAAAATTCGGCAGATCATGTGTGGTGGTGTGAACCATCTGTAGGCTACATGAACAAAGGAAAACAGTCATCTGCATGATACAGTGGGGTATGATCTATGTGAAATGGTTAAACTTGTATACAGGTGAATGTCTAGAAAAACACATAAGAGATAGGTGAAAGTAATTGCCATTGAGAAGGAAAAAGGGACTAGGTGACTGGTAACCATGGTAAAGGAAGACATTTATGATTCACCAAACCTTTTATTATGATTTATGTGACATGTGTTAAAGCAACCAAGGAAGAAACTTTTTCTAACACGACAACGAAGTCCCCGCTTGCTTAACCCACTAAATTTCGTAATTCCCTAGTCAATACTCTGATGCTTTGTGATCATTTGTGGGCAGGGAGAGTGAGGAAGCAAGGAACCTTCCTACATATGTGTGCTTGGCTATGCTTGGTTGCTTTAACGCATGTCACATAAATCATAATAAAAGGTTTGGTGAATCATAAATGTAGTCCTTTACCATGGTTACCAGTCACCTAATCCCTTTTTCTTTCTCAATGGCAATTACTTTCTGCCTGCCTGTTTCAATCTTATTGCAAGCAAGAATACTTGCTGGGATATGTTTAGTGCCCTCCTGTTTTTGTGTTTTTGTATCTTTTATTGGAGATCTCATTGTTGAAAATGCTTCCCCACCCCATGCACGGTGCTGATATGCTGTCTTCTGTCTCTAAGTGCACGGAGGACGTTGTAAGGTTCTTCTGGAGAAATGAATGTGCTTAGGCTTCAGTTATAGTTCTCCTGGCTGTTGGTTCAGTGTTGATAAAACAATACTGTGTATGAAATAAGATGTCTTCACAGACATGAGTAAAAACAAAACTACACATTGGTCAGTTGTGTATGACTAGTTGCTCTCATGAAACTGCCCCTGTATTTTTCATAAGAATGATGGTTCTATAAATTATTTGCTAATTCAGTGTTTGTGGAGACTTCAGGAATCCAATTGTAAATAACAAGATTCCCCCTACTCGCCTCCATGAGTGTGTGTTTTCCTTCATCCTTGAGAATATATTAGACACTTGAAATACTCTACAATCTTCTAATTTTTATGGTAATTCCTAAACAGATATATCCAGAGAAAAGGTGGGTGATCTTATTTCTTTTATTGTGTGTGGTTGGGTGTATATGTGTTGTAGTATATGCAAATCAAATGTATATGCAGGTATGTGTACCCATGCAAAGGAAGCTCTTGGGTATCCTGCTCTGTCACTCCATGGCTTATTCCCTTGAGATGGTCTCTCTAAAGCTGGAGCTAGCCTGGCATCCAGAAAGCCCCAATAATCCTCTCAGTCCTGCCTCCTGCCTCTAGCACTGAGGTTATTAAGTCTTTCAGCCATGGCCAGCTTTTATATGAGTGCTGGGGGTTTGAACTTAGGTCTTTAGGCTTACATGCTAAGCCATCACTTTGCGAACCTGTTTGCCTATAGGAGAAATATCCTTTCTAGAAGGAACAGTCATTTCCTATAGTGAAGACCTCATCCTTTGCAGAGTTCAGCCCTGCTGGAGTGTGCTGAAATACAGTGGGTTTTGGTGAGAAGGTAGGGAAAACTGGAATATGCCTGGGCATGTACTACTCAGATTATTGGAATCATCATCCACAGGAACGTGTGCTGGAACCTGACAAAGGGCAGACATCACAGTGCAAACCCACACAGCTTGTGGTTGGTGAAAGACATTCCTTGGCTCAATCAAAATCCCTGTCAAGGAGAAACACCAAGGACAGAAGCAAGGGTGACATCAGAGTAGCCAGCATTAAGAGGAGAAAAAAGACACAGTTACCAGGGTGGGGTACTCATAGTCCATGGCCGGTAGCAGAGGGTGTAGCTAGAGTTTTCCTGCCTTGCCCACAGTCAGGACAAATTTTTGTCACCCATCAGTCCCACAGCCGCTCAGACACAACCAAGTAAACACAGAGACTTATATTGCTTACAAACTGTATGGCCGTGGCAGGCTTCTTGCTAACTGTTCTTATAGCTTAAATTAATCCATTTCCATAAATCTATACCTTGCCACGTGGCTCGTGGCTTACTGACCTCTTCACATGCTGTTTGTCATGCGGCGGCTGGCAGTGACTCCTTTTGCCTTCCTGTTCTTTCTTTTCTCCCTCTCTGTTAGTCCCGCCTATACATCCTGTCTAGTCACTGGCCAATCACTGTTTTATTTATTGACCAATCAGAGCAATTTGACATACAGACCATCCCACAGCAGAGGGCTTCATGGCGGTGTTAGGACTGTGACAGCATGAGTGGGAGGACACCAAGGAATGACTTGAACCACACATTCAAAAGCTTATGGGGTTTTATTCATTTGGGGAAATCCAGGTCAAATGGAAAGCAGGGAACGACACCTGGAATCCTGCAGCAGGGACTGAATCAGAAGAATAATTTGCTAAAGCAGGACTTCAGAGCACTCATTAGCTCTTGTTTAGTTTGACCTGGAAAAGAGAGATTAACTTGCATTAAAATTAATCTATGCTTTAGAATATAGCTCCTATTTTATCTTCTCTTTCAAGGAGAGCAGTGTTCATCTTTGGAAGAGTCAACTTACCTTTTTGACGGGGTTTTATGTGAATACTGTTTTTATGTCATTCTCCTCTCACTCTCCTGCCTGTTGTTCCTCCTCTCTCCCTTCTACTCCTTCTCAAAACCATGGCCTCATATTCTTTAACTACAGTTGTTACCCACATGCTCAGATTGGCTAACTTATCCCAGAGACCCTGGAGAAGACTGAGTCTCCCTTTCTGCAAAACCATGAATTGCCTGTAGCTCTTCTTCTAGGGGTGAAGCCTTGTGAGAATCCCCCCATTTCACTGGCATGTCAATTGGTTTTGACATTTTTTTTAGGTCTTGTTTGGGCAGCCAGCCATATTGTTCAGATCACCTGGGTGAAGCTCTCCCGACACATAAAGAAGATACTATCACATGGCACATATCCAGTCCTGGTCCTCTGGCTCTTACAGTCTTTCTGCCTCCTCTTCCTCAATGGTCCCTGACCCTGAGGTGTAGGTGTTGTATTATATATGTATCAGTTAGGTTAGATACCCCATAATCATTTGCTTTCTGCATTTTGATTATTTGTGACTTTCTATAATGTTCACCTATTGTGTGATATTTTGATTGCACTCTGACAGTAAAACTTGCTTTGAGTCAGAGGGTAGAGCCAGTCATTAGCTGATCAAAATTAACCATAGAGGATTTGGAGGATTGAGGACAGAGAAGAGATTGGAAGTAGTAAGGCAGGACTGAGAGATGATCTCAGGCCGTTTGGATGGTGGAACAGAAGAAATAGGAGGTCACTGGTGGCTTCTCTGCTGTTTCTCTGATCAGTTTCTTATGCTGATATCTGACTCTTGATTTTTTATTGATAAAGAATAATTAGATAAATGCTTTATTCACAATATCCTGCAAAGAGAAACTTCTTTGGTGAGGGATGAGAGCCACATTTATCTGTGAGTATAATGGCAAGTATTTAGAATGCAGTTGGGTACTATATTAATTTAGTGAAGTAGCAGTAGTGGGTTCTCTTTTAGGGTCCATGCCCTTACCAGCTACAGATAATAGTCTAGGTTTCCAGTACCAGGCACGAATTCCCTCCTACTAAGTGGGCCTTGGATCCAATTATCAAGTTGCTTTGTAAAAAAAAAAAAAATGAAGTAAAAAAAATAGTTGGGGATGGATTATAACATATTTATGGCATAAATAATGAAGTTACTTATGGGGCATGAATTAAGTCCTTAGTGAATGTGTATTGTTGACATGAGTGTGACCATGTCAAGGATCTACAGTTTGCTGAGGGTTTATCATGCCCATGGGAATGGCAAAGACTTTGTCAGGTCAGACTCACAAGAATGGCAAAGCCTTCCCCTGGTCCATGTACAGATATTGACAGTGTGTACAGAAAATATCAACCATAGCTTTCTCCTCCCGGATGTTTACAGCCTAAGATTATCCTCCTACAGAAAACACCTATTGCAATTATTAGCTAAACCTACCTCTTTGTTCAGCTAATAAGATAATCTGTGCCCCTCCTTCTTGTTAAGTCCTATACAATATATCTGAACCCTTGACTAAGGTGTATAAAATAAACACAGAGTTTCTGGCTGCTGGTAGTGTGTCTCCATCAGAGTCTGCGGCCCACCAGATCTCAGCTTTTCAGTCCATGTGTCTGTCCTTCTTTCAATCCTTTGTCTCCCCAGTCAGGTCAAGTCCAAACTGTGTGGGCCATGACAGTTGCTAATAATGCTGTGGACTATTTAAAAATCTTGAGTGTGGAAAGTATATGCATCTTCATGAGATGTTTTCTTCTTTTATGTTTTCTAACAGGGAAATGGTCAATCATAAACATGGTCTCATGGCTCAATAAGCTTCCTAAACAATTATGGAGATTATGAAGATAAAGAATGAATACAGACTTTTCAAGTATGCTATGTTATATACTTCAGAACAGTATTTTTGTCAACGCCTCTGAATTTCTTCATTGCCAACACAGAGAAACATAGCTTCCATGAAAGTCACATGGCAGTTGCCCTTCGAATCAGTGTTTGGTGTGGTCTATTTCAGCATTGTTACCTGCAACTTAACTAGAGACAAAGGCAGCCCATGTACCCAAATTTGAGTGATAAACATAGCATTTTGAACAACAGATATTTTCAGCAGTTTAAAATGAGTAATAAAAATGAACCAGATACAATTAAACTGAAATGAATGCAAATGTCCCTGCCTTGTATCTTTAAAACATTAAATGTAAAATGCAGGCTTTGGAAATTTATATCTACTGAAAATTAATGTAAACTTTTAGTTGTTTGGTATAACATGAGAGCACTTATAAGGTGAAAAGTTTATGAAATATGGATTCCCAGAGTAGAAACTTGTATCCAGATCGAAGAAAGGGAAGTTCAATATTCTCCAAACTCAGTAGCCCATATCGAAAACTTTAGATTCTATTTTATTAGATGTTATCAAACTCACAAACATATTAGGTCATAATTCTGAAGAATAGTCAGAATCAAAACAATTGGGAATATTTAATATGGAAAAAATAAAAATTTGAGTAGTATACAATAGCTGTACTTGGATATTTGAAGGATGATCATGTGGAAGAGGTTTGTTCTCTATACTTGCATAATAATGTGCTAAGCAGATTGTTAGAACCTGACATGCTGAGAAGAGATGGTGACCCAGGTCATGAAGAGTAGCTGAATTAAGGAGGATAGACAACAAGAAAGCATAAAAGGTCTCCAAGACACCGAGAAGCAAGAGCATGTTTGCATTTTGAGACAGGTTAGGCTGTGCTGAGGAAGAAAGTTCTACTATCCTAAGATATTACAAAGAGGTGAGAGAGTCTAGACAAGGTAAATACTGAGACTGTGGGTTTTGACTACAAATAGAACTTTGAAGAATGTTGAGACACTGCTTGATTGCTTTTGCAATTCCTCGTATAATTAACAGGAAAGCTAGAGTCTACAACCGCTTCAGAAATTTTCAAAATTCTAATCTAGAATTAGAGCACAAAGAAAGACGATGAATGAGTAAAAGAAACACTGTAATAAATTATAAACTGGAATTTAATTAGCAGAGAAGGCTAAGCAGGGAGAGATTAAAAATATCTTGCTTGATGTAGGCTTTAGTTGACAAAGCTCTAGAAAACAAGTTTGGAGAATATTCAGAATGGAAATATGGTTATCATCCTTACTTTGAACAGCAACTGGACCAAACCTCTGTATTTACTCTTGCTATTTCATAGCTTTTTTTTTTCTTGTAAGTAGTGGATATTAAAAATTGAAGAAATTGTGGACTCAGAATAGCCAAGTTCATGTGCTAGCAAAGGGTGGATCTATTTATTACCTGCTGTGAGGAAGAGACAATAGCAAATTTAAGTGGAGTCTACAGGTTTCTCAACAGGAATCACTTAATGGGTAGTGACCTTATTCTCTTCATTGGCTTTGCTATGACTGTGTTCACTATCTTTCCAGATTTTTGTCTTATATCAGGAACTTGTAGTCTGACAATATTTTTATGTCTCTTTATTTATAAATACAAAAGACATTGCTAAGACAACCAATTGAGGATTAAATGGCATGGGAGAGTAGAGACTGGAATAGAAGGTCTGAATCGATAACCATGGGCACTGTCACCCAGCTGGGGATGTGCAAGTCTTGATTCTGCTCTTTACAAAACTGTATGGCTTGGTATAGATCACCCAATACCCCTGTGTGTCTTCCTTCATCTATAAAACTAGCTACTTCACAGGACTGTTGAATGATTAAACAAATCATTTTGTAACATTGCCTATTACATGGCAGATAGTCAAAGTATGTTAAAATTTCCTCTTCTCTGTGACTCATATAGTCACTCTGTCAATCAAGTCCACCAGCTTCCTTAGGGTTCAGCCTCCTTCTCTCTAAATTCATGTCATTGGACCGGATGCTGGCAAACTATCTTTCTACTTCCTCTTAGTCATTGTTCCTTTCAATAGCCTACCAGTTATATATAAATTACCTATTTTGTACAGTGATCATTTCTAGAATAATTAATCATATAGATATTTTACTAGCTTTAAGAATTTATAAAGTACAAATAAAATGCAAAATAACAAAGAGATGTAACAACCATGTTGGGTGCTGTGTGATAACTTTGTACACTTAGTACAGCATCTAAGGTTCAAAGAAGGCAAAAAGAAAACACCAGGATATAAAGGAAAGTACCATGGGTAGGATTATCACAGAATGCATACACATGAAAACAAAAGGGTTTTAAGACTAGAGTGCATATGTAGGACCCATTGGCTCAACATCAGTAGTCACAGCACTCAGAAGGCTGAGGCAGGAGGATCACCGACAGTTCCAGGCTATATAGTGCAACCCTGTCCCAAGAAACAAAAACAACAAAAGGGAAGGGGTAATATAATAGATTAATGTGGTAGAGGGTTCTCATAATAATAGACAACCAGGTTTAAAAGCAAAGTTGTGTTTGTTTAGGAGCCTTCTGAATTGTTTCCTGAAAAGCATGAACAATTCTTTTAAAAAGTCATTATTTGATAATGGAGTACATGAGTATAATATGTTTTGATTAAATTTATACCCCATTCCTTAACCTTCAATTTCTCCTATCCACCCCATGTTTTCTTTTCCAATTTCATATCCTCTTTCTAAACTCCCTCAGTCCACTTATTACTGCCAGTGTGTGCTTGAGTGTGGGGCCAGCCACTGCAACATAGCCTATCAGGAACTACATGTGAAGAAAAGTGACTCCTTTCCTCAGCAGCCATCAATGGAGGGAGTTAAAGACTTCAGAGAAGCACCATGATCTCAGAAAAAAATGAGCGTGTTAGAGAAAGAAGAAGGAGGAACTCTCAGATAAGAGGTAACAGCAACACACCTGAAAAACTGTGCCTTTTTTTTATATATCATTTTTGATATTCACATCCCCTGGATCTACTCAGTACTGGTTCCTACATATGCCCTTTTGCCTTTCTACTGGTGTTTCAGCTGGATAGATCTCTTCTATGACTTGTACATGTCCTTCCCAAATCATGTCTGGAAACATTAATTTTTCAACGTGTTTAATATGGGGAGCTGGGACCTAGTGGAAGATGTTCAAGTCATGGGGCTTTCGAAAGCGAATGAATGCCTTTCTCGGAGGAATGGGTTAGCTATCACGATAGTGTCACCATTACCCGTTAGTGTATGTTCTCATGTCCTCACTCCCCTTCAGATTTCCACAATTTTATGAAGTTCCATGAATCCCACAGCAGATAAAGCCACCAGATCTTGACTAGCCCAGTCTCTAAAACCATGAGCCAGCATAAGCCTCTTTCTCTTTTACATCACTGGTTCCTACATCAGGTCATAATAACGAAAACAATCTCCTTTGCATAACTCTGGGCTTAACATAGCCCTTTCTTCTTATAGGGCTCGGGAGAATGAGGAGATCGGCTGCGTGGATCTCTCTCACTGCAGTAGCCCGTCTTCCTCCTAATCACTCCCCTCCATGAGACTGTAGCCTTGTTTAGCTAACCATTACTGGGCAGGTGCTACTATGACTATATTGAGACTCTTTCCTTCCATGGGGATCTGTGTGGAGACCTGAGCCTGCAGAGTAGCGAACCAAGTCAGGCAAGAAGGAAATCCGGTTCAACACCCGTTCCCATCTTTCCTGGCAGAAACAGGTATGCATCCCTTCCACTGAAGAGACAGCCCAGCGTGATGAATATTCCTGTTTTCCCTGATCTTCTCTGTGAGCACAGTGACCCCAGGCCCTCTACACATTCCTACCTGTAATTTTTTCCTGTAAAATGCCTCTGGAGGTCGTGAGTAAACCTCACAGAAACCTCAAGCTCTTCTTTCCCTCCAAGCCTTATATGTATTATTAGGTCTTTAGTATTCCTCTGTCTTCTACCCTTTCTAGGCCTCCTGATCCTTTTCTATCTCTGAAAATGAAGACTATGGCAACCAAGGGAGCCTTTTGTAGTAAGAGCAGGAGACCACAGGAGGAAAAAGTTATCTTTGCTAGTTCGCCCGAGTTTTCCCTCCCTCAAGTGTTCTTCCATCCGACCCTGATCAGGTTTGCGTGCTGCTACCACAGATATTTTTAAATCGAGGATGTAGCTTTCATATTTCCTGAGAAGGTAAAGATGGAGAGATTTGGAGAGTAAAACAAATGGTGCCCTTAAAAGAGCATGAAGTTGAGAGCCCGAGGGAGCTGTAGGCATTCAGAGTGTGGGTAGTTGCTTATGTGTGACTGGTACTTTTCTTGATTTCTGTTTTCTCAGTTGAAGGGGGCACAACACCGGACAGGTGACATGTCAGAAACAGATGCTCACCTTCTGCACCTACAGCAGCCCCTCCCCACTGCTTATGATATTTGCTGCCTGCCATTAATTTGTTATCTATTCAAAGTTGCAGCAGAAAATAATGTCACTGCTGATTTTGAACTTTTGACAATTCTATCATATTACCTAATTTTGAAATATATGATTTTAAATGGTCCTAAAATATAATGTTCTGTTCCTTATTTAAAATATGTCAAGCATTTTGTGCTTCTGATACACTTTTGAGTGCTCCAGATGTCAAAATATTTTAGCAAAGACCCACCCACTGTGATGTTTTCTTCACCATCTCTTCAGGAATGACATCTCCAACGATCTTTTCTCAGAATTCTTTTCCTATCCCTAGCAAGACCAGTCATAATTTTCCCCAACTGTTTCTAGAATGTGGAAGACTCCAACAGAACGCTGTCATGGTTTGAAAATAAAATATTCTCCTAACAGGCCTGTGTGTTTGAAGGCATGGTCCACAGATAGTGTTGTTAGTTCATAGTGATTAAATTCTATGGTTGTTGATGCCATCAGTGGGGCGATCTATTGAGGAGTTCTAAATGAATGGGCTATGAGGAGCTGGGTCTTGTCTGGAGGAGGCAGGTCCTCAAAGCTGCCTTTGAAGGGTCTGTCTTGTCCTCATCTTTCCTTTCTCTTGCCCTTCTTTCTGGTTACCATGAAGTAAAGAACTTCTCTCCACTATTTTTCCACCAGACACTCTGCCATGGTGTTTCAGCCTTACCTCAGGCCATAGCAATGACCTCAGTACTAAAGGGGCTGAGACCTCTGAAACTATGAGCCAAATAGCCCTCTCTACCTTTAGTTGGGTCCTCTTGGGTATTCGTCACAGTGGTGGCAAAGTGACCAATACAAACACAAACTTCATTGCAGCAAAATGGTGTGATGTGGCCTTTGCCTTAAAATACAACTACTAAAATTGCTATCAGAAATTGTACCTGAAAAATAAGTATTTTTTGGAGCCACGAATACTCTTCCCTTAGTATACATCATCAAATATTGCAGGCTAACTCTGGAGCCAGCACCTAAAATTTCTTCTCTTAGAGATAAGCTGTGTCACCTTGAGCGAGTGATGTAACTTTTCTGTGCTTCATGGCCAATGTGAATTTCCTCATTTTTAAAATGAGGCTGATAAAAATGTTATTTCTGAGAGAGTCCTAATGATTAATCAATTTAATACATGTAATACAATAAGAAGGTGCCTGGCATATAGTTGGTCCTATACAAATAAATCTGCTCTGCTGTTTGCACAGTACCTGCCTGACTGCATGGTTATAATTTCATACATTAAAAAACTTCGATTCAAGATGGCGGAGACAAGCAGACGCAGGTAGGCTTGTGGCAGCGGCCCGCGGAGGTGGACGGGCCCGGCGGCAACAGCCGACAGGGACATTTAGACCCGGTGGCAGCTGGCGGAGACATTCAGGCCCAGCGGCGGCCCACAGAGGTGGACAGGCCCTGCGGCAGAGATAAGTAGACGGAGGTCAACAGCCCAGCGCTGGTGGCCCACAGAGACATTCAGGCCCGGCAGCGGCCCACAGAAGTAGACAGGCCACGCGGCGGAGACGGGCGGACGCAGGTCAGCGACCTGCGGAGGTGGACGGCCCGGTGGCAGCGGCCGACAGGGACATACAGGCCCAGCGGCGACCGGCGGAGACATACAGGCCCGGTGGTGGCCCGCAGAGGTGGATGGGCCCAGCAGCAGTGACAAGCAGAGGTGGGTAGGCCTGGGCGGCAGCCGGCAGAGATATACAGGCCCGTTGGTGGCCCACAGAGGTGGACGGAGCCAGCGGCAGCTGACAGGGACATACAGGCCCAGCAGTGGAGACTGGCAGAGGCAGGTGGGCCTGTGGCGGCAGGCCACAGGGGTGGACAGGCCCGGGGACAGAGAGGGGCGGACTCAGCTTGGAATGGGGACGCCCCTAGCCCCAACACCTGGGGAAGAGGCTATCTCCGTGGGTCGGAACCAGGGCGAGTCTGGACACTCCGTCTGGGGACAACCCAGGGCCCATCTGCTGATCCTGTGAAACCCAACAACTTGGAGGTGTTGGTGAGACTACCCTGCTCAGCTGAAAGCCATCTGGGAGAGGATTCAGATGCCTACAGTTTGAAGTCTGAAGAAACAAGATCAGCTGAGGAGTTGACAAATGAACAAAACGTGACCTAGGAACACAGAAGAAGGCGCTACCCAGCCACTAAACCAGATCACCAGAATCATAAGTATATACTTCACCGACTGAAATCAGCTGTCCCTGAAGAAACAGCCCAATAGCACCAATTTAACCAAGAACCCCTACTAAACCAAGACTAAAAATTAGAACAAGAGAGGCACTCTCAGACACAGACACCACCTGCACCGCACAGAGGAAAAGATGAGTAGACGCCAGTGCAAAAATACAGGCAACAACATAAAGACCTATATGGCAACATCAGAACCTAGTGATTCTACACCTGCAAGACCTAAACATACCATGACAGAAGAAACAGAAGAAATCAACCCTAAAAATGACTTTAAGAAGATGATAGAGGCCCTTAAAGAAGAAATAAAACATTCCCTCAATGAGGAAATAAAAACTTTCCTTAAAGAGGAAATGAAAAACTGCCTTAAAGGGGAAATAAAAACTTTCCTTAAAGAGGAAATGAAAAACTCTCTTAAAGAGGAAATAAAAACTTTCCTTAAAGAGGAAATGAAAAACTCCCTTAAAGAAATGGAAGAAAAAACGAACAAAAAATGGGAAGAAATCAAATCAATCCAAGAAAAAGCAATTAAACAGATGAAAGAAACATTCCAAGATCTGAAAAATGAATTTGAGACAATAAAGAAAACACATGCTGAGGGAATGCTGGAAATAGAAATCCTGACTAAACGAACAGGAACTACAGAAACAAGCATAACCAACCGATTGCAAGAGATGGAACAGAGAATCTCTGACACTGAAGACATGATAGAGAAAATAGATTCGTCAGTCAAAGAAAATACTAAAGACAAAAAAGTCGTAACACAAAACGTCCAGGAAATTTGGGACACCATGAAAAGACCAAACCTAAGAATAATAGGGATAGAAGAAGGAGAAGAATACCAACTCAAAGGCACAGAAAATATATTCAACACAATCATAGAAGAAAACTTTCCTAACCTAAAGAAAGAAATACCTATGAAGATACAAGAAGCTTATAGAACACCGAATAGGCTGGATCCAAAAAAAAAGGTCCCCTCGTTACATAATAATCAAAACACTAAACACACAGAACAAAGAAAAAATATTAAGAGCCGCAAAGGAAAAAGACCAAGTAACATATAAAGGTAAACCCATCAGAATAACACCAGACTACTCAATAGAGACTATGAAAGCTAGAAGATCATGGACAAATCTCATGCAGACACTAAGAGACCACGGATGCCAAACCCAGACTATTATACCCAGCAAAACTCTTAATCACCATAGGTGGAGTAAACAAAATATTCCAGGATAAAACCAAATTTAATCAATACCTGTCTACAAACCCAGCCCTACAGAAAGCACTAGAAGGGAAAATTCAACCCAAAGAAGCTCAACACAACCATGAAAAATCAAGCAATAGATAATCCCACACCAACATACACCACAGAAGGACAACACAACACAACCACAAAAAATAACAGGAATTAACAATCACTGGTCATTAATATCCATCAATATCAATAGTCTCAACTCACCTATACCTGGAGATCTCTGAGCAGGCTTCAGATTTTGACAGTTGATGAAAGATACGACAAGCATTAATGTGTGGGTGAAAAGCTTGGTGAAATTCTGAGTGAAGTTTTAGTTAAAGTTGGTTGAACTTGGGATTGACTGGGAGGTCAAAGATTTAAAAAGCAGAAGATTCTCTCAAGACACAAGTTGTGTGATAATAGTGTGTTTTGTGTGTGTGAATGACAATTTGTAAATGTTGAATTCTAGACTTCGACAATCATTGTCAGTGCAGATCAAGCTGATGTTGAGAAAGATGCATCACAAGCACAGGCTGGAGGCTGGGGGCTAGATGGTTTTGAGGAAGAGGTCTTGGTGGACTCTTTCATGGAGCAAAGGGAAGCAATGCCTTCTGGGAAATGAGCTAAGTTTTAATCTAGTCTTTAAGATTTGAAGTCGAAAACAAAAATATTAAGGAAAGGAAAACCTAATTGATCTTTGAAGTATTGTTATGTGGAATTGAGTGGGACTTTTGAGGCTTTTCTTCCAGAGAACAAGGACTTGGCTGTCAGGCCTATGTTAGGCCTAAACCTTGGTGCCATGTAGTTGTACTTAAATCATTTCAATGGAAAGTGTCTTAGTGATTGGAACTTCTAGTGCAGTTTGGAGTTCTTCCATTTGAAAAATGTGATATTTGCATGGGATTGTTTGAATTTTGTTTTCTAGTCCCTCCCCATCACCACCTCATAGTCTGAAGGTAGATTTTTCTTTTGATAAAGGAACAAAAAAAGTGAACATCTTGTTTGTAAATGGGTATCTAGTAGCTAGTGGTAAACTTGAAATGGTAGAATTCTTTAAAGCCTAATTCTAGGTAGCCTTAAGAAAACGTATCTTAATTATTTTTGAACCTGTATTCACCTTGTTTTTTCAAATATCTTAAGTTATATTTTCTTTTTCAGAGCTGCTTCTTATTTGGGGCTATTTTTTTTAATTGAGGCGTAATTCATAAAAGGGTATATTGTTTTGATGAGACTTTTTACAACTGTGGCTGGATGTCTTTCTTTAGTCTTCCAAGAAGGACCATTTTACTTTTTTAGAGTTACTTTTTAAAGTCATGAGATCAACAACTTGGACTACTATGCATGTAAGTGCTAATGCAAATTAAAGCCCAAGTTGACCTCCAGCAGCAGTTCATTCTATGTTGACAGTGAGAGAACATTTTGCCTGTTAGGATACTGTTACTCGTGGACTGAAATGCTGAAGAAACCCCTCCCCCTATTTTGTTTTTTGCAAAAATCAAGGTATATTCTAGGGTTTCCTGGTTGACCTCAACAGATAAACTGAGATGATAGTTTTAGTTCAGAATTGATCTGAATGTAGATTTACAGTCTACGTGTACAGCTGGCTAAGTGAGATCGCTTTCACAGTTCTGCATGTATCCCATCGGCTCCCCATTAGTCACTGAACTCTTAAAACTGGTATTGTAACATTACCACAATGTTTTGCGCCAATTTTATAAACTTTACAGTGCAATATGTGTTCCTTTTCTGAGGCAAACCAAAGGTATATTTCTCAAGGTTCTGCTTCTATCAGCAGCGTTGATGGAGGATTTTTTATACATTTGTAATAGATAGAAATAAACCAGAAAAAAAAAAGAAGAAAAAAAAAAGTGGTGGAGGAAAAGGTGAACACTGCAAGAATACTCAAAAGGGCTGAGAGTTGCAAACGCCAAAAATGGCTTTGCATAGTAAATGGAATAGAACAGCTCTGAACTATAGCTTACTTTTCCTGGTTTGGTCTGACAGAATGATTGAATGCTTTTGTACAAAAATCAGAGCCTTAAAAACAAGGATTTGGTGAGATTGTAAAATGGTGTGCCACTTTGGCAAAACAGTTTGGTGGTTGGTCAAAATGCAAAACATTGTAACTCTGTTACTCAACAATTCTACCCTTAGGAATATATCCTCAAACTACTGAAAATGCACCTATGAAACATGTACATGAAGGTTTACAGCAGTGTGTTGCTAATAGTAAAAAAGTTAAAACAACTCAAATAGCTATCAAATACTGGAGAGAAATAAAATGTGGCTTATTCATACAATAGAATATTATTAAGACATAAAAATGAATGAGAAACTGACAGATTAAATGACTTTGGTGAACCTTCATAATTTCATTTGTAGATCTTTCCATTTCTAATTTATAAATACATTTGGGGTTATAAATTATAAATATACTGCCTCCTGTCAACATTGTATACTTCTATTTGATGATTTCTGTGTCAAACATTATATGGAAATGTTTCCAAGTATTTTCTGTATTAACTGTGAATGAATAGAACAAAATAAATTGCCTGTGATGGAAAAAAAAAAAACTTCATTAAAAAATACTGACCAATGTTTTCTCAATCCCTGAATTCAATTACTATAAATAATATGGGTAAAGAACTTATAAGAATATGTTTATACTTATTCTACTCCTTGGACATGGACTTGTTTGCATACAAGATGGGATACACACAAGAGTTAAGTGTTTCATGAGCAAGTCTTGTTTTGCTACTTAACAGCACTATTAACACGAAGTACTGTAGATAAGTCTAAAAACTGGAACCTGACATGGTGTTTTGAAAATCAAATGGGTCTGAAGCGGTGGTTCTCAGCTTTCCTAATGCTGTTGAGCTTTTAATACAGTTCATTTTGTGATGCTGAGACCTTTTAATATAGTTCTTCATTTTTGTGGTGACTCTGAAACCATAAAATTTCTTTTCTTTTTTTTGCTACTTCATAACTGTAGTTTTGCTGCTGTTTTAAATAATAATGTAAATATCTGATATGCAGTATATCTGATATTTGCGACCCCCATGAAAAGGCCATTCAAACTTCCAGAGGAGTAGTGGCCCACAGGTTGAGAAACTGATGTAACCCCTAATTTTGGTGGCGTTTAATAGAAGTACAGTGCTAATGGGAAGTTTCCTCCCCCTTAACTGTGATATGCTCAAGAAAGACATAGCTTTTGTCACGGTGTTTGCTCGCCCTGTACAAACCAACAGCTTAAAGAGAAAAAGGATGTCCACACCACAACTGGGGAATATCCAAAATTGTAGCCCACAGAATGAACACACAAGTCTTGATGGGCGTAGTAAAGTGGGGGCTTTAAACATTGTTAAGGGTTTCTCTGTGTAGCTTTGCACCTTTCCTGGAACTCGCTTTGGAGACCAGGCTGGCCTCAAACTCACAGAGATCCACCTGCCTCTGCCTCCTGAGTGCTGGGATTAAAGGCGTGCGCCACCACTGCCCGGCTTTCAAAATTGTTTTTAAACAGAGTTAAGTACTACAGGCCCTTATGATTGCATTGTTACTTAGTAACTTCCTGAACCCACGTGAATGCATCCTTCTCCTATGGCAGCCAACGCATAGCGGTGCCCACAGAGAGCAGGATCAGTCCCTTCTTGCTGAGTACATGAATGGCAAGGTGCAAGCTTTCAATATTTAGCCCTCCCCTCAAAAAACCAGACTCTCAGAGTATCCATGATGATCCTGCAGCCTCTCATTTTTACCTGTTAAGGGATTTTTATTCAGGAACTAAAACAAAACCTGCAAGTCTTTCTTGAAGCTGGTGTCATAAAAATTATTTAATACCAGCTGCCCTGATAACAAATTCACAACAGTAATTGCTACTTCCCCCCATAGTGGTTTGTTTATTGCTTTGCAGTCAAAACATATCAAATTCTTGTCTGACTTAGACTCTCGCAGTGTTCACTAGAGAAATTCAGAGGATTAGAAGCTACTTGAGAAACACGTGCATATAGACCTTGACTAGATGAGGAGAGAGAAAAAATGCATTAGTCAGACATCATGTTAAGATCAAGAAAATAAAGTTATGGATGACATCAGATAAAACTGACTCAATCAGCACTGACCACTTGCAATTCAGTAGATCAATCCATCTTCCCCAAATTAATTGAAAATCCAATAAATGCACAATGTGCACAGATCAATTGCTTTCCATTATAAATTACCTGAGCCTAGTGGAGTTGAAAGATTGTGGACCAGAGCTTCACGGCTCTTATGTAGAGTGATTTTCATGAGTTAATATTTGGGACTGAATTTATGTGTCTTTTCAGATCAAGAACATGACATAAATTGAAGTGATATTTGTTCTTTCACAGAAGAGAGTTCTAGCTGGTAAAATACCACTCCATATAAAGTGTGTTCTGAGCTTAGTAATTGTGATCTATACTGTGGTCTTTAACGTTAATTCTTAGAGAATTCAATTAATACATGGAGAATGGGACTTCTTCTGGACACCATGTATGAATTTCCATTTTTAAAGAGTCAGGCAGGGTCATTTTAGGATTGCTCTCTCTTGCCACTAAGTTTCTTCCCTCTAGTATGATGGCTTTCATCGGATCAAACTCCCAAAATATCTATTTTATTGTGTCCTTCCCATGCTCAAACACTTCCTTTGGAAGTGAAGGTGTCCTGCAGCTGGCTAAGAAATCATCCGTGTTTTAAGTCTAAGCCTGAATCAAAAAGATGCTGCAATTGTTCTGATGGTCCAGTCCAGTTGTGCTTACTTTCCTGTGTCTGTAGGTTTCCCACTTCCTGCCACTCCAGGGTGCTCCCCAAATTAGAATGGCCCTACACCCACTTAATAAAATTCTTTAAGTACGTGTTTACTATTCAGAACCTCTGTTGCCCTATTCTGGACTATGATATTCCAAGGAAATCACCCCCACCACCCCCACCACCCCCACCACCCCCACCACCCCCACCACCCCCACCACCCCCACCACCCCACCACCCCCACCATCCCCGCCACAACATCTTCTGTGAAATTATTGGGATGATTTTCACCATCTTATCATTACTGGTTAGTTATCCCTATGTGTCTGCTTTCTTTTGAAAATTATTTACTAGAACTACCCAGTCTTGAGTAGATAATGTATTGTGAAGGCACCAAGACCTACATTTGCATGTATGTTTTCATGTGTTTAATTTTTAAGTTAAAGATGAAGCTCCATTATTACATAGCTACTTAGATTCCTTTTTTAATTTTTCAGCTTTGGCAGTTTGTGTTTTTCAAGGAATTTCCCATTTAGTCCAAAATATTGAACTTTTGGTATAAATTTATATTGTAGGTATTTTGGGTTTTGGAGTCTGTTTTCACCTTTAAAATCACTGATCCCAAGACAGTGAGATGGATCAGCAGATAAAGGTAACTGATGCAAAATCTAATAATCTGATTTCAGTCCTTAGCATGCACATGCACACACACACACACACACACACACACACACACACACACACACACAAGTAATTTTAAGTCATTGAATCTTTTTCTATAGCATTTAATTTGCTTTTGAGCTCATTCGGTGGATTCTACATTTCAATTTTAGCTCTAAATGTCACATTGGTGCTTTTTCCTTCTTTGTTAAGGGTCTCCTTTAAATTGTGTGTTTGTAACTCTTAGCAGATGTTCTAGCCTCTCATTAATGCTGGTATCTATTTCAGATGTTTTAATTATTGCATTTTATTTATTTATTTGCATGTATGTGGCGGGGGTGTTAATATGTATGCATGGAGGTCATCAGACACTTTTTCAGGTGACAGTTCTGTCTTTTCACCATGTGGATCACAGAGAACTCAGGTTCTCAAAGTTGATGACCAGTCCCTTAACTCTCTGAGCCATGTCACTGGTCCTTCTAAGTCTTTTTCTATTGATATCTATTTTGAAGTTTTGGTTATATCACAGCTACTTTCTTGTTTGGTTTGTTTGTTTGCTTGCTTGTTCTGGTTTTTTGAGACAGGGTTTCTCTGTGCAGCCCTGACTACCCTGGAACTCACTCTGTAGACCAGGATGGGCTCTAGTTTAGAGATCCACCTGCTTCTGCCTCCCGAGGGATGGGATTAAAGGCATGCGCCACCATTACCCAGCCAAGGTACTTGGTATGCTTAGTAAAGCATGGACGGTTTGGCAGTTTAACTGTTGACTGGATTTTACTGTCTTCTCCCTCTTAAGAGTGCTGAGTTTGTTTTGGTCAGAACGCAACTTACTTGAGAATCAGCTTGGTATTTTCATCATTTGATTTTCTAGTTCGTGGGGGTGGGGGGGGGAGATAAAAGTATCTTTCACTGTCTGCTAAATGTAGGCTGCCTCCCATATCCTGACTTTCCTGTGGCCCCTTCAGAATGGTCCAGATGTGTATCTTCATACCCTCTTGTTACAAGTTAAGCACAGCCCAGCTCTAATAGTTCCATTTATAGATACTTGCCAATTATCTCAACTTCTAGGAGATTAAAATTTGAAGATGCACATGTGTTTCTGCTTAGTTCCGTGAACGCTCAGCACTGTCCATTCCTCTCCACAGCACTCAGTCATATGATTCAGGATACCATTACCCTCAAAGTTGTGGTTGGGGAGGTGTCTGTGTTCTACCTGTCTCTCCTCCTGCCTGTGCCTCTGCAGAGAGTTTGGTGCTCGCAGGGTTTCGTTCCTCATGTTTCATTCTTGGAGTGCTGCCTGTGATACCCATTGTCTAGCATCTGAAACATTATCACATCTGTTTTTTCCAGCTTTCCAGCTCTGAACAGGAGGCCTAATCCAGTATTGGTTGATTCATGAGCACCAAAAGTAGGGAGTAATATTTCTCAGACACAATTTCTGTCATTGGATTTTAACAACTTGAAGAGACTGTCTTGTAGATAAACGATTTCTAAACCAACTCTCTATGTAGCAGATGCAATTTTTTGTTTTTGTTTTTGTTTTTCGAGACAGGGTTTCTCTGTGTAGCTTTGCGCCTTTCCTGGAACTCGCTTTGGAGACCAGGCTGGCCTCGAACTCACAGAGATCCGCCTGGCTCTGCCTCCCAAGTGCTGGGATTAAAGGCATGTGCCACCACCGCCCGGCCAGATGCAAATTTTTTAAAACTTATAATAAATTTATTTTTGAATGTTATGTATATATATATATATATATATATTTAGAATGTATATGATAAGATTTTCTTTTTTATATTAAACTCTACTGATATGTCTTACCATTGGCATAGATACATGCTAAAGAGAGTAGTAGTATTGCGTGCTTATCTTATTTAATTTTGAGGGCATTCCCCTATTCTTTCTGAATCAATACTGTCCTCTGCGTTCTTCCCTTCTGCTTAAAAATTCTGCTTTGCTAATTTCTTTTCTTCCACCCATAACTTAAGAGCATCCCCTTGTCTCTGGACGTGCTCACTACTGAGTTTCTGGTAGTGCTGATGACTCCCAGATCTAGATACTGATATTTTTATGGAGCTCAACCTTCTATTTTGAGCTTGACATATGTGTGCCTCTACTTTATACCACTGAAGACATTTACATAATGTGTCATTAGATGTTTGGAATTCTCATCTCCAAAATTGACCTCATTCACAGAGCTAACTATTTCTGCCTTGCTCATATCATGTTAGAAATTCACTCAGCTCTTCAAACCCAGAAGCCAGGAGTTATCCCAGAAATGTGTCCTTCTATTTTCATATATACATTCGTGATTTTTTTCTGTATCTCTATTTAAAAAATCCAATAGTTACAAATAAGTGAAAACACATAGCTTTCTTTTTCCTGGGGTTGCATTAATTTGCTTACTATGATCATTTTCTATTGCATCCGTTGTCTTACAAACAATATAACTTCACTCTTTATGGTAAAAAAAATCTATTATGTATATTTCCACATTTTCTCTATTTTTTTGTTGGACACATAAGTTGGTTGAATAATTTAACAACTGTGAGTAATATATAGTAACGATTGCTGTGCAAATATTTTTATGGTGGTTTGGAGTCCTTAAGTCTTTCTCCAAGTTCTAATACATAATCACTGCTGAGTCATGCAAGTTATACCTTCTCTAACCAAACTGACTCTTCCTAGCTCATCTTTCTATACCAATTGTCTCCTAATGCATACTGGTCTATAATTTAGCACCCAACCCATGGCACCTTCCACACTGTTGCCAGATCTAAGCAAGTATGATATCACTTTCACCTGTTCTGAGTGACCATGGTAAAGAAATTCTCTATCCCATTTATTTTGTTTGAGCATTTCTTCCAACAGTACACAGAAGCCAGGGCAATCACCATAAATGGCACCTACAAAAATGTCCTTAACATCTCAGAAATTCTCTCCTGCTTATCTTGACACCACCTTCAGTATGCAGGCATATAATACTGTCATTCCTTTGGTGTGTCCAATGAACACATGGGAAGCTAAATGGGGATTTGGAGTAGGGAGTGAAAATAAAAGCCTCACTATATTATTGTACAGGAATGTCAACACTCCTATGTTATTTTAATAGTAGCTCCACTTTCATAGACTGCATTTGGCCCAATAAAAACATCTTGACAATTCAGAAGAACCTAGAAAGAATATTGTCATTGGCTATAAGCAATACTCCATTGTACTCAATTGGCTTTGCAGTAGAGAAGTCAAGGGAATGAGAAACATGTGTTGTATATTGATCCCTTTGCTCTTATGTCTATGTTCATGTGTGATACAGTTTGAATGAGAAATGAGGCCCCTCCATGAGCTCATATATTTGAACACTTGGTCCCCAGTTGGTGGCATTGTTTGGAAAGGTTATGGAAGCTTTAGGAGGCAGGACATCGCTGGTGGAAGTATGTCACTGGTTGTGGACTTTGATTATTGCCTGACCCTGCTCCTTGTTCTCTTGCTCTGTTTTTGTTTGGTTTGGTTTGGTTTGTTTCAAGACAGGGTTTCTCTGTTTAGTTTGGAGCCTGTCCAGGAACTCCCTTTGTAGAGCAGGCTGGCCTCGAACTCACAGAGATCTGCCTGCCTCTGCCTCCTGAGTGCTGGGACTAAAGGCATGCGCCACCACTGCCCAGCTTCTCTTGCTCAGTTTTCTCCATGATGATAAAGTGTGATCTCTTTGCCTCCTGGCTGCCCAGGTAGCCATGACTTCCAAACCGTGGTAGACTATAACTACTGGCAATGGTCGAGAGACGGCAGGAACTGACCTACTCTGGTGATGGGATGGCCAGACACCCTGATAGTTGTGCCATAAACCCCATCCAAGGACTGAGGAATCTGAATGCAGACATCCACGGCTGGGCCCCTGGTGGAGCACTGGGAGTCTAATTAGTGAGAAAGAAGAGGGTTTATATGAGCGAGAATTGTTGAAGCCAAGGTTGGATAAAGCACCGGGACAAATAACCAAATGAATGGAAGCACAGGATCTATGAACCAAAGGCTGAGGGGCCCCCAACTGGATCAGGCCCCCTGAATGCGTGAGACACTCATTTGGCTTGATCTGTTTGGGAGGCAGCTGTGCATTGGTGCCGGGTCCTGGGCTCGTTGCATGAGTTGGCTGTTTGAATCCTGGGACTTATGCAGGGACACTTGGCTCGGTCTGGGAGGCCGGGAATGGACCTGCCTGGACTGAGTCTACCAGGTCGATCCTGGTCCTTGGGGGAGACCTTGATCTGGAGGAGGTGGGAATGGGGGGTGGGTTGGGGGGAGGGGGGGGCGAGAGGGGGAGAACAGGGGAATCTGTGGCTATTAGGTTGAACTGAATGGTGTTGTAAAATAATAATAATAAAAAAAAAACAAAACTCTTTGGAACTGTAGCCAAAATAAAGCCTTCTTTCGCTAACTTGCATGTTGTAGGGCATCTTATTACAGCAGCAGAAATGAAACGTGTACAATGTGTACACACACGTGATCACTCCTCAGGAATTATTTGCCATGGGTAGTGTGTTCGCAGTTCTTAGAACTGCGTGGGAGCCCTGGTTTCCATTGCGTTGGAATTAAAGGCATGTAGCTGACACTGAGGCAGTGTCCACTTGGTTACTGTAGCCAGCTCGGTGTTATAGAACTAGATTCCAAACAATTTGGCAGAAACTGTGATCAGAGGTCACAGAAGGATAGATTAAACACAATGCCTTTCTCTTCTCCAACTTTCTTTTCTCTTCATTTATTTATAGGTGTACTTTCTGCTTTCTCAGAAATGCTTTTAGAATAAAATATCTGGCACAACATGAAGTTTAAACCTTCATCTTGGAGACTAGAGCACATGCTGGAGCAAAAGCTAATTTAAATACTGAGATAATTTTTTAGTTGGACGTTTCTCTCTCCTACTAATCCACCAATTATATGTGAGTGAGAAAGTAGAAGGCAGAAGCATAAAGAAATATGTAGGGGAACAGGCAATTAAGGATGGGAAGAGGCGATTAAGGAACATTTGTATGTTTTTTTCATCATCTAAAAGCTAGTAAAATGATGCTAACAGCAACATGACAGGTTAGAAGCTGAGCTGGTTCATGCTAAGAACATATTGGCTATTCTGAGATCAAATACAGAAAGGAATGTGCTCTCATGGGCCAGATGAGCCATCTGGAGAATCACTGATGTGTTCCCAGCATGTTGGTAAATTATAATGAAAGCTGGTCCTAGAAGCAAAGAGGGAGATGAAACACTAAGCTGAGAGAGAAGAGAGAGATCCCTACCTCCTCTTAGTTGTGGAAGAAGAGTCTTTGGGAGTTTGCTTCTCAGGTCTGCAGTCACATAAAGAAAAGGAAGAAGAATGAAGAGATGCTGGAGGAAGATCATACTGGCTCAACTATAAATTTAATATGAAGTGATGATTTTTGATAAGCTGTGGTACTCATTAATGGGAGCTGCAAATATGGAATTGGTAAAATTGTAACAGGTTTTTAGAGGTTTAAAAAAAAAACAACAAAAATCAGTGAACTTAGAAAGAAGCTAGGGAAAGAGAGAACAGAATGTCATTCCTTCCTCTTAAACTGTGTTGATATTTGCAAAAGCTCCAACAGAGCAACAGCGTGGCACTCTCTGAAAGGAACAAAGAGACATGACAGACCAGCTCTGCTCTTGATGAGCCGTGAAATTCTATATTAAAAATGAATAAAAGTCATGATGCTAAATCCGATCCTTTGCAGCCGTGATTTGCTTCTCAGACAGGCCTTCACATTACCAATTACCAGATTCCTGCAGGCAGGGTAATGTTTTCAAAACAGTCGCTTTGAGAAAAGGAAATACGAAAGCGAAGCTATAACCTTGAAAAGAGTCACCTTGATAAAGAACGTGTCTCCAGTCATGCATGACCGTCCCCTGGCTTTATCTTTCAAAGGACACTTGTTTTTCAGATGTTTCTGTGGGATGTAACATTTAGTATAATGAATAAGTATCACACTGTCTTGTTAATCAGGCATCCAAAGTGTTTTCATTGTAATTATGGCAATCCCAAATCAGCTGCTTCTGGAATGGAATGAGCAAAGAGGAGAAGGAGACGATAAAGCTGGCAGGGCTTGGCACAGTACTGGAACCATATGGATGTTCAGAATCATGGTTAATGGGAAAGCGAAGATTATGATAACTTTGCAATGGAAATAATTCTCACTGAGTCTATGCATTAATCAAATGGACCAAGTTCTTTGAAAATCAAAATTATTACCTTTATAATAGATGATACTATTATATGTGTTTTATATATGAAGTAAATGGCTTAAAAAGCATCATGGCCATGGAACCTTGGTCAACAAATTGTGGAAGGGTGAGGCAAGTTCAGCTGAACCTAAGCCCCTATTCTTGCCTACTGTCTTCTCCTCAGAATCTCTTCAGTTGATTAATAATGAAGTGCCATAGAGTATGTTAAAATAAACTGAAACAGGATTATAAAATTTCAGGCCAATCAAAGAAAACAATCTACATTCTACTTGTGCATTTTTTTTATATTTTTCTAGACAGTTTTGTAAATCTAATACTTTCTATGACAACCATTTCCTGGTTTCTGAAACCCTTTTACGCATCTTAGATCAATTGCTTCTTATAACTTTCCAGTAAGATTAAGGCAGGTCCCCTGGAGCTCAAGGAGACCTGCTGACTTTTATGTATACCCAGAACTTTCAAAGTGAAATTTGGATGCAAGCCTTCAGTTCCATGTTTCTATGCCTTCCTCTATATAGATCCACTGACAGATTTGAATTTTAGCTCAAAATCTGTAAACACCACTCAGTTATTCTGAGTCTACAGGTCCCATTGTGGTATTCTAGTCTATGAATTCATTAAGGCTTAGCCAATTCAGTTTTCTTCTGTATTTTGGTCTGTAGGATACAGTAAGCAGTAGTGTTGGAGATTCTAATAACTGTTGCTAAATGTTTACATCTCTAAAGCACTTGAAAGACATAAATGATTTATCTCCAGCCAACCACCATACATGGAAAGAAAGACACTCAGATACTGCTGAAAGCCTTTGCCATTGTTCGTCACATCCTTCAGAAAGATATTTGTACAAAATGAACACATATCCAGCTGAACAACACAGAAGATTCCAGTGGGTAAAATCCAACTGTAAGCAGCCAGTAAACACATCTTGACTACAGTACCAGATAGTTGGTAAATGCTGGCTCATTGATCCTATGGTTACATTTGCTATTTTATAATGAAGTGGTTTATTCTGTTTTAATCTGATCTGAAGCCAATACTTTGATGAAGTAACATGTGTATTTATGGATAGAGGACATCAGTGCAGCAACAGATGGCAAAGAATGTGGCTCATATGTAAAACTATGACTGTGTAAGTCATAAATGAACTATTAAAATATATGATAGTCTAAATTAGATCATCTACAAGTCCCTTTACTTGAAAAATTTAATAATGAAGAAGGAAAGAAACATCCACTAGTTAAAAATTCATAAAGTAATAGTGTAATGTGTCTTTTTTAAGACTCAGTTCTCCTCATGAATAAGGAACACCAGTAACATCCACTGACCCTCAACATGGGTTGAGGAGGGAGTATAAATGACTGATAGATTTGAGCAAGTTTCTGATGGGTTTCTATTTTTCCAGATCTTCTCTCTGAGAAAGATTCATCTATATTCCTGTGTATTCAAAACTACAGATGCACCACTGGGAAATTTTTGCTCATTAACTTCTAGCCTGTGTGGCCTATGACAAGATGTCACAATTTTATAACAAGTAAAGATATTAGTTAATGAGCATGTATTTTATAATACTTGAGTATGACATATATGCAAATTCCATAGGCACCTTTATTAAAAAATTAATGCAAAGGGCATGCAGAATTGGAGCCTAGGAAGGGGGCTCACTAGGGGAGAGCACTTGCTGCCCAAGTGTAAAGATATGAGCTCAAACCCACTTGAAAAGCTAGGTGTGGCTACACAGGCAATTGTAAGCTGTGGAAGTGCTGTGGAAGACAAGCAGGAGCTTCACTGGAGCATTCTGTCTCTCACCTTAGCTCAGGTTCGGTGAGAGACCCTGTCATAAGGAAATAAGGCTAAGTGTGATGGAGAAGGACACCTGAAGTCTCCTTCTGGTCTCTGTGTGCACACAGGCATACCTCCCCCAACATGTGTGCAAACAGAGCACGCACGCGCACACACACACACACACACACACACACACACACACACACACACACACACACCTGAAGCCCACCTGGAACTAAAATCTCTGGATCTAGTAGAGTGGGGATAGTTCTGATTGTCACGTGATGAAGACCATTTGTCTTGGTTTGCATATGAAACATCAACCAGAGGCTTCTGGGGCTTCGGTTCTCATTCCAGCATCACTGTTTTGAGAAGAAGTAGAAAGTGCAAAAGAGGAACTCGGTGGAAGGAAGATCCCCGAGGGTGCGCCTTTGAACGTTACCTTGTCCATCTGTGGTACATCGTTCCCCTCTCCCCTTGCTGCAATAAAATGAACAACTTCCATCGCCAAGATGTTCTTTCTCATCCTGACACAGTGGACCACAGACTGAGACCTCTGGAAATGTGAGCCTAGATAAATCTGCCTCACTTTTAAAACCTTCTTTCTTGTGTTTATCATGACTAACATTTGATGAGGAAAGGGATGAAAGAGATCCTGGCATAGCAGCTGGTTTATAGCGCATGCTCAGTAAAACACTCAATAATGCGCTTGCTCTTCTCTCATCACCAAGTTGGCCGTGGTCGGTCACACTTCCACGAGAAGGTGCTTTCAGGTGTGTTCCTGCACTTTGATTTCCATTTTAAACTCTTGATCTGGGCTGGAAGTGCCACTTGGGCCACAACTCTTGTCCAGTTCTCTAATGAGAACAGGAGCTCCTGAGGTTCAAGTATCTTCAGATGGGACCACTGTAACTGTTTCTGTTGGATTTCCCTGTCAGCTCAGACTTCAGATACTGTGCCCGAAGTCCTAGCTCTCTGTTTCTTCCCTTCCCTTCCCCAAAAGAAATGCTACTATCCAAACCATGCCCAAACTAAGGCCTTACCTCATAAAAAGAAAGCTTCTAGTCTGTTCTTTGATTGCTGGAAGGTTAACTTGCTCTCTGCTTCATCTTTCTCATCTGTGTAATAGGAATTACCAGCCCCAAGTAACCTCTTTCACTAACTAGATATTGTCACAAGAACCCAAATACACATGATGCTCTCACTAGGACCATATAGCCGGAGACTCCTATTAGGGTCAGAGTTGACGGTGATGACCTTTTGATATTGTATTCTATTGCTTTTTGACAGACAGTCCTAGGGAAAAAAGGGGGTTGCCCATCGGCCCTATGCTGACATGCAGACTGAGAGCACCATGCCTAAAGTTTGTGTTGTTCACCCTGGCTCACTTCTAAAGATACCTTATGAGTTCAGCTGTCCAGGTCCAAGTAAGGCTTGACTTCCAGAGTACTGATGACACCCAGGCGACTTGCAGTGATGCAGTGTGGCAAGAATCACCTCAAGAATGTTCGAGGTAACACCCTTCTGTGTGTCAAACTGACCCCTTGCTTGAAGCTTAGATTTGGATCTTGCTCCTCTGTCAGGATAGATAAAACCTGCGTTTTCATTCTGCTTTGTTGGGAGTGTCTTTCCTCTTTCCATGCTTAACACATCTATATATATATATATATCAGCTTCGCAGACCCACTGTAACCTTTCCAATGGAAAGCAAATATCTTCCTTTTTAGCAGCTCAAAGCTGTGGCTTTGGGCAGGGGCTTACTCCAAGTGATGTATTTATTTTAGCATCTTTAACACAGTCACCAGACCCGCCTCGCTGATGTTTTTTCCTGATACTGAAGGCAAAGGCCATTTGAGAATAGAAAAGCAGCTCCCAATCTGAGCTGAATTTGCCTGGAGATTCTTGGTTCACTCTGCTTAGATGACTCACTTTACAGTAAATCCCGAGTCCGTGGTCAGAAATGTTGTGAGTATGAGTCAGACAGGAGAAAGGCTTAATAAAAACAACAGGCAGCAGCCCTGGCGCTCCACGTGGCAGCATCATGAAATCTCAGGCCCTAATAAACTGGCTTCGGAATGGTCTTTCTGGGAATAGCTGCACGCTGCAGAAGGCTCGTTCTTCCTGCAGATCCCTGCCTGCTTTCCGGAGAGAGGGCTGTGGAAGCAGGAATGGCATGTTCTTGTATTTTAATCACTATTGTGGCAACACAGGGTAATATTATTGTAGCATCCAGCCGGCTGACGAGAGGAGATTAAACACGATTTCCACCGCAATACATTAAAACTCCGAATGAGCCCGTGGAGCTGTGGTGACCTCCAGTGAACCCTGGCTTCATGACTCAGAAGCAAGATGCAGCCAGGTTGGGACCAGGATGGCTTTGGAGAAGAAGCAGGCTCTGGCTTTTCTGCCTCACTGAGCTCTCTGTGCACAGACCCAGAGCTCCTGGCACAAAAAGAGAAACGGGTGGAGAGTCTCATGCAGCACATTATGGAAAGAATCCAAAGGAATTTTATTTTAAATGAAAAGAAGTGTTGCTCATAATGATCTTAAACCCCAGCGATCACCAGAGGTCCCTTCTGAACACCCGAATATCTCTTTCGAGCACTCATTGTGTGCCTTTCAAGAGAAATCCAGAGGACGACCTTGAAGTCTCTTTGGTCCCTTGTTTTTTCCATGAGGCAGATCGTATTTTTGTAGTTTGAGTTCAAGTCTGCCAATTTGCATTAGCATATCATCTGCCTGGTTACCAAGAAAATGTTCCTGAAGAAGAAGAAGGAAAAGAAAAAAATGGAGCCAATTCATGGTCATTAAGCTTGCATCAGGAGCATGAATCAGCAGTCTGAAGGTGGCAAGGCTGAGGTTGAAGCATGCCAGGGATCTGGCACAGCCTGTAGGAGAGCTCTGGGCTGCCCTCTGGAGCGTGTTTGACCACATCTTGGGTACACAGCAGCCACCCTCCACTAAGGAAAGGTCTGGGAAGACCTAAGACACGAGAACTTCCTAATGCCCACAGATCTACATTCCCCGACTTCTTTATCAACCAATTGTAAAAACAAAGGGAACATTTGACAGTAGTATATGTCCATGAATCTTTGCACTTGAAAGAGCTAGAAAGTCATGTAAAAATATAATTTACTGTGATTTTCTTTAAACATGTTGTATCATTGGTACAGAAAGACAATACTAATGGAATGGCTGGCTTGTGTGTGCATGGAGATGTGTAAGAGTAACAAAATAGCTTTCATCTGCTGTCATTCTTGTATATCCCATGCCTCTGGGCAATACCTCTGGGCAATGGCCCCTGCCTCACAGTAAACACTCTGAAAATGATTAGCAAATGTAGCGCCTTTCCAATGGAGTATTCTCCAAACACAACTCACAACTTCTCAAGTGAAGAAACTGAGGCACAGGCAGGTCAAGGGCCTTCTTCAAAGTGGGTACTTGAGGGTAGAGCTGGGCCTTGATCCCACGTCTGATGTTTCAGTTCTTGACTGGATCAGTTAGCAAGGCTGTCAATCAAAAACTCTGTACCTCTTGCTGTAAGTTTATGCGAGGTCACTGGGCTCCATCATTGCATCTCTCTGGGAGTCTGTGATCAGGGAGCAATGATGAGTCATAAACCTGTAGAAAGCTTCATTTCTAGGTGCTGCCTAAGGAGTCAGAGGCTGAGAGCTGAGAGGAGCTGCACTGATAAGAGTCTACACAATACAGCTCAGGTAGAGATGGAATGAGAGGGTGCCGGCAGAGCCACCGAGACTCAGGCCACCTAGATACTCACAAAAGAGCACCTGCAGAAGGAACAAGGCAGTGCTTGAGCAAGACGATGCATTCTGCCTTCCGTGCTTGCCATCCTCACTCTAACTGAGCCTTCTGTAGCCGTCCCTGGTGATACTCTGACGTCCATACCTTCAAGGTGGCCAGATTATTTGGGTCGCTCTATCTATAGTTAGAATGCTGGTTTTTTAATGATATCCTATTGACTTCTCAGATGCAGTTCATAGGAACTTATTTCTGTCTGGGGTCCTCTGATGTCACAGAGGTTTTCAAATTAGGTAGCCATATTTTAAGTCTCAGAATGAACAGACACTAAGAGCCATTGTGTACTGAATTTAGTATTCAGTACATTTCCTCTGAACTTTAGGAAAGATGCGATCTTTTTGTAGACTTCAAAAGAATTTATCAGCATATCCTCTCCTAACAGACAGTCTCCCTGTAATACCAGACTCTTACACGAGAAAGGAGAAATAAAACACTGTGAAGCTAAGCCATATGTGCCTTAATCTTGACTTTCCACAGCAAAGCAACTTGATAAAATGTGACTATAAATCATTGAAAACTTTCTTAAAGGTAGTAAAATACATGTCATTTGAAGGGAGAAAAACATGTCCATCATAGACGTGGGGTTGTTTGTTTAATGGCTCATGGGGCTAGAGAGATGGCTCGTCTAGAGATGTGCAGTCAAAAGTGCTTGCTACACACCCAAGTTCTGTATCTAATACCCACATCCAGTTGCTCACAACTGCCTGTAACCCCAGCACAGGGAAATCTGACACCTTCTTCCTGCCTCCACAGTGCACCAGTGTGCACTGTAGCTGAGGTTTTCCTGACCCTGCCTGGCTCCCACAGCCCTGAGGCCACTTGGACCCAAGTAAACACACAGAGGCTTATATTAATTAGAACTGCTCAGCCATTAGCTCAGGCCTACCGCTGACTAGCTCTTACATTTAAACTAACCCATAATTCTTATTTATGTTTAGCCACGTGGCTTAGTACCTTTTCTCAGTTCTGCCTTCATATCTTGCTTCCTCTGTGTCTGGCTGGTGAATCCTGACTCAGCCTTCCAGTTCCCAGCATTTCCCTCTCAGCTCATCCCACCTATACTATACTTCCTGCCTGGTTACTGGCCAATCAGCATTTTATTTATCAACCAAATCAGAGCAACACACACTCACAGCATACAGAACGACATTCCCATCAGTGCACATACTGACAGGCAGACACAAATACAAACATGTCATCAAAAATAGAGAAAGTATTTTTTTTAGATAAATTGCTTTTTTTTAACATTTATTTATTTATTATGTATACAGAAGAGGGTGCCAGATCTCATTACAGATGGTTGTGAGCCACCATGTGGTTGCTGGGAATTGAACTCAGGACCTCTGGAAGAGCATCGGTGCTCTTAACCTCTGAGCCATCTCTCCAGCCCCCAAGTATTTTTAAATGACTCAAAAAAGTATACGTGAAAGCAAAGATATTTCATTAGGTGCTTATTTATTTAAAGTGCCTACCCAAATTTAGTAGTCACTGTAATGGCATTTTCTCAAATTCACTTTAAAGTTTCAGAAATGAGATACAACAATGAAGGCTCCATCATCATAAATGATAGGGATTTGGGGAGCAATGATTACAGCACCATTCCACGAAAACCCACCTGCAAGCACACAGGTGATCTTAGCCAGGTGTATTGACTGGGACAGAAGTGAGAAACTGGACTATGCTGCAGCCTCTCATCTACTAGACCTTTCCTGTGTCAGAGCACTCAAGCCAAGGGTATATGGAGACAGCAGAGTTTACAGCAAACTGTCAGTGGCTCTAGCTACAGCGAGATGAAAGTCATTTGACTTGATGAAATGCGTATGTGTGTACTCTGGGACATTCGCTGTCTTCATCTATAAACCAAAAAATTCATTGCTTAAAAGTCAACCAAGCGAGATTGGACTACCATCATGACTGCAAAGGACTTTTATAAACATGAATGCTTTGCAGATGTAGCTATGATTTTTAAGCGGTCATTATTGCCATGGTGGCCTACTGTGCTCTGATGCAATTGCCATTCTGTTTAAATAGGAAAGAATACTCAGTGTGAAGACTGGTTGAAACATTTGGTGGATGTATATGATTTTTATAAGCATCAGTCAAAAGTACCATTTGTCCTACTACGGTAGGAATGGATGAGCCAGGCAGAGAGGCAAAAGACTTGGAGGCGGGGGCTGGAGAGATGGCTCAGCGGTTAAGAGCACTGCTTGCTCTTCCAAAGGTCCTGAGTTCAATTCCCAGCAACCACATGGTGGCTCACAACCATCTGTAATGAGATCTGGTTCCCTCTTCTGACCTGCAGGGATATGTGCACTGTATACATAATAAATAAATAAATTTAAAAAAAAAAAAAAAAGACTTGGAGGCAATGTCTGCTGGAGACGCTTGGCGGGAACTCTCAAGCCAACCACATAGAATTCCATGTCTGCCTTTGCCTTCACTTCCTAAATAACTGGGGAGATACAATTGTGTGTGTGTGTGTGTCAGTGCACACAAGCCAGTTTAGTGTTCTTTTGCTTTTATATTTTCACTGAAAGGAAAGCTAATAGAGAACGAGAAATAAAATGTGTTAAATCATTTAGGAAGAAGTTGGAGGCACTAGAAATAAACTCTGTGGGGAGAATATAATATTGAAAATAAGGAAGAAGGTGAATTTTGTTGCCAGGGAAATGAGGAACAAATCAATATGAGGTAAAGTAGGTGCCAAATCAAAGGAAAGAGGAGAGACGGGAACATTTTTTGGACTTGTCAAAACAACTCATTATTATACCATCTGTGCCAAGGTCTTCAGAGTCAGTACATTTATTTATATTTGCTCACCAGACCACTATAACTACTTAGTATCAGCATTCACCTCTCCCAAAAGACAAGCATTGCTAACCTGATAGATATTCTGTATTCTGCATCAGCTGCCGCACTTGGTCGTTTAAATGCTTTACTTGAACCATGGCCCTGGCACAGGTACCTCCAGGCTCACAGTAGAGTCCTTTTTTATATATATATAATATTCTCATTGTTATTTAGTGTATTTGAAGCAAGGCAAAATCGCTTGCATTCAATATAATGGTACACACCAGTAATCTCACCACAGGAGGCGAAGGCGGGAGGATTATAAATTATATGACTGCTTGAAGTATACTGGGGAAGGGGGTGGGGGAAGAGAAAGGGGAGGTGGGTATGAAGCAGGTACAGGGCAGGAGGAAGAAGGGAAGGAAAGAAGGAGAGAGATGGGGGAGGAAAGGAGGGAGGGAGGAAGGGAGGGAGGGCAAGGGAGGGAGGGAGGGAGGGAGAAAGAAAGAAAAGGGTTACTTGCACACTAGCCTTCTTCAGGGTCCAGAATCTATTCACTCATGCCTCCCATTATTAGTAGTGCCACCCAGAAATTTCTGGAGAGGTAAAGTGACATTCAGCTCCCTCCTCCACAAGATCATTGCGTAATATGACATCAAGTATCTCTACAATTTAGAAATTCTGTCTTTGGAATTTCTACTTCTGTTATTTCACGAGTGACAAACATCTAATAAGACCTTAAGACTGCAGAACCTTAGCCACAGATGGAACATTAGGTAAGGCCCACCTTACATTTTGCAGATGAAAGAACTTTGGGCAACACAGTTGCTACTTGGCCAAGGTCACACATTGGTTACAAAGAGGCAGAATAAAATTTTCCTTTGCTGACTCCCAGGATCCCCTTCTTACTCATAGCACTCCCTTCTCCAAATAATAAAACACTACAGCTCATGCACTCTCATGTTTTCAGAAGCCTGATACTTTTTGGTAACTGACTTTTTGTTTTATCAGTTCAAACTTGGTTGAAACGTGTATTTTTATATTAGTGGCTTTGAGATGTTTTTTCAGATACTGAGAAACATCATGCACAAAGACACAGTGTGCAGCATACTTAATGTCAACTCTACTTGCTGCCAGAAGGATCAAGAGTGGAAAGAAAGCTGCACACAAAAGCTGGCCTGAGAACAAATCTCCAACCTGCTTGACTTGAGAAGTCCACTGAAGATAAGTAGACGCTGTCCTTCTAGACCAGTGTTAAATGGGTAAGGTTCTTTGTCATCACACTGCCTAGTGACTTAGCAGTTCTACATCCCAAGAGCTCTCTAAATGCCCATAAAGGACTCTGGAAGATATAAGGAAAAAATAAGCTAAAAGTTTATAGTCTTTGTGTCCAGGAGGAAGCCATCTTGCAGAAATATCAAGAATCATGAAAAAAGCTACACCTTACAATTGTCATTAGTATTACTACATTTTATTACAGTTGTCTTAAGGTAAGTTGATACTTATGTCCTTTTATTGCAGATTATCCTAACATGAGTTAATATTGTGTCCTTTTGCATATAGGATAAATTTACTTTTGATTAACCAAACTAATTTATAAAACACAAATTCTTATAAATATACTTGACCTCCCCAAACAAGTGGCTATAAGAATAATGTATTTAGTGCTAAAATTTCTATAGCTGATAAAGAGATTGTAGCATTGTTCCCTATTTATACGATACATTTTATTTAGTTTTATGGGTTGCAAGAGTTTCCAGTTCCTAAGACCTAGGGCCCCGTAATGAAATGCTACATTTTACAGGACTTCTTTGTTGTTGTTGTTCTCAGACTATTCCTTGTAAACTGAATAGCCTGATAAAGATACTGGTGAAGCTCTCTACGGAACTGTGATTGGTTTTAGCTGTATTTCAAAGATGATGGCTGAATAGCAGTCTTTCCTGATAGCTTCAGCAGCTGAATACTCCAACAAAATTGGTGTTTGTCATCAAATGAGAGTAGGTATCTGGTTCTTCACCAAATGATAGCTGATTTTTCTTCCATTGCTTGGTTTCACCTAACACTCAGAACTTACCTCACTGGCCCCAAAAGAAAGTCCAGTGTCTATAATTGCAGGGCAGACTAGGCAATAAGACATATTTTCCATGCTGTCCCACTGATCTAAACACCACTGAGTTGCACTGCCACCAACAGTTAAGAAAAATGCTGTTCATTCTCCAAATGTGATAGAATGGACTCTTCTTTCTCATGGACCCAAGAGTATGCACACACACAAAAATATCCTTCCATTCCCCCTTTCCAACAGACACTTAGAATCTTCTTGAGAGGAGTGAGAAACTTCAACACCCTTCTCTTTCACTGTATATTCTGCCCTATGAAGAAGAGTGCTAGTGTTAATACTTGCTTGTGTCTCATCTATTCGCTTTGAGCCTTAATATCTGAATATAAAGCCAGTTATCCACCAAGGTGAAGGACCTGTTCAATTTGTGTTTACTGACCTAGAACACAAGTGCTGATGGAAACCAATATATAAGAGAATTTTATTGACATCTACAGTGAAAATAAATTAGGTGCTTGAACAGAAAGTTGAATATGCCATCTACTTTGAGGAATCAAAAATATCCTATTTCACCTTGTACAAAGTCAAAGCCGGGCCACCAGTGAATCATTCAAAAGTCTGTGTCAATTGATAATAAATTATGCGTTGACACCCTGAATGAGAAGTAAACATCTCTCTAATCCTGCTTTTCCATTGCATTTATTGCCTGATTTAAAAAAAAAAAACACTTCATTTTTGTTTCATTCAACTCATTCTAACAGAAGATTCTACCCATCTATGCTGTGAAAGCAACCAAGGTGAGTAACAGAGCCTTGGTCTTAGAGAGTGCTGTTTGGGCTTAATAAAGAGGAGACTAGTGTGTGTCTAGGTATTCAATTCTATTTTCATGTTGTCCATCAAGGAATTTTTAGAAATTGAAATGGGACTTCATAATATAATTTAAAACGTTTAAATATTCTTGGGTATGGGAGATAAAATCCCAGGAGAAAGTATGATCTGGGACATCCAAGGTTATAATAAGAGGGTGCAGGGTCAAGGAGATGCAGGACAACAGTCCTGGGCAGGGATCATCACTTCATTCACCAAGTGACAGAAAAATGACATAAGCCCAGGCAAATGAGGTTGATTACTATGCAAATGCAACTGAACCCAGTCTCTGCTCCTCTAAACATATAGCTGCCCTTAAGCATAGACTGTGTAGAGACTCTGGGAGCCACCACAATCTAGTCTAATAGTGCTTAGTAATGAGCAGCAGCAAACCTCTGAAGAAGTCTTCTGTGGAACTCAGGATCACAGAAAGCTTCACCATCTCTCAAATAAGTCTTGAGCTAAAACCATATGATGATCATTCTATCGCTAGTGTTTAGCTCTTATTCAACACTGACCATATGAAGTGGATTATTAAACACTCAATTTGGAAGCTCTGTTTTACATTTTTATACAATATCCTATTTGTTTCTCATGGCAGCCCTGTATGAAGCAGACGCAATTATTTCTCTCATTGTACTAACTGAGCAAACATAATCTCCAAGAGTACAAATGACTTTCTGGATCGTATATAGCAGCAGCATAATTAAGAGGACAGCATAGCTCCTTTCCTTGGTCAACCCAAGCCTGACAACCTTGCAAAATGGTGCATGGGTATTTTCAGAGTCTGTGCACGTGTGGTTCGACAGCTTCTGGGAAAATAAATGTGAAAATTGCTTGGCTTGCACGGGGTAGAAGCATTTTTTTTTTATTTCCTGAGGTGTAGGCTGTTGACAGAAACTGGACCCTGGAGAAGGGAAGCGCTTGATTTAACAAACAAACAAACAAAACCTAACCTTCATGGAATATTCAGCTTTCTTGCCACTAAGTATGAGGGCCTTAGAGGCATGGGCGGACTGGCCATGGCTCAGGCTTTACAGAAATAAGTCTCTACATCTGGCCTATTGAATGCTGAATATATTGTTGCCTGATAAGATGAAGGCATGGAAACTGGGGTGCATGGTTTCCTTGGAGCTTTCACTCCTGTGGTTACAGCACAATGCCAATTGGGCCTGCATTTAGGGTTGACAGGAATTGATGTGAATCTGTTCAAACAATTTTCCTGTAGCATCAGTCAATTGCACAGAAAATGTAAGCACTCCTGCAACGAGAAGTCTGGCACCCATGCTGTTACTTGGATAATAAGTATGTGTGTTTTCCCGATTATATTTGGGTAAATGCTAAGGTCCAGGCACTGAAGAAGAAGAGAAAGTCAATGGGAAATTACCAAAGAATTGGGTTTGCCTGAAGCAAATATCATTCCAAATAAAAGAGGAGGAGAAACAGCCAAACTCATTTTGCCACTGGAGTTCTTTGGGTGTTTAGGCTCTGTAATATACTGTTAATGTGATTAAAATGGAGGCATTCAGACTTAAACGGTTGTTAAAATAAATTAGGGACATCAAAATTGGCAGGGTTTAGGTTTTGGAGAACTCCATTCTGTCAATCTTCCCTGGAATTTAACCACTCCAATATTAAGCTATTGTTTTTCGCGATGTGAAACTTGGCAGAGAACAAAATGAACAGAGCCACAGCTTTGGAGAGAAATCCACTGAAACTCAGCAAAGGACTGCTGTCTAAGAATGCCTTTCTTAGAAGACCTGAGCTAAAACAGCTATTAACTAGGTAAATCATACTAACTAAATATGTATCTCTCACATCTGTGTTCTTTGCATGTTTTTCCTTTGTGGATGTGTGCAAATACACATTTATGGATGTACATAAATGCCAACTGTACCATTAAGGTGTTTATAATTGCTGGTGGAATATTAGCTGCTGTTTATTTTTAGAAGTCAATAAGAAAGTGTTAAAAGCCAGCAAATTGCATCAGAAATATGTTTCCTGATTTGCTTTCAGACACTACATGCATGTAATCATGTTGTATATGTGCACATACACCACTCTGATTTATTCACATGCATGCACCTGCACATGGAGACATTTTGGATGCCTGGGGAGCAAGCAGAAGGCTACTCATTAGAGTGGGGCTAGCCACTTTAGGATCTGCCAAGTCTCAGTCAGTCTTAGCACTGTCTACTTCGTTAGATTTATAAAATTATTTTCCCCTCCACCTTCTGCGTCTGTCTGTGAGCATACTTTCATTAGGATTAATTAAGGATGAGCACCCACCCTAAATAGGTAAGTAGGTAGCACCCTCCATTGGGCTAGGGACTGGATAGAATAAAGAAGAAAACCAAAAAGGCTCTTAAAATAGTCGCATTCCCCTGTCTCGGTTTCTTGTCTAAAATGAGGGTAGAAAGAATGTCCTCTGCCATGATAATATCCTGCTCAAATGCATGGGACCAAACAACCATTGACTGAATCCTTTGAAGCCATGAACCAGAACAAACCCTTTATTAAATGGTTTCTTTCATATATTTTTACCATACCTAAGAACAGTAAATAATAGACCAGGTTAGTTGAAAGTAAATTTTTGAAGAATGTTAACTGGATGCCCCCTTGTGATGGTAAGTATGCCTCACACTTCTGCTCTTTATCTCTTGGCTTGTCTTCACATCCTCAGACTTTGTAAATTCAAATACAAAGTACTGAAAATTTGGGGATTGGTTTGGTGGCCTATAATTTAATAAGTTCTGGATAGGCTATTTCCAAGAGAACATAACATCTTTCCCTCATAACACACACACACACACACACACACACACACACACACACACACACACACACACACCTGGACACATGCTTACACTAATATACAACAGCATTCAGAATTTTATCAGTGTTTCTTTATGTGTGTGCTCACAAAAGTAGAAATAGCATTCACTTTTAGTATGTTTTAATGATTTCCCTGCAGGTTATCCAAACAGTATCTCTGAAAAGAATACATCAAAGGCCACATTCAAATTGTCTTTTGAATGATGCCCTTGCCAGCCATGAAAATGAACTCTTTCCCAAGTGCCCAGGGGCAGTACTAAAAAAGAATCAGGCACTGGCCTTAATGAAAATCCAGTTCTAGGACTAGAAGCAATTTAATATACTGTATCTTTCCTCCGAGGTCATGGCTGTGTCTCAAGAAGGTTCTAACAAACAGTACTTGGGAATAAAAAGGGCCACATGTAAAATATCTACTGGGGAAAGATCTTTGCTTTACAATGTTCATGTACAGAGAAGAAAATGAAGTCTTCATTTCCTGTGACACACCAATGATGAACCATTTCACTGGTCAGGTAAAAAGCAGAGTGAACTAACTGTAGGTCTGGAGTTCTAGTCAACTGAGGCCTTCCTTTTGTTTAGTTTCTGACCTTGGCCGAGTTAGTTCTTTGGTTCAGGATTCTTATTTGTAAAATCAGCATGAACATGTCAGCTTCCAAACCGTTGTGGCTGAGGACAACCAGAGCAAATGACTTTCAGATGTCAAAATGATTTGAAATTAAACGTCCTCACAAACATGATTTAAGATACAGAGGTGCACTGGGGGAAATGGCCACATGTTCACTGAGAAGGGCAGCTCACTGAAGAAGAAGAAACCAGGCCAGGAGGGAGAAGGGTCTCACACAGAGGCAGGAATGACAGGTGCCAAAGCCGGTGGTGTGTATGTGTCCTTTCCAACTCTGACTCCCAAGCACCCATTTGAGTTGAATGGCCACGTGGCCAGTTTGAGATGAGTGTCTAAGCTGCTAAGGTGTGTTGTGGTTGTCGATGTTGCGAAGCTTCTTTTTCTACCCCTGGATTATTTGGTGCAGCCGTCTCCAGTGTCTGCCTGCTTGATCCTTCCCCGTTTTAGTGCTAATGTAATGAAGAGGATGACTTTGAAATGATCCAAAACCCTAGTTGATTCTCCAGCTGGCCATAATTGTGAGTCTTCGACCTCAAAATCCATACTAAAGTCTGTTGCCGCTAGAGCAGTCTAACAAGAGCACAGGGCTGGGAGATGAACAGGGGGAGAACTGAAAGTGAAGGCATTAGGTTAGATTAAACCTTACCAATGGAGAAACAGAAAGCTACTCTCTGGTCTCAGAGGCTGGCAAGAGCAAGCAAGATTCCTTTTGAGAATCAGGAACTCTACATGGATGCACTTCAGAAAACATTAGCAGGTTTCTAAATTGCTAATCTCCTCAGTGTCCCCAAGATACGTAGTCTTTCTGAAATGGTTTGTGGCATTTCATTCCCATTTATACTTCATTTAAGACATGTCCCTCATCCTTGCCTAATATGAGTACATTTCTAGGCACAAAATCAACTTGGTGATTTTTGTATTTTAGCGCATATGAGCAGGTATATGTGCACATCTGTAAATGTGTATATGTATATGCATATAGATACATTGGTACTCTGTGGATGCACTGGAACTTTAGATGGTGGGAGGAAGATGAGTGCCATCTCGTGGAGAGCCCTACCATTACATTTTTCAAATTGCCTCTATTAAAACATTTTTTCAAAAAAATTCCAAACTACTATTCTTTGGGGTAAACGTTTTCTTCTTCTCTTTTCAGGTTGCTTGCTTGCATAAATAATAAGGGTCTTCTGAGTAAACATCACACAATCCGATGTGTCCTGATGCACATGAGGGAATGCACTGTGGATGGATATGGAGAGTGTGGTGAGTCAGCAGAAAACAAATGCACTGTTGACCAACTCAAGCAAAAATATAAAAGTAGTGACATGACATAATAAATAAGTCCAGGATTCAGGCGTGTCCTGTGACCACTTTATAGCCCCATTATAATGTTCATACTCTGTTCATGTACAGCCAACAGCTCCTAAGATGTACATGTATATTTTCGTATGTCTCAATGAACTGGCCTCATAATCTATTGGCTTCTCTGTAAGTGTAGCCTAGAAGTAGTATCAGCACACTATTGAACCAGTTACTTAAGATACATATGTACAAAAAAAAAAAAAAAAAACAAAAAACAAAAAACAAAAGCCGGGCGGTGGTGGCGCACGCCTTTAATCCCAGCACTCGGGAGGCAGAGGCAGGCGGATCTCTGTGAGTTCGAGGCCAGCCTGGGCTACCAAGTGAGTTCCAGGAAAGGCGCAAAGCTACACAGAGAAACCCTGTCTCAAAAAACAAAAAAAAACAAAAAACAAAAAAACAAACAAACAAACAAAAAAAGATACATATGTAGATACATGCTTATGTATAATCTGCTGTAGGTAGATATCATAGGTTAACTTCTTAGCATCACTCTGGTCAAGGTTCTCAATTCATATTACAGGGGCTGGTGAAAATCCACAGGAAAAACAGACTTCTATAAAATAATTGTAGGAGATAGTTAATCGGCAGGAGTTCGTGGTTTCACATAGTTTGATACTTACTGTACGAACAAGAGTGAATAAAGAGAGCCCTCCTAGAGCTGTTGACAGTAAGTGGAAAAGACGTGAGTAGTAGAAATTTACATGCACCCTTCCATCCATATATAGTCAACGCATAGAAAGCTGGTTCTGTGCACAGTACTGCACCAGAGTTATCACAAGGGAGCCATCAGGCAAGAGTGGACCAGCCTCCCTGCTCTCAGGAGATGTGTGTTCTGGTAGAATAATATGGAAAACAGGTAAGTAAAATGTACTGTTCGTTGTAATATCCAAGACTACAATCCTTACAAAACTTACGAGAACCATGGAGATAAAAGAACAAAAACAGATGAGGTCGAAGTCAAGAGAGAAGGAATTCAGTCTTCACCCTGTATACAGAGGGTGAAGGGAGTGGTGGGCGGCTCTGGAGCCAGCCTCACTTGAATCATGAGTAACAGAGAAGATGAAAGAATTACTTCCAAAGTTGAACTTCCCTAACTGGAGTGAAGAAAGGGAGGGTCAGTGCCACACTTCAGCAGCTGCCATGGTGTCTGCCTGCTTTCACCAGGGCTGCCTGGCTTAGGTTCCTGGTGAGTTTTCTGCTTCCTTTTGCCCTCTGGCAAATCACACAGCCAGAGCTGTGTTCAGCTTGGCTGAGGTTTTTGTTAGGTTGGTTGGTTTGGTTTGGTTCAGTTTGGTTTTTGTTTTTGTTTTTTGTTGTTTTTTTTTCTGTGCTTTGCATATCTCTTCCTCCACAATTTTCACATATCCTGGCACAAGTTTTGATAATTACTGAAGCTTTTCCCCACTTCCTCATCTGAGAATAGAGTCTAATTTTTCATACTCTGACATTGTTCTTCTTCTTTGGGTCACAAGGAGGTCCACCATCTTGTCCACCATCTTGTCCACCATCTTACCTGGAAGTCTAAGATTATTTTTACTCCAAATCAGGTCCTCTGGGTTGTTTTGTCTGTTCCTGGTATGAGGTAATTTTTGCACTTTTGCCCAGGTTATGTTTTGCTGGGACCTTGTCACAGTCAGTTTCAGTTGTGAACTTGACACCCTGGGAAGAGGGAACCACAATTGAGAAACTGCCTCCATTGGATTGGCCTGTGTGCATGCTTGTGGGGGTGTGTGACTAACTGATGTAGGAGAGCCCAGACTACTGTGAGTAGTGCCTCCTATAGGCAGGTATACCTATAAAGGAAGATAGATGACTGAGCCAGTAAACATGTTCCTCCATGGTCTCGGCTTCAGTTCCTGCCTCTAGGTTCCTGCCTTAAGCTTATGGCGTGGCTTCTGGTGTTGATGAACAGTAACCTGTAAGGGGAAATACACCTGTCATCCTCTAAGTTGTATGTGATCAGGGTCTTATCACAGCAACAGAGAAGTATGATTGGCATAACAAGTGGTGATCAAGGCTCAAGACACTGACTCAGATGGGGTATCCTTTTATCTGAATCCTGGTTTTATGCTGGCTTAGATGGTACCCACTTATTTAGCAATTCTTCACTAAATTGCTCATGGTTTAGTTCAAACCCTCCCACTAAATACATTTTTCTCATGAATTTCTTTAAAATCAGTTGTTCTTCATTCATAAAATGCATTACATTTAATTTTACTTTTTAGAGATTTATGTATTTTTATTTTATGTGTATGGGTGTTTTTCCTGCATGTATGTATGTGGACCATGTGTATGCAGCACCTACAGAAGCCAGAAGCCAGAAGCCAGAGTCAGATCGTCTAAAACTGGAGGTACAGATGGTTGTTAGTTGCCTTGTGGGTGGTGAAATTCAAACCCAGGTCCTGTGGAAGAGCAGCCAATGCTTTTAACTAACTACCGAACCATCTCTCCAAACCCTACATTTAATTTTAAAGACATAAATTTAAGAGTCAATAGGCATGATTCTATTTATGCTGACAGAAAGTCATTTTCTTAGTAACAGTGTATCCATTCAGCCTTCCAGGTTGTTTTTGAATCTTGGTGAAGGCAATGGTACACTGAACCAAAAAGAGCTTTTGATAAAATGGCTGAAATGAAACAAGAACAGGATTTGTAATGTTATTCTATTATTTTAATGCTCCTCTAATCTTCCCAAAATAAAAAGAAAGATCTATCTTCATTCTATCATCTCATCTCATAACACTATCGCATAAATCTTGCTGAAATAGAAATGCATTATTTCAGAAATATTCTACATCTTTCAAATTAAAACCGAGCACTGAAATATTAAGAAGACATGCGTCCCTATTTAGGGATGAGCACTCAGCACATTCTTATTCTCTGCAAGGTGGCCAGTTGAGGGTCTCTGTGTTAATTACCATCTGTTTCAAGGAGATTCTTCTCTGATGAGAGCTGAGAAATGCTCTGATCCATGGTTACTTCAATAAATCATTGGAAGCTGTTTGACTATGTCCATTTAGCAGAATCAGAGCATTGGGTTCTTCCCTGGGGCCTATGACCTATCTACCCATAGACTCTTGGCTCCTTTAATGGCACCAGCCAGAGGTGCCTGGAAACTATGTTATTCAGCCAGTGGTAGTTACAATGTTATCTAGGTACAATAGGACAGTTGGACATATGAACTCACGGCATGCACAAGACCTGGGCAATCTCCAGTCAGATAAAATCCCAGAATAGGAAAGGTGGGCACAAAATCTCACCCCCAGCTGAGGAACTGCTAGGTTTTGGAAGCTATTAGGAGAGGGGGAGTCTGCATTCTTTAACAATGTAACCCGAACCCCACAGAAGATTACCCACATGCCATGACAGGTCCCACTCCCAAGACTAGCCAGGTAACATAAACTGGACTAAATGGGAAAGCAAGGTGGGGGAGGGAAGAAATCATAAAGTTCAATGCAAAGGGATAGGAGGAAGGAGAGGGTAGTTACAGAAGGAATTGAGGGAGGGGGTTGAATATGTCTTAAAATGCATTATTTGATTTTCCTAAAGAATTGACAAAACTATTGTTTAAAAACTAAGGAAAGTAACTAGATTATGGCTCAGTAGTGGACTACTTTCCTAATACATGCGAAAATTGAGATGCAATACCTAGTACCTTGAAATCCAACAATCAACAGATCAATAGAAAATTTAAACAGGGCCAAGATCTCTATTAGCTTTGTTTTCCAACGTGGCCATGACTTTATTGCATATATCAGTATTGTCTTGGAAAAAAAAAAAGACTTCCAAATAAGATGGCAGATTGGGAGTTGCCTCTGTGTGACACAGTGAAAGAGAAGAGTTGGGATATGAAAGAATCAACTCTACCCTAAAGAAAGACAGAAAAGAGGAGAAAAGGGAGTGATTGGAAAGATGATAGTTATGGGTATACAAAAGGATATCCGCCAAAGGAACTAAGACCCAGGCAGCCCCAGTTATGTAGACAGGGTGAGAAAAGAAACCACATCCAAAATGGAAGCTAGGTGGCCCTGGTGAAGGTAGACTGGGTGTCCAACCTATAGAAATGCTCCTATAAGCCTCTAATCCTGGTTTGGGTGTAGATGCAATGGCAGTGCCTTAGATAGAGATCTGTGACCAAGTGCCAGCTTGAGACAAAGCCTGTTCTTTAAAACTGTTATCCTTGGGGCCCGAGAATACGGAGCCATTATTCCTGTTATCAATAGATGTGAGAGACAGAGCAATAGGAAGAGATTCAGAGAGTGAGAGGGACAGAACTGACAACTCCAGAAGTGTAGATGACAGGAGGATTCACTCAGGTGTTGAAGTGTGTGCAGAAAGCCCCACCCTTGATGGCTAAGGAGTTGACATCCTTATCTAAGAATACTTTTGGAGTTTGATAACCCTTAGCCTGAGATCATTGTTTCAATAAACCTCTGGAGCCACTTCTCAGTGTCATAGAGGCTGGGACATTTAAAACTTTACAGAGACACCTACAGCTGCATCCTTCCAGCATGATACTTGGTCAAAATGCCAGAAGTACAAATCAAATAGACAATGTAGAATCTATTAAGGGGAAAATGTCAATTTACTTACAAAGTCAGACTCATCAGAATGACATCATAAATCTCAATAGAAAACATAAATCTGAGGAGCACATATAACAATGTAAATCAAGGCACGAAAGTAAATAACTGTCAATTATGATTAATTTAATCACAAATTGATTTAATCACAAAAATTACATTGTAGAATTGACAGAGTAGTAAGACACTTGAAGACAAGCACAAACTGATCAGTGACCACCAAGCCAAAAGTAAAGTAGAGGCTTAAATGAATTCTATATAGAGAGGAGGAAGAAATTCTCAACCAAGAGGCACAGCAGAATAAACATCATTCAATGAATAAATGATCAAAGAAGATTATGAAAGAATCCATGTCTAACACAGTACCAGCAAACTCCTAATACAAGAAGTAGAGAAATAATAATGACAAAAAATAATTTCTTTATTAAGAAATTTTGTATTCATTTTACATACCAACCACAGATCCCTCTCTCTGCATTCCCCCCCCCCCCCGCCCACTCCCATTCCCGCCTCCAAAAAGGTAAGGCCTACCATGGGGAGTCAACTTGGTTTGGTTGTCTCTGTAGATTTCCCCATCATGATCTTGATGCCCCTTGCTAATAGAATCCCTCCTCTCTCTTCAACTGGACTCTTAGAGCTTGGTGTGGTGCTTGGCTATTGATTTATACATCTGCATCCATTATGTCATTGCTTTTTACTTCTGAGTAGTACTCCATTGTGTATATGTATCACATTTTCTTTATCCATTCTTTGGTTGAGGGGCCTCTAGGTTGTTTCCAGGTTCTGGCTATTACAAATAATGCTGTTATGAACATAGTTGAGCAAAAGTCCTTGTTGTATGATTGAGCATTCCTTGAGTATATGCCCAAGAGTAGTATTGCTGAGTCTTGAGGTAGATTGATTACCAATTTTCTGAAAAATTGGCATACTGATTTCCAAAGTGTCTGTATAAGTTTGCACTCCCACCAACAGTGGAGGAGTGTTCCCCTTGGTCCACATCCTTTCCAACATAAGCTGTTATCAGTGTTTTTTATCTTAACCATTCTGACAGGTATAAGATGGTATCTCAGAGTCATCTTGATTTGCATTTCCCTGATGACTAAGGATGTTGAGCAATTCCTTAAATGTCTTTCAGCCATTTGAGATTCTTCTGTTGAAAATTCTCTGTTTAGCTCTGTAGCCCAGTGTCTGTGCTACTGTTGTTATATTTATGAAGTGATCTCCGGTGTCAATGTGTTCAAGGCTACTTCCTACTTTCTCTTCTCTGAGGTTCAGTGTAACTAGATTTATGTTGAGGTCTTTGATCCACTTGGATTTGAGTCTTGTGCATGGTGATAGATATGGATCTATTTGTAATCTTCTACATGTTGACATCCAGTTATGCTGGCACCATTCTTGGGGGCCTGAGGTGTCAGATCTCCATGGAGCTGGAATTATAGGAGTTGTGAGCTTGACATGGGTGTTGGGAATGCAATCCAGGTCCTGTGCAAAAGCAGAATGTGCTCTAACCACTAAGCAATCTTTCCAGTTCAACTTATTCTCATGGAGAGCTCATTTTAGGCCATAGAAGTCTGAAGAAGTAGAGAAAAACTGAAATTACTTCTTGTGTCTTTTCTGGGTATGCTAAAACTGGGTATCAATAGTAATACAACAGGAAAGGACATACTGAGAAGGTAAACATTCTATTTAAATGACAGAATAGATAGCTGAAGACATCAGAAAAGACTTTTTAAAGTTATCAGAATCAAGTGGAAAGGAAGCTTCTCTCTGCAGAAGCCCACATTCACACTTCAGACTACCCTTTTCTTAAATGCCTGCCTTTCTATTAACTTTCATGCTAAGTCTATATAAGAACAAAAACAAAAAAGATTCTTCTTAATAAGCTCTGACTCTGTTTCATAAAAACGTGAATGCATAACTCACTAGAATTTTTGGCAGGCAGCATATACAGTTATGCAAGGAGAAATCTTTAGTTATTAGTGCTTACATTAAAAAGCCAGAGGTGTTTTAAATAGCTTAATGATGCAACAGAAACACAAAGTCAGTAAGCGGTAAAAACAATAAAGATTAGAGCAAAAATTAATGAAATGTGGCTCAAAAGAACAATACATAGAATCAATCAAACCGAGAATTGATTTTTTTAAAAGATAATAAGATTTACAAAACCAAAAGAAATTTTGAAGAAAAAATTGATCAGATTGGAGAGGGGATTCAGCCACTTGGTATGGACCCATGATCCCCTTTGCCCCCTTTTGGCCTTTTCTTCTGGCCCATAAAACTCCTTTGTGACTCTCATAGACCTGCAGAACCACTCATTGCCAGGGACCCCACAGCCATTATACTTGGCTAGGACCCATTGCTGACAACTGGCATTTTTTTTTGTCTTTATTGTTTTTTGCTTGTTTTCTTGTTCTTATTTCTTTTTCTTGGTTTTTTGTTTTTTTGTTTTTTGTTTTTTTTGTTTGTGTGTTTGTTTTTTGAGGGGTGTATTTTTGAGGGAGAAAGAAAGAGAGAAGGAGCATAAAGTTGGGTGTGTAGTGAGATGGGGAGGATCTGAATGGAGTTGGGGAGGGGGCAATAATGTAATCAAAATATGTTATGTGAAAAATGTTTTTAACATGAAGAAACCAGTGTGGTACTGACATGAAAGCTTCATCCCTATTGGCTAGTGTTCATAGTACTAGGAGATGATGTATGTACTACCAAAAGCAGAGAAGTAAATATCAGTCTTACCCAGCTGTGAATCCTGTGACCTATAATAATGACTAGCTTGGCAAAACATGCCACTGATACATTAGTGGCATGGTTGTCGTAGGAGTAACCAACCACCTTCTGATTAGATTTACTGTCTATTCCACAAGTTGAAACCAACACCTGGCACTGGCCTTTAGATGGAAATATTTCCTGGATGATATTAGATATAAATTTTCTTTATTATTACAGAGTAGGCACAGGGATTTCCTTGTGTATCATCCCCCTCCTCAATGGGTTCTATGCCATTAATCTCAACCCCTATATCCAGGTTAGATCCCCAGTATTCATTGGCACCTGCTGTTTTATGTGTTGGATCCCAAATCTTTGGATGAATTCATTTAGTGCTGTATTGGTGAATGTTCTATGAAATAGCAAAATCTCAACTGTGAAAAGCCATAGATCCTAATGCTGGACAATGCAAGAGAAACATAGCTTGTTATACGCAGTCTTGTATTTTTTCCTTGACTGCATGAGTCTGATTTTCATGGTCTAGGCCAGTGGCCCCATAGTCTTTGCCTTTTATAAACACAAGCAGAGAGCCTAACATATTCACAACTCACAGAGTCTCAGGTATCCCCATAGGTCAGAGTTTTTAGGACCATCCTGGTGCTGGTGAATGCTTTTGTTGTCTTCTATTCAGTTATAAACTATTGTGGCATTTGAGTGACTCTAGTTGAAAACCCAGGTGGATGGGTGGTGAACATCTCTGTGCCTGTGGCCTCTTGCATCCCAGAATTCAGCCCCTTTGTGCTTATCAGTTTCCTACTTCTGCTTCAGAACAAAGAAAAGAACATTTCCTAGTCAATGTTCAGTGTTGTAAGTCTGATCTTTTGGTGTCCCTTGGCCATTCATCCCATTATTGATTTTGTCAGGATGTATTAGTGTGTGATGCACATCTCATGGCACAGATGGGATGACAGAAGACAACTTTGTGAACTCAGTTTTCTCCTTCCATCTTTGTGTAGTTTCCAGGAACTGAACTCAGGTTTATACTTTTGCTTGGCAAGACCCTTTCCACCCTGAACCTTCTTGGTGGCCCTTGGTGATTCATTTCATTATCTGTTAACATTTATCAGAGTCGTAGCATATGCAGTGCTACTGCAAACAAAGCTAATAATGCTCCTTCCCCCAGGGATGCATCATGTACACAGTTTATACAAAGATAATCCAATATAGCTCTGTGAAATAGAGAATTGAATTCCAGAGGTGTCCAAGGACATTTGAAATAGTGTGACTACAGGACATTGCTGTATTCAAGGAATTATGGGAAATCTGTGTTCAAGTAATTATGGGAAATCTCTCATTTATGTCTTGTAAAGGTGTGAGGGAGATTTTTCTTGAAGAAAAGAAAAAAGGTACTGGGTTGGGGAGATGATGGCTCATTGCTTAAGAGCACTTGCTGCTCTTGCACAGGACCCAAATTCAATTCCTAGCACCTGCATCTGGCACCTCACAACTGCCTGTAACTCCAGTTGCAAAGGGTCCAATGTCCTCTTCTGGCCTCCAAGGTCACTACACTCACAGGACATGCACCCATACAGATACTCACACCTACACAAAAAGAAAAAGAAAAACAAATCTTTAAAACAAAATTTAAAAGACAGGAAAGAATGGGTACTAGTTGGGGGTGGGGAAGAGGGGCAGTGGGAGCTGTTTTATGAGTCCTAGAACATTGTGTTTACCTTTATGACCTCTACGGTTATATTCTATACTTTTGAAATGTTAACATTATTTCTTTCTTTCAGCAAAATTACCACATCCTAGCTTTTACTAATTCCATCTCTGTCACACTTGTTTTCATTTATGTCTTTTAAAGAAGCCATGTATTCTATAGATATTTTTAAAGATTTATTTATTTAAAAATGCTTTTGGGCTGGAGAAATGGTTCAGTGGTTAAGATCATTGGCTGCTCTTCCAGAGGTCCTAAGTTTGATTCCCAGCATCCACATGGTGGCTCACAACCATCTCTTATGGGATCTGATTCCCTCTTCCGGTGTGCATGAAGACAGGTCACTCATATACATAAAAATAAATAAATAAATAAATATTTAAAAAATGCTTTTAAAATAAAATGAAAAAAAAAATAAGATTGGAGATGAAAATGGGAATGTTGCAACAGAGTCCAATGAAATCCAGAGGATCATTACAGAACATGTTTTTTGAATTTCACTCAAGAAAAGAAAAAACCTTGAAAAGCTCAAAGAAATGGATAAATTGCTAGATCCATATGACCCAGCATATTCATTACTTTTGTATTGCTATGATAAAATACCCTGACAGAAAGCCACCTATAGAAGACAGGGTTTAATTTGGCTTACAGTTCCAGAGGGAGAAAGTTCATTATAGTAAGGGAGTCAGGGAAAAAGGCAGGGAAAGTGTGGTGCCGGGTGCAGGAAGCTTGATGATCACATTTTCATCCACACACAGAAAGCAGGGAGAGGAGAGAGAGACAGAGACAGAAGATAGAGAGATGGACAGACAGAAACAGAGAGACAGAAACAGACAGATAGACAGACAGACGAACGGACAGAGACAAAAGACAGAGAGATAGAGACAGACAGAAACAGAGAGAGAGACAGAAACAGACAGATAGACAGACAGACAGACAGAGAATAAGTGGTGAAGTGAGAAGGAAGGCTATGAAGGTTCCACCCCGACCCCAATGGCATCCTTCCTTCATCAATGCTCCACCTCCTAAAAGTTCCATAATTTCCCCCAAACACCAGCACCAGCTGGGGACCAAGTGTTCAGATATGTGAGCCTGTGAGGACAGCTCTCATTCAGAACACCACACTTACCAACATTCAATCAAGGCTCTATAAACAGCTTAAACATTTCCATAGTAAGACTAAAGAAGGAATGGCGTGCACATCAGAGAAAAGCCCAGGACTGATGGATTCTTTGCCGAATTCTACTAACTCTTTGAGTAATGCTTCTCAAAGTATGTGATAAAATAGAAAGGGGAGGAACACTACCAAACTCATTCTAAGGAGTGAATAATACCCTGCAATAACAAACTATTAAGACAGAACAAAAAAAGGAAACTACAGCTCGATTTCCCAAAAGAACATAGATACAAAAATTCTCAATAAAATACTTGCAAAGTGAATTCGTGGATATATTTAGATATGACCAAGTCGATTTCAATTCAGTGATGCAATGTACATTTGCACATGTTCAACATCTGCACATCAGGAAGTATAATACAGTTCATAAACCGACTTAGGAACAGGAATTGCATAGTTACCACGATAGACACAGAATAGGACCCTGACAAAGTTCAAGTCACTTCATAATATAAGACCTGAAGAGTCTAGGAATAGAATAATAACAGGGGGGAACTCTATGAGGAAAGGAAGAGGACCAGAAAGAATCGGGGAGGAGGGAAGATGGAGGATAAGAGAGTACGCAGGATTAAACTACAACACTCTGTATGAAAATATTCCAATGGAGCCTATTATTTGTATGCTAGCTAAAGATAACTTTATAAATGAATACATGAGACCAACCAATATTGGCTTGCATTTTTATCCCTGCCATAGCACCAAAATCAGACACACACACACACACACACACACACACACACACACACACACGTATACACCAGATTTTAATTATTAGCAAAACTGAATCAAAAGTTAAACAGCCCTGGGCATAAATCTATGAGAGGAACTGTCAGTTTGCAGAGGCATCATTGGGAATACAAGTATAAGAAATATCTAGAAGAATTCCTCTGAGAAAAAGTTAAAGAATCACTTTGATAAAAGTACTGGTGGTTGATTTTTGACAAAGAAGCCAAAACTGTACAATGGGAAAAAGAAAGCGTCTTCAACAAATGGTGCTGGCACAACTGGATGTCAACATGTAGAAGATTGTAAATAAATCCATATCTATCACCATGCACAAAACTCAAGTCCAAGTGGATCAAAGACCTCAACATAAATCCAGTTACACTGAACCTCAAAGAAGAAAAAGTAGGCAGTAATCTTGAACACATTGGCACAGGAGACCACTTCCTAAATATAACCCCAGTAGCACAGACACTGAGAGTAACAATTAATAAATGGGACCTCCTGATACTGAGAAGCTTCTGTAAGGCAAAGGACATGGTAAATAAGACAAAAAGACAACCTACAGAATGGGAAAAGATCTTCACCAACCCCACATCTGATCTGATCTCCAAAATATATAAGGAACTCAAGAAACTGGACATCAAAATACCAAACAATCCAATTAAAAAATGGGCTACAGAGCTAAATAATGATACCACTTTTGGGCATGTACCCAAAGAACGCTCAATCATACCACAAGGACACTTGCACAACTATGTCCATAGCAGCCTTATTCATAATAGCCAGAACCTGAAACAACCTAGAGGCCCTTCAACCAAAGAATGGATAAAGAAAATGTGGTACATATATACAGTGTAGTACCACTCAGAAGTAAAAAAAACAATGGCATCATGAAAGTTGTAGGCAAATGGAATCCTGTTGAAGAAAGGGAAGAGGGATTCTATGAGCAAGGAGCATCAAGACAATGATGGGGAAACCTACAGAGACAACCAAACCAAGCTAGTGGGAACTCATGAACTTTAGATCAACAGCTGTGGAACCTCCATGGGACTGGACTAGGCCCTCTGCATAAGCAAGACAGTTGTGTAGCTTGGTTTGTTTAAGGGGCCCCCTGGCTGTAGGGCCATAATCTATCCCTGGTGCATGAGCTGGCTTTTTGGAGCTCATTCCCTAAGGTGGGACACCTTGAACAGCCTTGATGCAGGGGAAAGCGCTTGGACCTGCCTCAAGTGAATGTACCAGGTTCTGCTGACTCCCCATGGGAGGCCTAACCTTTTTGGAGGAGGGAATCAGGGATGAGTAGCGGGAGGGAAGGCTGTAGGGAGAGCAGGAGGAGGGAAGAGAGGGGGGATCTGTGGTTGGTATGTAAAATGAATAAAAAATTTCTTAATAAAGAAAATAAAAGAATGAAATAAAACTATACAGTTACCCCCCCAAAAAAAGTACTGGTGGGGGATTTCTAAGATTCATGATTAGGTTACAGTGGCAAATGTCCTACCTGATTTGGAGGATAGCAGGTCATGTGAGGGCAGGTACATGTCTGCAGAGCGAGTTGCTGAGGTCACCAATTTAATAGCTCAGCACAGCTGTGAGCTAGCCTCCTCCTATAATCAGGACTATCCAACAGACAACTTCTTTCCTTAGCATATGTTGAACAACTGTTTTTCAAACAATCTAGAAGGACAAGTTATTAGCATGCATTCTTGATTAGGTAAATCCCAGGTCTCAAGAATATAACAATCTAAAATTCCAACTAGATGTTGGAAAGTAAAGAATCTCTTGCACTCTGATGACCAACTCTCAAAATGATCCCCCTTCCTTGTCCTCTATAATTTGTGACTCTCCATGGCCAGACTCAGATTTTCTTAACCATTCAATAATTAAAGACTGAGGGGGAAAATACCCAACTAAAATGCCAGGGACAAATAACTGAGCCACAACACAAGAACCTCCTTTACCCACAGGCAGGGCAAGACTACCCCTTGGAGAGCTTTGCCTATTCTTTGAGGCCAAAGTTGCTGCAGGCTATTTCCAACATTTCCCACAAGCTCCATAAACATGGTTACTGCAGATACAAAAGCATCAGATTCATCCAACCAGCTCCAGGCAAAGAGAAGAACAGTATAATCACGGCAGCCCTGAGAAATATTTAATGAGCTTTTTTGAAAAGTCTTTTTTCAAATCTTCTAGAAGGTAAAACTGTGAAAGACATGGCCTTGATAGATCTCTGCATCATTCTCATCAGACTGGAGAAAATTAGAGTGTCCTCTTGTTAAATGGGAAAGGTTAGCATTTAATAGTTAATGAAGCCAAGAGAATCTGAACAGATAAGAGCTGTGTCTGCCCAGGATGCACTTGGACAAGCCCAAGTCCTCTTATCTCATCTCAGAAAAGTCATCTGTTGGCAAGACACTGTTTTAAGCAGAGGGTGACAGGACCAGCCGCATGTACAAGAAGAGCTGCATCCTTTTTTGGGAGAAGAAAAGGCTAATGAAGGATAAAGGAAAGGTGGTGCTTTGCATTTTTTAAGTACTATAGCAACAGACAGACTTTCCCCCCTTAATTTGAAATATGAACCTCCTAGTAGATGTGCTAAAATACTGCATTATAGGCATACCATGAGACTCTACCTTACCTTGCTGCTTATGCTCTTCTGATAATGATCTTCACACTCAAGATTCCAGTAGTGAGAAGGTGCTCTGAGTCCAGTGAAACCCAGAGGGAATGGAGAGGAGGGTAAACTTTCTCATAGAGGGGAACTCAGATAGCTTGTCTTTGAAATAAGGGTTATTTGAGGCCAAATTGTGAGTCAAGTTGTAGTCGGAAGTTTTTCTGTGTCCGGGCCAGCCGATGATCATGACAAATATCTCTCACTTGTGTCCCCCAAGTAAATACACAGAGGCTTGTATTAATTATAACTGCTCAGCCATTAGCCTAGGCCCATTACTGACCAGCTCTTACACTTAATTTAACCCATAATTTCTATCTATGTTTAGCCATGTGGCTTGGTACCTTTTCTCAGTTCTGCCTTTACATCTTGCTTCCTCTGTGTCTGGCTGGCGACTCCTGACTCAGCCTTCCTTTTCCTAGAATTTTCTTTGTCTGCTTATCTCACCTATACTTCCTGCCTGGCTACTGGCCAATCAGCATTTTATTTATCAACCAATCAGAGCAATGCATTCACAGCATACAAAGCGTCAACCATCATGAAGTAACTTACCACAGGTCAACCCCCCTACCCCTCGTTTTAATTGTTCTTTGGGATAAACAAGCCCAACCTCCTAATTCCCTTGAAAGTACCACAGTTCAGGTTGTGATCATTCCTTCTGTCAAAGCTTTAGCCATTGCTCCCATCACCATTTCCTCCTTATTGCCTTGGTACTGTTGTAACAAATGCCTCTTTGTACTCCTACTATGCTGACTATGTGGGACATAAGCCTCTGTTCTCTTTTATCCTCTGTCATTTTGTGTTCAAATTCTTCTTTGTTTTTCTTTCTATTATCTGATGTTTCCACTCACATAAACTTCTCTCCTATCCTTTCCTATCCTATAGCTATGTGTCCATAACTCCCATATATCTTCAAGCTGTTTCACTGAGTATCCCCTTCCATGTTTTTGCCTTATCTGGTGAATAGGTCCCTGAGAAGGCATTACTTCTTCCAAGTGCAGATGGCCCAACCCCCAACCTTCAGTAACATGATCCAACATTCTCTTCATTCTCAATGCCATATCCAGGCCAAGGGCCCCTTCCCATTCAAACTTCTTGCTCATTTGAGACTTGAAATACCATCTCTTCTCACCATATGCCTTTACCATATTATTTGGCTGTTCTTTCAAAGTACCTGGCTTGTAGTCTTATTCTTCCCCTGATGCCCATCTCCATCCTGGTTCACTTTCCTGTTCACATCACTCCATAGAACACCTTTGCCTCTGAAAGTTTGATCATGTAGTTTTAATAACTGTCACTTTTTCCCATTTGAGTGCACCATTCTTGTGGTCTCACATTCATCTCTGAACACAATGCCTTGTATTTCCTGTCTATAGTTTATGTTCATCAAGCAAATTTACTCCCTATACCCTTCTTTTTGTGCATCAAGCTTCTTCAGTTTGTTGACAATTTTGCCTCCATGGTGTATTGTTCAGGTCTCATTTATTTGCTGTCTTTTCAACATCCCAGATAGACTTTCACTTTGGACAATTCAGCTCTAAGACTTCACAGTTCTACTTCTCATACCAACGATGACTGTTATATGATCAAGTATATTTGACACTCGATACCTCCTGCTCCACTCATCTTTTCAGTGATAGCTGTTTGCTTTTCTCTGCTACTTTAACAGATCATCCTGCTTCTAGCAGATCTCTGGGTCTGAGTGGAGTTTCTTCTAGATCATTGTCTAGTCACCAAATCAGAGGACCACTCTATATCTTCAATGTGACTTTGACATATGTTTTATTATCCATTATAGATTGACTTGTCGTTTTATGCATTAAACTGGTTTATCAGTCTTGGTCATTCATATTTAAGTTCACAGTAAATTCTGCATGAGTCTTAGCTAATCCCTTTTTTACAAGGTACCATGAATTGTGCTGAGTAGATATTGTATTAGAAGTCATAAGTGTCAATATCCACATGCTCCCATATCAGTAAATATTTCTAAAGTCCCATTTTGATCTCTCCTCTCTTTGTCAGAGAACTTCCTCAAAGTCCATGCTTCATCTTCTTAACTGTTTTTCATCCTCAGCTCCATCCTAAGGACTTAAGATCTGTGTTTAATTCTTAGTTGATATTTTACTCATATGAAATACAGAAAATTTCTTCCTTATAGTCAACTCAAAGATTCATGTTACAACTTCCTCAGTGTGAAACAAAGAAGTAGCCCTGAGTATTGATTGGTGAAAGCCGTTTGACTCGTGGGAAAAATTTAACCCAAAAGCAACTTAGAAGATGTATATTTAGAGTCAAGTTATTGATTTTATTCATTTTCAAGGAATAAATCTTAAAGTCTACTGTATGCATAATTTTTCTTATATTGGTTTTATTTGAAACGTAAAAAATTTTAAGTACATATTTATGTTTAAGAATTCTATTCCAATTTCTCATAGAGAGGTAAAGTATTTACTTGTATTCATTTTAAAAAGTATGTATCCTTTTCCTTTTAAATGCCTGGGATAATATATATATATATATATATATATATATATATATGGCTTATATTGTAATAACTAAAAACTACCTTCTTTATTGTAAGCTAGGTTAATAATCAAAGTTATTTTATATGTCTATTTATATACGATCAACATTATATAGTTCTCAAACTAGGGAACATCAATTTTCTTACATCAACTCAGGGATGGTAATAATAGTATGGGCTAATGTCTGTTCCCACACGGCTTCAGCAAACTAAAGTTCCATGAAGGCCATTGAAAATATGCTGACGTGGCAGGGAACAACTGCTTCCTCCTCCCTTGTGTTTGCCAAGTCCTACAGTTCTTCAACTCCCACTGAACTAACCGGCCCCATCCGCTCGTATAGCTATTTCCTCTCTGAGAAATTACTTTTATTTTTGTATTGGAATGAGTCATTCTCCCCCAAAGAATGGATAGGGTCATGGGTGATCTTCTAGTGGGGAGAGGACAGGCTTTTATGCTCTAAACAGTAGGGAAGTGCCCACACCTCCTGAAGTGCAGAGAGAATGATTCAAAAGCCTGATGGCGTGATTGAAGGGAAGGCTGGGTCATGCTACCAGAAAAGGGGAAGTGAGGATGATTCAGAAGCATAGGACCACTGATTGAAAGCATATTTTTGCTTAAAAGTTTGGGCGGAGAGTGCCATCATATCGTGATTTAGCTTGCTTTATAACACAGAAATGAAGTAAGAATGAATTTATTTAACAGAATGACTTAGAGTTATGTAATAATGCATGGTATGCATCAGTGTGTATCCAGCCTGAGAGCTTTTCTCAGTTAAACTCAATGTTTAATCCTTATTTTAATGTTGCAGCTTAAAAAAAAAAAAAGCCTTGTGAGTCTTCAGTTAGAGCTCACAGCCCTTCATACAAGAGAATATAACACATCATTATCAACCTCTAAACTGGGGCATGTTGAATCTTTCACCTATTGATAGAATTGGTTTGGTTTTTTTTTAATATACAGGTCAATTTCAGTGACTTTCCTCTTTAAATGAAACCTACAGTGCCAATTCTCCTTGCGAGCAGATTTTCCATGTGTTCCAACTTCTCCATCATGCAGTGTCTGTCTGATTCTCCCTCTCTATCGACCAGAGCTCCTCTGAATTCATCAATAGCTTCTCTGCCTTTATCTTTGCTCAAGCTCCCTCTGCAGCCTGTTTCCTTCTTTATGGATGGGAAGATACTTTAGTCCTTGTCAATTCCCAATATTGAAGAAAAAAAACAAAACCCAGCAACAACAACAAACAAACAAAAAACTCATGTCATTTGGAGTGAATAATTTCTACTTTTCCAACAAGAAACAAGCTGGGGAAAGTCACAGGGCCAGACCTACCATTCTGGTCTCCCTTCTCAGTGCACCGTGGACTCTGCCTACAGCTCCTCAGAAGAAGGAGTGTATTCTGTGGGATAAAAAAACAGGAATTAAGAAAGTTCTTGAACAACAATCGGTAAAAATGAATCCTAATTTAATTTGTATAAGTTATGATGAGCAGCTGGCAGGCACACATCACCAAGAGAATGCCATTGCGCTCTTCAGGTGTCCATCATGTCATGCCACCCAATCTGTGGCATAGATCCATGGTCTTCTGCCTTTGTTTGTCCAAGAAATAAGATTGGCTCTGTACTATTAAGTTCTTGTTCCTTTTTAAAATTTATTTATTTTTATTTTGTGTACATTGGTGTTTTACCTGCATGTATGTCTGTGTGAGGGTGTTGGATCCTGGAGTTACAGACAGTTGTGAGCTGCCATGTGGTTGATGGGAATTGAACCTGGGTCCCCTGGAAGAGCAGTCAGTGCTTTTAACCACTGAGCCATCTCTCCAGGCCTTGTTCCCTTTTTTAACTGAGAAAAGCTCTCATCTCACGCTGATGCATACCACACATTATTACATAACTCTAAGTCATTCTGTTAAATAAATTCATTCTTGCTTCATTTCTGTGTTATAAAGCAAGCTAAATCACCATACGATGGCACTTGTCTGCTCTTTGGAGGTAATGCAGAGATTAGGGATGTGGCCCCTGCAGGACTAAGTCAATGAAGATAATGACCTCACATGGAATGTGTCACACCTGAATGTGAGAAGCAAGGTTCTCAAGGACTTCTAAACATCCTTTATATTCTTTTAAAGATAAAAGGGAAAGTCCTTTTTTGTGATAGTTCAAAGGGGTATTCCGGGGTCCAGACAATTATGACAGTTGGTATTGGCTGGAGTGCTGCCAGGAGCATTGGCCTTTCCAAGGAAGTCATTAGGGATGCAGGTCCACAAGCCAAACATCAACATGGTGAATAAGAAAGTCTATGGAAGCCAGGCCTCGATGGTGCACACCTTTAATCCCAGCACTCAGAAGGCAGAGTCAAGCAGATCTGTGTGAGTTCGAGGCCAGTCTGGTCTACAGAGCGAGATCCAGGACAGGAACCAAAACTACCCAGAGAAACCCTGTCTCGAACTGCCCCCCCCCAAAAGAAAGAAAATCTATGGAGTCAAGGGTCCCAGTAACCCATATTTATCAAGTCTTCCGGGCTAACATTTGAAAATCACTGCTAGAGTTTACTAATCAATAAATAGAATAAATGGGCAGTCCACCACCCTTCAGTTCTTGTTTTAATAATGTTCACTATATTATAAGCAATTAGTTACTGCTTTTGGCTAAGGTCTGTCTTTTAAAGTTATTTGGTATACTGAAAGTCTAAATTTTGGAAGTGGTTTGAAAGAATACATTATTTTGAAGGATTTTTTTTTTACTTGTGCTTTTGCTATTTTTAAATTTCATTGTATATTCTGGACATTAGAGAACAAACAGTCAAAACTCAGTATGAAAAGGGGCTCAGAATTTTATAATTAAAAGGTAACTTAACTATTAACAGACCTTACTCTTAGGAATTGTAGTGATGCAATATCCTGAAAACATCTCGTATGTTCTAAGACAGTGGAATTTTTGCTGGACCTCATAGCCAGAGTTAGTAATACACCTTAAGGTCCTGCTGTATATTTAACCTGTTTGTTTAACCTGTCTTTAAGAGAACAGTGTATTGATGTCTGTGGCCTGTGTTACCTCGGGGGGCCATAGGAGCCATACATGATGAAATCAGAGGGCCATGCTGAGCTGGTCCCACCCTTCACTGGCCCTGGAAAAGCTGGCCCTGCCTCTCATTGGATATGACAGCAAGAGAGCTGGCCCCGACCACCACAGGAGAGCAAAGCCCTTTGTTCGTGATCGACAGGCTCAAACAGACAGACACAGCCCAGACATAGGGACAGATTCACAGGATATCCTTCAGGCAGGCCCAGATTCAGACTTGTACACTAGACAATCAAGGACAATGGAAGACACGGGGAGAGTGAAGCAGGTCTTTCAAATCTGGACTCACTCTCATTATACGACCCCATGGGGAAGTGCTTTGATTTCTCTCCTTTATGTGACATTGGTGCATTATTGATGACTCTGAGTTTACTACTAATGTGTTCAAACCTACCTCGGTGAATCAAGATGGTAAAAAAAAAAAAAAAAGGTATCCTTTGTTTTCTGAGATTTGAGCACACTTCATTCTGTTGCCTCTACTCTCTTCCAGGAGAAACTCTGATGTTACTGCATTTACGCCGATCTCATAAATCAAGGTGAACGGCATTCATCATGATGCTAGGTGTGTGAACTGGAAGGAGAGAAGCAGGTGAGTAGAGGGGAAAGTGCTCTGGGAGGCTCAGCCGTGAGAGGCACACCCAGGTGGGCCACACTGAGCGAGCACGTGTGTATGCTGTAAATGTCAGCAGCAGGGTACCCAGGGACCCACTGTGTGAATAGACCTCCATAAACCAGGTTTTCTTATTTATTTCTCAGTACCCCTTCCAATTTTCTCAAAATTGCTTCCAGAAGAAAGAAGTAGGCATTACATCCTGGACTAAACCACCAAATTCAATTCTTGTGTGGAATATTTTTTTGTGACATGATCAAAATGACTGTAGTGAGCAATGGGGACTATGTAAAATAGGAAGCTATTAATAAATGGGTTAGAGGTCAAATATAAAACTATTTTTAGAAATCTCACTGAAAGCCAGTAGAGTAGTTTTGTTTTGTTTTTCTTTTTTCAAAAGGACCCCTTATATACTTCTCATCAATCATGCCACAGGTTTCATGGTTAATAGCATTAATATGTGTCTTTGGAATAATGATATATAGCTGATGTGTTCATTATTTACAGCATTCATATCCAGACCTCACTTTAATTTTCATTACCCTGTGTAGACACTAGCTAATTCAGCTGGGGTAGGTCCCCGGATAGTGCAGTATTATTCCCATCACTGGACAGACAGAGAGAGCAGTACAAGATGGAAAGCGTTGATTCTCTGAGATTCCATTTCTGAGCACTGATGGAGCTGAAATGTTGAAGACAAACTTGATTGTGAGTGAAGGGAAGGTAAAATCTTTACCAGCTTGATTGGAAAGTGTTGTGGTGTTGACTGACCTCCCAGGGCTTAACTGAAAAGCAAGGATTTGAAAGCAAAGAAAAGTCACACAGGCAGGGCCACTTTAAAGCTGTTGATAGCACCAGCCCTGGCTCCCTGCAGGAAGCTTCCAAGAATGGTCCAGCTCCTTCCCTGCAGGGAGAGAGAGGCTGCTTTGTTTTCCTCAGGGCTCCCTGCTCTCTTTCTGCCTCGCCCACAATGGGCTCCCTCAAAGTGAATGTGTGTATAATCCGGCGGGCTTGCTGGGCACCCCCTTCCAGCAGACAATCTCCCAGCCCTCTGGACTTTTGATAAGTGCAATCAAGTTGCAAAGGAAGGACATTTTTACGTGAGACGTTGCTGAGATGTTACATCTGTGCTCAAATCCACATACATGGCAGCTTTTAGACTCCTCAAGTATCTCCCTGCTCTCTGTCCTCTACCCCCGTCATGTTCACCACCCAGGGCATATTTTCTGGTCTCCCCAAAACCTTCCTGAGTTTCTCCTGGAACCAGTGAAATTCCATGACAATCTATTTTTCAGTGTTTCTCTTTAGTGCCTCTAAAGGTTGTATGGAGGAAATGAATGAAAAGTTGATTTCTAAAGCTCAGATGTAGTCATAAGACAGACTAGTAATCCCTTGGAACTAACATGTTGGCTTTGTTTATGCTCTACTTTCAAGTCCAGCTTTAAGACAGTTGGCCTGGGGCAGGTTGTAGATGTTGGCAGTTCCATCACTCACTTTGTATGTATTTAGAAACTTATGCAAATTGCTTTGTTTCTTTGAGTCTTGGTTTTCTTATCTGTAAAATGAGAATGATCTACTTGGAATACTTGTGTAATAGTCAGCTCAAATCAAGCATTAAAAATTTGAGAGATATTATGTATTATTTCATACCCACAATTGAATGTACGTTTTTAGTTGGATATGGTTATTGGGTTAACATTTTCCTTTTCAATGGCTTTGAATTTGTTCATAATTTTTTATATTCTGCTTTTGTGATAATGAAGATAATATAAAGAAAATATAACTCCCTTTCAAAACAAATATTGGCCTATGATTTCCTAAAGAGATTTGAATTTTGTTTGCATCAGTGAACCAGTATCTCTCTAGCTATTTGCCACCTCTATGAGTTCTTATTTCCTTTTTGGAAATTCCCTTTCAACCCCATCCCAGCATTTCCCGACAGACCCCTTCCCCTCAATCATTTACCACCATCACTCTGAACATGAAACAGGTCAGCACTCTCTTTCTGCTGAGTTACTGTAGGCTATGTGTTATTTATTAAGTGGCACTGTTTACTGTGAGAGAAAAGCCATGGGGTACAACAAAACCCACTATAAGAGTTTATTAGGGGAAGGGGAACAGAAAGGATGTGCTTAGGTTTATGGGAATGATCATGCAAGAAGAAAGGGGAAGAACAGATGGAACTAGCTTTTTGTAGTGATAGACCCCAGACCCAGGGTACTACCTTCTCGAGGGGGCGCCCCAAGAACCCAGACTCCAGTCCAGTTGATGCAACAGCATGAGGTGGTTATTAAAGCGACTGTACAGACAGGCAAACTCTGCTCCTAAGAGCAAGAGCCGAATCTTACTGCAGTCCCATGGGGGCTTTTAAAGGAAAAACCCACAAAAGCCATAAGGTTACAATTCCCATACAATTTCGTTTCACAAGATCATGGTCTGATCACAGAGTGGGTACAGTCACGTCCGAATGTACATTCTTCTTAAAACCTCAAGGGGGGTATCAGGGTGGGAGTGGAGTTTACCCAAAGGTCACAGTGGTCGTTCCTGGAACACTTGCAACTATCCCAGTCACAGTTGAGCACATCTCTTAACAGAAATCTTTTTACATTGTTACAGGTTGAATAATGGCTGAGTCAGGTGGCCCTTGGAACTAGTTTCCTTCTTAGTTTCTTATTTCCTGGGGCTTGGGGGTGTAAAGCTGAAGGGTTAGGGTCTTTCAGTAGGTTCCCCCTGCACATGTGCATATGGGCATACGTAGCTACACCACGCATGTGCATAGATTGCATGATCATGCTGTGTGCAAATTACGGACAGACAGAGCATGGATTACATAGGACGTAAGGCTCTGGAATGACTAAGCATCTTGCTTGGCTACTGAACAGCATATGTGCAGTCATGGAGCTGGGGGAGTGGCTAGGAATTCTAACACTACATAGTTTTTGAAAGATAACAGTAGATAGGAACAAAGTACATTTATCAACTGAAATTATGACAATGAGAGAACAGTAGGGTCATCAAGTGTGTTGCTGGGTGCTTAGGTCTGTTAACCTGTATTTTAAAAGTTAGGAAACAGAAGTCGGGAAGAAAAGTAAATTCTTCACTGTCTGTCAAGTGGGTGAAGGGAGTATCTAATTTCCTCCCACCACATTTGTGATCCACTCACAGATTATATAAAGGCAAGTGGTAAGGGCTGAAGTACACTCAACTTCAACTGAGGATACCCCCTGGGTTTAAAAGACCTGGACTTCAACTCTCCTCTCACTAAGACAGTTTTTTTTTTTTTTCATTCAAGTCCAGGCTAAGGAAAATGAGGTCTCAAACTCTCCCATTTTAATTCATATGTGTATATGTGGTATATGCATATGTACAATGGACATATGTGGGTAGTGTGTTAACGTGTGCGGCGGGGCGGGGGCAGGCTGTAGATCAATATTGGTGGCCTTCCTCTATGGCTCTTCACCACATTTTTTTTTTTTTTTTTTTTTTTTTGGTTTTTCGAGACAGGGTTTCTCTGTGTAGCTTTGCGCCTTTCCTGGAACTTACTTGGTAGCCCAGGCTGGCCTCGAACTCACAAAGATCTGCCTGCCTCTGCCTCCCGAGTGCTGGGATTAAAGGCATGCACCACCACCGCCCGGCTTTCTTCACCACATTTTTAAGAGGGTTTTCTCTTTTACTATGCTTGGGGTTCACTATTTGGGCCAGATTGGTTAACCAGTAAGCTTCAGGGGTTCTCCTATCCCTGTCCCATTCCCAACATAGGGGTTAGAGATGCATGTCACCACACTCAGCTTTTCACATGGGTGTGGGCTCAAACTCAGGTCTTCTTGCTTGTGCACAAAGCACTTGACCCACTGAGCCCCTAAATCTTCCACTATTGAAAAAGATGGATTTTGGGTTTTTGAGACTTGTAAAACCACACCTGTTCCAGACCTGGCAGAGTTCTTTGTCAATTTGTAGCTTTGGTGTTAAGTTCATTTCCTTTAGTCATACTAACTTTTTAAGTAAATAAAGGTCTGGTAGCCAAAATGAGGGACACAAGCATCTCTGTTTAGATTATCTTCCCTCTGCCAGGGCTTCAGCCTAGGATCACAGTTACAAGAGGAAAGTAGTTCATCTTGATCCTGTAGGGGAAAGGAGACCTCAACAGATCAACCCTGTTTCTCCTCTTTCCACTTCTTGCTGGATGTTTCTCTGGAGATGATGTCAGCAGCAAACACAGCAATGAGAAAACCTGTATTGACCCTGGAACTGCTTTTCACAAGACAACAGACTCTTTCAAAGCTACGATGCACTTGATGGTTAGAGACAACAGAAATTTGGAAGCAGCATCAGAGCTGAAGCAGACAGTGATGTATCAACAGATCCAGCCTGGCCAAGCAGAGGCATGTCAAGGAGACATCTTTTGGGGCTGTGTGGACAGAGCAGGCATCCTGTTCTTTTCACAAATCATGTTCACACTGCCCTGAAACAAGCTGAGAGTACCCTATCAGAAAGTCATATTTTCTAACGTTCTGAAACCCAATGTAAAAGTGACATTTCTCTTACTTTCCAAGTATAATAGTAAAAGATTTGTGTGTGTGTTATGAACTGGAAACTGAACACTATAAAAAGAAAAGGTTGAACTGTCTGCTTTGGAATAGCTATTATTTGACAGGAACATTTTGGTATTGCACTTGAATAAAATATATTCACTATTTAACATCACAGACATTACTTAGATGTATGTACAGCATAAAGCATGCATCTATGCTGTCTATGGCTCTGCTCTCCTGCCCCCAAATTATAGTAAAGAAAAGAAATCTGCTAAAAAAAATTACTAATCTTAAAAACCATTCTAAAAATACTAACAAATTTAAAGCAACAATTGCAAATTTCCCATAATGTTTCACTCATATTAATTCTGATTTGGGTCTGGCTTGGAAACTTTTGGTGTCTGTTCTTGATTCTTTCAAAGGTAGAAAATAATTTCCTTGGCTTAACACTGATATTCAAACATCTGTATTTACGCTAAACTGGCTCTTACAGAAGTTGCCTTGTCTTTATTGTCTTTCTGCATGGAACGGTCACTCTTTTCTTTTGAGAGAAAACTCTACAAAGAAGTTACTGTGAATCTGAGATCCAGCACTTACCTCATCCCCATCGAAGCTGCCACCTTCTCACCACCTCTGGTGTTTGCTTACAGTTAGTACTTCTCTGAGATGGAAACTTAAGGGCTTCACACATATTGTCTGTTTTTTTGGAGGGGTGGGGGAAGTGCTGAATGGTGATATTGTTTAATGACAATTCACTCCTCCCCAATCCTCTTTCAAATTTGATCCTCAGAATACTGGGAGAGGAACTGAAAAGTAAAGGCTTAGTCAACTCTTACTGCATATAATTTTAAAGACTTGTCTGAGTCTGTATACACACAGGAAGAAGGTTCAGCTGACTTTATTGTTAGGGTTGTGGGTGCTGAATTAATTTCTATACAAATATGCAGGGAACTTAATCTTTTTGTTAATAGCAGGGAGAGTACAGAAAAGCTCAGATGAAAAAAGTCAGAGACCTAAGTTCAGGGCAAAATGACTTTTAACAAAAGAAATAACTAACATTTCATTCAGAATTTTTGGTGAGGATTCCAATAAATTTTTTCTTCCCTTTAAGAAAGATATTTCCATGCTTTTGGTAGTCTGCTCCCATGCAGGCCTCCTCTTCTGCATCAAGTGGAGGAAAAACTTGAGTTCTGCATTTGGGTTCATGCAGAGCAGGGAACAGTGACTCACCAGGACAGGTGGAGCCTGGAGGACCATAAAATCATAAACCTGTAGGAAGCCAAAAAACACTGAGGCTGGCATGGGCAAGAGCTGAATGCCTCAGCAGACTCCTGAGGGCAACTGACTGAGTCTAAGGCCCTCACCAGCTCCCACACAGGGCTCCCTCAAATACCAGTTGATATGGCGAAGGTACAACTTGGTGCCAAAATTTGCTCAGTATTCTGCCCAGATTAGGACCCCCAAAGAGACCACTGGAGACCAAAGATATCCAGAATGCAATAACAAGGTTTAATTTGGCACACATGCGTAGTTCAAGCTAGCAGGGAACCCTCATCCACCACACCCAACACAGCAAATCAGGGAGGAGAGTTCCTCTTTCTTGGCGAAGTTAGTTTTTATAGGCAAAACCCACAAAATTTCTTAGAGGGGAGGGGGTTAGTACAGGTCCATCCTTGATTGGTCCAGTTTTTCCCGGGCCTGGACTTTGTTTTATTCTAGCTTATCTGCTTGCTGTGTCAGGAGTTTTACAACCCATCTCTGGGGTCTGGTCATGTTATCTCCAGAGAGGGGCATCTCGTGGTTGATCGGTCACCACCAGACATCCTGACTTTGTTCTTTTGAAAACACCTGACTTCACCCCCTCCAGGAATGGGGAACTGACTCAGTTCTGTTTATTTTTAAGATATTTCTTCCCTCAGCTCTTTTGGGTTTCTGGGGGAACTGTGTCTGAGCCTTTGGTGGGGGTCTTTCACTCAGTAGTGGAATGAGTTCCATAGTTTTCATAATTGATTTTGGTGAAGTAGGTGAAATATTGGTGAGGAAATAAAATCTCAAAACATCATCTTCGTTATGACATTTTAAGTATAAGGAGAGTCTAGGTGGATACTACCTTATCTAAGCGGCCAACCACCACTATTGCTGGCGAGAATGGTTCAAAGGTTGTGTAGAAGAGCATCTCCGTGGGGGTCATACATACTGAAGTACTTACAAATGAGGCATATCTCCAACTTACTTTAAAATGTGTATTGGGGGACAATATTACAATCAGTGAGGAGTAACACAGAGCAGATGGTCAGTTCGTTGTATTATTCTTTTAATTTCTCCGGAAATAAAAATTCATAATTTATACATAATTACAAGTAAAATATTTAGCAACACGCAGGCACCGTGTCTGTGCTTACTCTGAGTCCTTTTCTTCCCCTTATTTCTCCTGCTATGTGTTTGCTTTCCTGATCATGATAGTCACCTGCTGTGATTATACCAATATACCTTGGGCCTGATTATACTACCCATTAAAATACAGTCGTTTCTAAAGAAGCAGAAAGTAGAAAAAAGGGCTGTAAATTGCCAGAGGTGCTAGGCGCTGCAGCACAGCCCAAGAGAGAACCATCTCTAAGTACTCACTGTGAAGTCATCTGCAGAAACAGAGGTCTGGATAAAAAGAAATGCAGAATACTATGTCATTTTTCAAATATAACAATAGCCCAAGCACTTATTTCAGAATGGGAACTTAGTCATCCGAACCCACGATTTCCCTTCTGTAGAGCCCCACCCCATGGAAACATGCTTTTGTGTGTGTGCAAAGAAGAGTATTCTGTGGACATTGCCTTGAGGCCTGCATTGTGTGTGGTTCGTAGTGCCCCTTTAAAAGATCTATCTGCCAAGCTGCTACTCAGTATGGGCATCAATGACAGTCTTCATTTTTAGGATAAAATTCTAAAGTTCTGGGTTACTATTTCTTTGGTGTCCCTAAAGCTGGAGTGGCAATGGGAAGGATAAAAGAAATTTGCTGTCTGTTGTCCCTGTAGGCTGTGATGCCTTCCAATTCTATTTCTCTTGATAACTTTGTAAAATAAACCCTTTTATGATTCTGTCTCTAACTCTCAAGAACTCTCTTGGTAGACAGCAGAAAGTAGCAAATTAGTTATCATCCCAGCTTGTAAAATGAGAGAAGAATTCATGGAAACCTACTTTCTAAAGATGTGTAATGAAGCCTCAATTTATCTGTCAATCTTTGTTTTGCTCTATGTATGAAATATGAGAAGATGTGGGGTAGAAAATAATTTTTCACATACTTTCTTTATCTATATATTAAGAATAGCCTAAAATGATATGTGAAAGGAGTCACCATATACGCTATGAGCTCCCATCTAAAATGGAAGCTATGATTATAATTATTATTACTGCTGTATTCATCAAAGTTACCATCATCTTTCTTATCCTCCATGTTTATGATTGTGTAGTTCTAAGGAATTTAGAAGAACGAATAATGGTTTCTGAGAATAAACTAACTACTCTGTAAATGTGCTGGCTAGTTTTTATGTCAACTTGACAAAAGCTAGAGTCACCTAATGGGAGGGAAACTTAGTTAAGAAATTTCCTCTATTTATAAGATGTATTATTTTATCTGTGTCCCTCAATAAAGTTTATCTGAGGATCAGAGGGGAAAGCCAGCCACTTTATTAAACACAGAAGTCAGGCAATGGTAGCACATGCCTTTAATCCTATTGGAAGCAGGAATCCATCTGGATCTCTGTGAGTTCAAAGCCACACTGGGAACAGAGCCAGGCAAGGTGGCACATGCCTTAAATTCCAACACTAGTTAACCATAAAGGTCTGGAGGTCTGTACAGATAGACAGGAAGTGACAGAGCTGGGCTGGAAGAGGAAATGATGTAGCTGGGTGGAGAGGAAGTGAGTTGGCAGAACAGAAAGGCATATAAGCATTGGTATACAGGAAGTAGGTCTCTGGAAGCTACAGAGTTGGTGAGGTGAAGTTAGCTGTGGCTTTTCCTATTCCTCTGATCTCTCGGGTTTTAACCCCAATGTCTGGCTCTGGGTTTTTTATTTAATAAGACCTTTTAAGATTCCTGTTGCAATAAGATTAGGCTTCAAGTAGCTTGTAGGGCATTTTCTCAATTAGTGATTGATATGGGAGGGTCCAACCCATTGTGGGTGGCACCACTCCTGGGCTGGTGAGCTGCCTGGGTTCTATAGGAAAGCAGGCTAAGCAAGCCATGAGGGAAAAGCCAGTAAGCAGCACCCCTATATAGCCTCTGCATCAGCTCCTGCCTCCAGGATCCTGCCCTGTTTGAGTTCCTTTCCTGACTTCCTTCAGTGATGAACAATGATATGGAAGTGTAAGTCAAATAAACCCTCCCCTCCCCAAGTTTTGTCACAGTGTTTCATCACAGCAATAGAAACCCCTAAGTAAAACAGTAAGAAAATCTCAAGTGACAGCTCTCATCCTGGAAATTTCAAGACATGGCTGAAGAAAGAAGGGCAGCTGTGTTCAAATAGAAAAATGTGCCAAGTGTGATGAGATATGAGAGAGAAAATGACAAAATTTTCTGATTGTAACAATGGTAAATTTATACTTTCTTAAATGTTACAGAAACATAGCAGTCAGAGAGGAATCAAATGTGGAAGGATGGGAACTCCAGAATCTGGAAAGCAATAAAACCATAGTCTTAGATTTTTAATTGGATTTGGAAGACTATCAAGAAAAACTAAGATTTTAAGGAAGAAGGAAATATCGTGGCAACGTGATGAGTTCCTTTCAAGCATTTTGAATAGATTGTGGATAATTCAAACCAGAAGAGGACAAAGGTTTTTTAAGATAGAGCAAGCTCGGGGAAATAAAGGTCTTTGGAACCAATGTTTTGAGACTCAAACAATGGGTCTCCTGAGAGCACAGCTGGACATGTGTTACAGGAGGAAGCTGTGGGAACAAAAGGAGGTGAAATAAGTCAGAAAAGACTCCCACTGGGCACTTGGGAAGAGAGATATTCCTCTGTGGACCTGAAATGCATTTGGTGACAGGAAGCAAGGGGAGCATTGAACACTGTCTTTGTAAGCTCCTGTCCCTCTCATCGGTCATCAGTGAAAGACAGCTGGTCCTTGGCTCCTGTTCCCCAGTTCTTCTTTCTTCCTGGTTTTTATATGAAGTGGTTTCCCCTACCTTATCTACCAGGCTGCCAATTGCCTACTTTTAGTCTCTCATCCAGGATAGAAGAGACTCCATGCCTGAACGATTGACAACTTGCTGGGGCTGTGCCGTAGATATTGCTGCTGCTATTTCTTTGTTACTTTTGTTTTAGAAGACCTTAAGTGTCAAACCATTCTAAAGATGCATCTCACTCACACCTTCACTGTATGGCTAGCCTTTCACTGTTCTCTTTCAATGAAAAGGTGGAGTCTCCTACAGTGTTCTTTCTTAACCCAAGTGTGTGGCACAATCATGTATTTGTACATGGAAAAGATGGGCAGGTTGTTCTACTTTTCTAGAGCTGCTGTTTCTCCACCACCCCCACTCTCCAGTGATTCTCTCTCTCTCTCTCTCTCTCTCTCTCTCTCTCTCTCTCTGTGTGTGTGTGTGTGTGTGTGTGTGTGTGTGTGTGTGTGTACCTACTGAAGCCATAAGACTTTGGATCCCCTGGAACTCGAGTTATATGTGGCCATGAGCAGTTGTCATGGGTGTTGGGGAAGATCTTTGTTCCACTAGAAGACTAGCAAGCACACATAATATGGAGGCATCTCTCTAGCCCCTTCCCAATGGTATTATCATCCTTGATGCTAAGTGTCTTGGGTCATTTAATTTATCCTTGTTACCCAAACTAAAGGAATACTTGATATTCTAATGAGATACCTTGTGGTAGTTTGAAAGAAAATGGCTCCAAAGGGAGTGTCACTATTAGGAAATGTGGCCCTAGGTATGGTCTTATTGGAGGAAGTATGCCACTGTGGAGGTGGGCTTTGAGATCTCATATATGCTCAAGCCATGCCCATTGTCTCAGACTACTTCCTGTTGCCTGCAAGTCAAGATATAGAACACTTAGCTATATCTTATCCAGCACCATATCTGCCTGCAGGCCACCATGTCACACCACAATGATAGTGGACTAAACCTCTGAAAATGTAAGCCGCCCCAATTAAAAGTTTTTCCTTCATAAGAGTTACTTGTGGTCATGGTGTCTCTCCACAGCAATAGAAACCATAACTAAGACATACCTCATGCCAGCTGTCTTGTCACATATTCACCAGGAAAATCACTATTTGATTTTTATGTAAGTCATTATGGACCTGGTTGAAGAAAAAATGACGTGATATTCAGTATACATACATAGAATCTTAGAAAGTTCAAAATATTGAGGGTTTTGTCATATAACCCTTAATTAACATGTTTCTCATATGAACCGTTGGGGTCACTGGCCTCTTGTGGAGGCAAAAAAAAAAAAAAAAAAAGCCTCAAGATTTAAGAGGTGTGAATGAGAGGTGTGTCCTACAGGGTCTTTCTTTCATGTTATTTGCTCCCCTTTGCTGTCACAGTCAGGTTTTAGTTTTCAAAGGTAATGGGTATAAGCTGACTAGCCAGGTGCTTGTCTCCCATTCCCCAAAGACTCCACAGACTCCCACAACAGTGCCACCAGCTGGTGACCACATGCTAAGAACACAAGTGCTTGTGGGACACATTTCAAATTCAAACCATGCATAGCTCTTCCGGGCAAACTAAGTCGTGACACAACAGAATCGCCATGATTGATTGGGTTGCTTATGGCTCCACCAGCCTCCTCAAAAGGCCATGCTTGGGTCTCCTTCCTTATCAGCATGCAGTAGTGGACTATCCATTTCAGGACGAAGAGGCCTTTGAGTTTGGCAAGCCCCATGACAGGCTGTGCGTATCCAGCCTACCTCCATCCCAGCCTGTATGTGTGCTCATTGAACTACAAACCTACTTTGTACTCACTACTTCTTTTCCTTCCATGTCTCGGCTCTCAGTAAAGTTACCTAAATCCTACCTACTCTTAAAACATAGTTGTAGCTGTCAACGAAGTCTTTTGTTCTTACCTCACTGCAAAGTGATTGCTATCTGGGGGGGTTTACCCAGGCCCTTTTCATTTGTGTACCTTGTATCAGGAGTCATTTGTTGGTGTTGCCTACTCACATGCCTAACTTGCACTGACAGCTATTTCAAGCTCTATAATATATATTTAATAAAGGTCTGCTACTTGTAACCTTGGTGAATACCCTGGGGTCTCGGTTATCTCTTGTAAGTCAGTGCCCCACTCTCCCGTGCTACTAGGATAATTGAAGCATCCTGGGGGTGACTTTCGTATTAACCTAAGGGAAAGAGGACAGCACACACAAAGAAAGAGAGAGATTGGAGGAGACTCTGATATGAGGGACAGTGACCTTCATGACTTCATTTTAGAGAAGCAGAGAGATCAAACTTCCAGAATCTAAACTTGTTCCAAGAAAAGCCAGCGAAGGCAATAGGGACGGAGAATTGAGTTGTGAGAAGGATTTTCCACTGTGATCTTGCCAGTCTGCAAGCAAACATAAAGAGTTCCATGAACTGGAACATTAGCTTAGCATCTAGAGTGGAGCCAAAGGCTGAAACAGTTTGACCTTTAGAGCAGTCTATTTCAGACTACATTTTATTATGGAAGCACATTCCGCAATATCCTTGTAGTAAGAATGACACTCTTATCAGAACTGACAGCAGCTTCTCGCCTCAGCAGAATGACGGCTGCGACTGGGAACCTGGCTGAGTGGGACTCTGCAAGGAAACTCACTGGAGTCATGAACAAGTACCCAGGCTAGCCCAGGGAGGGCCTGTCAGGTCCACAGCAGTTACATGGCTGAGTTCACCAACGGTCAAAGGTTAAAAACTCACTGCATGGCAGCTGAGTAAATGCTGTTTGGGGAGCCTGTCAACAAAAATCTTACATAAAAAAATAGCTAAAAATATGTAACGTCTATCAGGAAAACCCGACTTAAGAAATGAATACTGTGAACGAAAAGGGTTAGCTTTAACATATTCTACTCTTTTTCTCAAGATCCTAGCTAACCCAGGTGGATCTTCAGGAGTCCAGCTGACGAGAGAGAGAGAGAGAGAGAGAGAGAGAGAGAGAGAGGAGGGATTATATGAGCAAGAGATATTGACACCATGATTGGGAAAAAAAAAAAAAGCACAGGGACAAATAGCCAAACTAGTAAAAACACATGAACTATGAACCAGCAGCTGAGGAGCCCCCATGGAACTGGATCAGGCCCTCTGGATAAGTGAGACAGTTGTTTAGCTTGAACTGTTTAGGAGGCCCCCAGGCAGTGGGACCTGGACCTGTCCTTGGTACATGAGTCTGCTTTTTGGAACCTAGGGCCTATGCTGAGACGCTTTGCTCAGCCTTGGTGCAGGGAGGAGGGGACTGGACCTGCCTCAGCTGAATGTACCAGGCTCTGCTGACTCCCCAGGGGAGACCTTGCCTTGGAGGAGGTGGGGATGGGGCATGTGTTGGGGGGGGGGAGGCTGGGGCGTGGGAGGAGGGAGGACAGGGGAATCTGTGGCTGATATGTAACATGACTAGAAAATCTCTTTTATTAAATAAATAAATAAATAAATAAATAGTCTGATTAAATGAGAAAAAAAAAAAAAAGATCCTAGCTAAGAGTATAGCCTTTAAGATAATGAAGCTAGTTTGGAAACACACCAAAACAAACTATCCCAAACCAAAAAAAAAACCTCCAGTTGAGTGACATTTGGGGTTGAAAAGAATAGTCTTACAATGATTGTACAAGAAAAGTCTAAAAGAGATAAGATGACTTTCCCCTTGTAGACAGTGAGTCAGCATGAGCTCAGGTTTGGAAATATAGACCTCTTGGCACTAACTGTAGGAAGATGCTTTTGATCTCTAACTTCCGGAAGAACGGAGGAATGATTGCTGCTGAAAGCTTAGGGCCTTTCCCATAGGAAGCACGTCACTCTTCACGTTGGAATGACTATAAAGGGAGAGTGCTTCGGCTTTTACTTCTTTTTCTATTTCTTCTTCCCTCTTTTTTTTTCTTGCATTATTTTAATTGTTCTCTTCCTGAGTCTAGATAACGCCTGAACACATTTAAACTAAATCTACATGCCCATTTTCATTCCCCCTTCATGATCTCAGTTTTACTTACTAAAGCAGTATGTTCCTCGGAGTTTCTTCTGTATCCTTCTAGAGTCAGTTGATGTACTTAAGCACGTATGCAGAATGAATTATACTTTGCATATTATTCTTCATTTTGGTTTTCTAATGAAATTTGTCTAGACAACTTTTATGAATTTGTCAGCTGCTGTGGGGTGGTCTTTCTGTACGCTGTGAATATGCGTTGCCACCACTTGTTAATAAAGAAGCTGTTCTGGCCTATGGCAAAACAGGATAAGAGTCAGGCAAAAAAAATCTAAGCAAAGATACAGGGAGAAGAGAGGCAGAGTCAGGGGAGACACTGAGAGCCACCAGGGGAACAAGATGTAATGGAATACAGGTAAAGCCACGAGGCACGTGGCGATACATAGATTAATAGAAATGGGTTAATTTAAGAGGAAAGAGCCAGCTAACAAGAAGCCTGAGCCATAGACCAAACAGTTTGTAATTAATATAAGCCTCAATGTGTTTATTTGGGACTAAGAGGCTATGGGACAGGAAAACTTCCGGCTACAGTCAGCCTTATCTTTCTTCTCTCAATTTCAAGTTTTTGCTATGAGTTTCAGTATGTGTGAGTGTAGGTGCACACAGCTCATGGTGCCTGTAGGAGGGGACAACATTCAGGGGTCAATTGTCTCCTTTCACTGTGTTGAGACAGGGTCTTTCCTGGTTTGGGCTCTCTGCATATTCCAGGCTGGCTGGACCACAAGCATCTAGCCTGCTTTACATCTCTCCATCTCCCTGCAGGAGAGTTGGAGTTACAGATGCATGTCACTGCAAACCAGTGAGTGGCTTGATAAAATCACCTCCCGGAGACAGATCTTTCTGAGTTAGCCTGGTTTGGTATATCTATAATGTTAACGGAAGCGGTCAGCTTGTTTCCCATGAAACTTCTACAAACTTATGAGTTTCAGGTTCGGTAACAGAATGATAATTTGCCCAAGCCCTGGTCAAGGAGAATGTCAACATTTTTTATTCTAGGTTTTGTTTTTGATGTGTGTGTGTACATGTGTGAGTGGATGCACGTGTGTGTGTGTGTAGAGTCCAGAGGTCAGTGTCAGAATCTGTCCCCCCTTTCTTTTGAGACAGCTCTCTATTGAACCTGGAACTCATTAATTATTTATTAATCAGAAAGTCCCAGGTATCCTCTTGTTTCTGCCTTTCCAGGGAGCACTATTCTGCCAAGTGGTTTATTTATTTATTTATTTATTTATTTATTTATTTATTTATTTATTTATTTATTTTAAAGTGGGTGCTGGGTTTGGGACCCAGGTCCTCATGCTGATGTGACTATCCCTTCACCAACTGAGCCAGCTCTTCAGCCCAGCTTTATTCACGGAAAAAAAAAATATTATCTCATCATTTTAGTTTAAATTCCCCTTACTTTGAATGAGAGCAAACGTCTTTTATGGTCTAAAGATGCTTTTCATGCCTTTACTTAATTAGCAAGCACGGTTTTCTAAAAATTGTTCTTCAACTTTTCATTTAAGTGCTAACTCGATGTTCCTTTTTACAATTTCACTTTGGAAATGGGTTCACGGTTCATAGTCTAGTGACAGCTGATTGTCCACATTTGGTCTCTGTCATTCTCCTCCAAATTCTCTGAGTTACTTCGTTTATCTCAGCTGAGTAAAGGTGTGTGTGTGAGTGTGTGTGTATGTGTGTGTGTGTGTGTGTGTGTGTGTGCATTCACACAGGCAAGTCAGTGTGAGAAGTGGGTTATCATCACAGTGGTTTTTAATCAGGGCTCCATCAGCAAAGCCCACATATCTGTCCCTTCATTATCTGTTTGAATGTCAGAATATTCTTGGGTATGGCTTATCAGAGACAAGACCAACATCAAAGAAATATCAGAACAAAGGTAAAGGCTGTCCTTTTTTTGTTCCTTTGAAAGGGACTGTTTTTTTAAAAAAAAAAAAAAAATCCCTTGTGATGAGAACCTTTTACAAATTCTTTTGTGATTTCAACTTGCCATTAAACATGACTTCCCTAATTTTTCTTACAGATTCCTGTATAGTCTCCAGAATGGCAGAGAGATAAGCTATCTGATATTTTTAAGAAGATCTGAGGTCAGTGGAGGAAGTAAGTGGTTTTAACTGGAAAAGCAGACTTGCCTGTCTGTACATGTGTTACAATAAAAATGCCCCTGTGAGACTTTCTGGTAAGTGATGGATAACCCCCCCAACACACACACACCATCTGCTGAGAAAGTCCCTGCACTTGCACAACCTGCCGCTCTAACCTTGTTTCCATGAAAACTCCAGTCGGGAGTGACAGTGTACAGCTGGCAACACTCCCCTCTGTCACGTGACTTGACAGTATAGACCAGAGATAGGCAAGGGAACTGTGCCGGTCTCTGTTGTCAGTTTTATTGACAGGAAAAAAATGAGTCATTAGAAAAGGCCGTCTGAATTACAGACCTAATTCAGTTCCTGTGTATTAACCAGCAATTCAATCAAGCCCAAGACAATTTTCAAGGACCTGAAGCAGCGGAGTGCAACTGGCCTGAGGTCTGTTCAGCCTAGTCATGAGCTGTCTACTGATTTCTCTCCCCTTGTCCAAGACATGCTGTCAGTAGATTTGACCGTTTTCAGCCTAGTGCAAGACGGTGGTATAAATTTCAGGGTTGTCACCACTCTGTCTATTCAGGTATAATTTTGGAAGTACAAATAACAGGGCTGTGTGTTTCCTAATTCAATGATTTAGTTTCATGCTTTGAAATACTTCATTAAAATATTTGGTTGGTTAATTTCTGCTACTACTGTGGGGAAAGATTTGACTACAATGGTCACTTGTTTCCTGAGACCAACCATAAAACTATTCCTGAATATAAAAGAGTTAGGAGAAATTTAACAAAGAGGGAAATTTATGAAAATACTGGATATTGCAGTTTTAATATCCTTTGTTTTGTAAGAATGTATCTTTGTAGTAATTTTAGGCCTGACAACTAAAATCAAATTGCGATAAAGAAGAATATTCTGTGATGTTGACTTTTATTCAGTAGTATGTTAAATATTATGTTAAAATATTTCTTAGTGATAAGGAACCACTCAGCGATCAGTTTTTCTCTGAGTTTGTGGTGCATACTGACAGAAGGATCATGACAACAGTATCTTCTTCCATACCGAGTGCGCAAATAGAATATGGCAAGGGAGGTTGGCCAATTGTTTTGGCCAAGTGACTGATTAAAAATAGAATGTTTAGTTTTTCTTTATGATAACTACTCCATAGCAAACCCAGAAAATATAGTAGAATATAATTAATATATGTTAATATATGCTAATTTGAAATGAAAACATATCATTTAAATAACAAATAGAAGAAAAAATATAGCAAATACATTGAAGGAAGTCCCAGCCTTAAAAAAAAACTAATAACCTCTTCTGAGAATCACATGGATGATTATAATAAATGTTTTCCAGTTTGGAAAACAAGATACGATGTAAATGCCTATACTATGGAGAAATGATGGCTGCACGTAATGCAAACCCTTAGAAACATTTGAACTGTTGGGAATATTTCCGGCTTTCATCTGAAAGTGTAAACTTGCAAGATTTACCATTTTGGAAAGAAAATCGTCGGTGGATTTTGCATTACTGAGAGCATGTTAGCAAGTACAAGCACGGAGCATGGTGACTCGAATGCAGGAAACAGCAGACACACGAGACAGGAGACCAGGACAGTTCAGCGTCGATTCGCATGACATTTCAAGTGAAGTTTGGGTGCCTGGGAGAGGAATGAACTGGCCCGACAGCTCCAATGACTGGCTGTATTTTCACAGGTCCTTATGTCCAAAGTGGCTAAGCACAAAGCGCTCTTATGGGCCTGGGGGCAGATGAGCTCGGATGTGGTCTTTGAGTTGCTGGAACCACTAGAAACTTTCTGTGAACCACCTCATTGATTTACCCTACAGCAACAGGAAGCAAACTTACTTTCCTTCTTTCTTTCTTTCTTTCTTTCTTTCTTTCTTTCTTTCTTTCTTTCTTTCTTTCTTTCTTTCTTCCTTCCTTCCTTCCTTCCTTCCTTCCTTCCTTCCTTCCTTCTTTTCTTTCTCTCCTTCCTTCCTCCTTCCCTACCTTCCCTCCTTCCTTTTTTCTTTCTTTTCAATACACAAGGCCACTTTACTATAATGAACTCACAAATAAAAACTTCACACAGATTAACATTCAAACAAACAGTTGCCTAGTCCCAAACTCTGTGGTCTCAATGATCTTCTATTCAGTTAGAATGGGCATTTTGAAGACATGGAGCTTCACTTGGAGTTTTACACTTTTGCTATGAATTACCTTTTTACTTATTTATCCAACACACAAAGAAAGAAAAAAAATGAAAGTTAACACCTTAGAAAAGCCATTATCTTTATATTCACTTCATGATTAGTGTCCTCTGCCTGCTTCCCGTCATTCCTTGTCACCTTATGTTACCCTTTCCTGTCCTTTCTGAATGTTATAATAGCCCCACATGCACATTTGTTCTTATGAGCCCTATGGGGCAAAATGTATTAGGAAGCACTTATTTCTACATGTACCAAACATTAAATGGACTTGAAAGTCAAATGCATTGAAATGGATTTAAAAATTAAATGGAAATAAAATTGTAGAAAGAAGTACCATAAAGTATGAGCAAAAGTTCCAGGGGTCCCCATTAAAACCAAAGTGTTCAAACATGTGAGCCTGTGGGAGACATTTCACACTCAATCCACAACTCTGGTTCTGGATGGGTGTGGACGTATCATCTCTGAAACTTCTTCAACTGTGCCACCATCAATGGTGACAGTAGCCACCTCAACAGCCTGGGGTGGAGCATTTTTGTCCATGGTGGTGGTCACTAATGGCTAGCCATCTTAGTAGCAAGGACTTTCTGATGCCTCCTATTCTTATTTTCTCGTAGTCAAGTGACTTAGCTGCCAGGATCCCTCTTGATGCCAGACCTGACTTGTGCCCCACGGGCAGCTGCAGTAGTGGTATGTGCCAGGACACAGGTGCTGAGAGACAGTGGAACTGGGTTTCTGCATGAGTGTCCTGTTGAACTGTTGTTGGATGTGTGACTTGAGCGCATGCCCACTCCCTTAGGCACTGGTGGGTATTAGCTCTACTACTGTGAGCAATTCCTCGTAATTCAAGCTCAGGGAGTGGAGACGCAGCTGTGACCGATCCCAGTAGCCAGAACACACCACTGGCAAAGTTCCAAGGAGGAAGAGCATTCTTAAGGCTCAGGCCTTCAAGAACCAGGGCAGGGCTGCAATTCGGCTCTAGAGTCAACAGGGAAGTATGTCGATTTGGACAGCAAAAGAGAGGGTGTTGTACCATGACATCTCTGGACCCTGAATGAGTGTGGGCTCAGTTAGAGGGCTCAGTTCTATGTGAGCAGATGCAGTGGTACCCAGGACCTGGGAATGGTGTGGTGCCTCTGTGACTTGGGCTCTGTGTGCTAGGGAACAGTACAGTGTTGGCTTCTCTAGTCAGGGATAGGTCGTTTCAGGGACAGCAGATGATCAGATGATCAAATGGTCCTGATGTAGGGAGGAAGTATGTTATATTGTTTGGCTCACAGGATGGAGTGTTAAACATGAGCCAAGCTTACAGTTCTTTTAGATATCAGACACCATGTAGTTTCGAGCACCTGAATCATGACTATTCTCCTGGATCAAGACTGATTCCCTACTGAACTCTGTGTGTGTGTGTGTGTGTGTGTGTGTGTGTGTGTAACTCAAGATTGAACAGAGGGCTTCATGCATGCTAGACAAGGCCTCTACCGCTAAGATATATCCATAGCCTATGAGCTACTGTGTTAATTCAGGTATCAGAGGGATGGGGTGCTTTAGCACCTGAGATGTGCTTTCTCCTCCTCTGGGCTGCAGCATCTGATACTCAGGGGATAGGATACAAATGAGTGTGTCTGCCCCATCAGGGCACAGCTCCTTTTTATGGGGTCAGGGAATCAGCTCCACCCCTTTCTTGAAGGGGAACATCGAGGTTCAGCCAGCTTAGACGCAGCTTCTCCTCTGTGCTTGTCCACCTGCTCCTGGGGGGGCGGGACACTGTTTGGGCTCAGGTACTGTTGTTATGGCTGCCCTGATGGGCCTAGGCTCTAGAGTAACATAAGCAGTGTGAACCTCGGGCTGATCTCTAAACTGAGCTCAGGGCCTGTGAGGAGGTAGGACCATAGAAACAAAGGGGGCAGGGGTCCCCAGTATTCACAGGGTTGCTTGCTTTTGGAAAGTCCATTCCAGTTGTGAGCGGGTTGACAGCTGGGTGGTTTAGGAATGTTGTTTTGTTCCCTTTGCTCTGTGGCCAGTCTGAGTTTTTGTGCTTTGCACTTGGTGGTGGTGGTCTACCCTTGTCCTTCACTCACTAAGCTACGTGTTCACTTGTGTTTTGTGAGAACGATATGTTTTAGGTACCTGGTGGACCATCTTGCTGACAAACCTCCAAGTGCCCATTCTTTAACTTTTTAAGGATCGAAGGCAGCTGGTTGTGGTGGCACAAGTGTGGCTGATATATTGTGCACCCCAATAAACTTATCTAGGGGTCAGAGAACAGAACAGCCATAATATTAAACATAGAGGTTAGGCAGTGGTAGTACATGCCTTTAATCCTAGCATTCAGGAGGCAGAGATACATCAGGATCTCTGAGTTCAAGGCCACACTGGAAACAGCCAGGCATGGTGACTCATGCCTTTAATCCCAGGAAATGATGGCAGGAAGCAGAAAGGTATATAAGGCGTGAGGACCAGGAACTAGAGCTGGTTAAGCTTTTAGGCTTTTGAGCAGCACAGTTCAGCTGAGAGGCATCCAGTCTGAGCAAACAGGATCAGCTGAGGAATTGGTGAGGAAGCTGTGGCTTGTTCTGCTTCTCTGATCTTTCAGCATTCACCCTAATATCTGACTCTGGGTTTGTTTTTATTAATAAGAACTTTTAAGATTCATGCTACACACACACTGGTAGGATTTGCTGAAGGAGGCAGAAGCAGGAGGATCACGAGTTCGAGACCCACTGGGGCTACACATTAAAAAAAAAAAAAACTGAAGGCAAACAATACATGGAACAGAGAGGGTCTTGGTGGGTATTCAGTATGTGTTTCATATATTCTTTATATAAAAAAAAATCCCCTGAGTTCAAGGCATTCATTTGAATAAACTGATCAAGGCTGGTGTGTTATTTCTAGGGAAACCCTGGTGACTTCCAGGCCATTTAATTTGGAGGGCTTCCCCCAGTGAGCATGTGGCTGACATCTATCTACAATGCACACAGAGCAGGCCTTCCTGACAAAACTCTAAGGCCCGTCTTAATGGATCACGGGAAGCGTTTCACAGCGTGAGTCACTGGTGTTTCGAAGCAACATCAATTTGGTCATAATCGGTTTCTATGGTTTCCACAGTTATCACTCTCTGCCTTGATAATAAGCACCAATAAAACCTGACCTGAATGGGCAATAGCAAGAGAAGCGTCTAAAGGACACTCCTTTTATAGTTTCCTTTCTTGTAAAACACTGCAGTGGCTTCTTTTGCTGAGGCTATCCTAAAATTTACTGCTCAGTGCAGTCTGAGGTAATTGGCATTCAGCATTTCAGGAAGGTTCTTTGCAGCAACAGGATCGATGTCGTGGGCCTTCTCTGTGCGATCAGAAGCAAAGAAAATCTGAATAGAAGCAAGAGTAAGGTGACAAACACGTCAACACCTGCTCGAGCGTGGCGTAAGCAAAACGGCTGCCACGGCCGTGATGCAAGAAAAACACATCATAATAATAATAATAATAATAATAATAATAATAATAATCCTGCATAGCAGATATATCGGGAACTGGTGGTGCTGTCCGTGATGGAAATCAATCCAGGATGATAAACGTCAGTTGCAATTCAAGTGGTCTTTCTTGGAGTCGCAGAGAGACAGGCTTGAAATCAACTTTCAGCTGGCCAGGGCTAAGAAAGAGATGGGCAGCTAGCTGTTCATGTTGTAATGGCTTAAGGGCAGTACAGTTACAATGACATCTTTTGGTAGAAGACGACAACTAGGTGCATCTTCTGTGACATGCACCTGACCTTTTCCTTGTTAGGACTTCCCAGGGTGCCTTTCTGCTTCGTATAAAGCACACTAGGATTGAAAAGAAGGGGCCTGCTCTCTGCAGCATCTAATTCTACTACAGCCCTTTCTCTGCTCTTCCACTCCTGTCATGACAAGCCACTGCCTCCCTGGGTTCCCTTTCTGGGCCTGGAAGTGGTAACTTCACCAATGGGCTCTCGGGTGCATGTCCTGGATGGAGAAAGTGACATAGTTTTGTTATCTTGCAGGACTTTTTATCTTGAGCCTTTTCTGGAACAGCAAGAAGACAAGCAAGGGCTCAGGCTTTCCCAGGGGCAGCACAACCTGACAGAAGACATCCTGTTGCCTGGGCTTTTACTGCTGATGAGGTGTGAATCATGCAGAGAAAAACCCCTGGCAACAAGCCATGAGGACCTGTCTTTTTCTGAAGCACTGGGTAATCTGGCTGTGTTCAGATTTTCCTGTCTTGTATAACTTTTATCAACTTACTTGCTACCTCTCATTCACGAGCACTTCATCTATAAAATGGAAATGATAATAAAGCCCTCAACATGCTGCCTATGAAGTTTATGTAAAAATTCAGTAACTCATATCTGGGCTAGGATTTCAGGGAAGCTTAATGATACTTTAACCACTGTGCATTTTCTATATGCATAGATGATATTTATTTAAAAAAAACAACTTCAAAATATAATTTTACTTCTTCAGGGTCCATCAAACTGTCTAGTCATATCATAAGGACTTTTGCTTTTAGCCACACAGACCTGCTCAGAAGTAGAAGGACTCTGGGACAGATGATACTGGATTTAATGGCTTCAAGCAAGCAATGATACCATTGAATTAGTCTGAAACTACTCTCTGCCAGCTAAATACAATGACAAGCTGAAATCAAGAAAACTGCACAGCTTTAAGAAATGTTTTCTGGGCTCTTGAATCTGTTTTCATCCTGTTTATTGTCAGTTATTGACTGAGCTCTATATGTGAAGGGCTATGTGCTAGTTGCTTTGGTACCATATAAAAAGTCTGAGATACAATCTGATCCCTGGGAACATACTACAGTAAGAAAAATATTGCATACAAGAATAACCATACCAAAAGTAAGAATAAAAACTACTATAAGAATTATGTCAGCATAGGGGTTAGAGATATTTACCATTGGATTTTCCTATGCAGTTTGAGGAAGTACTTCTTGACCTGGGAGAAGGAAAGAGCAGGACCTCCATCTACTTTGAAATTGACCTTCCCAGACCCATTTCAGAGATGGTGTGTCCACTTGCATAAGAATCTCTGGGGCTGCAGGGAAGTGAGGGACAGAGGACTCTACTTGGCATCTGGAGTTAGGAGACCTTGGTTTAGATGTTGTAAAGATCATTTATCAAGAGCAGATGCAAAGCTTGGAGATGACGAGAGTAAGTGACTTTAGTGCAACTAAAATCTTTGGACTATTAGGAGCAGTTGGCTGAGATGATGCATGTCTAGTCACTGTGATTCCTGTTATCAGTCTTGTTAGAGTGCACTAACAAGAGCCCCTCTCCCCATCTGCTGCCTGGAACTGCTATGTAGAACCAACACTTCTCATTGACCGAGCTTATATTAATCACTTCTTTAAATGCTGTGACCAAACACCTGACAAGCCAGTTAAGGAAGGAGGGGTTTCTTATGGTTACAGTTAGTTGGACACATCCCGTGGTGAAAGAGTTATGGCTACAGGAGAAAAAGGAAAAAAAACAAAACAAAACAAAACAAACAAACAAACAAAAAAAAACGGGAAGTAGGGCTGGGCTGGGCAACCCAAGGTCTGCCAGCATTAATCTGCTTCTATCAGCAAGGCTCCACCTCCTAAAGGTTCCACAGCCTTTCCAAGCAGCCCCACCACCTGGCAAACAAGTGTTCAGACAGAGGAGTGTGTAGAAGAATTTCCCGTTCAAACCACAACAGATGAGGTTATTCTTGGACGAGTTGGTAAGGATGCACCCAAACGAAGTCATCTGGCTGTTTGGTTTTTTTGTTTGTTTGTTTGTTTTTAATGAATTGGAGCACTCAAAAATTAATTGATGAGGGAGGCATAAAAGAGACATGATCTTTTAAAAATTATAATCAGGAAGTAAAGGGTCTTGAGTTGCTATATGTAAATATTAACTCAATTAATCTGGAGGCATTTCTGGGCTGCTACTTTCATTCTGTATTTGGGTTTGTGGACTTTAAACATGCAGATACATGCTAAACTGAAGTGAGCAGGCATGAGGAGAATATTATAGGAAAAGAAATAGAAGAAACTTTAAGAATCCCCAGGGGAGCCCCAGGCAGTGGGTTCAGGACTTATTCCAAAATGGCTTTTTGGAACACAGTCCCTAAGGTGGGACACCTTGCTCAGCCTAGACATGGGGTGGGGGGGTGAGGGGTTGGGTGCGACCCTGATCTGTTGTACCTGTTTTGCAAAACCCCCAGCAACCAAGGAGGCTGTTTCCAATGCAAGCACATAAGGGTCCTTTTATTCAGGTTCAACCTGGGCCACCACACGGCAGATGGAAGGAAATGTGGCGGTGGACATGAGCCCAGACACAGAGACTTTTTATAGGGAAAAACCACAAGCCTGGAATTGGCAGTTTGGGACTGGAGAGAAGGGATATGGGGCAAGGTGATTTTTTTTTTTAACTATTGGTCTAGACTTTGGGTGTGAAAACACATTTGAAACCATTGGGTTAGACTTTTGGCAGGGGAACCACAACCCACTGAACAGGATTATCTGGTTTGCTCAGCAGGATTATCTAGATGTCTTCAAGGGCCTAAACTGCAGACAGGATGTCTGCAGGAGGATACTGCTCTGTATCAGTTCAAGTTGTCATGGCACATTCCTGAGGTCCTTCCTAGAACTGAGTACAGCAGGTGGTCTGAGATGGTGGCCCTTTCTCTAAGGTGGAGCCTGTAAAGTCAAGTCTAGACCTTCAAAGGTCCTGCCTCAACTTAGTATGCCAGACTTTGTTGACTCCCCAAGGGAAGCCTTACCTTTTCTGAGGAGTGGATGGGAGGGTGGGTGCAATGGGGGGAGGAGGTGTGGGAGAAGGGGAGGGAGGGGAAACTTGGATTGTTATGTGAAACAAAAAATAAAATAAAATAAAATAAAATAAAATAAAATAAAATAAAATAAAATAAAAGAATCCCCAGGGAACTGTTTTTAAAAAGGAATATATTCTTTTTCAATAGGGACTGGCCTATTTTAAAGAAGACTATAAACATCCATGATCCTACAGTTTCCCCAGTACATTCACAGGCCACGATTCATATGGAAAACAGAACTGGGTTTTCTTCCTAGGAGCTGAACTCCCTGCAAATGTCAGAGGAAACCCATGTATGTTTGCTGGAAGCATCTGAAGGACCCCGGCTTTCATTCTGTGGAGCATTACCAAACTCATGGCTTCCTGCAGGTCACTCTATAGGCTGTTGAGGAGAAAGCAAGGGCTTGCAGAGGTGTAGTTCTAAGAGCAGAGTCACTGTGCCAGGCTTTGGACCGGTGCCAAGCCCTCCACCTCTAAGCCAGTCTAGTAGTGTTCCACTCTTCACCGGCAAAACAGATCACAGAAATTATGTTACGCGAAGTACCTGGGAGTTTTGCCAAGCTCTTTTTTGGCTATCTTTCCATCTATTATTAATACATAATTTCATGCTGATCCAACTGTCTGACTTCTTTCCTCCTGTGCACATTGTGGCAGGATTCCCCTGTTTCTTCTTGTTGTTATTGTTGTTTGTTTGTTTGTTTGCAGACAGTGTATATCCACCATGGACTGGGCTGAAATTTAAAATGTCAGCAGCTGAATATTGTCAGGAAGATCATTGTCTCGGGTAACACACAGTTCTTCCAAGTGGCTTTTAAGAAACTTTGACATAGGATTCACCTTTCAAAAGAGGAAAAGAAAAGATACAAAGAGTTAACTCTACAGACTCCTAGAATTCACACTAACTGGGGATAATAAATATTTGATAACCTAACATAGAGACTTTTAGTTTAAAGAATATGCACAGTCCTTGATTGGAGACTTCAGATGTTATGGACCACTCAAAGGAGATTCTCAAAACATCTCAACTGTGTGAGCCTGGAAGCTCTTGATAAGCAAAGCAGTTTTAGACACTAATGCATCAAGAGGGGAATTGATATCTATATGTATATGTAGAAGGTTTTTGGACACCCCCCCAAAAAAAGAAAGGTCAGTATCTACAAACCTATGTTTACCTACCCATGAGAGGAAATGCTTTCCAGAATGGTGATATGGGATAGTGTTTTATTTATTTCTGTGACTCTAGACCTCACTGGAATTCTGGGCCTGCTGTTTCCTTTCTCTGGTGTTATGTAGAGAACTTTCATCACAGTTCCATCAGAAGTTATTGCTATGATGCTGGTAACATGCACTTAATGAAGAGAATGAGAGCAATGTCCAAAGGTGCAGATATTAAATATTATGGCAACCACTATTTTCATACTACATTAATAAGTTTTGCTTATTGGCCTTTACTTATTAGTAACACAACTACGGCTTTACATGGCAGGATGGGCATTGCAGCCAAGGAAACACAGTTCTTATCCATCTTCACAATTTGACCCCATAGTTACATTCTGAGCAGGAGACACAAGAGCAAACAGTGTGGTTTCTGGCATAGCTGAGATCACTTTGCTGGGAAGGGCTCTCCTTTGGTCTCTCTGCCATTTGGGCCACTGCATCTTGTAGTGCAGTCCCAATGGCCAGTCTGAAACAGCCACCTGAAGCCAAGCCATGGTCCGTCCATAGGAGGGATACTGTATGCTGAGGATAGTGAAGGATCAATAGAAATCTAGGTTCCTGACAGTCCCATAACTCCTAGAAAAGTTCAAGTGTCCTGATGGTAGAGGGGGCCAGGGCTGGTCCGTGCCCTGTGTGCCCAGATAGCTTTGATGGCTCTCTCTTTCTTCTCTGGGAGGAGCATGCACTGTAAGTTCTGAAGATGCTTTTCTTTCAGAAAAGTAGATCCTCAACAGGGTTCCCTGTGCCACCTCGCAGAGCCATTTATTTAATTCAAGTAACATGTCATCACCTCCAACTATCTTACAGAAAGACGGTACAAGTAGAGGGCTTCCTTAAATGACGCAGTGTAACCACTCCAGCTGTTCTGTCCAGTCCTGTGAGAAACTAAACACAGATTCTATTTCAGAGCCAGTGCTTCTGCTGCCTCTGGCCAAAGGTGACAATCGTAGTTAATGGGCAAAAACTATCGTAGTTAAAGACTAGGAACAGTACAGTCTAGCCTTCCAAAGATCTCTCTCTCTCTCTCTCTCTCTCTCTCTCTCTCTCTCTCTCTCTCTCTCTCTCTCTCTCACACACACACACACACACACACACACACACACACACCTTTCTTTCCTTGTGTGTAACATGAATTTCTACTCCATTCTACATGGAATATTTTCTGATCTAATTTCCACAGCCTTTACATTTCAAGAGATAGATATAAACACCAGATGCATATTATGAGAAAATCAGATTGTTCTGCAGGGAGAAATACATGGAAGGGCCTTTTCCAACCAAGCAGTAGGCAAAACTGTAATAGATATGTTTGAAATAAAATAGTTCATAGATCAGAGGTAATGCTGCCTTTTATAAAATGTGAATGTGTTCCTTCTGTGAGTGAGAGTGTAGATCAACAAAAAAGAAAAAAGAAAGAGAGAGAAAGAAAAAGAAATGAGCAGGAACAGTTTTTTATTTATTGTTAATTATGTTTTCATCTGCCTTAAATCTCTTAGTTAATTAGCTATCATGTATTTATTCATCTATAAATCCATCTATCTGTCTATCTATCTATCTATCATCTGTCTATCTATCATCTATCTATCTATCTATCTATCTATCTATCTATCTATCTATCTATCTATCTGTGTGCCACACTTCCTTAAAGGAGTGTATCTAATGCACATTCTTGCTTGGCTAAGAGCTAGTCTTGTTTGGTCCTATGGATAAGTCATCCTTAGCTCTGGAATTCTGTGGAGGTGACTTTAAATGAACAGCTCCTCTGAGGCTTGTCTGGATTTCAAGCATGGCAGATGACAGTGTTCTCTGTGTATTACTCAACTCCGTTTCCTCCTTTCTCTTTCGGGCCATACATCAACAAAACTTTGCCGCCATCTCTACCTCACCCTTCCATCTTCCTTAATCACAGTCTGAGTTCCCAAACCATGTCTGCTGAGATATTTATTGCCCAGTTTATGATCAACCTGAAATCTTAGCATTCAATACATGAACACTGTGTTAAAATTTCTATAAAATAGATTTTCTTCCCTTTACATGCCGGAGGTATAGTGAACTTGACATTTCCTAAGAACCACAATGGTGCATACCAAATAATAAAAGCATAATAGATTTAATATATATATAATGACTTAATATGCAGAGGGATGACTTTTACTTAGGGTTTGTTCTTCTTTCCATCCCCTACTTTCTCTAATTCTCCCTGAAGTCTAGTATCTTCCATAACTACAACACAAAAGATGAATGAGGTCCAGATCTTGTTTTAAATTAGGAAAATGCCTAAGAACTGACAGCAAGTGTAGCACGAATCTTAAAGGGTCATATGAATAAAAACAAACCTGGGAGTCAGGTGTTGGGGTGAATGGCTGGAAGATCAGAGAAACAGAACAAGCCACAGCCACCTCACCTTGCCAATTCCTCAGCTTATTCTGTTTCCTCAGACTGGAAGCCTCTGCGTTCTTATCCAAATGGATCTCAGCTGAACTGTGCTACTCAAAAGCCTAAAAGCCTAACCAGGCTCTAGTTCCTGGTCCTCATGCCTTAAATACTTTTCTGCTTTCTGCCATCACTTCCTGGGATTAAGGCTGTGAGTCACCATGCCTGGCTGTTTCCAGTGTGGCTTTGAATTCACGGAGATCCAGACAGATCTCTGCCTCTGGAATGCTAGGATTAAAGGCGTGTGCTATCACTGCCTAACCTCTATGTTTAATATTATGGCTATTCTGTTCTCTGATCCCAGATGAGTTTATTAGGGTGCACAATATTTTGGGGAACACAATACCACCACAAGGAAGCAACTCCCAGTAATTGTATTCTGTCTCTCTCCCTTCCTTCCAAGCACCAAGTTTTTGAATCCCCTTTTCCCAAAGTGTATCAAATGATTGAGAATTCACATCAGGGGCAGAAGAAATTAGAGGGAGTAGTCCTTATTGGTTACTTATTTTTGCTCAGGGTGGCTGAAGGGTGTGAAAGCATCATGGGAAAAGAGGTGTGTGTGGTGAGGAAACTGTGGTAGGCATCCTCTGTCCTACAATTAGGCTCCCTCAGGCCCACAGATATAGATAGAGGTTGGGAAGATTAGTGAGCTCATTTCTAGCAGGCCATCACCATGGATACTTCAGACACATAAAAGTAAGAATCAAGTCGGGCAGTGGTGGCACACGCCTTTAATCCCAGCACTCCGGAGGCAGAGCCATGCGGATCTCTGTGAGTTCGAGGCCAGCCTGGTCTACAGAGCGAGACCCAGGACAGGCACCAAAACTACACAGAAACACCCTGTCTCAAACAAACAAACAAACAAACAAACAAAAAGTAAGGATCAAAATGGAGTCACTTCCATGAAATCTTCACAACAAAAATGACTATATTAACTCCAGAGGCCACAAAGGAGGTCGTCTGATGCTGTCCTTATTATTAATGTTTTTCTTTGGGAATTATTATTCCAAAATACCTTTGTAAGCCTCCTTGTTTCAGCTTCGGCCTCTTTAAATATTCACATGGCTTGACTCAGCTCTTCTCAGAGTCTACATTCAGGTTGAGCCAGCTGGTGGTTAAATCTTTATGTTCTGTGTCAAATGTTGAATGTTGCGGGTATTCTTAGGAATGGGCACAATCCCAAGGTTCAGGTAAAGTACGCTGGGCAGGGAAGAACTCGGAAAAGCAAATGAGGATATTTCTGGAAGATGGTACCCAACAGGGATGGGAGCCAATTTGTTGAAAGCCAGTTTGCTAAAATTAACTTGAAAAATGACCAGTTTCCTGACTCATTGATGGTTTTGTACGTGTGCTTTAGTTTAATTTCTGCCCGCCCTTCTGCCTATTCTTACACCCGCCTCTGAACTTGACTTTGCCTTTGGAACAAAATAGCCTGGGTAAAGCATTGCAGATGGGAGCCAGGCAAAGTGTGGGACAAGGCTGGAGCGCAAACTTTTTAAGCTTTCTTAAAACTTTGTAAATTAGGTTTCTGGCAATTTTTTTGTTTGTTTGTTTTGTTTTGTTTTTTTAGCAAATTGGTACTTTAGCAAATGGAGTTAACTTCCTCCATGCATGGCTGTTTCTTGAAGGCCTCCCCCTAGGCCAGCTTCCTGTGGCTTCCACATGCACTAAAATAAGGGAAATGACATCTGCAAGGATATTCAGTTACAGACACAAGATGGCACGAATCCGCCCATACATGAAGCACACTTCTGAGCTTGAGTCATGGGGTGATGTGCCTGTCAAACTCTGTCTCCTCCTCCAAGCTGTAATCCCACCTCATGTTAGGCCAAATGTCCTCAGCATTCTTGTCCTTAGATTTTGTGAACGTGATAGGTCTTACAAGCACCACAGGTGAGGGATCCAATTCAGGAATCACTCTAGCTTGAGTCCATGGGGCCATCTCCTCTCCAACTTCAATGGCTGTGGACTCATTTGAGCTACTGTCAAAAAATAGCGTCATAAAAACAGGAATGTACTTCTCACAGATACGAAGACTGCTAAGTCCAAAATCCAGGCACTGACCAGTTTGCTGTCTAGTGCTGCCACTTTCTGGATCACAGATGGTGTCTCTTCACTGTGCCCTCACTTGGTGGAGGGCAAGGGAAATTGCCAGTGTCTTATGACAAGGCTGTCAACCCATTTGATGGACCTTCCACCTCTATTAACCAATTCCATCGCAAAGGCTGCCTAAGGCCACCCACTTGAAAACTCCAGCATAGGAATTTCAGGGGGACAAGGGCATTCAGTCCCCTGCAGGCTCAGGTGCCCATAAAAGCATCACTGTTTGAAAGGGATGTGACCTCACCAGATCTTAGGTACCTCCGACCCACAGGCAGCCTCCAGGTTATCCCGTTCCTTTGCAAAGATCCTTACAGAAAAACTGAGAAATCCAAGAGAAAAAGACATGGGTGGAAATGCAAGTTAGAGCAACAAGAGGCCTTTTTTTAGTAACCTACAAAACTGGAAAAGTGCTGGCCCACAATTGGTTAGAATACAAACTGGCGCCGTGCTTTTGGGAAAGCGTTTGCAGACATACACTGAGTATCTTAAAATATCCATCACTCCTCGATTTCTCTTCTAGCACCTCCCCGCCGGGGGTGGGGTGGGGGGGGTGGGGTTGGGGGGGATATCAGAGTGTTCAAAACATAGTAACTTAGTGAATGTCTTCAGGAGCAAAACACTAAAAATAATGAGACCAGCTCCTTGTCCTTCCTTACTGGATTAACTGGATATATCATGCCGTATTTACCTGATACATGATGAGGACTAATATGAAAATATTTGAGTTCTGGATATTTTTGGGGAGGGAAACAATGTATTTTAGCCACTATTAATCATATAACACTTTAAAGCACCACGTGTGCAATGTTATAAAAATATAATCGGTGTATGTCATGAATTCTGAGCTATGGGATAATAAGTACATTTCTGTTCTCTTCCTCCAGCTCTATATTTTCCAGATTCCCTGCGGTCTTCAATGAAGCAAGCCTGCTTTTGATATTTTAATTTCTTTTTAAAGTAATTTATGGTTTTTCTTATGATGTAATACAAGGCACAGGCTAGCAGCCCATTTTCCTACCCAGAGAGAAAGCCATAATATCTTCATCTCCTGGTTTATCAGAATCCTTTATCCAGCCAGATCACTGATACATTTGAAGGACATTAAAAGCAGAACAAAACAAAATCCTAAGCAGTAACTTAGCAAAAAGAGGAAGCTGTGTCGAGGAAATCTCCATGTTCAGACACCCCCCACCCCCCCCCCCCCCCCCCGCTCTGATGCTCTGAACAGAGGCGCATGCTCTCTTTCCAGGGTAGATAAGTGGGGTATATTTGGGAAGAGACTCCTATCCTAGGCTTCTCGCCTTTCCTTTCTGCCTTTCTAACAAGCTACGTTTAACTCAGCGGGGAGTCTGATACAAGAGGCCAGCAAGACCCCCTTGAAGCGGGGGAAAAAAAATGCATCATGTAGTAAAAGCTGCACGATGCTCGCCCAGCCTCTAGCACCCTGGAGGCATAGAGGAGCCGTGCAGGAGATGGTGCCTTTAATAACTGTTATTATTTAGTCTTGAAAAAAGAATTCAGGGCAGTCTCCTGAGAAAACAGGAGCCAACGCTGAGCTAGCGTCACCCTGTGCACCGCAGCTGACAGTTGTGCGCAGTCACAGAGCAACCAGGAGCACAACGAAGCAGTTTCCAGGGTTTCGTGGGAAGGAGGACGATTCCTGACAGGCGTCCTGCCCTCTGGGACTCGGCCCCTTTGGGCCGCAGCTGCCCGTTCTTCTCCCACGTCAGCCATCTCTGTCCCTGGAGCCTGCGTCCTCATCATTGCGTAATCTCCCCGGGGAGGCGGCCCAGCCTGAGCGCGGGTCCCTGGTGCCCCCTACTGGAAGACCAGGGGGATGGCGTCTCGTCTGGTGTCCCAGGCATCCTCCACTTCTGGGAACACTCCTTGCGGCTGCATGCGAAGAGAATTTTCTGCATAAAAGAGAAGGGGAACTTTGAGGTGCAAGCAAAAACAACATCCTCAAGTGTCAACATCTGGATGGATTCTGTGGCGGGGAGGGGATAATTCTTGAGTTTCCAGAAATAGCAATCGGCCCTCTCCCTATACCTGCAGGGTGGGAAGCACAGGCCTCAGCCATCTGAGCTGCAGTAAAGATTTCTGAGTTGGCCTGGGGTGTTGGGGTGGGGGAGGGTGTGGAGATGGGGGGTGGAGGGGGTGAGGGAGAGATGAGGAGGGGGTTGGGTTTTCAGTCACCTTCATCTCTAATCACATCACAGAAGCAAAAGACCCCCAAACTGCAAGACGATCCGAAACTTCTTCCTCGCCCTTAATTCCTTCCCTGCAGTAGACGGCCTCTGTAAAAATCAGAGAAGCCTCTTTTGATGTTAGCTGTTACCCACTCTTTGCCATAAAACGTTCAGCAGTATTCCAGCTTGCCTCTGACTCTCTTTCAAATGTTAAGGATTCCGTGGTGGGATGCCGTTATGTTCACCAAAGGGTTACATATTACAGAGTGAGTCTCCGGTAGGGTGGCTGAGATGTGGTAAGACCTTTAAGAGCTGGGCGCATCTTCAGAAATGAACCAATGGAGTAGGACACATTTGTTTTCTCTGTCTTTCTTTCTGTCTCTGTCTCTCTGTCTCTCTCTCTCCTCCCTCCTTTCCTCCCTCCCTTCTTCCTTCTTTCTGTCCTTTCTTTTTTTCTTTCATTTGAGAATGTTATACACACACATAATGCATTGCGATTAAATCCACCCCCCCAACTTTTCCGCTATCCTCTTAACTATCCACAGGTGCCCCTTTAGTTGGTTCTTTGGAGAGAGTGATTGTAAGATAGCAAGTCTGGCTCCTGCCTGTCTTTGGCTCCTTTTTATCTCTGCATAATGTCTTGTGATCACCTCCTTTTGGACACAGTCCTCCCAAGATTCCATCTTCCAGTTTGCTATGGAAAATTTTGGGGACTCTAACCAGAGTTGATGCAGACTACTAGAAAAATTGGAATTTCCTTTTGAAGTCCTTAGTCTCACCCATAAAGTAATTCAAGAATGGATGCAGAAGAAAGCTTGAGGACAATTTTATAAGAGTGTAAAAGAACCCCAACTCCTCCATCCCAGGGCAGCAATAAAGTTTGGCAGCTGCCCAGGAGAGGAAGATGGAGAAGAGAAACGCTGTGCCCTGTGAGTTAAGGCAGGTGTTGTGGTCAGCCTCATGGTGGACAAGCAGCTGAATGGTGGAGATGGAAGCATTGAATAAGGAGTAAAGTCCAGTGTCAAGGAAAGCATACTTTGAAGGAGATAGAAAGCTTTTGTCTTGCTTACCTCCACATCTTGCTGGTCAATCATCTACTCTGCTGCTGCTGCGATATCCTTCACTGACATCAGAACTCAGCCTCTTTGACTGTGCACTGGAGACCAGTGGCTCCCCAGGAACCTTCCAGGCCTCCAGTGCCTGATCAAGACTACTGATCCACAGAGTGTTATGAACCGAGTAGCTACCAGCTCTTAGTCTCTCCACTGTAAAGACAACCATTGTTGGACTACCCAGACCCTAGCATATCAGTCAATCTAACAAATCCTCTTTTAATATACATTCATTTGGGAGGCTTTTAGTGAGGTCTTGGATACTAAAGAAATATTCATTAATTTGGCATTAAAAGCTTAGCACAGTCTGATACTCACATAACTCCTCTCCACCATTAAAATGAAAACCCGGGGGTTGTTCATGCCATTTGAAACTTTGTTCCCAGGCCTGGACCTAAGCCAAGCCTGTGAGATGGGAAGAGGCAGGAAACATGACCTTCTCGATGCCTTCTGGCTCTACATCTTTCCTCATTTGCTAGCTGCTGCTCTTTTAAACCCTGGCATGGTGTCCAAGGAGAGATAAACATGAAGAAAGAGCAAAGAGTAATTGGCCAGTACAGTTGACATCCAGTGCTGGTACCCACTGGCCTCTCTGGATGCCCAGTGTTCTCTTGTGGTGTTTGCTGGAGTCTTGGAAACCTGAGAGTCTCCTTCACTCTCAGGTCCCTCAAAGTGGCAAAGGTCTTCTGTCTGTCATGTGTGGATCAAATATGCCCTGGATCCCCAGTGTGGCCCTCCTCTCTTCATGCCTTATGTAGGCTGACCATTGTGCCCTCCCCCAACCCCACCTGTGAATGTCCTTGTTGATGTTTAAATCCCCAGTATGGCTTGAGGAATTGATTAGATCCTGAAGATGAGATTAGCATCTTGTCAGAAGATGGATAGATGGAAATGTGGTCTATCTGAAATCAAATACTATTCAATGTAAAACAAGAAAGAAACCTGCATGTTATGCTAAGTAAAGTAAATTGAACACAGAAAGACAGTACTTCATATGGCTCCATTTCACAAGCAAAGTCAGAGAAACAGAGAGTAAAACCCTGGGACATTTTCTTGATTAATAATTGGTGTGGAAGGGACCATGCCACTATGGGCAGTGCCACCCCTGGTTAGATGGTCGTCCTGGGTTGTATAAGAAAGAAGGCTGAGCAGTCATGAGAAGCAAGCCAGCAATCAGCAGTTCCTCCCACCACCTCAGCTTCAATTCCTGCTTCCGGGTTCCTGCCTTGAGTTTCTGCCCCAACTTCCCTTCATTGTGGACTATATGATGCAAGCTGAAATGAACCTCTTCCTATCCCAATTGCCTTCCATAATAATGTTTATCACAGCAATGGGAAGCAAATGAGGACACACATTTAACAATCCACATAAAGGAGTATTTACACACATGCAGAGGACTGTAAATGTAAGAATACTCACTTCAATGTTTTACACAGTGGTATGAAGTAAGTGCTAACACAGAAAAGCCCAGTACCCGATGTGAGACGCTTCCCCTTGACTTGTTGGTCAGAAACGGTCCATAGACCTCCAAAACAACGCAGGCTATTGCCACTGCTCTGGACTGCCCACCAGAACATGATGGCAATCCCCTGTGGCTGAAGATGCCATGCACTTTGGTTACAGGACATGAAGACATTAAGCAGATACTGACCAGAAAGCATCCTCCCTGCTGGCTACTTTTCATAGTACTAGAAGTTGCTATGTAGGCTGTTAGGGGAGGAAAGTCATCAGCAATCTTACCCAGCTGTCAATCCTACAAGCTATGCCCAGTGACTCAATAGTGGCGCAAATGTTATGCAGGTGACCAATCTCTTTCTGATTGGATTTAAGGCTTATTCCAAGGAGGAAACACATGCCCAGTACTGCAAATATGACCAAAATCCATGACTGGGGAACTCATAGGCCCCAGGGGTGAACTTACTACATCATATTGCTGTACTGGGTGATTTTGTGTGTTGACTTGACACAAGCTAGAGTCATCAGAGGAAAAAGCCTCAGCTGAGGAAGTGCCTCCTTGAGATCCAGCTGTAAGGCATTTTCTCATTTAATGATCAATGGGTGGGTGAGGGGACTCAGCCCATGGTGGGTGGTGCCATCCCTGGGCTGCTGGTTCTGGGTTCTAGAAGAAGGTGGACCAAGCAAACCATGGGAGGCAAGCCAATAAGCAGCTTCCCTCCATGGCCTCTGCATCAGCTCCTGCCTCTGGAATCCTGCCCTGCATGAGTTTCTGTCTTGACTTCCTTCAGCAATGAACCACAATGCTGAAGCATAAGCCTTGTTAACCTTTTCCTCCCCAACTTGCTTTTTTGGTCATGGTGTTTCATCACAGCAATAGAAACCCTAACTAATACAATTGCTGAATGGACATGGCTTCACACTGCCTTCTAACATATGCCTCTACCTTCATAGATCAGTGTAGCTCTCAGACTTCATCAGACAAGCTTCATTGTACAATAGAGGGTGGTTAACAAAAAAGTACACCTTCCAAAGTGCAGAAAAAAAGTATCGTGGGATGCTCAACCATAAACTAGACATCTATACGTACCCCTTCCATGCAAGTTCCAGGAAACCTCTCAGATGTGTCAGAAAGATGGTAAGAACCAGAAGTAGGGGACACCTGGGACAAAACAGTGTCTTCTGGACATGACAGGACCACCACACACATGAACTCACACCAGCTGTGGTTGCCTGAACAAGATTAATCTGTTCAACATTCTAGCATGCAGGAGGTACATGCTCACAAGCTCCCACCTGCAGGTGAGGAGCTGTTGAGAGTCGTCGATGGCTACTAGGCAGGGGAGAATCAATTTTGTTCCGGAGTGTAATCTCTGGTAGGTCAACCACGCTCCAGTGGATGACCTCACACCCATGAGTATATAGGCAGTACAATCTGGAGCCGGGGGATTACAAAAAAGAGACATGAGGTTGGTAGGAGTGTAGGAAAGTGCAAATGAATCTGGAGTAGTTGGAGGAAAAAGCAGGGGGTGACTATGATCTAAATATGTTGTGCACAGAATTACAAAAAAAATTAAAAATTAATAAGGTAGGACCGATGAGATTATTCCGTGGTTTTAAACAATGACTGCTCTTCCAGTAAACCTGGTTTTGACTCCCAGCACCCACATGGCAGCTCATATATATCTGTAACCCCAGTTTCAGAGGGTCAGATGTCTTTGCTGGCCTCATCATGGATCCCAGCATGCACATGGTGCACAGATATACACGAAGGCAAAACACCCACATACATAAAATAACACAAAACTTTAAGCCCTGCAGGGTGGCTTACCTGCCTAGAAGAGCCCGCAACAAGGGGCCCCACACAGCCGCCATCTGGGCCCAGATCTAGTGCTTTGAATCGGGCAACTTCAGCACCTACTCCATCTTCAAGCTGCTGGACTGGAAGGAGAAGCTGGTGTTGCAGAACCAGATCTAGGAACATATCATCAACCATGAAGATGAAAACCTGAAGCATGACCTTGATTAAAGAAGTCTCGCGATGGTGTGGTATTGATGATGCTTCAGAGACCAGAGGCCTTGAGCCCAACCAATGACTTGTGGCAATGAGTATTTGCATGTAGAGCTGTGTGAGCAAAAAAAATATATTGAGTAGCGCACTGCAGTTTCCAATGCCACTGTGACAAGTGAATTTGAGATGGTGGGGTGGGAAGGATGGAGAAACAGAGCAGTGAGTACACTGTGGAGAAAGGCTGAACCATGTCAGTGTCTAAGGCCTGAGCTACCACCAGATGTCATGTAGATGTGTGTGGCCTATGCTGTCACAGGGGCCATGTCTGGGTCATTGGTCCTGCTTTAGTGTCCATGGTCCATGTGGCCTTGTTGCCCCTGAAGGCAGGCCTTGTGGATATCTATGGTCTGTGCTGCCAGCTGAAGCAATGTTGATGTCCATGGTCTGAGTTACCACCGAAGGCCATTGGGATGTCCATGGCCCATGCTGCTGGGGGCCGTGTCTGGGTCCATGATCCTGCTGCAGCCGGGGAGGGGGGTGAAGTTGATAGAGTTGATGTCCATGGCCCACATTATCACCAAAAGTCATGCAGATGTCTGCGGGCTGTGCTGGCAGACATCTGTTGATGTCCATGGGCCCGGCTACCACCAGGGACTGCGTTGATGTCTGTGGCCCATGCTGTCACTGGAGACCACGCTGAGGTCTGTGACACATGCTGACACTGGAGACAAGGTGGATGTCTGTGGTCCATGCTTTCGCCAGCTTCCCCATGGAAGTCCATGAACCATGCTCCTTCTGACTGTAGAGGACAAGGAAGCTGATGACTCCGGACTCACAGTTGAGAACAGAAACATAGATTCTGCGACTACCACTATCACTACCCCACCCCAGAAAAAGAAGGAACAACCTAGACAGGAAGTCGTTGAAGATAACTCTTAAACAGTGTAACAGGATGCTGAAGTATAGCTGTCCACAATAGATGGCTTCTGGCAGGGGTCGGGTGGGGAAGGACTCACTTTTCTTTAAGAGGCTGGCCCCTGGGAGTTTGACCATGATCCAGTGACTATATAGACAACACACAATGGACTATTTTTTTTTTTTTTATCTTTTTTTGGGGGAGAGAGGCCACAAGGGTGAAGGGGTAGACATGGAAAGAGCGGGAAGTAAGTGTGAGCAGGGTGCATTATGTGAAGTCCTCAAATAATCAATACAAATATTATAAAAAAAAACAACCCTGAAAATTTAAAAACTTGGTAGGGGACCACTTTAATAATTGGTAGCTTGTCCACTGCGTGCGACTCTATAATTTACCAAAAGAGTAGATTCGCCTCACACAGTGATAGCTTAATTACTAACTTTTTATTATAAAAATTTTTGAAATTCTGTGCTAATTTTGTATAACTGTTTCAGGACTAATAATGCTCTCATTTAAAAATCAAATGAAGTTCATTTGGTCTTAAAATGGTATCTCGATTTTAATATTTTAGACAAGGGTATATATTCAAAAGTTGATTCCGAATTGCACTGTGTACACCAGAAAGAGCTGTTGGGACAGATGGAAATGTGGACATGTTAGTCTGAACCCAAGAGACAGTTTGCTTTCCGTAGGAACACAGCTCAGGTGGGAAATAAGGAGGCAGTTGATATGACTCTTTTGGCGCTTTACATAACTGTACTGCTGCTTCTGAATGTTTTAACTGGGCATTTAATGTCTAGTGTGGTCTCTTAAGGCCCTGTGCTGCAACTTCATTTTTAAATATTTTCTTAAAAGTAAACTACCAGTCCCCAAATGACTCCATGTGGATAGTGTTACAGAAAGGAAAGAGCTAAGCCTGGCGCCCCGGGCTAGCTATTCAGGAAGTTGAGATATGAGGATCAGGAGTTCAAGGCCAGCCTGAGCAATTTAGTGAGACCTTGTCAAAATATAAAAAAAAAGTTAAAGGAAGGCGAGCATTATTAGTTACGCTTCTATGCCTGGGATAAAGCACCACAATCAATAGCAACTTTAGCAACTTAGTCTGACTTATGGTTCCAGAGAGATAAGTGTCCGTGGTGGCCAAGTAGAGGTATGGAGACAAGCAGATAGCATTGCAGCCCACAACTCCTGAGTGCCAAGAGCAATCTGTTAACTTTGTTTTTATAATGAAAGATCTGGGCTGACCACATTCTAGTTCAGGTTCTCTTTCCACATTCATACAGCTACCTGACGTGGGTCTCTAATTTGGGGCCCCAAGGTAAAAAAAAAAATGGCCTTTTCATTTTAAATATGAAGGTATTTCTTTATGTATGATGTAAATTCTGGTCATCTATTAATCCTTATGACTTTCTCATATTTCTTTTTGTTTCCAGTTCCCAGCACTGGCATAGCAGCTCACCACAATCTATAACTCCTGTTTCAGGGGATCTCATGTCGTCTTCTGGCCTCACTGAGCACCAGGCATGTATGGAGTACATTTACATACATGCAGGAAAAACACTCATACACATAAAAGAAAAACAAGTAAATCTTTAAAAAGTATTCCCTGGGGGAAAAAGTACAAAACTCCATAGAGCCAGAGATCCTCCCTTGAAGTGTAAGAATACGTCTCCTAGCAACTGTGGAAAGGAGGGTGAATGGAAGGGAGAAATGTAAAAGAAAGACCGGGAAAGAACTAAGAGAAGTCTTTGAATCTCTGGTGATTTACAAAAATGTAGCTTTTATTCACTGTCTTGTTCATGAAAACACAAATATAGAGTAGGCTGATGAGCGCATTCAGTAGGCTGATGAGAGGTTTCAGTGGGTAAAGACCCACGCTATGCAAGCCTGATATCTTAGTTCATCTGAGAAGTCATGTAGTGGTGGAAAGAGATCTGACTTGACCTGTCCTCTGACCTCCACAGGAGTATCATGGCACCCCACATCATAAACACACACACACACACACACACACACACACACACACTTTTTCAATTTTACACAGTACACTTTAATAATGCTGGGACTGAATGGGACTGAAGTGACTTCCCTCTCAACAGTACACGTCCCTTTGGCTCTCTTGGTTTTACATCCTTACTAGCTAGGATGGCTCTAGACGCTGGATTACTCAGCCTTGCACCCGAGGCTCTAAATCACATCACAACTCAGTAAACATCGGCGTCTCTCATGACCAATTTTTCTTCAATTTGTGTTACCACAAAATTCCAGCCAAATTTAAAAAAAAAAAAAACAGATGGGAAAATCCACTTGGAAAGGAACGCTAATGAAATAATTTTGCTTTCTTTATGAAATTGAGAATTACTGGGCCAATTCAAAATAATTGCAGATATGTTTCAAATCCTTGATGTTTGGAACATGGCTGGCTTGAGAACCCATGCATCATCCATCAGCTCTTTCTTTGGAGACTTACGTAATGATCCAGTATTCTAGACACGTCTTTATCAGGCCTGCTGTTTGTCCTGCCCATCACCAATGCTGAGCTCTTGGTCATGTAGGGTTCTGCTTGCCGGTTGCGAAAGCAGTTGACATTAATGCCGACTTGGTTCTTGCTATACCTCCATTCGTACCTGGGATGGAAGCAAGGAAATCACAACTCTTCCCCGAGGTTGCTGTCTGAGCAGGTGCCTCTAGCTTCTTGATGTCCTGTTTGTAGAACTGAAGTGCCCAAAGACTGAAGACTTGTTGTTGTTGTTGTTGTTTGGCTTGGTTTATTTCAAGACAGGGTTTCCCTGTGTAGCCTTGGCTGTCCTGGGCTCGCTCTATAGACCCATGCATGTGCCGCCACCACCTGGCTTGAAGAGCTTTAAAGGGAAGCTTATCCCAAAGCAAGGTAGCAGTACAGATCAGTACACTACAAGCAAGCCCCAGGCCCCGGGGGTTAGAACACTCAAGGGTTCCACATTACTGTTTGTGGGGTTCGGGGGGAGGAGCTGCTGGTTGCTTGAGGAAGGGCATAGGTTGTCTCTTGTTTCAATCAACAAGCTTGAGTTATGTGTGTCTTTACTGCATATGCCCTTTCCCATGATGCATTTGATTTTAATCAGAGGCACCTCCAGTCACTCATAGGCCTATGATAGTAAATAGGAGATTCTCTCTAAAAATTCACTCAGGGGACTCTGTTCGCTTTACTGTGCATGCAGGTTCCTAATCTGTTTTCATACTTGGCTCCTTCATAGCCATCAGGAAAAACTAAGCAGGCTCCAAGCCCCTCAAGGTCATTCATTTTCTCTCGAAGAGCATTCATTTATTCATTTTCATAAAAGGAATGACCCAGGACTAAGTTCAGAATCTCAGAATCCCACAGACGGGGGCATTTAAAGGTCATCATTGCGGGCCAATGTGTTTGCATATTTCCCCCTTTACTATGTTAGGCTAGTCTGGGGCCTGTTTGGATGTTTTACTTTGGAAAGCTGCCTCACTGCTTAGTTCTAGCATGGGAGTTCTTTGCCTTTTCTTGTGGATTATGATCATGATGACATTTAAATCTATACAGCTTTGAAGTGATATCTACTTTTACCTGGTTTGTCTGGTGTTGTCTACCATTCCTGGCTGGTGCTGCCACAGGATCTGAAAAGAGATATCCTCAGGCCAGCTGATGGGTGGTCCTCAGTAGGGGTGAGGGGTGGTGAGCCCCTTCATACTGCCTCCTGATTTGTTGACTTCTCTGGTCAGAGAAGACTCAGGCTGCAGGTACAAGCAGGCCTTCGGAATGAAGCCTCTTGCTGAGTCTGAATTCTCTTCCTGTATGTCTAGTATCTCTGCGTGGGGGAAGAATCATAGACCAAAGGGGCCAAAGAAGCTTTCTGAATTCAGCTACACCTAAGTCCCTCCTACTACTTCTGCTGGCCTGCTGGGGGATATCTCTCACCAGAATAGGGGAGTGCCTGAATTGGCAGAGAAAGAAAACCTTTCCTCTGGCTACTGATTCATGGTGAGACATCCTTCACTTGTGGTATCAGTTCACCCAGTATTGAGAGGGGGCTGGCTTCCAGGCCACCTAGGAGATAATGCTGACTTTGAGTGTTTGATGGTTGCCTTTTGCTTTGGTGGTCAAAAAACAATGAATCCGCTCTTGTGCCATTTCCAGGGTATATAATCATGTTCCATGAGGAGGGAAAAATATTAGACTGCAAGACAGGTCACAGCAGTTGTAGGATACAAACCTGAGCTCTGATGGTCCTAACCAGTTTGGCCACTGTGGTAGTTTGAAGGAAAATAGCCCCCAAAGGGAGTAGCACTGTTAGAAGGTGTGGCCTTGTGGAGTGGGTATGGTCTCATTGGAGGAAGTGTGCCACTGTGGAGGGGGCTTTGAGGTCTCATGTATGCTCAAGATGACACCCAGTGAGACAGACCACTTCCTGTTGCTTACAAGTCAAGATATAAGAACTCTCAGCTCCTTTTCTAGCGCCATGTCTGCCTGCATGCTGCCTTGCTTCCTGCCATGATGACAACGGACTAAACCTCTGAACCATAAGCTAGCTACTACAACTAAATGTTTTCCTTTATGTTGCTGTGGTCATGGTGTCTCTTTACAGCAATGGAAACCAATGACAGTCACTCTTTTTCAATATGCTAGTTAAAGAGACAAGGAATAATTAAACCCAGAGAAAGGAAATTCATTAAACATGGTGACATTCAAGAAAAGAATAAACAAAGAGACCCAGTAGACTCCCTAAGACCATCTTTTGGGTTCTGATTTGAATTTTAGGTTTAAATAGAGGTTAAATGATGTACATGACTAAGCAGTGCAGGCAAGGCTTGGTCCAACCTATCCTTGTCTCCCTTCAGTCAGTCTTGCAAGGTAGTTAGTTGTCTAAACTGTGTGAAATCTCTTCCTGGAAGACAAGATCCTCTTGTGACTGGAGTCAGGCTTCAACCTTTTCCTTCCCCAGCAGAGATTCCCTTGGAAATTCCTATTCCTTGGGGACCAGTGTTTCAGTAATCTGATAGTTACAGGGAGGGGCACATGGGTTCTCTCTTTAGAACATCTTAGCCTGCCTTCATGATTGTAGTCAGCATTGCACAAGTAGGTTTTTGCTTGTTCGTTTGTTTGGTTGTTGGGTTTTTTTTTTATTTGTTTGTTTGGTTTAGGTTTTGTGTTTTTTGTTTGTTTGGTTTTTCGAGACATCATTCCCCCACCCCAAACCTAAGTGCTGAGTGCTGGGATTAAAGGTGTGTGCCACCCTGGCCTCGCTGTTTGTTTGTTTTTTAAAAAAAGCTAAAACATCTAGTTACTGAATTTCAAAAGGTGTCCTAGTATCACAGGCCACATTTGATCCCTTGTGCAGAAAGGAACAGAAATCTCTGAGACTACAAATCATATGCCAGATCCCCAGTTAATCAATGTCCTTGTTCTTCGTTTAAAAAAAAAATCCATTGTTTTTTTTCCTTTCCCTTTGTCAACAATAGGGTCTGGGCTTCATTCCACTTTGCATAAATATGCTCATCTTCAGCTCCCTTGTTGGTGTAAGTCACATGCCATTCTCTTTATGTTCTGTCCTTCCTGCAACAGAATGTTCACCAACTGTAGGTGCTGTACCTCTCGGGTATCATCTGGTCAGACTCACAAGAACAGCACGGCACAAAAGCTTGTGTCGCATGGTCACTCACTTTCCTCCCTTATCCAAACCCTTTATTTTCCTTTCCACATTTCCCCCATCTAATCATTTTGAGAAAGGAGCAAGGTATGGTAGTGCATCCTTTCAGTTCTAGCAGAGGCAGGCAGATTGATTTCTGTAAGTTCCAGGTCAGCCAGAGCTACATTGACCCTGTCTCAAAAAAAAAGAAAAAAAGAAAAGAAAAATAAATAGATAAATAAATAATATAAGGAAAGAAAAGAAATACACATTTGCTTAGACATGTAGCGTGTGGTGTTTCCATGGTAACACGAGCTGCCGCAATGGCTCTACTCACCTCACCTGTCCACTCTCACCTGGCAGTTCTAAAGCTCCTCCCCTTTATATCCCCGTGAACACCACCTCTATGAGCTCCCTCTGTGTTTCCTCTTTAATACCCAATAGCCCAGAGCTTAGACACCATACATTAGGTCAGAAACATCGACAAACATGTTTATGTCTTTCCACAAGGTCAGAAGTTCTTGAATGAGAATAAACTCATAAGGTACAAAAATTATTTTCCAGGTGGCTCATACTCTCCTGGATAGCACTGGCCTAGGCAAAATAGGTTCTTTCTTCCCAATATCGTCTATTATCTAACTATCTATCACCCACCTGTGTTCACAGATGTAGGTTAGGGGATGTTTACGTAAGGGAACCTTCCCTTGGTTAAAGAAGCAAGGTTTTTAAAGATGTTATAAAGAGATTGGAAAAGCCAAAACAAAGAAACTGGTGGAAATAGAAAAGGAGTATTGAAGGTAGTGAGATCACAAAAAAACAAAAACAAAAACAAAAACAAAACAAAAAAAACCCTGGGGCTTCGGGGTCTTTTACTAAGCAGTTGAGGCCAGCTGCCTAGTAAAAGACCAGGGCAGGATGAATACACAGGGATGGGCATCACCCTAGATGAGCAAGCACCCTGTTGGAAGATGGGCAAGTGGCAAATCCAGTAGACTACATCAGCAGTGGAGACTGTGTCTTAGTCAGGGTTTTTATTGCTGTGAAGGGACACCATAACCAGGACAAGAAAACATTTAGTTGAGGTGGTGGTTTACAGTTCAGAGGTTCAGTCCATTATCAACATGGCAGGCAGCATGGAGGCATGCAGGCAGATGTGGTGCTGACTACATCTTGGCTTGCAGGGAACAGGATATCGACTGAGATACTGGGTGGTATCCTGAACATAGGAAATCTCAAAGCCCACCACCACAGTGACACAATTCCTTCAACAAGGCCATACCCACTCCAGTAAAGCCACATCTCCTAATAGTGTCACTCACTATGAGATTTGGGGGCCAATTACATTCAAACTACCATGGACTGGGTTGAGCTGAAGTTATTGAGGCCTCTGGCATGCTTTGCCTGTTGGGTGGGCCCCTTGGTATACATTCCTGGAGGTCAGATAACAGGTCTGTGCTGTGGCTGCCCTCACTCAGCTTTATCTCCTTATAGGGTCCAAGTGTGGGAGTTCCACCCGATCTTTGGTTTAGCGTATCTGGTAAGTTATTGGGCTCCTTTTTTTCTGATATGGTTTTAATATATGCAGGTAGTCCCACTTCATCCCAACAAAGTTATAGGGTGCCATCCTTCCTTCCTACTCCCTGGAATAAGTCATTTATCAGTCTGTGCTTTATGGTGGTGCCAGACAGAGTGTGCCATTTATTCACTTGTCCACTGTAGTTGTTGAGTTTTTTCACTCTTTGCTCTTTTGGAGGCCTGAACAAAGACTTATTCTTTCTTATAAATAGCTGGTCTTCGCTTGGCTTGTTTCTAGTCAGCTTTTCATAACCTAAATTATCCCATCTATCTTTTGCCTCTGGGCTTTTATCTTTATCATAAACATCTTTCTTTACTTGTTACTCTGTGGATTGCTGTGTAGTTGGGTGGCTGGCCTCTAGAGTCCTCTTCCTTCTCTTGCTCCTAGATCTTTCTCTCCCCAGATTTCTTCTCCTGTTTATTCTGTCTGCCTTCCAGCCCCACCTATCCTTTCTCATGCCTCGCTATTGACCATTGAGTTCTTTATTAGACCAATCAGGTGTTTTAGACAGGCAAAGTAACACAGCTTCACAAAGTTAAACAAATGCAACATAAAAGAACACAATACATCTTTGCATCGTTAAAACAAATGTTCCCACAGCATAAACAAGTGTAACACATCTTGAAATAATATTCCACAACAGTCCAATTGGGTGCAGATTCATTTTCCATCCTCAGAATGGAGTCTAAGGCTGTTTGTAAAAGGGAGCCTCTCATAACAGGGCACAGTCTGCAAAGCCACTGCTGTACTCAATACAGAGCAGCTAGGGACAGGGCACAGCCTGAGCGCACTGTCTTCAGTTATGATTATTTGCTTTTTACAGAGAGAGAGAGAGAGAGAGAGAGAGAGAGAGAGAGAGAGAGAGAGAGAGAGAGAGAGAACACTCTGGCCAACTTATAGGAGAAAAATCACTGAAGATGTAGTTTGAGTAACCCACATATTCAAAGGAAAACCAAGACTAGACAGGACAGCAAACTGTGCCAATGTGGCAACCTCTGTTGTTTGTATTTATTTAGGTTCAACTTTAGGTTTTTTTGTTGTTGCTTATGGAGAGAGGAAAAAAAAAAAACAGTGGGAGTGTGGATCAGGAAGAACTAGACCTGTACTTTACAGTAGTCACAGGCTTATGAGGGTTAAGAAAATAATTGCTGTTGACTGTGTTAGATACTATTATGCTGGGCATAATTATCCCGTTAGCTGTTAATAATCTGTATGTAATAGACCTGGGTAAATTCAGAGGAACCAGGTGCAAATATATATGAATCAGCTTCAGATACCGGCATCTTTGTAAACAACCACATCAGATATGACCAAACAGTACAAGAAACAAGAGGTTCTGAGTAGATGTAACCAAGGACCGTGGGATCACTCAAGATGAGAGGGCTCCTTAGAGTGCAGAGCCAGATCTCAGAAAAGCTCTCTCCATCACTTAGTGAGGACCTTCACAATGTTTAACAGAATGACTTCAGAACCAGTGTACACCAGTAATAAGAGATCTCCCACTCTGCCCTTTCTGAATGAAAGTATTATTTATTTTCAGGTCCCAAGCTGTGTATTATATTTGTGTGGGGAAGAAGGTGGAAGGGAAAAGGGGGCCCCTTGGGCAAAGACACAGGCAAAAAATGTCTAATTTCAATGTCATTAGTATGAGCTTCCAGATGAAATACTCTGCAAAGGACTTAGTGGTGTATGAATTCAGGACCCATTTCAAAGACTAAGCTGTCTTGATTAGAGCCCAACACATGTCTCCCTTGAACGTTAGAGGATGCCACTGCTGCCACCAGACCATCTGTTATCACCAGTCTCTTTCGGGTGTGAAGCTCTCATTTAGGCTCTGTAAATTATGTCTTTCAATATTTTCACTTGAAGACGAATGTGATAATTTTCTTTTTGGAAAATGACCATAATTACAAACATAAAACCCTTTTAACAGCCTAACAGACCACATACTACAAATAGCGTAACATATTCAATGAAAAGCTATTAAAAAACTATTCTGTGAGGCTTACTGTGGCATTCTGTGGCTATTTAATATGTGTAGCACCTGAAATTTATGACATAGTCAAGAAGGTTGCTATTCACTCTATGCCACTATTACAAAATACCCTAGGCTTGAGAAGTCTGGGTTCCATGCTCCATAAATCAGTTGTAGTATATGCCTCCTCTAATCATCAATCAGGAAGTGGAGGCAGGAGGATGAGAAAGTACAAGAGCATCCTTGGCTACATATGGAGTTCCAGGCCAGACTGGGATACCTGAGACCTTAGCTTAAAATACAAACAACAAAGCAAACAGAAAAAAATATTAAATCTGCCCCAGTGCCATCTAGTTTTTTTATGATATACATTAATTGTACATACTTACGTGGTACCATGAGATAATTTGATACATATATAAGATACATAATGATCAAATTAGTGCTACCAGAATCTAAGGTCCGCACTATTAACCAGTGGATGGAAGTCTTGCAGGTATCCACCAGGATTTCCAGGTTCTGCCATTCCAGAACAAGAATTTGGATAGGTACTCATAGATAATAGGAGAAGCAGAGACATTTTGTTATGAAAGAATATAGGGCTGGGGCAGGACTCAGTCACAAAGTGCCAGAACCTGATTTTGGATCACCAACAACTTCGTAAAAATCTCTGTGTGGTCGTATGTTCCTGCAATCCTCGATCTGGAAAGGCAGTGACAGAAAGGTCCCCAGTTGTAGCTGACCAACTAATAATGTTGCTCAGTTGCCGAGTTCCAGGTTCAGTGAGAAATCTTGTCTCAAAAAAGTATGGTGGGGAATGATGGAGGAAGATACTCAACTTCAAACTCTGGCCTCATGAGTGTGCAAGCATGTTGTAGAATACTTTTGTTTATGTTGCATTTGTTTAACTCTGTGAAACTGTGATATTGTGCCTGTCTAAAACACCCGATAGTCTAATAAAGAGCTGAATGGCCAATAGAGAGGCAGGAGAGAGAAATAGGCGTGGCTGGCAGGCAGAGAGGATATATGTAAAAGGAGAAATCTGGGAAAAAGAAAAGGAAGTAGCTAGAGAAGGAGGAGGACTCTAGGGGCAAGCCACCTAGCTACACAGCAAGCCATAAAATAAGAAACAAAGAAAGGTATACAGGAATAGAGAAAGTTAAAAGCCCAAAGGCAAAAGCTACATGGGATAATTTAAAGTAAAGGAAAGCTGGCTAGCAACAAGCCAAGCTAAGGTTGGACATTCATAATTAAGAATAATCCTCTGTGTGTGATTTATTTGGGTGCTGCGTGGCAGCCCCCCCAAAAGGGCCCAAAGAGCACAAACAAACAACAACAACAACACACACACACACACACACACACACATGCAAACATAGACACATGGATATAATACACACATTCACACACTCACAGACACACAAGGGATATATTTATTATAAGAGGACTGGGTGAGCCAGAGCTAGAAGAAAAGTTGGAAACTCAATGGCCAGGCCCCAGAGGCTTGATGCTACTTATGGGTCATTTTATAGCTTAGCTTTCTCAAGCATTTGAAAACCACTTGGTGCCAAGCCTGAAGACCCAAGTTCAATCCCCAGAACCCACATAGTGGAAGGGAGAACCAACTCCCACAAGCTGTCCATGTGTACCGTGGCGTGCAGAGGAGCACCGTACACATGCACACAGATACACACCCCAAAATAAACACAAAACTATAAAGGATTGGACAAAGGATTAAGAAAAAAAAGGCAAAAGTCACATTATTGGTTCTGTCTTTCATGCATATACACAATTTGATATTTTTCATAAACAATCTCTTTACTCATTTGTGATTTTGTTTTACTGCTAATTAAAATTCTGGGGGCTGGGTAGTAATTTCTTTCTCTTATTCATTTATTATCTATTTGTATTGAGACTCTTCAAACTGCCCTCTTCTTGATCTTTATGCAATATATGATAGTTTTTTTTAAAAAGTAGACTCAGCCTCCTATGCTGTAGAACATTAGAATGTATTTCTCTACGTAACTATATTTTGGTGCCACTATCAATCTACCCTACCCACCATTCCTAACCACTACTTGACTTCCATAAAATCAAACCTCTCAGTTTCCAGATTTGAAAACAAAACGTATTTTTTGCATATGGTTTAATTTACTTAATTTGTCATTCGGTTATACCTAAGTAGCTAAAAGTGACAGGATTCCATTTATTTTTATGACTGAACAGTTTCATTGTGTATACTACATTTAGAAGAACCCATTCATCTAGAAACAGGTAGGTCAGTAGACTCTATTTCTTGTCTTTTGTGAGTAGTTCTGTAGATGTTTACATGTTATCATTTCCTTTGCTAACCAGAGACTTATTTTGATGTAGTCCCATTTGCTTAGTTTTGTTTTGTTTGCCTAGGTTTGGGTAACATATCCAAAACTTCATTGAGGAGGCCAATGTCAAGAGGGTCTTCTACTGTTTGCTTCTAAGACTTTCAGTTTCCAATATTCAATGAAGGTCTTCAATAGGTTTTGAGTTAATTTTTGTATATGTGGTATACAACAATATTATGTGTTTTGGTCACAAAGCATGGCTTTAACCTCCAAGGGAAGAGGAGGTGGCTTATTCTTGAGCCAAGTATGAGTGACCACGGCCTGGAAGAACAGATTCTTGCTTCCTAAACTGCGTGCTCCAATGTGGAAATGGTTTCATGAAGTTTTAAAGACTATAGAACAGAAGGTCACAGATCAATGAGTTTTCCAAAATCATTGGTGGGGACAGCAAAGCTGGGAAGTTTCTGCTATGTGGTGACATTCTTGGTTTTGGAGTAGATAAGCACTAATGGTCTCCCAAATTAACCAGAAAGGTTTTATCTTACACATGTAAAGCCTGACTAGTACTTGGATGGGAGAAGTTTTACCTAATAGTCAAAAGGATGTGAGACTCAGAGATGGGCAATGAGTAGCTATTCAGGGAAATAAAATTGCCCACAATAATTTTGTCTTTGGCTTGAAACATGAAGACCTAACCAGTCTACCAACCTTGGAGAATCTTCACCATAGGTGTGGATGTTTTTGTTTATTTTTATGGAAATTCTATTCATTCACACCATCTATTGAAGAAGGCTTTCCTTTCTCTGCTTTTAATTCTTGACACCCTTGCATGTGCATGTAGGCTTAGTTAAAATTTTTAAACAAAGATTTTGCTAAGGAAGGGAAAAAAATAACCTAAAGTCACCTGTCAGAGTGAAGCCATTTGGAGTAAAAATCACTGTGGTAGTTTTCACCAGGTCCTTGTACTGGAAGCTGCTGGAGAGAGGCTATTTCCCACTGTCCACCCCAGCTATCTGCTCACTGCATTTTTAAAAACCTGGACCATAAGAAGTGTCTGTTTTACAGAGAAAAAAGGGGGTGCTGACACTCTGAAAGGGTAGTGTTTGTGATCACAGTATCTCTGCCAGGCCATCATGCAGATTATCTGGCTCTGATAACTGACCCCTCGTTGGTTGCCCTGGAAACATTTTGCTTAATAACGTTTTATGAAATTTCAGCTTAAAAAAAATCACTCAATTATAAATAAACCTTAGTAATCTCCTAAAACTTTTGAAATTTGAAATAAACAATAAATATCTATCTTAATTGATTTTTTTCAAAGATAATCCTCTTGACTCATTTAGGATCTTGTTTTGCTACCAATTAAAATTGAGGGGCCTTGAGAGATGACTCAGTACTTGCTGCACTTGTAGAGTACCTGAGATCACCTCCCAGAACCCACATGGGGTGGCACATAGCACCAGGAGATCTGATGCTGAAAGGGAAAAAATCAGTAGCCGTCTTGAGAGACCCCCCCCAGACACCCCCCCCCCCGCTGTGTGCTCCCCCAAAGGTATTTGCTGACCAGCTGTTATAGAACTGACCAGAAGTTGAACTCAGGGGAAGATAAGGCTATAACAATAAATCTATATATCCTAGATGTGATGAAACATGTGGTGGTATTGTGTTCCCCAAAATATTGTGTACCTTAATAAACTTATCTGGGGTCAGAGAACAGAAAAGCCACTAGTTAGGCAGTGATAGCACACGCCTTTAATCCTAGCATTCCAGAGGCAGAAATCCATCTGGGATCTCTGTGAGTTCAAGGCCACATTGGAAACAGCCAGGCATGGTGACTCATACCTTTAATCCCAGGAAGCAAGCCTTTAATCCTAGGGAGTGATGGTAGAAAGCAGAAAGGTATATAAGGCGTGAGGACCAGAAACTAGAAGCATTTTGGCTGGTTAAGCATTTGGCTGGTTAAGCATTTGGCCTGGTTAAGCTTTCAGACTTTGGAACAGCAGTTCAGCTGAGAGCCATTGGAATGAGGACACAGAAGCTTCCAGTCTGAGGAAACAGGACCAGCTGAGGAACTGGCAAGGTGAGATAGCTGTGGCTTGTTCTGTCTCTCTGATCTTCCAGTTCACCCCAATACCTGGCTCTGGGTTTGATTTTATTAATAAGAACTTTTAAGATTCCTGCTACAGAAACAAGATATGGGGAGTAATGGACTCAACTGACCAGAAACTGAACTTATGGGAAAACAGGACTGGAACAATAAATCTGAATGTATATATCCTGGGCTCAGCAAAAGCAAGACATAGGGAGTAAAAAACTTATGTCTCTGTAGATACCCTGCATCCTGTTAGCCATTAGTAACCTCATGCTTATAGTTCAGCCAGTAACTTCAAAGAACTACCTCACCCCTAGGCCCCTCTTCCAATCCCAAGATATGTAACTCTCTGCATGTAAACCTTTCCTATATAAACCCCTTGAAGTGAGAGCTCAGGGCATCCTCCTCCACCCGCTATGTCAAGTGTTGGACAGGGACAAAGCCCGGGCTTGCTTTGTTATTAAAAAAATCTCTGTGTGCTTGCATCAGAGATCGGCTCTGTGGTAGTCTTGCTTGGTGATCTTGAGACCAGGACACAACAATGCCATATTCTGGCCCCTGAAGTCAGGACACATACACACAAACACATATAAACATAATTAAAAGTAAAAATATTTAAAATTCAGAACTGGGAAGATGTCTCAGTGGGTCCAAAACAGTGGCCACAAGAGTCTATGACTTAAAATTCCCTGTAACATATGTATAATGCCAGGTCTATGAGCACATCTGCAATCCTAGTGTTCCTATGGTGAGATGGGAGGTGGATACAGAATTGTCTTACCTGGAAGCTTGTGGGCCAGCAAGCCTGGAGTACAGTAGCAGAAACTAGATACCATGCTCAAACAAGGTGGAAGGGGAGACAGACCCCCAAAAGTGTTTCTGACCCCTAAATGCATGCCAAAGGGTGCGCGCGCGCGCATGCACGCGGACACACACACACACATACACACTATGCACACATAAATCTATTTTAGTGCAAGAAATTCAAAGTGTAACACAATTTTATTTACAATCTAAACTTTATTTTTAGCAATTTTAGTGAAATTAGAACATCTGAGACACTAATACCTTCAATTCTTTTCTAAGAAAACCAACACATTAACATTAAAATGTAGAAACCATGAGTGGGGAACATCTTCTCTCGTCTAATATTTTATCAAAAGGCAAAATAACAGTGCCTCCAACACTTTCCCTCTACAGAAGAAGGTGCCATGGGGCCTCTCAGTCATTTTTTCTTTCCTTTCTTCTTCTTCTGTGAGTCAGAAACTGGAGACTTTTTCTCTGTCTCTGCCTTCATTGCAGCCTCCTGAGCTGCCAAAGCTTCCAGCCTTAGGCGCTCCGCCTCCAGCAGCTTGCTTCTGTATTCTTCCCGGACTTCAAGGATCTTCTGTCGGGATTCATCTACAGAGTCCTATTCAAAAACAACCCAAGCCAATTAGCCTCCCTGATAATGATGCAGAAGCAGCAAGACGAGAAATACTTTCCCTTTCCTCGTGCTAACACATTGATGGAGAAACTCACTGAGGATGGGAGCTAGGCTTGTCCTTGGACATTTAGGAATACACAGGCTTTTAATTGTGACACAAGGCAAGTGAGATTTTAATGTGGAATGAATGGCGAAGGAAACATCAGTGGGAGAAAAATAGAAAGGTAGAGAAATTGGTAGAGATTTTGGTAGTGGGACTTTGTTTTAAATGAGTTCAGGATCAATCTTTCCCTCACACAGCAAATGTGCTCAAGAGATTACTAGTTCCTCCCCTGTACTTCTGACGAGCTATATTGGGGCTGTGCTGCAGACCTTCTGAATAACCAATCCTAGACCACTATCTTTCTTTCATTCTTAGGATGGTAGATAACAGCATTGATCTAGAACACCAGTCATCCACACGTAGCTACATTCAAGATCAGTTCTTGATACTGTTCCTACTCAACGGCCTCTTCCGCCGTCACCAGACCTCTCTTGGCTCACTGGATATCACATTATTAACTTATCCTCCATCTCACTAGCTGGTCCATTCCAGGACCCCTTGCTGGTTTCTCATCTCCTTCCTCTCTGAATGTGGAGGAGGCCTCACTATTGTTTACTGCTTCAAACCCAATACAGTGGGATAATAAGGATTAATGGACTGATGCTGGTGTAAAGAGATCTTTCTAGAAATGCCAGCTTTCTCTTCATGCTGAATTGTTTGAGAGTTTTTCCCCCAACATTTCTGCAACTAACATGGTTTTACTGAGGGGCTAGTGTAGCTGGATGTCAGAATCAGATTTCACAATGAGTTTGATGATATAAAACTACTATAACTACCATAAAATTGGATCCCTAGAGTATACTGCATTGGCATAAGATGACATCTCTGGCACATTGGAAAGAGAAATGAGCAAGACACAAACATCTTAAGGATGTGCATAAAGTCAGTTGAATATATGCCAGTCAACTTTTGAGGGTTTTTGGAAGAGTTATTTTCTCATATTTGATAAGAGATGTATTACTCTTGGGTTTCTGTTAAAATGGCTTCAGTCAAAATGAAGATGTTTATTTGTACCCCATAGTTGAATGACTAGGCTCTGAATTCAGGGTCCTAGTTAATATTTCTTCTCTACATCACACTCATCTAGTTCATTAGCTTGGCTTCTAAACACAGAAAGTAAGGCCAATGACCTTGAAATTCCCTATTTCTGATATTGTATTATGTTATATTAAATCTGTGCAATTTAACAATCATTCATTGATTGTGATTCATTTATCAAACACAATTCCCATTGTTCCCTTTCAAGTATAAGAACAAACCAGAACAAAGGCCTTCTTTATACATACTCTGTTCTCTAGGAGAGATGGATTTAAAATGGATTCATATTTTATTATTAAGTCTGTATTATACTTTCTTGTTAAACAGTAAGGAAGTACATATATCGGAAAATAACTTTAAAATGTCAAAATTAGGCATGATCATGCCATTAGTGCAATCCATAAAATATTTCCCCATTCTCTCTCAGGCTCAAGGTAACATTGCCCTCTGTATTATATTGCTAGAACTACTGTAACAAAGTAACAGCAACCAGGTTCCTTAAGTAACAGAATTGCATTGCTTCATAGCTCTGTATGTTGGACATTCAACCAACTTTGACTCCATTTTTGAAGCTGTGGGTGACCATGTGATTTGCTTTAACTAATGAAATTTGAGTGGCAAGAATGTGCTATTTCTGGATAGAAGCCTGCCACGCTCAGCTCAATGTGGTCCCTTCTACTGTCATAATAGTCACAGGAGAGTTTCTGCATATGATCTCTTTCAGCCTCACTCAGTATCTTAATAAACATAAGAAAGACGTACTGAACTGCATTAGATATGTGCCTAGGATGAGAAATGCCAGGGCTTTGTGCACTGAAGCCTCTGGAACAAAGCTGACTATTGCCTGTTTTGTTTTAAATAAAGTGTTGTTTATTTGATGTATTCCCATTTAGTTAAGTATTATCTTTATGTGTTAATATTGGTAGGACAAAGTAACTAGAAACAGTGTATGTGCTGGACAAACCACCAAAGAACCCGCAGAGACAAAAATGTCACCCCCTTTTATAGAAAACAAGTTTGTCAGATCCTGCCTTAGTCACTGAAATGGTGCGGTTGTTTGTTACACCAAAATAAAACAATTTATCCTGAATGGCAGCTGTCCAGCTGCTAAGGACAGACCATATCAAAGGATGGAAAAAATAGAAGTAGCTAGCGAGATCAATGAGGGATCTGCAGAAAGACCCTGACCGGAAACAATGATGGTCTGCACTGGGGTCCTGGATGCAGAGACAGTGGAGGCAATTGAGCTTCTGAGGGATTCTCAAAGGAGACTAAGTGGATTTTGATAATGGATCACTGGTGAAGAGTAACAGGCAGGACTGTCTCAAAGGTTTCTGCTCTGAACAAGAGCAATTGTGATTGTCACTTTCTAAGATGAAGATAATGGTGAAGTAACATGCTCGTCCTGAAATGAGGAGGAAGGCTAAAATTGCTACAATTAATATTGGAGAGGTTTTGTTTGAAGTGCCTATCGAACAAAACAAAAAGAGACATCTAACTAGCATATTCCTCCACATCAGTAAGCGATACTGTGTGATCCAGTATCATCATGGCTAAAATACTTAAAAGTTCTATAATTCTCAGTTCTGTGTGTGTGTGTGTGTGCGCGCGTGCACACACACACATACACATGCACATATATATGTATCTGTGTGTATGAGTATGCGTAGCATGTGTGTCTGTACGTCAGTGTAGTGTCTGTGTCTATGTCTATGTGAGCATATTTGAGTGTATTTGTGTGTATGTATGAATGTTAGGGGAGAGAGAAGAAAGCAACAAATCTCTATCATTACAGATGGAAGTCGTACTTATACATTTACTCCATCTTTCCATTTCCATCATAGTCTCCCACTGCAAGGAAAGCTTTTCTTTGGACCATGTCTACGCTGAGCCTCTCTGCACTGCTGCAGATGTGCGTGGGTAGCGGGAGGATAATGGCCACCCACCGTGAAAAGTTGGGGTTTTGATGTGTGACTTTTAAAGAGGACTTAACCAAAAAAGCCTAATTGTCTTCCTCCCATCCCATCTTTGCTTTGTGACATCCACAGTGCCAACCTGCTGGGCCTGTGGGGCATGCGAAGATGCTGTAAGCAAACCGGTAGAGTCTAAGGCATGTTCCCACAGCCAGCATCGGGTCTGCCTGTCCCAACTCGGATAATGTAATTCTCACCCCATCATTTTATACATTCACAAATAGTTTCTCGTCTTCTCTCACATTCATTCCAGCTTAAGATAGATTTCTATTATGATGTTAGTGGGGTTTTAAGAGGGCGGTGAGTGAAAGGCGATATGTGCATGTATGTCCAGGCTTTCTGAGAGGTAGTGAACTTTTTAGAGTCAGGTATTAAGAATTCTTTCTACTGCCAGGGGCCCCCCCAAAGCAAATCAAGCTACACAATTGTCTCCCCATGCAGAGGGTCTAGTCCAGTCCCATGCAGGCTCCACAGCCATTGATCCAACTTTCATGAGTTCCCACTAGTTTGGTTTGTTCATCTCTGCAGGTTTCCCCATCATGATCCTGATGCACTCAGAATCTATCCCTGATGCATGAGTGGGCTTTTTGGAGCCCACGACCTATGATGGGACACCTCACGCATCCTTGAGGCAGGGGGAAGGGCTTGGACTTGCCTCTACTGGATGTGCCTCCCCATGGGAGGGAGGCCTTGCCTTCTTGTGGTAGGGAGTGGGGGTTGGGTTGGGGGGGGGAGGCTGGGGTGGGGTGGGAGGAAGGAAGAGGGGGATCTTTGGTGTGTAAAATGAATGAAAATATTTTCTTAATAAAAAAAAAAGGAAAAAAAAATAATTCTTTCTGCTCAGATGTATAACTCTGCTTTCGTTTTTTCTGTTACAAAGGAACTTCACGGCTGTGACCACAGGTACATCTAGACTCACCCGCATTTTCCCATACGTGTCTAGAACCTCATCCTTGAGCTTAAATCGCTCTTCCTGATCGATGTCTCTGATGCTAAGGATCCGGCACCTGTGCTGCCGGAACTGGTGGATTTCTTCCGCCTTCTGCATCGCTTGCTGCTTATTCAGTTCCTCTGTTTGCAGCACAGGCTCGTCACTTGTTTTCCTGGATGGAAAATGTCAGACGAAACAAGAAAATCATTCTTGAGAGCTTGAAAGTAAATGTTATTTCAGAGCGCAAAGTAATTTAGAATTGTGTTAACAGAGAGCTGGTCTGAATCAAACCAAACATGAGAGATGGTGGAATAAACACTCATTTTCTTTAAAAAATGGGTAGATACTATATACTGACTCATTGATATTTTAGAAAAATATTATGGAGACTATCAGTTAACTCAGATACATCATTCAATAAGGTGACTGTGAAACTGGTGTTCACACTATGAGTATTGTATGGGTTTTACTTTTAAATTTATCCATTTCATAAGAGTGATGACATTCTCAAACATATAAACATGCATGACAGGCTCTATTCATCCTGTTATTTAGTTCTGAAGAAAAATGCAACTTAATTAAATAATCATAGTGGGTAGTATTTGTTATTGTTGTTACAAAAGTCACTTAAATGAGTTGGTGATTAACGTAATAAAATATTTGCAAAATTAAAGATAAAAAATCATGCCACTCTAAAGACAAACAAAATGAAGGCATATTTAGCATTTAATTTTGACTTTTTGGTTACTTAGCAACTGCCCATTGGGGATATATCTAAGATTCTATGAACACACTTTCTATATTAATCACTTTTGCTAAAACTCACCGTACATAATGACTGAAGTCCACAAATTCTAGTGCTTTTCGAATGAGTCGTGGAGACATTTCCAAAACTGTCTGAGATCGTGAACGGGATAATGCTAGAAAGCAAAGAACACAGGCTTCCAGAAGTAAATAGCTAAATAGCTATTATAACTCCTGGTTGACAACAATGCTTTATGTTAAGAAACAACCTTGTACTTTTGTTAGGATTTTATTGAAATACACTTATGGATCTTATTTTATAGTTATCCTCTGGTGTAAGTTTGTCGATAGCTAAATGAAAGAGGGAAAAATGAGTACGCACCATTAGAACAGTAACTAATTCCTTCTTAATTACAGTTAAATGAGGGAGGGAAAAACAGCCTCTTTCAATTACAAAGTTTCATTGTAAGCAAATTAAATGATTCAAAATTTGAAGAGCTTGAAAAATGTCTGAAAATCATGCTGAGTACTTCAAGAGTTAGAATTTAATTGTACTTAAGACACAGTATTGTACCTTCCACTGGATTGAACAATGTATAAAATAAACACACTGAAGAGCAAATGAACAACTTTTACTACATGCACCCACAGGGAGTCACAAAAACAGATTTTATAAAGAATTTAAGTCTTTGGATAATAGTGACCTTTTGACTTTTCCAGACTACTATGTGTTTAAAATAAAAAGAAAGAATAGTTTTCATGTAAAACAAAAACAAAAAACCTACCTCATTTGTAGGATGCAATGCAATACTTTTAAAATAAATCTACTAGCATCTTTGATCATCATAAAAATCCAGTTTTAAGACATTTGCATAATTCAAATGAGGTTCCTGCCCTACTACAGTCAGCGTCCATTCCCGCCAGAAGCTCCAGGCAGCTATTAGTCTATATTGGTGAATACAGTTTTGTTTTCCTGGACATTGCCTATAAGCGGGAATGGGTTGGGTCACATGGTAAAATAATTACAGTTAACCTCTTAAGGGACTTTGAAATGATGGTAAGTTTTCATTTGTTTTTTTCTTTTGTTTGATGTGTTAACATGCATATCATGCATGTGTGGCGGGGGCGGGGAGTGGGGGGGCAGAAGACGGCTTTTGGGAGTCAGTTCTCACACCTTCCCCCTTGGTGAAGCAGGATTTCTCTTAATTCTGCTGCTGTACATCATACCAAGGCCAGCTGGCCAGTAAACTTCCAGCCCATTCTCCTATGTCTACCTCCCATCGCCAGGAGCATCAGGATGATAGATAAGTGGCACCACATCTGACTTTTTAATGTGGGAGTGAACTCAGGTTGTCAGGCTTACATGCAAGCAGGTACTTTATCCCACTAACCCAACACTAGCCCTCTACCTAAAGTGACTGTTATTAATATCATGATAAAAGTTGGAATTACAAAGAAAAAAATCTTTCCATTTCATTCTCTCTGTTTTCAATTCTTTTTTTCTAAGAGTAGTTTTCGATTCACGACAATACTGGACCTATTCTGTTTAACCCTTCACAAATACACACGTAACTTCTTCCATTGTTATTTCCCAGTGGCCATCGCCTCCCAAACACCATAGTTCACTTAAGAATTTACTCCAGGTCTTCCATATTGTATGGGTTTGGATGACTGTATGGAGCTGTGGATTGACGTATCATTGAGAGTTTATTCGCTGACCCACGCTCTAGGCACTGTTCCTTTTTCTCCCATGCGTAGTCCACTCAACTACTGTCCCTATTGATACCTTCCCAGGAAGTGACACTATTGTAATTGTGCAGTATGAAGTCACTCCTGATTGTTCCTTTACTTGCCTTGCCATTTCATGCTTCATGAAATAAGTCATTTCTCAAGTAAGGCAAAGGCCATATTGATACCAACTCCAATATTATGGACAGAAAAAAAAAGTCAAAAGAATTATCTTTAAGGTCTGAAGTAAGATGAGGATGTTTACTTTTTCATTCAACATAGTCTGGAAGGCCTTACCAGAGCAATTGCGTGAGAGGAAGGATAACAGATCTTACTGATATTAGAAAGAAACTAGTCATCACTGTTTACAGAAGAAATATACCTATATAGAGAGCTGCTAGAACTAGTAAATTCGGCCACCAGGCCTTCACCTTCATGCATGGATCCGTGAAACACTGTATGCATTGCTTAGTTATCACAGGACTGTTGAGTTTGGCTCAGCCTCCCTGCTTTCTTGTCCTTTGTTCTGTTAATGTGGCATATCCTACTTAATGATCTTTTGAACTATATTTACAAACTTGCTGTGCATACGACTTGATTATAGTGAAGAATATTTTTAATGTGCTATTAGATTTGGTTTGTCAGGGTTTTTAAAGATTTATTTTATTTTTTTAATTGTGTGTGTGTGTGTATGTGTGTGTGTATCTCTCTCTCTCTCTCTCTCTCTCTCTCTCTCTCTCTCTCTCTGTGTGTGTGTGTGTGTGTGTGTGTGTGTGTGTGTGTGTGTGTGTGTATAGGGGTAATCTTCACATGAGTGTGTATGTGCCCATGGAAGCCAGAAGAGAACATCAGATTCCCCTAGAACTGGAGTTATAAGTAGCTGTGAGCGGAAAGGCATGGGCTCCAGACACAAAACTCAGGTCCTTTGCAAGACCAGCAAGCACTCCTTAAGACCAACCCAACTCTCTGGCCCTGGTTTGTCAGGTTTTATGGATTTTTTTTTTCATCTAGCTTCATCAGTCTCATTTTTTATTGTTGTACCTGTCTGATTTGAAACCAGTGTAGTGTTAGCATGACACAATAAGTATGACAGTCTTAACTCATGCTGCTTGACACATATCTAATTCACTGCAACATGGAGGCTGCCTGGTCCCAAGATTTTCTTTAGTGGAGAATTTATTGCTGATTCAGCCTTGCATCTGTCTGTTAAGGTTTATACTTCATCATGCATGTTTTAAACTTTTTTATTTGTGTGTGTGTGTGTGTGTGTGTGTGTGTGTGTGTGTGTGTGTGTGTGTGTGTACAGAGAAGCAGACAGAATCAGAGATCAACAGATGTCTTGCACTACGGCTGTCCACCTTTTGGACACATGGTCTCTCACTGAACCTGTAGACTCACTGGCCACCGAACTCCGGGGATCCATATGTTTCCAAGCTGCCAGGTAAGTACCAGAGGTGCAGATCTGAACACTGGTTCTCATAGCCATAGCAAGCACTTTACCTCCTGAGCCATCCCCTAGCTCCTCATCATCCAGTCTCTGTAAGCTGTGTGTCCAGGAACTTGCCCATCTATTTAAGGTCTTTGCCGGCATATAGTTGCTCATAATAATCCCTAGCTACACTTTTGTATTTTTCTGTTGTTAATTTTAATGTCTTCCTTTCCACCTCCCTTTTTTACTTATTTGAGTCCTCCCCCTCTTTTTTAAAGGTTAGTGTAGCTATTCATTCATATTTTGATTTTTAGTCTCGAGTTCACATGTTTCTGTTCTGATTTTTATTTCTTTCCTTCTAAACTTGAGTTAGCTTTGTTCTTAGTTCTCTAGTTCTGTGAGCCTTAGAGAGGGTAGTGAGGTCACTTTTTGAAGGTGGTGTTCATCCCTATAGACTCCCCCCTTAGCCTTGGCCATGTCTTGAGGGTTTCACTATGCAATGCTACTGTTTTCATTTGTTTGAGAATAGTTTTTATAATACACTTTCGCATTTTCCACTATTTACGTCAGGTTGGTATTCATGAAAGCAGGACATAAAACATTTTCCTTACACAGCTCCATTTCCTCAGCCACCATTTACACTATTACTGGCATGTTGTTCGTGTGTCAGAAGCCAACGGTACAGCGTTCTAGTTACTTTTGTCAAACCAATTTAAAAATTCAAAAATACGATTCTGAATTCTTCAAACATATATCTAAGTGTCTGAATTACCTCCTGAGGTCATTTTCTCATAATCTAGGGGGTTACCTTTGACACCTATTTTAAGCCATCTGTTCTAGACTCGCATCCATTGGTCTTTGTCTTCAAGAAGATGTACCTATTTTTCCTTAATCACCCCTCCTTTTTTAGTTTGCTTTTTTCAGTGCTAAAAATTGAACTTAGGACTTCTTCGCATGTGCTAGGCAAGTGTTCAAAAACTAAGCTAAACCCCAACTCCTACTTTGGCTTAAGTTTTTTTTTTTTTTTTCGAGACAGGGTTTCTCTGTTTAGCTTTGTGCCTTTCCTGGAACTCACTTGGTAGCCCAGGCTGGCCTCGAACTCACAGAGATCCGCCTGGCTCTGCCTCCCAAGTGCTGGGATTAAAGGCGTGCGCCACCACTGCCCGGCTTGGCTTAAGTTTTTAAGGATGGTTTTTACTGGATAAAGAATTCTTAGTCAATAGTATTTTCTTCTAATTCCAGCCTTTACTATAGGACTTGTTGCAATAAAAGAACTCGAGATTAATATGCCAGGGGGCCATGCTATGTTACTAGCTGTAACAGATGCACATTCCCCCCCCCCCCAATTTTGGGAGCCCTTGTCTCAGGTGTGTGTTTGTTATAATCTGTGTCTACTGTTATTGCAAAGACAAGTGTATGTCTTACCTTACCAGCAAGATCAGAACTCACCAGCATTCTCCTTTAGCATACTCAGCTGCACACTCGGCAGTGGCGGCGGCGGCGGCGGCGGGGGCGGGGGCGGCGGGGGCGGTGGTGGCTCTTTTTCTTCCTTCCCCGCCACAGATATTTTGCTCTCGCTGCTTGTGGATTTTGCCAGATCCCTGATGCCCTTGGTCATCTGCCATTTCTTCCACAGGATATTTCCCGCTGCGGCTGATGGCACTTCTTTGACGTCTGCCTCTTTCCCCGTAGAATCTCTGCTTGTAGAATCTCTGCCTGTAGAATCTCTGCCTGTAGAATCTCGCCCTGCAGCATCTCTCCCTGCAGCATCTCTCCCTGCAGCATCTCTCCCTGCTACTTCTCCTAAAGCACAATGTACATGTTCCTGAAAAACAGGTAACCTGCACTCTGCAAAGTCACATGCAAACATATCTAGTGGGGCTTGCTCGTAGGAGCCCCGATTTGGAGGACACAATTACAAAGCTTTGCAGTGCCTAACCAGGGCATGGATACCCTGCAGCATCTGGGATGTCAAAGCATGGTATGGCTAGTATAATCATATGTGTACGGTGAGCCTGGAAGTCCCTTGGAATATGAAAGCCTCATATAATCAGAAGCTTTTAGAAACTGGGACAATATTGACAGAGGTGAGGTCTTTAAGTGTATAGGCAAGGCACTTCTCATTGGGAAGGGACTAGTGAGTCTTGACACTTAAGTTAAATTGTCTTAAATGCAGCTGAAAGGGGTTTTTACTTGTGAAGATGCTAAAGCTGAGAGGATTTTCCTTAGAAGTGATTCTAATAGTGACTCCTTGGCCATGAAAAAAACATAAAAACCAACCCAAAATTTCACGTGAGCCATGCATTAGTCTCCTATTTATTAATACACTGTAGGTGATCCACTTTGCACTATATTCTGATTTGAATAAAATGCAGGATTTGGGATGTGAATTGCTTGTGCCTCCATGTGAGCCTACTACAGTGGTACTTGGATCTAGTCAGGTATCAATGAGAAGACACATGGGTCAAAGGAGGGCCAGGTATGCATGCTTGCAGGGTCTCTTGTTTCTCAAGAACTTAGAAATATTATTGAGATTTTCTCCACCTTGGAAATCATAATATACATCAATGGGTTGGTATATAAATGTCAAATCAAATGTAGTTTGTCTTCTATATCTCTGGATTTTATATCCACAGATTCAGTCAACTAACTATTGATCAATAATTTGTTAGGACAGGGCTGGAGAAATGGCTCAGTGTTCAAGAGCACTGGGTGCTCTTCTAGAGGACCCGTATTTGATTCCCAGCACCCATATGGCAACTGTCCATAATGCTAATTTCAGGAGATTGAATGCTGTCTTCTGGCCTCCTTGAACACCAGACACACATGTGGTACATAAACATACATGCAGGAAAAAATACACATACACAATAACATAAACATTAATTAATTAATACAACATTTTAAAAACATATAGTTAAAGGATGACAAGACGCCCACAGGGGTAAAGTAATGCTTGCTATGTAAGTCTAGTGATCTGAGTTCAACTCCTGGAGTCCATGTAAAGGAGAACACTGACTCCATAAAGTGGTCCATCCTCTTATGTGTACCGTGGCAACCATCCTTACAGCATGCACATGCACATAGCATAATAAATACTAAATAACTTGAAATATATAGTTTAAAATGTTATTCTGTTATTTACTACAGTTAGTTCTATGTTAGTTTTATTTGTAATGAACATACATATACTTGTTTGCCTTTATAGTTTCTAAATGATATAGTATTAATAACTACTTAGAAAGCACTTAGATTGAATTATGATTATAAGAAATATAATGATAATTTAAAACATGCAGGAGAATGTGCATAAATTCAATGCAAAGACATCACCATTTCCTAGAAGCGTCTAGAACACCTGTACATTTTGGTATACATCATAGGTCTTGGAAATGACAAGCTTCGAACACTAGGGTCAGCTCTAATTTAAGAAATGTAAGTTGCCAAGCCATGGCAGTCATTCTATATAAGTAGTTATCTTCATTATGACTATTCTTTTATTACTACTTATTTTATTATTCTTATTTGTATTCTTATAAAGAAGGTACCAAATTTACAGTAGTAGGCTTGCTTCCAATTCCCCGTGGCTACTATCGCATTGAGTAACAATCTCATTTCATCTTTTTCTTATCTTTTTTCCATTCCAAGACAGGACCTCCTGTAGCCCAGACTGGCCCTGAATCCCCTATGTAGCTGAGGATGGACATGAACTTCTGAGCCTCCTGCCTCTACCTCCCAAATGCTGGGATTACAGGTGTGTGCTACTATACCATATTCTTCCACTTTTCTTAAGTAAGGAAAGTCACCTCCGCTTATGTGTGGAGAATGGGCAAGTGAGTCTTAGATGAGAAAATACGGACACGTAAGTGGCTTGATAATTTAAAGACCATTCACGTCCTGATGTGAAGCCGGGTGGCCTTTCACAATCCTGAGGACCAGAAATTCTGAAATAATTCCTTGTCGCTAATGAGGCCCCACCAAATGCCTGAGCAGCTGGGTGGCCTCCACTGACCTTCTTCTGAGGGTTTAATTTGGCTCTGGGTTGAAGAAAAAGTCTCTTGGACAGGGATGTCAATTGGCTTCTTAATGAACTGGTTGAGGTACTTCAGACGGGCCTGTGAAGCCTGGAAGACAGATGTCAGCCTTATGAGCTTGCTGAAAAGCAGCAGGTGGTATGGACTAAAGCAAGCCAAAAGTGGAAGATGAAAAGGGAACACAAAGAAGGTGGCTTTGACCAGACCCATTCATTACCTAGAAGAAAATTCTGAACCCTCTGTGATTTTGATGGTTTGTAGATTATGGCAGAGAACCAGGAAAAGGAAGGGCGGGCCCCACTATGCTAAGCTAATATACACAGCATGTTACCTTATATCCAATTGTTTCTGAATCATTTTTCATCTGCCCCAGTTACCCTGAATTAGGCCAAGGAACACCACAGGTAAAATAACTGTTGGACTATAAGGCTGCTGTTTTCAGCCAGTGGGTTGCTACCACTTCGACAACCCTCTATCTCCAAGAATATTTACATTATGGTTCATAACAGTAGCAAAATTACAGTTAGAAAGTAGCAACAAAAATAATTTCATGGTGTGGGGGGTCACCACATGAGGAAGGAACCCTACTAAGTAGGGTCACAGGGCTGGGAAGGTTGAGAGCCACTTCATGGTGGAAAGCTGGGACAGATATTTAAATGCCACAAGGGGGCAGCACATACTTTTTATTCTAAAGCTGTTCATGTAGGAAAACATGCGTTAAACATTTGCATGCTCTCTTACTTGAGGCTTTTCAGGGTACATGTGAATCCAGCCCTGCATAGCTATGTAAAAAAAAAAAAGGGGGGGATCGGGGGTACGTTTCATAGTTTTGGCATACCACATGTCACAATTTGGCTAGAATCTGATATGATCCCAGCTCTCACACCTAAAGGAAATCCTGTGCGGCTTTACCCACAGGGCTCATCTCTCAGACCACATCTACCAAGGAAGAGTGAGAAAGAACAGCCTTTCAGGCAGGTGACCTTGATAGCCCTCCCCGGCTCAGTTGTCTCCCAAGCTTGCTTCATGGCTCGTATTTCATCTGATCGGTCTGTGTCTTTTTTCACGTCAACATAGTCTGAGTCGCTGTGTTCAGATACCAGCCTCAAAACCCAGTAGGGTTTGTTTGGATCTTCTTGCTGAGAGTGAACAGTGGGTATTGGCTAGGGGGGAAAGAAAGTTTTAAAAATGAATGCTTTTCGCTCCTCGAAAGGTTCTAGGTTTCACTCCCTAAACGGTGATTTCATTGTTAGGTACTTACCTTGGAGAAATCAAACCCTAATTTACACAAGACTTGTGTAAGAATGCTCAATATTCTTTTTCACAGCAGCAATAGCAAACAAAATAAACAAGTGTAAAAGTTGATCAGCTGGTGAATGGACAACTTATAGCATGTTCCTATGTCGGGTGCCGAACACTGAATAAAAATAAATGTCTGTTGTACACCAGCATGTGGAAGAATCCTACAGGCATGTATTTTAGTAAAACGAGTAAGTTAAACACAAAGTAGTTGAGCTTGTGTGAGGCATTTGTTTGAATTCTGTGACAGGCGAACGTAGCATGATGACAGAAAGTGGGCTGTGAGTTCCCCGGGGCTTTGAGGTGGGTATGATAGAAGGCCAGCAGTAAGTTCCTACACTAGTCTACAGTCTTTACCTTGAGTTACACAGTGTAGACACTTGTGGAAGTCAATGCATTGTACATTTAGGAGTTGGGCCTTGGGAGCTGTGGCTGTGTCTCAGTAGATGAAGTGTACGTGCTTTGGAAGTGTGAACAATGGAGTTCAGAACCCCAGAGCTCCAGTGCTGACTGTTCACAGCAGCCCACTTGGAATTCCAGTGTTCAGAAGGTAAAGATGGGCTCCCCAGAGCACACTGGTTGGCCAGGCTAGCCATGTCAATGCGTTCCAGGTTCAGCCGAGGGCCTTGTCTCAGTGAATATAGTGGAAAGTGATTGAAGAAGGCTCCCAACATCAATCCTGGGCTTCTACAGGCACATGCTCACACGAACCTACACATATGTGCACACACAGACACACAGTCATGCATAGCACATGCACATGAGAGAAAGAAAAACAAGTGTTTATGCCCATCACTTTATAAAATCTTGACTTAAAGCCGGGTGGTGGTGGCACACGCCTGTAATCCCAGCACTTGGAAGGCAGAGGCAGGTGGATCTCTGTGAGTTCGAGGCCAGCCTGGGCTACAGAGTGAGTTCCAGGAAAGGTGCAAAGCTACAAAGAGAAACCCTGTCTCGAAAAACCAAAAAAAAAAATCTTGACTTAAAATTATACACAGTAAAGTCTAAATTAGGCTGATGGGTGTTGTAGTCTGTTTTTTCTATGGATGTGAAAAATGTCATAACTGAATGCAACTTGGAATAGAAAGAGTTTATTTCAGATTGTATTTTGAGGTCCACCCCTGAAAGGAAATCAGGACAGTAGCTCAAGCATGAACTGAAGCAAAAACCACGGAAGAAAGCTGCTTGCTGGCTTATTCCCCTGGCTCATGCACAGCTAGCTTTCACACATAGCCCAGCCTCACCTACCTAGGGACCATGCTGCCCACTGTGGGCTGGACCCTGTATCAAACATCAAAGAAGATTTCTCACTGACATGGCCACAAGCCAATCTGATACAATTATTCAGCTGACTTTCCAAGTAACTCTAAGATGTATCAGCTTGAAAACAAAAACTAGCCAGTGAAGTGTGTAAGGGTGCTTGCTCTGAGTTTCATTCCTAGGGCATCTATGGTAGAGGGAGAAAACTGGCTCCCACAGTTTGTCCTCTGGCCTCTATATGTGCACCATGGTACCTATGAGTATGTGTACATGCACACAACACATACACACACATTGTCTAAAATTTTTTATATAAAGTCTAAATTATACATCATGGTCATTCATGATGTCTTCTAGAACTGTGAGCAAGACACTTGATCATTTCTGGCTCTGAATGCACTTGCTACAGACTCACTCTAGAAGTGAGCAGTACTTCAAGGTCTATAGAACCAGTTGCAAGGACTTCAGAGGGCAGAAATGGATTTTGACTTTTATATATGAGAAGTTCAATCCTGAACAACCAGAGAGGGAGAAAGACCCTTATTACCCAAGTAACCTTTCCGACAATTTCTTTCCTAGAGTCTCCATTTAATATGTTGGCATGTATGTTTTCTTGTTAATGTGATAAATGCCATGGCCAAAAGCAACTTGGAAAAGGAAGGGTCTTCACAGTTAACTAATTTTCAGTCATGAGGCTCAGGAAGTGGGATCTTCCAGGACCCCACTAGGCAAGTTAAGTGTTAAAACTGGTGTGGTTACAGAATACATCACAGAAGATCAAGTGTGTATCCATCTGAAATAATGTAATTGAGGAAGAGGAGAGGGAAACAGCCATTAAATAAGTTTTCATTTAAAATTTTGTTTCATTATTACCCTTGCTTTCTACATGATTCTCTTAGTTTTTTAATGAGAACTGAGTCTCAGAAGGAAATTTCTCTTACTTTTAGAGCCTAGAGTTTTAGCTTTACTCTTTGAATAGCTCCAAAAGTGAGTTGGTACAGAACTTTTCCAGTGTCAAACTTTGACTAAGAGAGAACTGTCAAGGTGCTAAAAGGCAGATCTATGGATAGAGTCAAACTTGCTTACTTCATGGTGCTCTCAAGGGAACAATACAGCTAAGAAATAGAATCCTTCAAATGTTAAGTGGACAAGATTTCTCACTTCTGGAGTCTGGGATGGTGAGTTCTCATTTCTTCCTATTGCTTCCTCCCTCATTGTCCTGAGGGACAGCAAGTGCCACCAGGGTCTGTTCAGTAAGGGAGTCACATCTCACCCACCTGAGGTTCAAAGCGAGGAGCTTGCTTTTCCTTGGCCAACTTCTCTTTCTCCCCAGACTTCTCTTTGCCTTTCCTTGTTGTTTTGGAAGTTCCTACAGATTTTTGCCCTTCACTGACAGCATGGGAATCTGGGCTTCCTATGGTAATTAGTTCTTCATGCTTCTCTACATGAGTTAAAGAGACATGCAAATGAAAACCAGTGAGACCCGACACAATGACAAGATCATTTCCTGGAGGGAGAACATGGCAAGCACACTTCATCTAAAGTGGTTGGATTCCATTCCTTGTAAGCAAGTGAACAAATGTTTCATAAGAGCTCGTCAAAATTCTTTTAATAAAATTAAGATATAATTTATATAGCATAAACTCAACATTGGTATACATAAAGCAGTGGGCTTTAGAATATTAAGGTTATCAAATCACCTTGTTTGCCATCTGGGTGCCTTTTATTTCATATATTACATAGATACACAATCCATTCACCTATGCTCTAATCTTTACTATTACTTTCTTCCTTTTGATTGGGGGTTAATTTTCTTTTCTTTTTCTAGTTTTCCAGTTTGTTCCTTTAAAAAGATTTGTTTATTTTATATGCATGTGTGTGTGACACTTGTGTATATAGGTGCCCTGAGACATCAGAAGGCATCAAATTTCCTGAAGATGGAGTTACAGGCAGTTGTGAGCCACCACGTAAGTGCTAGGAACTGAACCCCGGTTCTCTGCAAGGGTAGTAAGCGTTCTTGGCCCCTAAGCCATGTCTCTAGACTCCATTTTTCAGCTGTTGTTTTTAATGTAGACAATTATGTTGAGACCATGTTGCTCTCTGCACATCTATGAAATCTCTGCATTTATCTCTTACTGGTTTCTAGTTTTCTTCAATTGTGACGAGAGAACAAAGCTGCATTGTTTTTATTTTTTGCCATTTGTTCAGACTCATGGCACAGCTTCATTTGCTGCCACCCTCCAGATGGTCATGAGAAGAACATGTGTTCTGTTACTCCTGAGTGGAGAAGTCTAATCTTAGGACAGGTTGGTTTGTCATATGCTTCAAGCATTTTATCCTAATTTTCGGTTTAAATTTCTTTCTACTACTTAAATGCAGTATTTCAATTTCCAACTATTTGTGGAGTTAGCTGTTTCTTCTTTCAATACTGGTTGTGTTTCATGCATTTCAGACACTGATGTTAGGTTCATATGTTTATAATGGTTTTGTTTTATGACTATATGGTCTCTTTAGCATTATGAAATAACTAATATACCTGTTTGGTTCTTTAAAATCTATCTTTGACATCAGTATGACCATTCCAAGTTTATATGGGTTACTATTTGTAATGTATTCTTCTTTCTTAAAACTATTTACATATTTGAAATTAAAGGATGCCCTACTTATAAATATATAAAGTTGGATCATATTTTATAGTAAATCACATTTAATTTACATTAAACTTAATTGCCCGAAAGAGAGGATTTATGTCTGCTACTTTGATATTTATTTTACTCCATATTTCATATCTTGTTCAGTTCCTCTAATCTTGTTATTACGTTCCTTTGCTTCAAAAACACACTTACATCTGTAGCATTTTAATTCTCTCAGGTCATTTGTTTTCTGTTCATTTTCATTTTCTTAGTGGTATTCATAGATAAGATTAAATAATTAAAAATTTCATTTATAACAATTAAGTTTGGATTAACACCAATTTGATATTAATAATAAAAAGACCTTTGCTCTTATATCCATCTTTCCTCTTGATGCTGATAAAATGTAAAACTTGCCTGTATTCATGCCGTGTCCTTTAAATCTAGTTGATTAATTCATAGGATGCAGTCATTATCAGGTTGCTTAATTTAGTGTGCAAGGCTTGCAAGAAATCTGCATGTGTTGGCAACATACATGGGAATAAGCTGTGAACTGAAAACCATCTTACTGACTCACAGTTAAGGAAGGTGCGACCTCATGGGTATGTGCCTGCAATTAGGAAGCCCTGGAGGAATCAGTTCATACATCCCTTGGGGGAAGAAGTGCTGGGACTACCTGTTGATGAAATGAGCTTAGGAAGCCCTTTTTGTAAGTTCCTTTGGGTTTTTACTCTACCTAATGTGTACTAAGAAAATATTATAGTGAAATGTTCAGTAGATGATGAAACCTCCATAGACATAGAAATGCAAGTTTGTGTTTATGATTAAAAGTCAGTGCTTTGATCTATATCCTTGGGAACTGGTCAGTATTTGAACATTCACATAATTTCCAAATTTGTTTAGGGCAACGTGCGTGTTCACGTAACAGATTCACTTATATGTGGGAACAGAAAACTTTTATATATATTAACATGTTTATTTTGTACAATATCTTAAAATGTTTATTTTATATAACTACAAAATATAATTACACTACATAGAACATGTGATATTTTGTTTCAAAGACTTTATGACTTTTATACACAATGCTTCATTGTGCAGCTCTCTCCTAAAAAATAGATCACAGCAAGTACTTTATCATATATATAGATAACAATTATATATGTTTCAATAGATCAATTAGAACTTCAAAGGCCTTGATTATCAAAGGTGGTATATTGACAAAAGGAGTTTAGAATGACAGCATTACATGATGAAGGCAGATGCCACTGAGAACTCCCAGCTCAAAATCCTCCTGTCTCTTATTTCCTTCAGTGAAAGTCAGCCATAGTGAACCAACCATTTAGTGGAGCTTAGGTACTGAAATAAACAAAAGGTGGCACTGTTGCTGCATGGTCGTGGGAAGCCAAGTTTCCTATAAATAGCATAACTGTCCCAGGTCAGATATACCTTTATAGCTATATGTCAGATCTAGTGGGGAGTTTTTTGTTATTGTTTTTTGTTTTTTGTTTCAAGTCTGGGCAATAAGGATGTAAAGTTTTGAAAAACATAAAATCATATATTGTTCACAGGAATTAAATGGTTTAAAAGAATGAAATAGTATTTTTATTGACTTCAGGATGGATATAATTTTAAATCTGGTCATCAGTACAGTAACAAAAATAATACAACCAACTTCTATTTGATGAAAATATATTTTAAAATTAATCTAAGTTGATAGTTAAACACATCAAGAACTAAAGTTTTCTAGGTACTCCACATCCTTCAAATTAAAAAACAAAAAGCATACAAAGCATGTAGGTTTTCAGCTGTAAATGGAACTGAAACATTGCAGTTGATTGTTGTGTGATGTTTTGATTGTGCTCTGACAAATAAGGCTTGCTTAGAGTCAGAGCTAGCCACTAGCTAACCATAGAGGTTTGGAGGACTGTAGAGTGAGGGACAGGAAGTGGTATGGTGAGGCTGAGACAAGATCTCAGCCTTTTTGGTAAGAGAAACGGAAGAGGTATGAAGTCACACTGGTGGCTGCTCTTCTGATCGTTCAGGTTTTTACCCTGATATTTGTCTCCTGGTTTTGATTGATAAGATTAATTAAATTTACACATACATCATCTGGTGTCCAACATTAGGGGCACAAATTCATAAAATAGCTGCTTGCCAGTGGCTTCACAGCTACCAGCACACACTGGAACTGCACTTGGGAACTGCACCTGCTGGAATCACGCACCACCAGCTGGCTTTCCCTTCCTTCCCCAAGCCCTCTGAGCAAGTCTTGGATTTTCCTGTTGCAGCCTCTCTACAACCATCTCCACAAGCCCCAAACAAAACAGGCACTTGGGCTCCAAACACTGCCAGAGTTAGCCTCTCAACCACTGGCCAGCTCTATCTTCAGACAGCTTCGTACTTTCACTTCCCACCAGTCACGCATGCTGCTTTTGCACATTTCCCCATGCAGATGGCTGGCTCTCTGGCTCCTTTTTTCCCCCGGGGGTTGTGGGCTTTCCCTGAACCACCTTGTCAGGCTGCTGATACGTGATCAATGGCAGCTGTCCTCTGCCAGGCTGGGTACTGCCTGTGTTCTCTGCTCAGACATGCTACATAGTGGCAGCCAGTACCACACTTCACCATTATTGTCAGCAGAACTGCTGAGACAATCATAAAAGGGGGAATTAGTTTAAAAAACAAAATGGTTTTTTTTCCCATGTTAAAAAATGAAAAACGCTATTATGATGGAGGGAGTTAGATGTCTGTATGATCACACAATGAATGGTTTAAAAATGGAACAATTAAATGAGGGAATAATTAACTTAACATTGATTCACATAATGTTAATTATAATCATTATTGGTTTGATAATTTTTATTTTATCCTTAAAAAAATTGGTTGATATGAATGTCAAGATACAGGCCTTTAAAGGCAAGATCAGCACCCATAGAGGAATGGATCTGAGATACAATCAGTATTGAATCTCTTAACCATGATGATGCTTGAATAGGACAAGGTGATTTCCAGAGGCTTGAAGAAAAATCAAAAGGTCAAGTGTTTTAATTGTGGCAAACAAAGTCACTTAAAAATGGATTATAGATAGGGCATTTCTAGAAACAATGTTTCTTCTAATCCAAAGAGAAGGCCCTTGAATTCTGGAGGATGCAGAAGTTGTAACAAAGGCCAATATTGGACCAATGAGTGCAGACCAGCAAGGGACAGATAGGATAATCCTTTGCAACTGGGAAATGTCTTGGAGGCTCCTCTCAGGCCCCCATGTCAAATTTGGTTCAGTCATTCCCTGTTACCATGGGGGAAAATCCTTTCCAGAGCAATTAAAGGACATAATGCCTATTGTTTTACACACACACACACACACACACACACACACACACACACACACACACTGCTCTGGATGATAGAACAGCTTTAGAAGATAAAACAAAAATTTTAGGAGAAACTATAAAGCAAGTATTTTGGCAAATTCTATAAATAATCAAAAGCCAAAGCTAAAAATACAAATAAATGACATTGTAATTGAAGGTCTTATGGACATAGAGAGAGATGTAACAATAGCAATGAAATCTTGTCATCCAAACTGGCCTTGTCAGGAAGTAAACACTCAGCTTTTAGGGATTGGAAATTTATCTCAGGTAAAACAAAGTATGAGATGGGTTGAGGGTATAGGGCCTTAAGGACAAAGAGGAAAATTAAAGACTAATTGAGTGGCTAATATAGCAACGAATTTGTGGGGACATAATTTGTTACATCAATGGAATACCCAGATTCACATTCCTCCAATCTCAGAAACAAACCATTAACTAACATATGTTTCTGTGGAAATTGTTAATAGGTATTGTGAAAAACAGTCACTGGGAGGAAGAGGCCCCATCAAGTGGGCAGAAAGCATTCTTCTCCCAACCCAATCCCTGAAAGCCTCACTGACCCCCAAAGCCACAGTGATCCCCGAAGACTCAGCGACCCCAAGAGACACAGGCCCCACCTGTAATAATTGGAGGGAGAGTGACCCCTAGAGATTGTGGTGATAATCTAATTGTACTGAATTATTATTTTGATTGTATGTTAATAAATAAAGTTGTCTGGGAGTCAGAGCTATTAGAGCCATAGCAAGAGTGTGGCGGTGGTGGCACACGCCTTTAATCCCATAGATATCTGTGTGTTCAGGGTCAGAGTTATTAGAGCCATAGCAAGAGTGTGGCGGTGGTGGCACACGCCTTTAATCCCATAAGATCTCTGTGTGTTCAGGGATACAGCCAGCATTGGAGACATATGCCTTTAAGACCTAGGGGGCTGTACATTCAGACAGTGACGAGGCAGTCATGTGTTTGGGTTTACAACCAATGAGAAGGCAGAACAACATACTTTTAAAAAAAAACGAACCGACAGGAAGTAGGTCTCTTTTCGCGAAGCTGGGACAGCAGGAGGAAGGGTGAGATTTTAGCTCTGAGCTCTGACTTCTCGGCTTTCTCTTTTACATTGTTTCTGTGTTTCTTATTTAATAAGATGGTTGGTTACATCTACATCTGGCGCCCAACGTGACAAGAATCCATTAAAAACTGCTTGGCTTTCCCGCAAGGGTGGCAGGCGGCCCGCGGCGGCGGCGGTGGCGGCAGCGGCACGCGGCGGCCGGCGGCGATCAGCTTCTTAGTCCGAGCAGCGGCTTCTTAGCCTGGGTCTAGTTCTGCTTGACCTCAGGCTGGACTATCGGTGAGCTGCTTGCTTAAATCCTGCTTGCTTAAAGCCGGTGCTACAAACAACTCAGACCTGCCCTGCCGAACAGGGCCCTGCCTGTAAAGCCAACGCACGTGGTCGGAGCTTAAGGAAGTCAGACCCAAGCCTTGACTCGGCACAAGAGGGAACACGTGGCTGCATTTAAACTTTAGCCAGCTACGCTTTCTTGTTCTCTCTCTCTCTCTCTCTCTCTCTCTCTCTCTCTCTCTCTCTCTCTCTTTCTCTTTGGATTTACACCTGGGACACTAGGTAGCTGCTTTGAAAATCCCCTCGAATTTCTACTGTTCTACGCAGATTTGGTAAGTCATAATATATCAGATATTTTAAAGGAAACTATCTAAAAGAGAATTTTTTTCCACATTAAAAAACAAATGGGTTTTATGTGTACATTGGAAGAAAATTGGTTTTTGTTCGAAATTTTAGGCAGTCTGGCAATGGAACAACTATATAATATTAGTATTGGTGGAATTATGCACCTTATCACTATAATAATCCACATTTTAATATTTAAAAAGATAGTCAATTTAAGTGCCAGGATAACAGCTTTAGAAGAACTTGTTAAACCTGTAAAAATTCAGACAGAAGAAATTAACAGTGAAGTTGTTTCAAGTCGGGATCATAAGGTTGCAGAAAGAAAGCCTGTTTTCACACAGTCACCCTTAATTTATCCTGTAACCGTACAGCAGATGCCTGATCAAATGGCTACACAAAATACTTGGGCTCCAATTGAAATGTTGGATTTAAAAAGGTTTAAGGAGGCAATAGTATCTTATGGCATGCATTCCCCATATGTAAAGCAAATGTTAAACACTTGGTCAACATATAATCGGATAGTACCACAGGACTGGCGGGACCTTGCACAAGGTGTTCTGGAACCCAGCCAGAGACTTCAATTTCTGACTTGGTTTAAGGAGGAGGCTAAAAACATAGAAAAACAATGGAGGGATAAAGGAGTACAAGTTTGCCAGGATCAGCTTATGGGCGAAGGCCAATATGCTTCAGCACAAACACAATGTTTATATGATGTCCAAACCCTAATTTTATGTCGAACGGCAGCCTTGAATGCATGGGACAGAGTTGAGGAACCAGGAAAAAAATCTGAGTCATTTACAAAGGTGATGCAAGGCCCAAAAGAGTCTTTTACAGATTTTTTACAAAGACTGGCTTCAGCAGTAAAGAGAATGGTCTCGGATTCAGAAGCTAGTAAGGCAATAATTGAATCTTTGGCCTTTGAGAATGCGAATGTAGCATGCAAAAGAATAATCAGGCCATTAAGGGCAAGATCTGCACCTATGGAAGATTGGATTAGAGAAACAATTAATGTTGAAGCTGATGAGCATGATGATACATGGGTAGGAGAAGTAATTTCAAAAGGTTTGAGGAGTGTTAGATGTTTTGGATGTGGAAAGCAAGGACATTTGAAAAGGGACTGTAGACAGGTCATTCCCAAAAACAATGTTTCTTCAAGGAACAATGGCAACAGAATGCCCCTTCCTTCTGGAGTATGCAGAAGGTGTGGTAAGGGAAAACACTGGACCAACGAATGTAGATCAACAAAGGACAGACAGGGTAATCCTTTGCCTCAGTATTCGGGAAACTCCCAGAGGGGCCTCAGGCAGGCCCCCAGTGCAAATCCAGTTCAAACCTTTCCTGCAGCCATAGAGGAAATGCCTGCTCTGGAGAGCGATTAAATAACCAAATGCCTATTGGAATAAATCATGCTGGTCAGGATGATGAAACAGAGAGAATAGAAAATTCAGGAGAAAACATAAAGAAAATTTTTTGGCAAACTTCTATTAATGAACAAAGACCAAAATTAACAATAAAAATAAATGGTGTTTTGTTGTCTGGTCTGGTAGACACAGGTGCGGACGTTACCATAATTGCACCAGAATTTTGGCATCCAACTTGGCCTCTTCAGGAGGTAAACGTTCAACTGTTAGGAATTGGGACATTATCTCAGGTGAAACAGAGTGCAAGATGGCTCGAATGTATAGGTCCAGAAGGACAGAGAGGAAAATTAAAACCATATGTGGCTAACATAACTATGAACCTGTGGGGTCGAGACTTGTTGCAACAATGGAATACTCAGATTAACATCCCTCCAATCTCAGAAACAAATCATAAACTAGCACATGTTACTGAGAGAAATATTAGAAGATATTGTTCTAATGAGTGGTCACCAGCCATCCATATTATACAAGAACAGGGCACAATAACTGATGATCTTCCAAAGACACCAACAGCTCTACCTTTAAAATGGTTAACAGACAAGCCTGTATGGGTCCAGCAATGGCCTTTAACAACAGAGAAACTCCAGGCTTTAGAAGAGCTGGTAGAAGAACAGTTAAATGCTCAGCATATTGAAGAATCAACCAGCCCTTGGAATTCTCCTGTATTTGTTATTAAAAAGAAATCTGGTAAATGGAGAATGGTAACAGACCTTAGAGCAATTAACAAAGTAATTCAGCCAATGGGCTCTCTACAATCTGGGATGCCTTTGCCTACTCTGTTACCAAAAGGATGGCCTCTCATAGTTATTGATTTAAAAGACTGTTTCTTTTCAATACCCTTACAAGAAAAAGACAAAGAAAGATTTGCTTTTACAGTGCCTACTTATAATAATTCTCAACCGGTTAAAAGATTTCAATGGAGGGTCCTCCCACAGGGAATGTTGAATAGCCCAACTCTGTGCCAATATTTTGTACAACAGCCATTGGAAGTGATACGTAAAAAATTTCCTAAATCTATAATTTATCATTATATGGACGATATTTTACTAGCTGACTCAAATGCAGATACTTTAGAAATAATGTTTGAAGAAGTAAAGAAAATTTTGCCTTGCTGGGGATTACAAATTGCTCCTGAAAAGATACAAAGAGGAGATTCTATTAATTATTTAGGATATAAAATAGAGCTACAAAAAATTAGACCCCAAAAGGTGCAAATTCAGAGAGATAGACTACAGACTCTTAATGACTTTCAAAGATTATTTGGAGATATTTCTCATCTATGAACTATTGTTGGGGTAAAAAATGATGAACTGACTAATTTGTTCAAAACCTTAGAAGGTGACAAGGACTTAAATAGTCCAAGAGAATTATCACCTGAAGCTGAGAAAGAATTAGCCTTGGTAGAAAAGAAAGTGCATGAAGGACACGTGAATCGTATTGATCCAAAGCTGGATTGCATTTTGGTTATCTTACCTTCTAGGCGTTCTCCTACTGGAATATTAATGCAGAGGGAAGATATTATATTGGAATGGATATTTTTACCAAATAAACCAAATAAAAAATTAAAAACTTATGTGGAAAAAATCTCTGACTTGATTTACAAAGGAAAAATGAGACTTCGTCAATTAGCAGGCATAGACCCAGCAGAAATTGTCGTACCATTAACTAAGGAGGACATTGAAAAATTATGGACAGAAAGTGAACCTTGGCAAAGAGCTTGCAGTAATTTTTTGGGAGAAATTAACAGCAAATATCCCAAAAGCAATAGAATTGATCTTATAAAGAGAGCTGATTGGATCTTGCCTCGAATTGTATGGCAAAAACCCACATCTGGAGTTCGTACATTTTATACAGATGCCAACAAAGAAGGAAAGGCAGGTTACAAATCAGAAAATTTAAGTAAAGTGGTTCAAAGTCCGTATAATTCAGTTCAAAAATCAGAATTGTATGCTATTCTGTTGGTATTAATGGATTTTTCAGAACCTCTCAACATAGTAACTGACTCTCAGTATGCTGAAAGAGTGGTGTTACATATTGAGACTGCAGAATTTATCCCTGATGCTTCAGAATTAACTTCACTATTTATTCAATTACAAGATACAATCAGGAAAAGGAATCATCCTTTATATATAACTCACATTCGATCCCATACTGGTCTGCCAGGCCCTCTAGCACAAGGCAATGATGAAATTGATAAATTATTGATAGGAAATGTGCTGGAGGCCTCAGAATTTCATAAAAAACATCACGTTAATAGTAAAGGTTTAAAAAAGGATTTTTCCATTACCTGGCAACAAGCCAAAGAAATAGTAAAGAAATGTCCTACTTGTTCCTTCTACAATCAGACGCCATTACCAGCAGGATGTAACCCAAAGGGTACTCAGAGAAATGAAATCTGGCAGATGGACGTGTTTCACTTTGCAGAATTTGGAAAATTGAAATATGTACACCACACTATCGATACTTATTCAGGATTTCAATGGGCAACTGCTTTGAGTTCTGAAAAAGCTGATTCTGTAATCACTCATTTGCTAGAAGTTATGGCCATCATGGGTATACCTGCACAAATCAAAACTGACAATGCTCCATCATATGTCTCTGTTAAAATGAAACAGTTTTTTGCTTATTACAATATAAAGCATATTACAGGCATACCACATAATCCTACAGGTCAAGCAGTTATAGAAAGATCAAACAGAACTCTAAAGGATATGCTAAATAAACAGAAATGGGTAACAAAACCCCCCAGAAATAGACTGCATAATGCTCTTCTAACTTTGAATTTTCTGAATGCCAATGAGAAAGGAACAACAGCTGCAGAGAGACATTGGATAATAGAAAAAACTACAGAATTAAATCAGCCTATATACTTTAAGGATGTGCTGACCTCAGAATGGAAACCAGGGTATGTATTACATTGGGGACGTGGTTTTGCTTTTGTTTCTACAGGAGAAGATAAGCTGTGGGTACCATCAAAATTGATAAAGGTTCGATTTGAACAAGAGAGACCTCTTAATTAGAGGAGGTGATAGTTCATCAACCAGCATGAACATCCAATTTAAACTAACTTGTATCAATAAAACATGCCTTTTCATTTCATCAGATAACTTGCCAAAAAGAAACATCCCCAAAATTAGTCTTGGGGAAAGGTTTTTGTTTTTGTCTTTTAGGAGAATGAAGGTTAAGGAATCTGAAGAACACTGGACAAATGAGACAACTGAAGAAAAGTGACAAATCATCTATCCCAAGAAACAGAGTGAAACGGTGTATGGGTATATATTATCTAAAAAAAAAAAAAAAAAAAAAAAAAAAATTTATGTCTTCCTAAATGTTTGTTTCTGCTTTTCTCTAAAGATTTAACACTATTGGTCTTCTAACAGTCCCAGTTCAATTAAAATTTAAAGCTGACTTTGGAGTTGGAGAATGGCTCTCTCCTTCTTTAAAATCAAGCATGTTGTTAAAGGTAAATGCAAACTCCCTGTATCATGCCAGAATAAGAGCCATCTTCTGCTATGGTACAGGACAAAAGCAAAATTAATTAAGGGACTATTCTATTACTAATCTCAACTCTTTGATTCTATTCTGATTCTTTAAACTTTTCTCAAAGTATAAATTTTATATCAAAATTTACAAGATTAATATATATATATACATTTTAAACTTTGTTAAGATATGAATGGTCACATAGAGTACTAACTAATTCTAGAAAAAAGGCTAGCTGCGTATATATGTTTTTGTGTTCGAGTCTCTTATCAGTTTTCTGCAGGAAATCATGGCCAGGCCTAACATCAACTGAAGTCTCCAGAAAGAAGATGGGGCCCCACAACAACAACAATTCCACGTGGACAATAATAATATCATTAAGCTGACAAACATCATCCATAGATTAGCTTTGAAGTATAAGATGCTCAGAGCAAATTTGAGATGACTAGCTGAGATGATCCAGTCTCAAAGACTACTTGAATAAGGACTTGAGATAAACCCTAAACTTTGGCGTTATACACAGACTGGATAATGAAGGATATAGTTACCTCTCCTAGAATTTGACAATTAACCTAAAATTTTTCTTTCAGGATAAAGAAAACTTCGCCCATACCCAGCAGGAAGCAATTTTAAGAATACGACGCCCACATTCCCAAAGAGGTGGTGTGGGGCGGGTGGTTTTTTGGTCTTTTTAATGGGTTTTGGGTCTGGGATAATTTTCAGTATTTAGGGGGGTTGGTTACAAGTTATTGTCAAGGGTTAGGAAAAAGGCTAAGCAAAGGAGATTAGATTTAAGGTTCTTGTTTAAAAAAAAAAAGAGAAAGAAAGAAAAGAAAAAGACAATTACTAGTTTTAAATACTTTACATTGGATTGAATTGTTTTATATTGTACACAAATTTGAAACTGATATTGTTAGAAAATGCTATATGTATATTTCTAATTGTATTTATTCCATCCATTTAACAATGTAATGCAAATTTCTGATCCTTGAATGTTATTATTATCAACTACTAGGATATAAAGAAATGAAAGCTAGTAGTTAGACATCATCATAGAACTTGTAGTCATATTAGATATGTTTTAAAAATTGAGCAGAGATGTTTTAGACAGGTCATCTTCAAACCCTTCAGAGATCTACAGAATATGGCATTTAAAATGTTTTAATAACTTAGAAAATTTTTCTTTTTTGAGACATGTCGGCTCCTGGCAGTGCCAATCTACTTTAGAGAAAATATGGGCATTGAAGAAACTGCATATGGAGTCAACTTTCATTCTGGCAAAAGTTAGCCACTGGACAACAAAGTATCCTCGAATCAACAGGACAAAATGGACAGACAGATCACGAAACAAGGGACTACTGATTCTTGCCAAAACAAGTGTGGTTATGGCTTTATCAAAAGGCATCTTCTGAGGCCAGGACAATATGGCCCCATCCCTGAAGTGGCCTTCGCATCCGGAAAAGGTACGGTGCCCTTTTCTTCGAAGGCAGCTTAACAGGCAGAGGGCCGATGGATTCTGTTGTACAATGGAACAGCAGCTGAAAGCTCATGCCTCTCAAAAGTAGACTGGCATTTAATAGAGGGATGTGGAGAAGAAGGGGATGCTGAGATGAAGCCATATATACACAGCCAAGAAGAATGGACAGCTGAATTAAAAAACTGTCAACAATTTCCAGAATTTAAAATCCTGAATCATGACAGGACACTAGTGGAATTCAGGTGTTTCTGGTACGTGGACTGCTCTCACCCAATGTGAGGTTGAACTGTTGACCTTGTGTACATCCTACTTCACAAATGAGTCTGTCAGATACACTAAGCCTATAGGCTGAAGATGATGCCCCAACACTGCGGAGAAACCTCAGGTGACTGCCCAGGCAGCTGGCTGTTTCTGTCAACTCACAAAATTTTTTGGAAGTTGCTTGCATGCACTTCCTGTTTTTTATTTTTGTTAGCTAATTATTCCCTTCTTGGGTCTCTGAGGGAGTTGAAGATTAGTTAGTTATGGTTGAAGATTAGTTAGTTATAGTTGAACATTAATTAGGATAGAAAGTACATTAGATACATCTTGGAATTACCAAAATAGGATAGATAATGGAATTATTTTCTCTGATTTGTCAAATACCTGTTTAGGTATTTATTACTTGTATATATTGTATATAGTTATTGTACTTTTGTATATAGTTTTTCTTTTGTTAGTTATAACCTTTTGCTTTCTTTTTCTTTTTATTAAAATAGAAAAGGGGAAATGTGGTGATAATCTAATTGTACTGAATTATTATTTTGATTGTATGTTAATAAATAAAGTTGTCTGGGAGTCAGAGCTATTAGAGCCATAGCAAGAGTGTGGCGGTGGTGGCACACGCCTTTAATCCCATAGATATCTGTGTGTTCAGGGTCAGAGTTATTAGAGCCATAGCAAGAGTGTGGCGGTGGTGGCACACGCCTTTAATCCCATAAGATCTCTGTGTGTTCAGGGATACAGCCAGCATTGGAGACATATGCCTTTAAGACCTAGGGGGCTGTACATTCAGACAGTGACGAGGCAGTCATGTGTTTGGGTTTACAACCAATGAGAAGGCAGAACAACATACTTTTAAAAAAAAACGAACCGACAGGAAGTAGGTCTCTTTTCGCGAAGCTGGGACAGCAGGAGGAAGGGTGAGATTTTAGCTCTGAGCTCTGACTTCTCGGCTTTCTCTTTTACATTGTTTCTGTGTTTCTTATTTAATAAGATGGTTGGTTACATCTACAAGAGATACAGACTCCATCTGCACCAATTGAAGGAAAAAATAAGTAGTTGGCATGTAAGAATATACTCAACAACATAAAGAGAAATATGACACTACCAGAAACTAGTGGTTCCACAACAGCAAGACATGATCATCCCAATGCAGATGAAACAGAAGAAAATGACCTTAAAAATAATTTTATAAAGATAATAGAGGCCGTTAAAGAGGAAATGAAAAATTCCCTTCAAGAAATGGAGGAAAAGACAAACAAAAAATCGGAAGAAATCAATAAACTCCTTAAAGCAAACCAAGAAAGAAAGAAAAAAAAATCAAACAGGTGAAGGAAACAGTTCAAGACTTGAAAATTGAAATAAAGCCAATAAAGAAAACACAAATCAAGGGGATTCTGGAAATGGAAACTCTGAGTAAACAAACAAGAACTAAAGATTCGAGCATAACAAACAGAATACAAGAGAAGAAATAGGGACTCTCAGGCCTTGAAGATACAGTAGAGGAAATTGATTCATCAGTCAAAGAAAATGTTAAACCCAACTAATTCTTAGCACATAACATCCAGAAAATCTGGGACACCATGAAAACACCAAACCTAAGAATAATAGGGATAAAAGAAGGAGAAGAATTCCAGTTCAAAGGCACAGAAAATATATTCAACAAAATCATAAAAGAAAACTTTCCCAACCTAAAGAAAGACATATCTATAAAGGTACAAGAAGCTTACAGAACACCAAATAGACTGGACCAAAAAAAAAGTACCCTTGCCACATAATAATCAAAACACTAAGCATACAGAATAAAGACAGAATATTAAGAGCTGCAAAGGAAAAAGGTCAAGTAACATATAAAGACAGACCAATCAGTATAGCATGAATCTTAATGGTACTTATTAATAAAATCAAACCTGAGGCCAGTTATTGGGGTGAATACTGAAAGATCAGAGACAGAACAAGCCACAGCTAACATCACCTTGCCAACTTCTCAGCTGGTCTTGTTTCCTCAGACTGGAAGCTTCTGTGTCCTCATCCCAATGGCTTTCAGCTGAACTGCTGCTTGAAAGCCTGAAGCTTAACCAGCCAAAAGCTTAAGGAGCCAAATGCTTAACCAGCGAAATGCTTCTAGTTTTTGGTCGTCATGCCTTATATATCTTTCTGCCTTCTACCACCACCCCCTGGGATTAAAGGCTCGCTTTCTGGGATTAAAGCGTGAGTCACCATGCTTGGCTGTATCCTTGAACACATGGATTTCTGCCTCTGGAATGCTAGGATTAAAGGTGTGTGCTACCATAACTTCTATGTTTAATATTGTGGCTGTTCTGTCTCTGACCCCAGATAAGTTTATTAGGGTGCACAATATTTTGGGGAACATAATACCACCACAAATCAGAATTACACCCAACTTCTCAATGGAGACTCTGAAAGCCAGAAGATCTTGGACAGATGTTCTACAGACACTAAAAGACCATGAATGCCTGCCCAGACTACTATATCCAGCAAAACTTTGAATCACCATAGACCGAGAAAACAATATAGTCCACAAGAAAACCAGATTTAAACAATATATATTCATAAATCCAGTCATACAAAAAGTACTAGAAGGAAAACTCCAACCTAAGGAAGTTAGCTGTACCCATGAAAACACAGCCAATAGATAACTTCACACCAGTAAATCATAAAGAAGGGAAATGCACACACACATTACCACCACTACTAGCAAAACCAAAAATAACAGGAATTAACAATCACTGGTCATTAATCTCTCTCAATATTAATGGACTCAATTTGCCTATAAAAAGACACAGGCTAACAGAATGGGTACAAAAACAGGACCCACCCTTCTGCTGTATACACGAAACACACCTTAACCTCAAAGACACATTACCTCAGAGTAAAAGGTTGGGAAAAGATTTTCCAATCAAATGGACTTAAGAAAGCTAGTGTAGCTATCCTAATATATGACAAAATAGACTTCAAACTAAATCAATCAAAAGAGATTGAGAAGGACATTTCATATTCATCACAGGAAAAAAATCCATCAAGATGAAGTATCAGTTTTGAACATCTATACCCCAAGTTCAAGGGCATCCACACTTGTAAAAAAAAAAATTACTAAAGCTTAAATCACAAATCAGACCCCACACACTAATAGTAGGAGACTTCAGCACCTCACTCTCGCCACTGGACAGGTCTGCCAGACAGAAACTTAACAGAGAAATAAGGGAATTAATAGATGTTATGACTCAGATGGACATAACAGACATCCATGGAACATGTCACCCAAACAAAAAAGAATATACCTTCTCAGCACCTCATTGAACATTCTCTAAAGTTGACCACATACTTGGTAACAAAGCAAACCTCAACAGATACAAAAATTTAGAATAACCCCCTGTATCTTATCAAATCATCATAGTTTTAAGGTTAGAATTCAACAACAACACAAATTGCAGAGAGCCTACAAACTCATGGAAATTGAACAATGCTCAGCTGAATCACCACTGGGTCAAGGAAGAAATAAAGAAATTAAAGACTTCCTATAATTCAATAAAAATGAATGCACAGTATTTCCAAACTTATGGGACACTATGAAAGTAGTGCTAAGAGGAAAGTTTATAGCACTATGTACCTACATAAAGAACGTGGAGAAATCTCACAATAGTGACTTAACAGCACACCTGAAGGCTCTAGAACAAAAAGAAGCAAACTCACCGAGGAGGAGACATCTGAAGAAAAAGGACAAGTTATCAAGAGAAAATGTCCCAAGACAAAGAGTAAATTGGCCTGTTGGTATATCACATTTACAAGATAAAATTTCATAAATCTTCCCAAATGTTTCTTTCTGCTGTTCTCTACAGATGCATAATGCAAATGATCTTTTTGTAGCCCAGTCCAATTAAAAATTAAGCTGGTTTTGGCATTGGAGCATGGCTCTCTCCTTCTCTAAACCAAAGCATGCTTATTAAAAAGAAAAATCCAAAATCTCAGTCTCATGTCAGAAGAGCCACCTGATATGGGACAGAAGAAAAATCAAAATTAAGGGACCATTCTATTGCTACTAATATCATAATCTTTTGGTTTTATTTTGACACTGTTAAAACTTTTAAGGTACAAATATTATCTCAATTTATAAAATTAGTATATACATTAAACTTTTCATCAAGATATTAATGGTAATATAGAATACTAATTCAAGAAAAAGGCTTCATCTAGCTTCCTATACATAATCTTGGGTTTGAGTATCTATCAGATCACTAGGAATTAAGTTTTTGTACTATGGATGTACAAAACAAATTATGGTCCTTTAACCTCTTTGAGATCTGATGAATATGAAATTTAAAATATTTAAGTTTTCTGCAGTCAACCATGACCATGCCTCACAGTGACCTTTGAAGTCTCCAAAAGGAAGATGGGGCCACACAATAATAATCCACTGGGACTCTGTGGTAACACCACTAACCTGACAAATGCCACCTGAAGATTGCCTTTGGACTACAAACTGCTCAGGACAATTTCAAGGTGGCTGGCTGAGGTGGTCCAGCCTCACAGACTACTCTAGCCAGGACTTGAGATAAGCCCTGCACTTTCCCATTACAGAGACTGGACAACAAATGATACAGCTAGCTCTCCCATGACTTGACAATTATCCCATTTATTTTCAGAGTCCTCTAAAGATGCTATCATCCCCAGACATCAGGAAGTAACTTTAAGAACATGATGACTGCATTCCCAAGAGGAAGGTGGGTGGTTTTGGGTTGTTCAATGGGTTATGGATATTTGTCATGATTTAGGGGGGTTAGTTACAAGTTGTTATTGGTAATGGTCAGGAAAAAAAGCTGAACAAAGGAGATTAGATTCAGGGATCTTGTTCTGTAAAGAAAAAAGGGGATATAGAAATGATAGAATAAAAGGGTAGATTATTGAATCTACTTTTAAACCAAAAAGCAACTACTAATCTTACATTTTTTACATTGATATGGATTTTTATATATTGATGGAGATCTCATCTATTTCTCATTTCCAGGCTGACCCATGTGTTCCTCTTTGATCCTCCTTGTCAGCTAACTTCTCTGGAGATGTGGGTTGTAGTCTGGTTATCCTTTGCTCTATATCCAGTATCCACTTATGAGTGAGTACATACTATGTCTATCCCTCTGAGTCTGGGTTACCTCACTCAGGATGATATTCTTTAGTTCTATCCATTTGCCTGCAAATTTCACAATGTCATTGTTTCTTACTGCTGAGTAGTACTCCACTGATACAAATTTGAGATTATTTTTGTTATACTGTATATATTTCCACTCTTGTTTAAGATATTTTTGTAGATTGAAACAAATTTAAGGTTATTTTTGTTAGAACTATTGTACATATGTTTCCACTCTTGTTCAGGATATTGTACCTATATAGCTCATTCAACAATATGATGTAAATTTCTAGTCCTTGAAAGTTATTATTTCAAACTATTTAGGATAATAAAGAAATACAGGTTAGTAGTTAGCTACATATTATAATCAAACTTGTAGTCATGTTAGGTATGTTTTCAAGTTAAATAGAGATATTTTAAGATAGACAGGTGGTCTCCAAACACTTCAGAGATCTACAGAATATGGCATTTAATATGTTTTAATAGCGTAGGTTCTTTTTTTATGACAATGAAACATGCCTGCTCCTGGCAGCACCAATCTACTTCAGAGAGGATGATGAGCATTGAAGAATCTCCATATAGAGTTCACTTTCTTAGTGGCAAAAGCTAGCCATGTGGACAAAGGAAGTGCTCTTGCTTTGACTGCTGACAGTATGCTGTCCAAATTGGACAAGCAGGACACAAAAGAAAGTGACCCCAGAAACTTGCCAGAACAAGGTAGGACAGCCCTTCAAAAATCCTGCTTCTCAGAAAAGTTTGTCAGATATTCTAGGCGTGCAGGCCAAAGATGGATGCTCCAATGTTACAGAGGAACCTTGGGTAACTGTCCAGGCAGCCAGCTGTTTCTATCATTTCTTAGTTTTGGAAGTTGTTTGCTCTGCACTTCCTGTTTACTCAGGTAATATTACATCCTTCTCGGGTCTATGATGGAGATGAAGACTAGACAGTTATTATTTTCCTTGTTGACAAATTCACAAAAGAAGTGTAAATTGTATAAAGTTGAGAGACATAAAAAGATAGTTTTGGGTTGGTAAGGCAGGTTAGGATAGAAAGTGAATTAGGTACAACACTTGGGTCTTATCAAGATAGATAATGAAGTATTTTCTCTAAATTTGTCAAATGCTAATGGACTAGACATTGTTAACGTAATTATTTCCTATATATTTGTATAAAGTTATTTTACTCACCGTATATGTGTTTACTATGTTAGTTAATACCTTTGCTTTTTATTTAGACAAAAAGGGAAAAATGTTGTGTGATATTTTGATTGTGTTCTGATAAATAAAGCTTGTTTGGAGTCAGAGGATGGAGCTAGCCACTAGCTAAGCATTTTTGTTTGGAGGACATAGAGAGAGGGAGAGGAAGTGGTAAGGTGGGGTTGAAACAGGATCTCTGCCCTTTTGGTCAGAGGAACAGAAGATGTAGGAAGTCACTGGTGGCTGTTCCTCTGCTTCTCTGATCTTTCAGGTTTTTACCCCATTATCTGACTCCTGGTTTTTATTGATAAGAATGATTAGATTTACACATCAGTTGATATATTAATTTAATGTGTTAATTTAATTAATTTGATGTTTTAATATTATCAAACTGGCCATCTAAACATCCACATTTAAGGGCTTAGTGGGTGAAGGAGCTTTGTTGCCAAACCTGATGCTCTGAGTTTGACCTCAAGGACCCATAGTGATCCAATAGGGAACCAACTCCCACAGGTTGCTGCCTTCCATTCCTATAAGCTGAAGCACGTGTGTGCATGAATGCACACATACACTCACACACACTAAAAAATAAAGTGTAGTTGTAAGTCTGTATTTTAAAACACAATTAGTAACAACCTCTTAATACATAAGCTATTCAATAAATAAATCAATAAATAGGTTATTCAGTGCAAGGCACAGTTTAATGTTAGCAATTGCTCATCCAAACATGAAATTGACAAATGTGGTACCACAAAGGAACACATATTATGATTCCTTTGGAATATAAAATAATGCTGACACCATTTTTTAAATGCTACTAGGAGCTGAGAACTCCCTGTGTTGCCTGTGTCCTCCTGAGACAGGAGTGCTGTGGGCTTTACAGGTGACCAGTTGCTCCTGTTCAGCTTCTTCAGGTGAGTTTAGCTACAGTGCTGCATCTCCTCTGCTAAGGAGAACTTTCCTTTTAGAGGCTTAAGTCACACTGTTAACTTCACACTTTGCACACTGGGTTTAAATTAAATTAAATTCTGAATTGTGCGATGCTGTCTTACCCTGGATAGCCTAATATGTGTGCACACCAATTTCTTCTTCTATCATTGAATAGTCTTGAAATCTCATTAGGCAGTGTTTAGAAGCACATTTTTTTTCCCTGCTGGCTAAATTCCCACACGATTTTAATTAGGTCATTAATAGTTCTCTTTCTCTCTTCCCTCCTCTCTCGCATGTTCCTCCCCCCTCTCTCTTTCTCTTCCCTCCTCTCCTCCACCTCTTCCTCCCTCTCTCCCTCCTTCCCCTTCTCTCTTCCTCCCACATTTCCTCACCTCTTCCCCACTCTGAGATTGAACCCAGAGTCTTGCATGTACCTGGCCTCTTTGATTCACCAACCTATTTCTCCACCATTGTAGTTCTCATGATCTCTTCTTAGGTAATGTGGCCCCTGTTATGTGCTATGTATTTGGAATTGATCTGAGCAACAGTAGCATGACTATCTTTGTTATATCAAGACAGATATAATAAATGATTATAATATGAAAACAAGTCTGAGGAGACATAGGCAACTCATGGAATAGACCACATAGGCAAACAAGAGGGCTTGGGTCTTATTCTTTGCTCTACTATAATTCTAAGCTTCCAGGGTTATAATTTAACATCTACTGACACTATGAACTATCCCTGAAGAACAGGAAGACAGGAAAGAAAGAAAGAAAGAAAGAAAGAAAGAAAGAAAGAAAGAAAGAAAGAAAGAAAGAAAGAAAGAAAGAAAGAAAGAAAGAAAGAAAGAAAGCAAGCAGGCAGGCAAAAGCTTTTCTGAACACAAAAGCATACACAGTATTATACTTTTTCTCTATTTTTTCTATTTACATATGCAATTGTAAATATTTTATTTGCATATAAATCTTTAGTATAATATATTTTTGAGACAGTGCTTCACTATATAACCCTAGATACATGCAGTTACAGAGACCACAGTGGCCTTGAACTCACCGAGATCCGCTTGTCTCTGCCTCCTGAGTGCTGAAATTAAAGATGTGTACCTTTAGAATCTATATTTATTGTTACTCTTTCCTAACAACTATGGGTAATATAATTTTATAAACATAAAAGTTGTCTATATATTTCTTTAAAGGTTCACAAGTCTAGTTGGTGCATAAGGTTTTTTTGTTTTTGTTTTTTGTTGGTTTTTGGTGTTTTTTTTTTTTTTTTTTGGTATTTTTGAGACAGGGTTTCTCTGTGTAGCTTTGGAGCCTGTCCTGGAACTCACTAGATAGACCAGGCTGGCCTCATATTCATAGAGATCCACCTGCCTCTGCCTCCCAAGGGCTGGGATTAAAGGCGTGTACCACCACTGCCCGGCTGGGGTGCATGAACTTTGCTTAGTAGATGAAACATGACCATATGAACATACAAGTCCTCAATGATGAGATGTTTTATTTTTTCATAAATTACACGGTCAAAATATTGAAACTTAAACAGAATATGACAGAAAATGAGAGACCACAAACTGTGAGTAATAACATTTTATAATTGTGTGATCCATTTACTGTTCAGCATGTAAGATACAAGAGGAATGAGTAATATTTAAAGTGTGGCGGGAGAGACAACTCAGTATTAAGAACACTGGTTGCTGTTGCAGAAGACCAAAGTTCTGTTCCCAGCACCCACATGGAGACTCACAATCATCTGTAACTTCAGTTTCAGGAGATCCAATGCCCTCTTTAGACCTCCACAGGCATTGGCTGCTGTGAGATATTCTGTATGGCAAGTGTATTGCTCTGATTGGTCAATAAATAAAACACTGATTGGCCCATGGCTAGGCAGGAAATATAGGTGGCATTAACGGAGAGGAGAAAAGAAAGAACAGGAAGGCAGAAGGAGACACTGCCAGCCACCGCCAGGACAAGCAGCATGTAATGATGCTTTGTCATAACCAATGAGCCACGTGGCAAGGTATAGATTTATAGAAATGGGTTAATTTAAGATATAAGAACAGTTAGCAAGAAGCCTGCCATGGCCATACAGTTTGTAAGCAATATAAGTCTCTGTGTTTACTTGGTTGGGTCTGAGCAGCTGTGGGACTGGCGGGTGAGAGAGATTTGTCCTGACTGTGGGCAAGGCAGGAAAACTCTAGCTACAATTGGCCATGCAGATGGTATACATACATACATGTAGGGAAACACCCATACCCATAAAATAAAATAAATATGTTTAAAGTATTTAGGGTGACATACCTTTAATATCACTTTTCTCTAAGTCTTTTAGTGCTTGAACAAATGTCAGCTGAGTTTCAGTCAGAGGCCAGCTGTTAAACAACACCAAGCACTGTATGATATACTTGTAGCACTGTGAAAGGGAAGGCAGTGAGTCAGGACAAGAAAAAGAAGCCATGCAGTACGTGCACTGACAGACGTATTAGGTCAAGCATATGATGTGTCATTTTATGAATCATACAATCATAGGTTAATTAAATGATAACATTTTTTCCCAAAACTTTCTGTGGTGGTTTAAATAAGAATGGCCCCCATAGGCTCATGTTTGAATGCTTTGGTGCCAAGTCGGTGGAATTGTTTTGGAAAGGATTAGGAGGTGCTGCTTGTTGGAGGAGGTGTGTCCTTGAAGGTGGACTTTGAGGTTTCAAAAGACCATGCCAGACCTAGTCTCTGCCTCCAACTTGCAGATAAGATGTTAGCTCTCACCCACTGCTCCAGTACCACACCACCTGTTGCCATGCTCCCCACCATGATCACTCACACTCTGAAAGTAAGCGAGCCCCCAGTTAAATGCTTTCTTTTATAGGTTGCCTGGGTTATGGTGTCTCTTCACAGCAGTACAGCAATGACTGAGACAGTCTCTGACACTCAGTAAAAAACGTGTTTGGCATTCTCCATCCCAGCCACTGCCTCTATCATCTAAGTTTCTAGTTTTCACCTGTGTGATGGGCATAAAATAAAATCTCATTTCTGTCATATTTTCATACTTCCTTATATTATTTCAGAGGGTGAGTATCTTTTCAAAGTGGTTGGCTGTTAGGATTCTCTTTTCTTTATACTTAAGTCATAAAACCCATCCCCTGCATCATCTGTGTCTGTTACTGCTTTTATGGATTAAATTTCCCACTTAAATCTGTAGCACACCTTGAGCCCACCTTTATTATAGTGTTAGCAGTGACAAGCAAGTTCCTTAGCCTCTAATAGGTTACCTTTTCTCCTTTGGCTAATAGTTTCACCTCTATATTAAAAAAAAATCCGTGTTTCTTTTTATGATCACTAGTTTTATGTTAACTTTGAAGGGCTCTAGCAGGTCCAAGCATGGCAAACATGGTACCAATAGGCTTTGCCTTTTACCCCTCTTGACTTTGCTAGACCATTAAATTACATTCCTAAAGCTAGCCCCCAAGGTCCGTTCCTTTATTTGGCCACGGACTCATTCCTGAGACAGAACCTCAAGGCACAACTATTGAAACACCAAGGTCCAGCAATAAAAATTTCTAATTTTGACTAACTTAATTAAAATACCCAATCAGAACTTACCAACACATCCTAGGTCATTCTAAGACAGAACTCCCCCTTTCCTCTCTTAAAATTAACACTTGAAAAACTATTTGCTGTTGTTTCTGCTGGATTCAGGATTCAGACTCAGTCATCTTGTCTCTGTGCCTTGCTTAATAAAGGATCTCTTTGTGTTTGGTTTGTGCTTGGAAATTGGTGTTTGGGTATGGTGTGTGCTTAATTCGGGTCCCAAAGGGTAGCAACCCACAGTGCACAGGTCTCTTCAAACTTGGCATAGGGCTAGAGTTATTTGAGAGATGGGAAACTCAATTAATAAAATTCCTCCATAAAATTGAGCTACAGGCAAACCTGTAGTGCGTTTTCTTAATTAGTGATTGATGTGGGAGGGGGGCCCATTCTGCTGTGGGTGGCACCACCCCTGGGCTGGTGGTCCTGGATTCTATGAGAAAGCAGACTGAACATAAACAACCGGGTCATGTCACATTTAGCAAGGGAAAACTTTGAAGGTATTATAATTGCAATTTTATTGCTTTATCTCTTTCCTCGGAGTATTATCTTCTTACAAATGAGTTTTGTCAAATTTCCTTCTCACTCCCCACCAGCTCCTCATTTCTCCCCTGGCCTGAGTGTCTAATTCTGCAAGAACAGACTCGTCCACACTACTCAATGGCCTTGAAATCCCATCCCATTTTCTTATGTTTATAAATTCATGCCTTCTGTGTTTCTCTTGGTCTTATGAGTAGCATACATTTGCTGTGGGACGGTCTATATGTCAAATTGCTCTGATTGTCAATAAATAAAACACTGGTTGGCCAGTGGCCAGACAGGAAGTAGGTGGGACAAGGAGAGAGGAGAATTCTGGGAAGCAGAAGGCTAAGGCAGAGAGACACCGCCAGCCACCGCCATGATCAGCAGCATGTGAAGACGCCGGTAAGCCACCAGCCACGTGGCAAGGTATAGATTTATGGAAATGGATTAATTTAAGATATAAGAACAGTTAGCAAGAAGCCTGCCACGGCCATACAGTTTGTAAGCAATATAAGTCTCTGTGTTTGCTTGGTTGGGTCTGAGCGGCTGTGGGACTGGCGGGTGACAGAGATTTGTCCTGACTGTGGGCAAGGCAGGAAAACTCTAGCTACATACATTAGAATCATAAAATCTAGCTGGGCGGTAGTGGTGCACGCCTTTAATCCCAGCACTCGGGAGGCAGAGCCAGGCGGATCTCTGTGAGTTCGAGGCCAGCCTGGACTACCAAGTGAGTCCCAGGAAAGGTGCAAAGCTACACAGAGAAACCCTATCTCAAAAAACAAAAACAAAAACAAAAACAAAAAAAAAAAAAGAATCATAAAATCCAAAACTGTGGTTAATTCATTTTGAGGGGGTTTTGTTTGCACATTTCATTGTTTTTCTTTCCCCATCATTCTCAGAACCTTGTCTCTTTTTCAATGAGTAATTATTTAGCTTGTTTCTAACTTTTGTTGCAGTAGCTCAGCTCACATGTTTCAGATTATTCATGCCTAGCTGATTAATCAATGTCAGTTATTTCACTAAATATACATTAGTGTTGTTGACAAAGCATAATTTGTTGAGTTTTTATTAAAAATTCATTGAGTTCTATGTTTCATAAATTCTCAGTTGATATTCTTTTTAACTAAAATATTATTTAACATATTTTATCATGTTTTCACATTTATGAGATTTTAAACTATTAATTATTAATGTATTTGCTATTGTTTTCTGTTACTACCACATATCTTTAGGCACTTTGGCTTTTATTGAAGCATTCATTAGTTTTTTTTTTTTTAATCACAAAATATTTATCTTTTTAAAAATAATTACTTTAGCTTTACACATGTGTGCACATGAATGCAGGTGGCCTGAGAGGCCAGAGAGTATTCAGTGTCTGGAGCTGTAGTTGTAGCTGGTGGTGAGCCACCCTGCATGGGTGCTGGTAACCAAACTTAGGTCCTTTGCAAGAGCAACGAACATTGCAAACCCCCAAGTTATCTCTCCAGCCCCAAGCCTGTCTTTCAAAATATCCTGAGTGGAGTGGGGAGATGACTGAGTGAATTAAGAACTTCTCCTGAAAGTGTGCAGACCTGAGTTCAAATTTCAAGAACCGTTCTAAAGCTAGGCGTGGTAGCTGTGTCTATAATCCCAGCGTTCCTGTGGCAAGAGAGAAGCTGGAGGCAGGGGGATCTCTAGAATCTGGGCCAGCTAACCTGAGTTTGCACAGTAGCAAACCACAAAGAGATCCTGCTACAAATAAGACAGAAGGCAAGAACTTTGACCAGAGGTTGTCCTCTGGCTTGCTGTGGTATGCTTTGACACATATATCCCCATACTCACACACATGAGTGCTCACAGGCACACACACACACACACACACACACACACACACACAGAGGAAACAATAAAATACCCTGGGTATGCCAAGACAAAGACTCTATAATTCGAAATTTCAAATCCCCGAAATGGTTCTTAGTTTGCTCCTCAGCAACACTGGTTTCCAGGAGGCATGCATTGAACATTTCAATTGGGTTACTGACTCACCTGCTCTCTACACCGTTCTAATAGCTTTTCGAATTTCTTCTTAGTTGGGCAGGTGGGTGTCTCCATGTTAGTTAAGGCCACAGCTACTTGATTCAGTCTTCTTTTTATTTTTAGATTTGTCTGTAATGATTTCTAAATAGTGTGACCTTGAACATCATCACCATTATGTCCCAGTCCCTGTTTACATCCTGTGATAGGTTCTTCCCTGTTAGTTTTTTTTTTTTTTTTTACATTTATTGGTTCACTCTGTGTGCCTGTGCACATGTGTATGCAGGTGGTGATAGCTTCTGCCCTGTTTGTTTTTACGTTTATTGGTTCACTCTGCATGCCTGTGCATATGTGTATGCAGGCGCACTTGTCTGTGAATATGCACAGGGAGACCAGAGCCAGGTCTGGGTTCCTTTTGCAGTTGCTCTCTGCCTTACTTTTTGAGACAGCGTCTCTCTCTGAATCCAGAACTTTCCAATTTGTCTAAACTAACTGACCCTAGGATCTGCTTCTCTTGGTCTCGCAGCCTGGAGTTACATACGTACATTTTACCCACTGAGCCATCTTCCTAGCCCCAAATAATTCTCCCCCCCGCCCAAGCTGATGTACCTGTTGTGGTGTGCTACAATTTTCTTCTACAACGGGTACATTCATAACTTCTTCTTCCAGCAGAGGCACACCTGATTCTGCTGCCGCCATTCCAGGTCTGCCCTTGAAGGACTTCTGACTCGTTGGGCCAGTTTTTTTCTTAGTCATCACTTCTGGTTCTTTCTTAGGTGAAGTATGAGATAAGAGGATTTGCTTGCTAGCTAAAATGGAGAACTATTATGTTAGCATATTTGGTGTGCATTGGTATTACTGATTACAGCCTACATACACACTTATAGAATATAGTGTACTTAAAAGGGCATGCATATTTTTAGAAGATTAAAAAAAAACCCACTGGATCTTTTCAAATTTTCTGGCCTTAGAGTTATTTATTAAGAAAGTTCATGTGGGGCTGGAGAGGAGATGCATTAGTTAAGAGCACATGCTGCTCCTGAAGAGGATCCTGGTTTAGTTTTCAGCATCCACCTGGTACCTTAAAACCACCAGTGGCTCCAGTTCCAGGAGGTCCAAATCCTTCTTCTGGCCTCTGTGGGACCAGGCATGCACATGGTGCCATTCATACATGTAGGCCAACACTGATATACATACATAAATATTAAAAAATAAAATACAGACTCATGTATAAAAAATAAATTTTCTCAAAGTTTTCTTTAAAGGAGAGTCACAACCAATCTGTCAGTTTTGGGAGCCTAATTAAACAAATAATTACACTGGCATCATTGGAGTCAAGTACAGTGTTTGTCAAGTGTGAAGTTTTGGTTTCCATTTTAAATTAAACATTTGAAATGCCACAGCAGCACAAGCATCCACTCAGGAATGCAGTCCACACTCCAGGTAAGTACTTACACTGGGAGCTCAGTGCTCTTTCACTCCCCAGGAAGTAGAAGGCAGGGATGATGGCCTGCCCTTTGCCTGTGGCGCTCACCATGATCTCCTCACTTTCCAGCACCTGCAGCTTGATGAAGGCGTCAGGCTTGGATGTGCGGACCTGTATGGTGATGCACTGTGCCAAGGTCACTTTGATGGAGTACCTAGAGTGAGAAAAGTTCAGCCTTAGGAGCAAGCACACTGGTCTTTCCTCAAGTTGATAAAGGAAATGGTGTGATGTTCTCATTTGATTGTCTGAAAGTAGAGCAGCTTTGTAAGGCCCACAGACCTGCTAAAATGTTCGAGTGACCACAGACTTTGACAAAGGAGCCCCAAATGACACAGTCAAGAAAAACAGTAGCATGTTTCCATTATTAGAGTCTATCAGGTCGATCTCAGTCCTCGGGGGTGGCCTTGATCTGGAGGTGGTGGGAATGGGAGGTGGGCTGGGGGGAAGAGGAGGGGGGCAGGAAGGGGGAGAACAAGGGAATCTGTGGCTGTTATGTAGAACTGAATAGTATTGTAAAATAAAAGAAAAAAGAAAAAAGAAAAAAAAAAGAAAACTCCAAGTAGGAAATGTATCTTTTTGTTAAGTACAACAGGAAGCCACTTATGAAACAGAATAGATCTAAAAGCCACCATCCTTGTCAGCCACGTGACCAGCACTACATGTCACATACTCACACCACTTTACAGTAGAAAAAGAACAGCTCACAGAAGCAGACCTTTGCAAGTTTCACCCTCAATACCACTTTGCTCTGAAGAATAAAATACAGAGAAACCAAAAGGATTCTCAGTGCCCCCCACCGCCATCTCAGTTTACCCTGTATAGCCATGATAAACACAATGACCAAATGCAACTTAGGGAGAAAAACATTTCTTTCACCTTATAGTTTATAGTCCATTGTGAAGGGCAGTCAGGGCAGGGACCCAAGGCAGAAACCACGGAGGAGTGCTGCTTACTGGCTTGCTCCTCTTAGCTTGCTCAGCCTGCCTTTTTAAATAACCCAGAACCACCTGCTCAGGGGCAGGACTGCCCGCTGAGGGCTGGGCCTTCCCACGTCAATCACTAATTAAGAAAATGCCCACGAAACCTGCCTACATGCCAGTGTGATGGCATTTTCTCAATGTGAGGTTCCCACTTCCCAGATGACTCAGCTATGTCAAGTGGGCAAATGACCAGCACACTCCCACACTCACCCTGGGATGCACAAGCTGGAAAGCTTCAGTAAGAAGAGTAGGAAAAGACGATCAAGCCATACTCTCCTCCCTCCCAGAACAGAGTTGTAAGGGTTTTTGTTTGTTTGTTTAACTTTAAAAGCATTATTACTGTCTGTCTGTCTGTCTGTCTGTCTGTCTGTCTCTCTCTCTCTCTCTCTCTCTCTCTCTGTGTGTGTGTGTGTGTGTGTGTGTGTGTGTGTGTGTGTGTGTGTTATTTGATTCTCTCTTTCCACATTTACATGGATTTCTGGGAGGGAACTCAGGTTGCCAGGGTTACACATTGTGTGTGGCAAGCATTTTACCCCTCTGAGTCATCTTTCTGGCCCTTGTTTTGTATTTTTGCTGTTTTCTCTCTCTAGTAATTCTTCACAAATGCCCAAGACCCGGTAGGCTTTCTTTTTTCTAAGCGGACGCAAATAAAACAAGAAGCAAACCAGCAATATCCATCCCTTGGCACTCCAGACTAACCTGCCTTCCCTCCCAAGGGCCCCTCTCTGGAGTAACCCCCCTTTGGCTCTTCTCATCAATTCATCTCCCAATCACTTGCTCAGCACTGACCCAGAATCTTAGTTTACACTGGCCAGGATTCCAAGCATGTGTACCTCTGACATGGAAACTTTTAGTCTTATCTTCTGGGCTCTTGGAAGAGTCTGTTTATCAGGGTTGAAGGGATCCTCCAAGTCTTGTTTTTAGACACGGGTTGCTCCTGAGCAAAGCAACTTCACACTGTCCCTTCTCTTCAGATCTGCTTTCTCAAGCACCTCTGCCACTGATATCCCACACACATCAGAGAAGCAATGCTGTGCTCTCATTCATAGATTGGAAACAACATTCATCCTACAGTTTCCCAGGGTCTCCATGAGCTCAAATGGAATCAAAGGTCCTAAATGGAAGCCTCGAGCTCAGCTGTCTCTCTAGGATCATGTGACTGTTACTAATATTCACAAGCAAGAACTCTTCCTACTGACTACCTTGCAAATTAGCTTCTGCCCTGTGTCCTCATCTGAAATAAATGATATCAGTCAGACTAACTTAGTTCTAGGTTAAATACTGCTTCTTAGTCTGTAAATGGCCTCAATATGGCTCCATGGCTTCTGGTAAACAAACCAGTCAAGCTAATAAACTAGTCACACTAGCAAACAAGTTAATCATTCCATTTTTAGTTTTTGATCTCCTTTTTTCTTATTTTATTTCTTATAGGCAATGTTGAAAATATGTTACAGGCCGGGTGGTGGTGGTGCACGCCTTTAATCCCAGCACTCAGGAGGCAGAGGCAGGCAGATCTCTGTGAGTTTGAGGCCAGCCTGGGCTACAGAGCGAGTTCCAGGAAAGGTGCAAAGCTACACAGAGAACCCTGTCTCGAAAAAAAAAAAAAAAAGAAAGAAAGAAAGAAAGAAAGAAAAGAAAAGAAAAAAGAAAAAGAAAATATGTTACAGGAAGACAAATTGATAGGCAAATCCCCATTTTAGTCTGCTTTCATGCAGAATGTTTTTTATGTCTTTACCTAGGTTCATGTATAAAACTTAAATTAATTAAATTAAAATATATTCATGTATAAAGCTTAAATATGAGCATAGGGTTATACTATGTTTTGTGTTTTAGTGTTGTTGCTTATTCAGTTTTGATTCAATTTTTTTGCAGTTTTAAGGAGGAAAGCTTTTGTATTGAATAAGAATTATAGAAAAAAATCAGGCAGAGTATTATTATTTGTCAAATTTTATCAATAAGACTTAGTTTTTTCCCTCTGAAAATCAACTCACCAATGTATGGTGCCTTTAAAAATAGCTCTTCAATATAATAAAACCTAGAAAATAATAGGGTACTTTTTTTAACTGGGCACCATAGATCATGTCCATCGTGGCTTTAACCATAAGGAGTAGCATTAAACCAAGTAAATGACTGAGTATTCACATGACTGACTACTGGAAGTCATAAAGCAGCTAAAGACATCTTGACATTATTGATAAATGACCACTACATAACACTTTATGAAATGTCAGAACCACAAAGTTCTCACTGTCATGATTTTAAAAGTGGTAAACTATGACCAGAAAGAAATGATATAAGAAACAAGAACAAAGTGTCAACTAGGACTGTTTGTTGGTTGTATGATTACAAATGACACATATATTTAATGTGTTTTCTAAATTCACGGGGGAGAACATTTTCTATTAAAAAGAGAAAATATTTAATGCAGGCCAACAATGCATTGGGCACAGTGCTAGTCCCCATGTTTAAAGGACATGTGTCTGGCCTTCAGTTAGCTTGACTGTCATCTCTTGGAGGCCTGCTCTTTACTGAAGAAACAGAGGTGAATGAATCTGGGGGAGAAGAGAGTTGGGAAGGGGAACTCAGAGGAGTAGAGGAAGGGGAACCTTTGGTCAGATACATTACATGAGAGAAGAATCTACTTTCAATAAAACTAAGTTAAAAAACATTGCTTCTCATAGAGGCTGAGGAACAGATAATTGGCTAAAATGTATATACATTACATAAGATGTTTACCACAGGAATGGCACCTGGAACAAATATGTATGTTAGTAGTAAAGACACAAAAATTAAGAAGGAAGAGTGACCGTGCAATGTCTCAAAACAAACATAACAGAGTTCTAGATTCCAAAAACAACAACTTTATGTAACAAACCTAATGGAGACCCTGAAGTTGTGCAGGTGCATTGAGAAGAGAGGGGGAGACACATGCCAAGGCTGGGGTACGTCCAAATTAGAATCCACAGACACGATTAATGAAAGAAAGTGGGACCAGTACTAGGCCAATTCAAGGGGAATGAATCGGTGAGTATGAAAAGAAGGTTGGAGTGATAAACAAGGATTCCCCCACACACATACCCAACCAGAGAGTAGCCAAAGATAGGGTAAGGCAAGGAGAATGTCAAATAGCCTTAGGAGACCAGAAAGAATCTTCAGTGACAGTGAAGTAAATCAAAGCCTAAGAAAGGGTATTAGCATCATTTGAAACTGTATAGGTTTGATTGAGCCATGCTAGTGCTAATTAGTTATTTCCATAAATTTACAGAAATTAAAATTTAATGCCCTCAGAAGTATGAATTCATTTTAATAAAAAATATTTTAAGAACATCTTTATCCATTTATTCTATACTTGTACCTGAACATGATTTTCTTGTCATTAGGAATGTAGTAGTCTCTGATTTCCTTTATGGTGAAGGTGTTGCATGGAGCATCTCGGGAAAGAAATGGAAGCGGGTTGTAAGAGCCAATGAGCCTCAGTTTCCACCGTGCGCCTGACACGTAGTTGTCCCCAGTATATGCTTCAGCCACAAATGTGTAGCCTTTCTAAAATAGAAGGCAACCACACACATAGGATTCACACTGCCATGAGGCTCTCAAATACGTGGTCCACACATGGAAAGAAATTTGCTATCATAATAAATATGCTCCCCATAGGTCCAATATCTCCCAAAATCATCAAGCCAATAATGTTATGTTTAAAATCCTTAGAAATAATCAGCTTAGGGCTGAGGATGTATCCAAGTGGTAGGATGCTGGCTTAGCGTGTGTGTAACCCTGGGTTAGATCCTCAGTGCTGTAAAGAAAAAACTCTGAGAAATCTCACAAGTCAGTGCCCTTAAGCCCACTGTTCCATCTTTGAGGAGTTATGACCTAAGTAGGGAGACAACTGTTTGTTTAATTGAAGAAGCATATACATTTACAAGCCTCATTCCAATAAGAGTCCTTATCAAGCATCAAAGGATGCCTTGTGAAAATTCAAAGGAATGAAACAGACTCCTACAGGCCAAAATGACTTGATAAGGAAGAAGAACTTCATTAGATCATCTAACTAATATACAAGTAAATAATAACAAAGCTGTTGAATTTCATTTGGGGGCAGGATGTCTCTTGAAGAGGGCACTAGTCAGGTAACCAAGTTCGGTAGCACCCAGGGCTGTATTTTCATTTCTCTTTGCATTAGCCTTAGACATCCTCTGTATAGGTAAAGATATTCACCTGTCTCTAGAAACCATCTCTGAGATATCACATCAACATGGTTCATTAATGCCACAGCAAATTATTTAGTGGTAAAGACAGAAGGATAGCAATGCCTTGTAGGCTGTGTGGTGCTGGTGCAAGTCTTTAATCCCAACACTCAGGAGGCAGAGGCAGGCAGATCTCTGTGAGTTTGAGGCCAGCCTTGTGTACAGAGCTAATTCCAGGACAGCTAGACCTGTTACACAGAAACCCTGTCTCAGAAAAAAAAAAAGAAAGGAAGGAAGGAAGGAAGGAAGGAAGGAAGGAAGGAAGGAAGGAAGGCCTAGTAGAAAAAAGACAAGGGCTTCACTTTACAGTAGTGTCTTCCAAGATGAGTTTTGTGAAATATTGGCCCAATGCATTTTATGAACAGTGTTTCTATGATGCAGTACATTTGGGAAATATTATATATTTTTCCTTTCTGGACATATGGCTACACATATGTTGCCATGCTTGTCAGATCCCAGGGTGTTAATACAGACTACAGAGCAAAGATTTAAGCTATAGATTTCTTTGCATCAGCTTTGTTCTGGGGTAACATTCAGTGCCACATTCTACCTGGGACATAAATAATTATCAAGCATATTTAAAGAGTGAGAATCACAAAGAGATGACAAGCCATACTAAAAGAAAAGGAAAAAAGGCACCACAGAAAGCTAATTCTCCATTCACACATGTCAGCTTCTCTTGCACAGCCTTCCCATTTCTTTCCCTAAAAGTCAGATAGAGATACAGAGGGCAGAAGAGACAGGAGAGTGGGGTGGGGGGTGTTGGATACAATCTGAATTTGTCATGTGAAATAATAGTGAAATGGAGATGGAATGTGCGTCTACATTTTGACTCAACTTGCCTCCTTGAGAAAAATCCATGTGATTTAACCTTAGTTTAGAGAGCAAGCCATGATAAAACACACACACAAACACACACACACACACACATACACACACACACACACACAAAGAAGAAACTCAAAACTACACACATACCCCAAAACCTGTGAATTAAATATTTTTTGAATGTCCCTTCCTAAATTAAGTATCAATGACTAATATTAATATAACTTATTTGGTGAAAGAGAAATCATCTCCAGATTTTGATGGCATCTATGATTTTTCTAGACTCTGCCTTTAGACCAGTAGTTCTCAACCAGTGGGTCACGACCCCTTTGGGGGTTGAACAACCCTTTCTCAGGGGTTTCCTGAGGTCATTGAAAACATAGATATTTACATTAAGATTCATAACAGTAGCAAAATTCAGTTATGAAGCAGCCATGAAAATGTGATACTTGGGGATCCCCACAACATAAGGAACTGTATTAAAGGTTGAAGCATTTTGGTTGAGAACCACTGCCCTAGACAAAACCATTTCCTTGCTTTTGAGCTTTCTTAATCAATATTTGTGATAACAAATTAAATTGTTTCTGTTTAAACATAAATCTAGGTTAAGTCGGATAAATGGCAATGCAAAAATTGTCTATGTGTAAAAACAAATTTGTTGTGGAAAGGCCTGCATTCTTCTCTACCACTGGATTTAGTACAAGACATTCTGCTCTGGAAGGTAGCGTTCATAGGTAAGGGAAATTTCACAACCCTGGAATTTTTGATGAAATGTCATTTGTTAGACCATGAAGGAGAATACAGAGCAGGAAGGAACACAATGGGTTAAATTCAGTTCATAAAGGCATACTTGATGTGTGGAAAAAGAAAAGTGTTACTGAAATAAAGGAAATATGAATATCATTTCAACAAGTGATAAACATAATGGCCATAAGTTAAAATGATATGGTTAAATATAGATAAAAAAAACTGATCCATTGGCTTTAATAATATGAAGTTTTTGAATTATGATTCAGAACATAATATCAAATACAAATGACTTCCATACAAGATATTTGTTTATTGGATTGCCCCATAAACTATAGATTTTATATTTGTCTGATTTAATATGAGGTAAAAATAATTAAAGGTACTAGGTACAATTTGATACTATCTTCCAATTTTATAAAATCTGATGCCCAAATCAAGAAAATTTATCTCATGAAAAAAATAATAGAAAAACTGAGTTTACTAAACATGAGTTTTAAAAATTATGAGAACTAATAAATTCATTAAAAATAATTTTTAAAGTATCACTATGCATGTGTATACATACGTATATAAATAATCAGTAGGATTAAGTTGTTTAATCAAGAATTTTAACTGGGTGTGTTGGTGCATGCCTTTAACCTTAGCACTTAGGAGGCTGAGGCAGGCAGATCTCTGAGAACTTGAGACCAGCCTGATCTACATGGTGAGTTCTAGGATACTTAGTGCTACATAGATGGGCCTTGTCTTAAAATTATAAAAAGAAATTTTATTTTTTTTTGTTTAAAAGAAAATGCTTCCTCAAATCTCAAAAGTGGTTCAAAAGAGCTGTTCAGTTTCTTATTGAATTAATACATTTTATATCTATTCTTCATCCTTATGAAGTCAATATTAATTAGACATTCATTAGACAGGTCTATCTAATTTTCATAAAATAATGCATGATATTGTAGGCTGAAATGAACCTCAAAAGAAAAGTACAACCATAATCCAGAGGGAAAAATGATCAAGCTCAAAACCACAGGGCTAAAGAATGGAAGTTAGGAGCAAAAGCAGCTCTCTTTGTTTGCTGCCTACGTCCACTATACTTGTCACGATTCCCTAATGGGGAATGTGATTGAAGGCATGAAGAAGAGATTAAAATACCCAGAGAGGAAACATCTGACGGAAGGCCAGGGTCTCTCATCCATTCAGCAGGCAGCTTACAGTGCTTCTTGGCCTGATAATGTCATACTACCTTGGAAGACCGAGGGTGGGGGCTGGGAACATGATCTCAGTCCTCTCATGCGTAAGAGCAGAACAAAGGCTATGTGTGAAGTGGAGACAAGCCTGGCCTGTTTCATTTTAGGACCAAATGGACTCCTGGTATCCACTTCTGTTTTAAAACAGATGTGGCTTTGGTTTCAACAATGGACATGTACAACGTGTTCTTTCTGGGATGTGAAGTGTGCTGCGGCATTCACTAAAACTCTTCCTCCTAGGTAGATTGCAAGCTCAGCTCCTGTGCTTGCTTCTGGGCTCCTCTTCACTGCTGTTTGAACATCTGGGGATATATTCTGCACCTACCTTGTTCTTGGAGTAAAGGTAAGGCACCACTTTCTGAAACACCTTCGGCACTTGCTCCATTGTGTCATTGTTAACAACATGCAGAATACAGATCGGGAGTGTAGTATATACTTTGGGGACTAAGATCATATCTTGAGGAACCAAAAATGTTTCTCTAGAATTACAAAAGCACAAGCATTTCTTAGTGTGACTCTTAATGCTTTAAATAGAATTTAAACCCAAAGAATCTTTGTGAAACCTTAAAATTGCAAGTAACTAAAAGGCTTGCATATCTTTTCCATTTCAATTTATTATGAGTGTCATTTTGATGTACAAATGCAAACTCCCATTTTATACAATGGTCATGACTTGTACCAGATATACCATTGCTTGGAAATAAATGCTATCTAACTATACTGGAAACAGACTGGTTTATGATGTTAATATATTCACTGAAAAAAAATCTATAAATTGTTTACATTTTTATAATTTGATGGAAGGACTATCGATAAAAATTCTCTGACATCCCATCATTTGTGTAGAAAATGTTATGTATATGTATGGAAAAGTTTTAGCCAAATATGAAAGCTGTGTAGAGGCTGATACTTTTACCGCTAACCATACTTTGACTCCAGACACTGCAGGTCAGAACACTGCATGCTCCACTTGCCTGAATACTATAAACCAAGAATTTGGTGGCTGGTCTGCATAGTTCACCGTGTAGTCAGCAAAGGCAACCTTTGTTTCTTCATCTTGATAGCATGGGTAAGACTCCATAGACCTACACTTGCTTTTAAACATTAGTCTAGAAATGGAAAAGTAACTGAGTATCAATGACAAAGCACTTTTAAAATAAACTTCATTTACAGGAGAGAAGTAGCCCTTAAAATAGCAAAATATCATGCCAGTAGCCATATCAGAGGAGCAATTGACTCTAGGGTGTCAGCCCACCAGGAGGCAACTCCTTGATAGATGAATCTCAGACAGGCAAGGCCCCAAGACCACAAACCCCAGAGCGGCTTTTGCTTCTGCTGTGCCTTTACATGTTTGCTGCTGCCATCTTTCTCTGATATCTGGCATCGTGTGAATGGGTGTGGGGAGATCCCCACTGCCTGTAACATAGTCTATTTTCCTCAAGGAAACATTCCCTTCTACTGGGCTTTTTTTACCTGTGGATTGTTATGAAGATGATTTCCTCTTAAGCTGTACTGTCTAATTGATAATAATAATGCTAGTTTAAATAGTTTTGATTATAAAAAATAAAACAAGGAAGTGTCACACAGCTAGAGCAAATGAGTTTCTATTGAGGAGCTGTATAGACTGTGACTTAGGTTAGTGATTAAGGAAAACAATTGAGTCCAGTAGCCCAGCTAGTTTAACTTCAAATCTTAATGTTGTGAGAGGTGTTCACAGGTTTCAGAGTGCATCAAAGCTGAAACAAAGCTTTGAAAATAACCAAGTTAGACTAAGAAGTTTTTGTCAAACAGCTTTGAGGTGAAAAACTCAAAGATAATCTAAAGTTTGAGAAAGGCACATAGTTGAATCCAGAACTCTTTAAAGAGTCAGGGAACAAGAACAAAGCAGCCCAATTATGACTATCTGATGTGTTTCTCTTGCTAGGATTGGTTGATGACCAAAGATGGTGATTAATTCCTTGTGCCCATCTTTGCCCTCAATCTCCTTATATAAGAAACAATTGATGCACCCCGAAGATTTAAAGTAGAGCTGACTAATTCTTTTCCATATATAAAAGTTGAGGTTTATGATCCTTTATAAGACTGATCCTTTATAAGATTACTTTTCACCGGGTGGCAGTGGTACATACCTGTAATCCCAGCACTCGGGAGGCAGAGGCAGGCAGTTCTCTATGAATTCAAGGCCAGCATGGTCTACACAGCGAGATCCAGGACAGACCCCAAAAACTTCATGAAAAAACCCTGTCTCGAAAAAGAAAAACCAAACAAACAAATAAAAAATATTACCTTTCAAATTACATAATAAAGTAATTGGCTCTTTCTTTGTAACTACAAAACTGTAGTAAAAGACCTGACTGAGAAAAAATATCTTGCTTGCCTACACAGTTCATCTATAACAAGTTGCTTGGGTATGAATGTGAGTTCTTGGGATAATTTGTTTTTCACCTGTAATACATACAGCATTTAATGATGTAAGGGATATGAAAAACATGCAGTTTTTTACTGTTTTTTTTTTTATTCGTTGTAATCATTCACTTGAAAAACAAAATGTAAACACATTGTAATTTTTACATTGCCTGAGAGATTTTGCTGGGGTATAAAAGTTATAAGATAAAGAATTGTTTGTTTGTTTGTTTTTTGTTTTGTTTTGTTTTTCGAGACAGGGTTTCTCTGTGTAGCTTTGCGCCTTTCCTGGGACTCACTTGGTAGCCCAGGCTGGCCTCGAACTCACAGAGATCCGCCTGGCTCTGCCTCCCAAGTGCTGGGATTAAAGGCGTGTGCCACCACCGCCCAGCTAAAGAATTGTTTTTTAAAAAAAGAGTTAAAATGGGCTAGAAGGAAAACATCAAGAACAAGAGTGTTAAAATGAACTAGAAGAAAAACATCAAGAATGAGAGAGTTAGAAGGAAAATATTAAGAATGAGAGAGTTAGAAGAAAAATATCAAGAATGAGAGAGTTAGAAGAAAAGTATCAAGAATGAGAGAGTTAGAAGGAAAACATTAAGAATGAGAGAATTAGAAGGAACTAGAAGGGAAACACCAAGAATAAAGATAGAGTTAGAAGGAAAACATCAAGATTGAGAGGAGATCAACAGGAAAATAAAGAATAGAGAATACAAAAGAAAAATAGAAAAGGTCTAAAGGAAACCATCAAGAGAGTGTGTGTCTTTTTCTCTAACCCTCTCAGATGAAAGTCTAGTATGTGCCAACTCTGTGGATTTCCCTTTGAGCCCTGAACTGCTGGAGGCTGGCCTCCCAGGCAGCGATAACATCAGATACCAATGTTTTCCCAGCTGAGGTCAAAGAGGCGCTGTGTAAGTTGTGGCAACTGGTACCAAGGGAGAGAGGCACACTCCAGGTCAGTCATGCACTCAACTTCCAAAGGCACTGGAAGTTGTCTGATGATTTTAACTGAAGGAGAATGCAATTCCCAACAAAGGGAATAATTAATGCTCATAAACGGGAACTGAGGCTGATGGTTGAGCTCTAAAGCTGGGGAAGTAGAAGCAGGCAAGGCAGTTGTCAGCTAGGTTGAGGCCACTGAAGGGTCCGGAGAGAGACTAGAAATTGGAAGGGAACTTGTGAAGTTAATGTGAGCAAGGGGTGTGGACAATTCAATGATGAAGAACTAAGATCACAAACGAGAGTATAATATTAGAATTTTCTTCCTCTCTGTTTTCTGGCTCATTTAACTGACTAAAATAAATCATGACATCTGCTTGTCCCCTGCAGGGAAGCCTGTGGCATCTTCCACAACCGGATGGGAGTTGATGAGGTGCCTGAATCTAGATCTAGCCTTAAAAGCACCAAGAATCTTGGATGTTTTTCACAGGTGCTATCTGGGATAGAGGCCATTATGGCCATATAAAACAGTTCTTTACTGGAAATCTAGAAGTATTCTTTATCTAGAAGAGGCCTAGAAGTGTTCTTTACCTTAGGAGAGAAAGTGCATACTGCTCCATATTCATCTCTAATATCGACCAAATTTTTTGAAGTGTATCTGCAACGCTGGTATTTTCCTTTGTTTCTAAACAACAACAACAACAATAATAATAATAATAATAATAATAATAAACATTAAATCCATAAGATATCTGAACAATGGCCTTGTGCACAGTTTTCATTTTGCAGGTAAAGACTTTGAAATCCCCTGTAGGAGGCATGTAGGTCTTTATGCTCATAGATTATTTACTATTTCTTGATATGATACCCCAGATTAGTCTCAAACTAACACTAGTAATCTTCTGTCCTCATCCTTCTGAGTGCCAGAACTATGTGAATGCCATATCATACCTACATTTTAATATTTTTCTAGTATAAACTACTTACTTATGTTTTTAAAACTTTTGGGTATCTTGAATTTTCACTCCCCAGACAAAATTTTCAATATTGTCACTAAATGTTTCCCATAGAGATATTTTTTATAACAAAATATTTCAGTAAACTAAAAAGTTCTATCCAAGATAAATCTTTCCCCTCAAAAGGTCAATGGCTATCACATGATGAAAATGATTGAATACATGTAGTGGGTAGCCATTCCAGCTTGGATCTGGAAGTTCCAACCCCCATTGAGACTCTGGCAACTGTCACGCCTACGAGGCGGGGCAAGGGGAGGTGATGGAAACCGGAGAGCTGGATGGGCAAGCGCTCTCTCTGGGCACTCTCTCTGCGCCTGGACCCTGGACGGTGGAGACTGACTGTGCAGAGCTCCAGAGAACACCGCTGGATTGCGATACACCTTCCCCAGACCCCCGCAACCTATCCATTCCTTCATTTGTAAGTCATCCACTAAATAAATCTTCCTTTTAACTATGTGGAGTGGCCTTTATAATTTTCCCCAATAAATACACCTTTTGAATTTTCATCTGATAATATAGGCATTTCTCCCACAATCAATTTGATACACCTGAAAACATTTCACTTCACAAATGTTAGAGCATATTGAAACACATTTCTGCCTCTAAATTAACATCAGCCTCATCATGCACAGAATCGCTGAGGTCCTTCCTTCATTCTGTTACATTCAATCTGAATTTAGACAATAATCACCTACTTGGCTGAAGGTGACTAACCCTGAAAAATGTTCCAACCAAACTGGCCATGGTTGAAAAGAACTTACAATAGACTCAGAAATTAAGCTGATCATTTTCTCAATGATTCATGGAACGTACATTCTATCTCAATGTGTAGTGTATGGTAGCAGTGTGTGTGTGTGTGCGCACGCACATGTGTACAATGGACACATGCATGTGTTCACACACATGTGGATGCCAGAAGTTGATGTCAGGTGTCTTTCTTAGTTGCTCTCTAATGATTGACCACAGAAGGGTCTCTTGTAGAACCCTGAGCTCCCTGATGCGGCTCATCTGGCTGGACAGCTGGTCACAGGGATCTCCTCTTTCTTCCTCTCAAGTTCTGGGGCTGTTGGGTCATCACACCTGTACAACTTTTCTGTGGAATCTGGGATCTGAACTCCAGTCCTCATGCTTTTACCTCATTGTCCCAGCCTTGACAGCAAATAATCATTGTATATGCATGACATCTTGACATCTCAGACACTGGTGAATTCTGAGAATGAGAAAATGAGCCCTAACCAGCTCCTTGCCTCAGGGGATTTCAGTACTTAATAGATAAATTAGTTCTGTAAAGCAGGATGACTCTAAAACACCTTACATAAGGAAACACTCATTCCTATACACACGGGTCCATTTCAAGTATCTGAAAACCATACCTGGCATTCTGGCCTTCATGAGCAGTCTGACATAAGTCCCTTTCCACATTGATTGAATTTTCACTGCAGCAGCTATTTCCTCGGGAGAATACTCCTTCTCATTTATTGGCATACAATATTTAAGGTCTACCCATTCCGCTGGCAAGAGAACACAAGCATTGGATTGGGATTTACAGTTAATTCTTTCCCCAACACTCGAATGCCTGCAACTGTGGAAGTCTTCAGACACAGAACATTCCACAAGGATGTACTGAGCATCCCTTTGACATTGTCCGCTGAGCTTAGGCAAATGTCTACAGAAGGAACGTGGATGAAGCTGTGCTATTTTGATGACCTGCCTTGGATTCCCGTCAGAAAGTAGCCAGAGGCTTCTCTCAGAACATAAAGGAAACAGAATAGTGAGAATCAAATGTGGTAAGAGGAAGGAAGGAAGACTGCTGGATTGGGGTGTCTCCCAAAGGTTCCTTAATTCGTACCAGGTAGGTCAATGACAAATACAGAGGAATTCAGGGTTCCCTGGAAGTACAAAGGTCAATGACAAATATACAGGAATTCAAGGTTCCCTGGAAGTACATATGATAAGGGTTAGCAAGTCCCCTAGGCAGATCTTGGAGCCCCTGAAGCATCCGAGAGAGGGCTTGAACTCCATCGCTGCCCAGCAGATCTGTTGTCTCTGCTATATAACAGCTGCACATACCCTTTGAAAATCATTCATCACTTCCATACTCAGATATTGAAAATGAATCAATACCTAAAGAAGAATCATCTAGGATGGCATCCAGTATGTCCGTGTCTAAAACCAGAGCCCGAAATGCAAATTTGAAGTTTACAGGGGGCTTGGATATTTGAGATTTTTTCATTAAACGCCACAATGATATGTGGAATATCTGAAAAAGATAAAAATATTCACACACACACACACGTATAATTAATAATTAATAATAGTGGCACGATCTAGGTTGAATGACATATGGAGCTGAGTTGTTCTTCGCTGTTGAAAGCATCTGTGCAAAGATTTGCATCTGTTGGAATGTGTGACAAGGTAGACAGTTGTCTTTGCACATTCAGCTGATTGTCTGGGACACACACTGCATTCTACCTTGATGCTTATACAGCAACAAAATGGTTTCTTTCTCCTCTGCATGGCAAGGTGCTCATCTATGGTAGGTGTAGTCTTAGTTCATAAAGACTGCCAACAACATTCGAAATCAGCTTACATGTGAATAATGATAAAATATACTTTTAGTGCAAAGACATTTTTACTTGTGCTTACATTAAACATGGTGAATATTATTAGTTTATACAAAATGACGGTTTAGTTGAATGTCCTACATTTTTCATTCTGGCTATGAAACTCCACCCTCAAAAGTCCTGTGATAAGGTCTGAGGCATTTTCTATTGTCAAAGAAGGATGCTATTGGCATACGCAGTGAAAACAAGTGATCTGAGACACATCCCACAGTGCGCTAGATGTAATTTAATCAGCTAAATTACAAAAGTCATTTAGCCTGAATGTCAATAGCATGAAGGTTAAAAAAAAAAATTGAACAAAACAAATAAAAACAAATGTCACCCACTTGCCATGCAGCTGGGGCGGGACAGTACCTCTCAGTTTTCTTCCTCGAGAGCCAACCAGAAGTACCCTGATATCCTTTGCTGCGGGCTATCTAGGAAGCCAGAATACACCTCAGCCCCAGCAGAAGTCTCTAAGAGTGAGGCGGCTAATGTTCCTGAGGGCAGATTGAACTATTGAAAAACCACTGCTAGGTGAGTGCTAATGTTTCCTCTCCTTTAGGGAGACTCTGGATGAGTGAGCCTCAGTCGCCCATAGCACTCATTATCGTATTCTTTAATTAATTCCACTCTCTTTCTCATCTTATTCCCCCAGATTCCTCTCTGCTTCCTGGAATCACTTTCCAAAGAAATAGTCTCCATGCAACCCACTTCCCCAGACTCAGCATTTGGGGTTCATCTAAGGTATCTTTCAGATGGGAGGTTTCCTGCTGTGAGCCTGAGGACTGGAACTGCTTACCCGGAAGTGTTGAGCAGTGAGTTCTTTGTTGTAGAGGGGGACAGGGTAGTGAGCTGCTTGAAGATCCCTCAGAGCTGCAGGCAATTTACCTTTGTCTTTGAAACTAGCAATCACATTTCCAATAGCTTTCATAATTATTAGAGACTGTTCTGTAAATCGGTAGCTCTCCTGTGAAGACAGAGCATACATGTGGCATTCATCCTCATGTCTCTTTAAGGGCAATCAAGTTTACAAATGTTCAACCTCTAACTAGGGAAGAAAATCCTTGGCTATATGATTGATTCGAGGCTATTTCATTTGTAGAGAATAGACTGGACTGAGCATTTTATTGGATGGTCTGGAAGACATGAATCAGGCCTATGAAAAGGACTGCATCAGAGGAGCACTAGCCCTATGGTGGAGTCAGGGAAAACTCTATAGTATTAATTCTCAGAGTTAGTTCTGAAGGATGTTTAGGGTGTTAGGCTGACAAAGACTAGGATTTTGAGGACTGAGGGGCAGAGAAGATTCCAGGGAGAGGGACTTACAAGATAAAACAAACAAACAGAACAACAACAAAAACAAACAAACAAACAAAAACCACCAGAGGGTGTACTAGCTTGGGCTGCTGGCCCCTTCCAGGATCCATCCTAAGAAAGAGTAAAAGCTCCGAGCTGATAGAGATTCCAAGAATCCACACAGTCTGAGATGTTTGAGGACTGTCCTGGTTGGTATGTACCAGGAATTGTCTAGAGCAGCATATGCTTGCTTAAAGAAAGTTAGGAAAACTAAGTCATCTTTACTGTTTCTCCAGAGGGTGCCATAGTTCAACCATGCTCCATGGATACCCACAAGACTGAGAGTAGGCCCAGCAAACATACCTGAACACCACAGATGCCCTGCTGGGTAAGAAACTGATGGCAAACACACAGATGTCTTCTCATCTCAATGCTTGAATACCTACATGATCATTCCAAGTATCCGTGCTGGGGAAGGCCTTATCTTAGTGGTGGTCTAGTTAAAGTAAGACTGCTCAGAGGACTCACCTAGTTATCTAGCAGCTCTGAGAATGATTAGTTCTGATTCTGAGGAGTTAGGGTCTCTCAGCTCAAGGGCAAGGGGATGTCATGTGCACCTCCATTAGAATCTAAGCATAATAGAGATTAATCTTGAATCTAATAACCCTTATACCATAGGAGCATTATGCCACCAGAGAAATAAGAAATTCCACAACAAAATAATCATCAGGAATTAATTCTTCTGCAAGCTGGATCATGCACAGCACATAAGTAGAATTGTTTTAAAGAAAAATCTGAAAAAAAGCAGGATAGAGCAAGGCATGGCAGCACATGTGTGTAACCCGAGATACTCAGAAAGCTGATGCACTAGTATTTTGAGTTCCAGATTAGCCTGGGTTACATCATGAACTCTTGTCTTCCAAAAAACCAGCCAGCCAACCAACCAACCAACCAACCAACCAACCAACCAACCATCCAACCAATCAACCAACAAACAAAACAAGAGTGTGAGGGGCCCAAAACAGCTTGACCACACAGCCACCATAACAGGCTTGAAGGCCCTGACACGGCTGCTGTGACAGGCTTATTAGGAGGCAACACCCAGTCCAGGGACATCCATAAGCAGACACCACCCAGAGATCTACCCAGGGATGGGTCACCATCTAAGGGGAAGTACCTGACATCCCAAACATTCCAACCATTAAGATTAGATAAGATCACCAGATGTCCCTGAGTCTAGCACAGACCTATTTCCTCATTTTACCAAGATATCCCTAGACAAATGTCAGCCAGTCAGGGTCCTGAACCCTGGAAATCTCCTTACTCCTACCCTGCCCAGGCTCAGGGCTCTCTCCTCTCACTGCTGCATGGGACATCAAGCTTGAACTTGAATAAAGGCTCTTCTTTACTTTTACATATGGGATTTGGTCTCCATGGTGGTCTTTTGGGGGGTCCCCGGTGATCTGGGCATAACAAAGAACAGTCAGGGAAACAAAGGCCAACTACGAGATCAACTTGTTGTTCTTCCTTCAGTGCCTACTAAGCAGAATGAAAAACATGGAGAAGAGAGCACAACCAATAGAAGAAAGCCTTGAGGAAGCTTGTAGAGTCCTGCCTAGACAGGCTAGGGAGAATGAGTCAAGCATGTCTAGGCCGTCAGAACATGGTGGAGAGACCCAGTCTTCAACCCTTGTGTTGCCACATGGTATTCTGGCTACCTTAGAGAAGGCCATCTTTGCTCTGTCTGGAGTTTTTAGCTTGTTTTCTTGGGTTTTTAGATTATTTCATCTTGATTTTCTAGTGAGAGTTATTTGCTGTGGGATAATCTTTTTGTACACTGTGCCTTTGCCAAGGTGCCTTCTGATTGCTTCAATAGAGAGCTGAATGGCCAGTAGCTAGGCAGGAAGAGGTTAGGCAGGACTTACAGGGAGATAGAGAAATTCAGAATAGTGAATCTACACCAGCAGAGACACAGAGGGAATTGGACATACAGAATGGAGAGACAAAAACCCACATGGCAGAATGTGTATTAATAGAAATAGGTTAATTTAAGTTATAAAAGCTAGTGGGATGAGCCTAAGCTAAGGCCAATCTTTCATAATAAAGAATACGTCTCTGTGCCGTTATTTGGGGGCTGGAAGTTCCAATGAGAAAATGCTACTACAGTTCTTAGAGATGAGGAAGTATCAGGAGTCATACAGCAGAAAATACAAATTCTAACCTCCCCTAGGCACACACATAGACAGAAGACATTGTAAACAAAGAAAGTTTTTAGTGGACTTGCTGCACCCATTTTCTCTTCAGAGCAGAGAAAGGAGCAAGAGACACTGAGGAAAGACCAAGAAGAGAGAGGGAAGAGGAAGAGGTGATGAGTGTTTCCAGGAGGCCACAGAGAATATTCTGAATCCTGGAGATACACTCTAATTTCCTCAGAGAAAGGAAAAGATGGAAAGGAAAGGAATGCTCACATTATAAACAGCATTCAAAAGGACTATAGTGGTGCTTTATCCCTCCAAATGAACAATGCATCTACCCGAGATAGTGACAGAAATTAAAGACTACACAGAGTAGATGTGGGTACAGTAGTTGGTGAAGAATTAATTGTGTTTGTAACCTTGCAGACTTTAGACTGTTAATTATACAGATTACATTTGAACCTTTCTTAAAGGCATATGAATAGTTTAATATGTTAAACAAGGAGAGGGGTAAGCTAAATAAAGTTAAAAGATCAAAATAAGATTGAGTTTAAACTTTTGAAACCAGAGAGAAGGTAGGAGGTTTGCCAAGATATTTACCGGCTCAAAGTTGGGCAGTACAACATCTTCATCCCCGATGACAAATGCCACCATGCTGCAGACATGTATGGCATGTCCCACTGGAGAATATGCATTGAAGAGTAGCATATGCCTCCTAGAGAGAATGAACACTATGTGAAGACCATGCTTCTTCTGTTGAATGTATTCCACTTCTGCTAGCTGCTTGATCAGAGTTTGGAGTCAAAAGTTAGTGAAGAGTTTTATGTATATATACACAGATGCGATAACTACCTTTGGATTTCCACTCTCACCCTCAGATACCATGAAATCTGTGTTTTACTCATTGCTGAAGACAAATAATTAGACAAAATGACAAACTTTCACACACTGAAGATGCTTCCACATACTGTGCTGCTAAAGAAGATTGTAGATGTTTTTCTCATGTGAGTATAGAGCTTTGCAGATTCACAAACATAATTTCATATATGTGAATTCTCTTTTTCCTATCTAGTGTCTGTATCACTAAAAACAGAGACAATCACTTTCCTTGGTTACTGGCTATTTAGACTTTTAAGAGGATGCTTGGAACACACTGATGGCTTGGGGTCTGTAAGGGGAGATGCAACTGTATGATGCTCCTTTTTAAATCCCGTATCCTTGGTGTGTCAAGTTACATCAGTGGTTCTCAACCTGTGGGTCATGACCTCCTTGAGGGTAGAACTACCCTTTCACAGGGGTTACCTAACACCATTGGAAAACATAGATTTTTACATTATGACTTACTTATAACAGTAAAAATTACAGTTATAAAGTAGCAACGAAATAATTTTATGGATGGGGGTCACCACAACATGAGGAACTGTATTAAAGGATCACAGAATTAGGAAGGTTGAGAACCACTGAGTCAGACAGTCTCGTGGAATTAATTTAATTTCTGGAGAACCTCTCTATATAGAGTCTAGATTGAGCAATGATGATTTTTTAAATTTTATTATTTTCTAGAAATTCTAGGTGCACAGCACACATAGTTTTAGCATTTGATTGTGTTGCTTGGGATCTGCTTTCTGCACATAGCCCATAACTTTTCACTGATTGCACATGATCACATAGATTGAACTTCAGTGGGAAAAATCTAGTAAGAATATTTTCCATTTGAAATACAAGACAGTCTTCCTAATTTTACATACTAAAATCAAGGAAACAGGTCCATTGTGTGCCATTACCTGCAAATACTAAATGTGATGTGTTTGCCTAGTTTTACCATAATTAAAGATAACACCTAACAAAGACACACCACAGGTGAAATTTCCAGTTGGTGGGAAGAAATTCTCTTTTACAATCCAAGTGGAATCAAATTTAAATGAAATCAAACAGAATTCTTGCTAAAAAGACTAGTAAGAATTATGAGCCCATGAGAGAGATTGTTGATGGATTCATTTTAGAAACCTCTGGGTTAAGCAGGTTTAAGCCATGTTCTTTACATATTCAGCCTCAGATCTCCCAACAATGAGCCTTCCAAAAGAGCATCCAGTGTGGCCCTGAGAATGTCATTCATTGGTAGAATATTCTGTCAAGAATCCCAATGACAGACAGTGCCTTATCCAATCACTTTGGAGAACAATAATGTAGAACTTCCATTGCTTATTTCATTAGTCAACAGTCTAAAACAGACTCAAACACGAGAAAATAAAGCCAGACCCTACCCGACAGGCAGGCGCACCATGGCGGCCTTCGTGGCATAGGTGTGGATCCTCAACACTGCACTGAGAGGCTTCAGAGACTTCCAGGTGATTGCTTCGGCTGTCAGGAGGCCGGGTTCCACGGGAGGACTGTCTTTTGTCAAGGCTTTAGGAGAAGGGAGATGTGTTGAAACGTGATTGTGGAAGGACAGCCAGCCTCCACATGTGCTGCTCTCTGTTCGGCAGCAGCAGACATAATCATGAAGGTGAATCGGGTATTTATGATATTCTAAAAGCATTCCCGAAATGCCAGAAGCTAAGTATGGAAGTATGGGAAACAGCGCCTAGCTTAGCTAGGGAGCTGCTGCTCTGTCCAGTTTGCTCTTCATAATCATCTCCCCAGGCAGAGAAACTAGGATGAGAAAACTGAGAAAAGGAAGCCATGCAGATATATTTCATCATAGTTGGCTACTATTAATTTATCACCCCTATGTGCACAATTAGACTATCTTCCCAGATGCAACTTTAATGGGGAAAAATGTATCCAGAATGATAAGAGATTTCCAAGATGGTATTAAAATCAAAATATTCCCTTGTCTAGCTAAACGTTTGTCTTTCAAATTCTGCAAGGAACAAAAATTTAATCAAGTAAGTTTTCCTTTAAATGTACATCAATAATTATTTTTCATCAGTGAGTGAGAACACAATGAATTTTTCCTTTCTTCCAAAAAACTCTCAGGTTAAAGGTGCATGGTCACAGTGTCCTCATGCATGTAGAATTTCAGTGTCTTAGAAGATGAGGGCTTCAGAGCAGTTAGCAAAGGAGATGTATTAACCCGAGATCGCTACATTTCAGAAAGTTTATTAAATGGATATTTATTTGACACCTGTCATGTAATATTTACCATTCAAGACAACTGGGATTCAAACTGAAGCACAAAAGCCCTCACCTTTAATATTGTCAGAATACTCAATTCCTGAGTATTTGGGAGATGTTTGTTGACCAGCTATAATTTGTGACATGGTTAACTTGACTCAAAGATAAGCTTTAACAAAATAGGCCAAAGAGTCAAAGAATGATTATGTGTATGTGTCAGATGGTCTGTACAAGCAGGGAAATCCACCCACTAAAGAAAGCAGCAAGGCCTGTTAGGACCTCGGGGAGTTTTTCTCACTGAAATCAGCAACACAGCTTTCAACTGAAAATGAAGGAGAATAAGAGTAGATGTGAAAGACTTGAAGAAGGGAGACTTCAAGTTTGAAGTAGTCTTTAGTGAGAAGAGTGGCAGAACAAGCCCTCTAGGGACTGCCTGTGTGTGGGGGGGGCGAGTGGGGGCTCCTTGCTGAGATATGTGTTCCTCAGTGTTGAGTGGGCTGGCCAGGAGGGGTGTTCCTTTGCCCAGTCATATTCAGATGCTCTTTTGCAGCCAAAGACTCAGCAGAGAGTTGAGTTTAATACTGGAATGCTTATCATGAAAGGGAGATGGAAAGAGGTAAGGGCAAGTGTGTTTACTAGCCAGCATGTTCAACCTGTGGTCCCTGGGCCACATGCAGCTAAACATATGTCTGCAGCCTAACACAAAATCATCCCCTTACCTAAAACATTATGAGATTTTGTTTCTGTGAAGTGGATTGCATGTTCCCTAGAATGGCCTTTGTAGATGTCACTACATCAAAAGGCTGGGCATGTCTCGCAGGATACACAAAGGAATATAAATGCAGTTGTTGTCCAGAGAACTTATACTGGAATAGGAGGAAAGAGGTCACAAAAAGAGTGATGGACCTATAGAGAACGCTATAGCATAGATGGTTAGAGGGCTTGTTAGAGTCAAGAATTATAAGGCTGAGAGTCTGGAGAAAGAATTTATTCAATTAATTTAGTCTGAGACCAGCATTAACACAATCCATGTGCAGCACTTCTAAGGACTCAGTCATTTCCCATAAACCTCTAACACATAAAGATCTCTCTAACTGAACTTTGTCACACTGAGGGACAAGCCTCCAGTGCGTGACCTGAGGGGAAAGGGGGCTACAAGTCACAGAAGAAGCCAACACGGGCTAAAGAAAAGACCATTTCTGATCATTGTCAGATCAAACAACAAAGAAAAAAGAATGATGACAAGGAGAGGTGAGAAGAAAAGCAAGACTGAGCATGCCAGGGATGTGACCAGGAGACTGTGACCAACAGAGAATCAGGTGGCATGAGTCAGCACGGTCTGCAGTGCTGGAGGAGCATGGCCAGCAGAGGTGGTGGCAGGGGCAGTCCTTTGTACCTCTTGACAGCTGCCAAGGCAGTTTCATCACCTGTTGACCAAAAGTCTTATTGTTACATGTTCCCTAGCCCACCTGTGCTCTGGGCATCCAGACGATCGCACTCTCAGAACCCTCTTACCTCCAGATTCCCCCCAGCGCACCAAAGCCGAAAAGCAAACCAGTAGTTCAATAGGCTTCAGGCTGTCCACAAACAGATAGTAGGGCACCCGTTCCTCTGAGAACTGCAAGAAATCAGACCAGTCATCAAGCTTACCAGTCCACCTTGTTAGTGGCAGTGTAGTTCACAGAGTGAGAAACTTACGGCATGCTATGGACCACAACCAATACATTACAGGTCTAATAAGATGAAGCAAATCTGTGGCTGCTGGGTTTTGGGCTTCAGAGAGTCTGGCTGCCAAATGAGAAAATTCTTCTCCATAAACAAAACTAGGGGAAGTGCCAGTTCCAGAAATGAAGTTGGTGAGAAAGAGAGCAGGCTGAGGGCAGAAAGTTGGCTACAGACCAGCAAGAAGGCACAGATTGAGCATGGTACCAAATGGAATTGCCTAATAGGGATTCATTTGGGCATTTTGCAGGGTGTAACATGGGAAAAGGGAGTCCCCCCCAAAACCCTCTTTTTTCATTCTTCTCACAAGATCTTCAGAAATATAACCTGGCTTGCTGGTGTCCAGGGTGAGGTTTTGTTTTAGGGATAAAGTGATTGGTCAGATCAGAGTTCTTTGGAAAGAGTCATATACGGCTACATAGTTAGGACTTCAGTGCATTCTATAGGGAACTATGAGTAGTCCCAATTCCCAAGAAAATGCAAAGCAGGATGAGTGGGTTGCCAAAGGCACAAAGTTTGTAAGCAGCAAAGCCCGGGTTGAAAACCAAGCTTGACTTTGACCACTGCCTTGTTATTACCTCTCCACTTCACAGTTCTTTAATGTGATTTTGAATGACGGCAAGCAAGGGCATACTCAACAAATCTAGTTGTCACTAAGCTGTAGAAGTATGTCACAGAGGTGCTACTTTACCACAACATCTAAACAACCAATTAGTATAGGAATGATGAATCTCTAGTCACACTGTAAAAAAGGAAAACTTGTTATTCAATAAACTATGAAACAATTGCTAGAAATGTTGGCACAAGATCTAAATCACTGCCTCCTCCAATATTTTCTATGAGTTACCATCCAACAATTTATTTTATATTTCCTTTAAACTGCAACATAGCAACATATAAACGTTATTGACAGTTGTTTCAAATACTCACTATTTGAGTGTGAAGGACCTTGGATCTTCCAGCCCAACATGTGTCTATTAATAGTCTCTGCAAGGGGCTCATTTTTGAAGGTTTAGCAGTTGGGGCATTGGTGGTCCCCAAAGCCATTCATGAATGACTTTCAAAGGTCTCTTACCTGTCCTCACACTGAGCATTAAGAGAATATCTGTGAGGTGTGCTGTGGCCACTGGCTTTGTGCTAAGCTGGCAGGACCAGTGACTAAAGCTGGAAAGCCTGGCTTCAGACCATAGCCAACCTGTCCTCTCAGGTTGCATGGGAAACTTTGAGCTCCAATGTCTAAAAAAACTATCATTTTCTCATAGCCATATATATTATAAACATTCACGGGAGTGAAAGTTATATAAGCAAGTCACTTTATTTTGCTAAGTTGACATTTTTAAAGGAAAAATATTATTATTTACCATCACTTTAAAAAACAACATTAGAACAAAGAACAGTTGACCATGTCACTACATATGCACATATATTAAAAAGATTGATGGGTTTCAAAAAGTGTGAACTCTATTTTATAAGTGACAGCCAACATATGTCATCATTTTGTGATAGGTACTCTTCTAAGTGTTTTATATACATTATCTCAGTTATATCCCAACCATATGGATGACTCTGGGATACAAACTAATTAAGCATTGCTTATGGTCTAGACAAAGGATGATTAAAAAACCGAACATTGATGCATCAAATATAATTGTGTAAAGATTTAGAAAAACTCGAGACATTTAAAGGTATGTTTAAGTAAGGTCACTCTACATAAACCTTCACATAAAAAGGAGAGCTTAATGTACTTACCTTGAATTCTGATTTTTGAAAATTATGACAATAAGAACTTGGTTTGTGGAAAACATATATGTGGCTAGAAAAGAGAACATTTATAATAGTTATTGCCATTAGATACAAAACTTGTACTATCTGTTTAGCTTTCTAGACTTAAATAATTATAGGCAGAAAAACTTCTTTAAAAAAACTGCTGCATTTGTTGTTCTAAAAAGACAAAATAATCTCCTTGGGGGAAAATCCATCTTAACTAACAAGAATTTGAGAAGGAACTGAGCCTGACTAGAATTGAGTTTGGTTCCTAATATGCTATGTGGATGGATATTCAATGCATTCATTATTCTCTTCAGGCAGCATATAGGAGCAGGTACAAAAACCCACAGTTTGACATTATGTGAAGGAAGAGTCTAAATTGGAAGTCTCTATTGGGTTCCTTTCCTCAGAGATTAGGAACCCCAAAGAAGAGGTGGGGGGGAAGAATGTAGGAGTCAGAGGAAATGGAGGAGACCAGGAGAACATGGCCTACCAAATCAACTAAGCAGAGCTCACATGAGTTCACAGAGACTGAAGGGGCAAGCACGACACCTGCATGGGTCTGTGCCAGGTCCTCTGAATGTATGTTACGGCTGTTAGCTTGGTGTTTTTGTGGGACTCCTAACAGTGGGAGCCAATGTGGCTCTGACTCTTTGCCTGTTCTTGGGACTCTTTTCCTCCCATTGGATTGCCTTGTCCAGCCTTGATATGAGGGTTTTTGCCTTCTCCTAATTTCTCTTGTTTTGTTCTTTTCAGCTGTTGTCTCTTGTAGGCCTGCTCTTTCCTAAGAAGGAAATGAGAGAGAGAGAGAGAGAGAGAGAGAGAGAGAGAGAGAGAGAGAGAGAGAGAGAGAGAGAGAAGAGGATCTGGGGGAGAGGGAGCTGTGGTGAGCTGGGAGGAGTGGGAGGAGGGGAAACTGTGGTTGGGATGTATTGTATGAAAGAAGAATCTATTTTCAACAAAAAGAAAAAAAATGTATTTGACAGTATGCTAGCTCCCAGCTGATACTTACTTTCCTCTTTTGAATGATAGTTAAGAATCAATAGATCATATGACCAATCATATGCAGAAACAGACCCTACTGTGAACCTGTATGGTTTAGGAGAATCTAGTCAGCTGCATGGCATTTGAATACTTACTGAAAGCACACACAAAAGTCTTCAAAATCTAACCACATTTCTTTGGAAGCACCTTCACTTATTGTTCCCAAGTCCTCCTGTGACTTGTCCTGTGTCGCTGTGGTCAGGCTAATCAAATCTCTTTCTAACCCCTCAGGTGGGTGGGTGTCCCCCAGTATCAGCTCTGTCTGCTCATCTGGGAAGGGGAGAGGACAACTAGGTCAAGCATATCTTACACTGTTAAGTGGCAGGCTGTTAAAGTGTGGAGACATGAATGGCAGAGGGTGTTTCAAATTCAAATCCCAGTTAGGGGAAATCAGTGAGATTATCACTTCTATGTAGGTTTAAGGTTTGTGAAGATATAGGTCACACACTTCGAACTTTATAATTCAGGAAACTTAAAATCTCTCTGGTAAGTTTGGGGACATGTTTTTTATGACAGAGATTAATTAGCTCATGTTCTTAAAATCTGCTTCAGAGAGATGCTTATAAGAAGGGAACGTCCCAGGCAGAGGGAGGCAGATCTCTGTGAGTTTGAGGCCAGCCTGGTTCTAGCACAGCCACAACTACACAGAAAAACTACGTCTTGAAAAAAAAAAAAGGAGGGAGGAGGGACAGTCTTGAGTATAGAAGGCAAAGTGAAAATATGACAGGTTTGTTGCCCCGATGTGTTCAGCCAGCCCTTTAGTTACTCAACTCAGTGACTGTATAACCACAGTTTATATTTGTCAAAAACTGTCACCAAACTCATGTAGAATCTTGAACCATCTTATATACATGTATGTGACATTTCTTTTGGATTTTAGTCTTGGCTAGGTCTTTAGTTAGTAACAGGAACTGGCAATGCTTTCAGTATTTGGACCACAACACTCTTGCATTAAAAGGCATGAATTTGTGGGCATCCACCTGTAAACTCAGTGACCTAGAGGATTAAGAGATTGAGGCCAACTTGGACCTCAGTGAGTTGAAGGACAGTCTGGGCAATTTAGCAAGACTCTGTCTCACATGAAATAAAACAACAAAATAAAATGATCACATGCACTTTACTCACAGACCCTTAATTTCTTCCTCCATTTCTATTTTAGTTTGAACTTAACCTGTGAAATTATCACATGTTTCTAGTCTGGAGTAGATTAAAATTAGTAAATCATAGGAGAGGATGATGTGGGAGAAGGGAAAACTAAGTCTGTTTAGAAGTAAGATTCTTGTGTGTTTTGTTATCTGTAGGGAAGCAGAGACATGAGGGGATGACTAATTTACCTCTTGCAGGAATAGTTTGCAATGTAACATTAACCTGTAAAGTGAAAATGAACAATAATAAGTATATGCACAATTACCAAAATTAGGAAAGCATGCAGCTTGTTTCACAGTATATAGTAAGTGTGAACCAGGAGGGTCACATGGGGGACTTTCACCACAAATACACGAGGTGCGGGGTTTAATGGAATTCTTTATGTTGCTGAGATGTGGAGTGTGCACACTTTGCAGATACAAGAGAGTTCGCTATTTAAGATAAATCTTGCCCGATTCAGGGTTGAGTCAGTACCTGAGACTGGTTTCCTGTTACTGTGCTCATCTCGCCTTGGCTGGTGCTTGCACTTAACTCATTTTCCACGAGGGGAGGAAGGCCGGATCCCAGAGGTGTCCCTTTCTTAACAACAGATTGTACGAAATGCCTAGCGGAGAAAAACCCACAAAACTTTCTGTTACTGCCACTTCTGACTTACAGTGATTCATGAATATGCTTAGTTTTGTCAACAAGAGAAAGTTCTGGTTCCATTAAGTTTGTTCTTCTCCTTTTACAAGGAAGTTTTAGAAAAGCGCTTCACAAGACCCCTCTGAATAATATTGAAACTACTTTCTAGACCACCACTCTATCAGTCGATGTATTGCTGTAAACGTTTTCCAGGAACACTGTTTCAAAGATGTGAATTGTGGATTAAAATAAAGGATTTGATTACAGCATTAGTGGAACTAGCAGAGTGTGTGTGGATAAAACATCTTGGTGTGGGACATTTAATCCTGAACTATGAGCATTTAGCTTCTAAGTGTGATTTTCACAGTCTCTACCCAAGTAACTTCCTCAAGAAGTCATTGACATGGTCCAAAACAGTATCATTGTAGCATGAATCACATTGGCACATGAGATGTCTATCATAATATTTGTATTTTATACAACTGTTTCAAAGATAAAATCAAATTCTCCACATATAGCAGGGCATATGCCTTTAATCCCAGCATGCAGGAAGCAGAGGCAGGTGGATCTCTGTGAGTTCTTGGCCAGCCTGGCTTACATAGAAAGTTCTAGGTCAGCCAGGGCCACATAATGAGATCCTGTCTCAGAAGCAAAAGAAAAATCATTTTTACTCATGTAGACTTCATGAACTAGGATCTCCCACCCCATGTTCAGATTGAATTCTCTTACTTACATACAACTTCCACTAGAGGGTAGCAGAAACATATTTATGAGGCTCAAATTGTCTCATAAAATCATGAGCCAAGAATGAGCAAGCTTGCTGTTACAGGAGTGGAATGTCAATGAAAGGCAATCATGACAGTAGTCACTCTCCCTGTTGATTGCTCTTATGCTAACACGAGAAATCTGACTGTACAGCAGAATCTATGACATGTCTTCCACAGAGAGTGCAATGGCATTCACGGGCCTTTGGCTTTGGCTTTGACGCAGAGCTTGGATATGGGAATGAATTCATAACAGATTACAGAGAATAATAGATTAGTGGAAACCAATCAAATGATGGTTGCCTGTTTCTGGGTGTTAGAATTTTATCTATCTTAATCAAATATTAAAGCTAAAAGAAGTAAATCAGGTATGGGAGTAACTCAGGGAACTCGGGCTATGAAATCAATCCATTTTTGTCCTTATAAACATATAGATTCTTAAAGGCTTGGTATAATGATATAAGCCATATAGCAAATATATACAGGAATATGTTGGGGAATATTATTTTAAGGTGTGTTACTTTGTTTATGTTGCATTTGTTTAACTCTGTGAAGCTGTGTTACTGTGCCTGTCTAAAACACCTCATGGTCTAATAAAAAGCTGAATGGCCAATAGTGAGGCAGGACAGAGAAATGGGGTGGGAACTAGCAGGCAGAGAGGATAAACAGAAGAAGAAATCTAGAAAGAAAAAGAAGTATCCAGAGAAGGAGGACAACTCCATGGGTCAGCCACCCAGCTACACAGCAAGCCATGGAGTAAGAAACAAAGAAAGATATACAGGAACAGAAAAGGAAAAGCCCAGAGGCAAAAGATAGATGGCATAATTTAAAGTTAAAAAAAAGCTAGCCAGAAATAAGCCAAGCTAAGGCCAGACATTTATAATTAAGTATCAGCCTCCATATGTGATTTATTTAAGAGCTGGGTGGCAGGCCCCCAAAAGAGTTAGAAGAACAGAAAAATGTATTCTGGTGTCAAGCAGCTACAGGTTTTTATATAAATCTTTAATTAGTATGTAAATACAGTCATATGAAAGATCAAAGATTGCAAAGTATATTTGAATGGCAACTTGAAATCTTAGATGTAATGAACAATCTCCAGTGTCAACTCCACTGGACTAAGGTGTGCCTAGGTAACTGGTAAAGTATCACTTCTGAGGGGGTCTATGAGGGGACGTCTGGAGGAGATTAACATGGGCATTAGTGGACAGAGTGGGAAAATTCTGCCTTCAGCATAGATAGGCACTGTCCAGTTAACAGCAGGCCTAAATAGCACACAACAGGTGAGGAAAAATGACTACTTTCTACTGCCTGGACTAATGGTTCTCAACCTATGGGTTGCAACCCCCTATCAAATATCCCGCATATCATATATTTACATTATAATTCATAACAGTAGCAAAATTACAGTTTTGAAGCAATGAAATAATGTTATGGTTGGGAGTCACAGCACGAGAGACTATTTAAGGGTTGCAGCATTAGGAAGGTCAGGAACTACTGTTGTGGATTATTCTTTCCCTGCTCATGGACATTACAACCCCAGGGGTCTGCCCTTTGAACTCCAGGACTTGTACAGTGGCATCCCTAATCCTTCGGCTAAATGAAAGTCACATTGTTGCTTCCTGTACTTCTAAGACTTGGATAGCTACACTGATGGCTTCCTAGTTCTCTATGTCATCCAAGAAGTTACCTGGCTTTTATACCATTGATCCAGCTATCATCTAGTCATACATATATTGACTCTGTTTCTCTGGAGAACTTTCAGTATAAAAGTAATTGGAAACACTATGAAGCATTAATAAAAAAGAAAACAACAACAACAATAACAAATAAACTCCCCCAAACATGACAGAAACACAAAGAAGAGTAAATGATGTTGAGAATGTGCCTGATATGTTAAAATTAAACGGAGTAAGATAATGTGCGCTAACAAAGAAAATTAAGAAAACTTAACCAGAGTAAGACAGTGTAAGTTAACTTTAACTGGCTTTGGTATGAAGTGTGCCTAACCGTAGAACGTACACTGAGTTGAGTATTTAAATTGTGACTGCTTTTTTTTTCTTGTCAGTTTCTATTTCTATCATGGAGACGGCCCATGATGTATCCTAGGAAAGATTGAAGTCTATCTGATAGCATATTCATCCACCACAGCCTGTGATGATTAATGGTGTCAATTTGCCAGGATCTGCAATCACTAAGGAGAAAAACTTCTGAGGATGTCTGTGAGGAAGTTTCTCAATTGGGTTAAACTGAGGTAACATAGCTGTAGACAGCATCAATTCATGTGCTGGGGTCCTAGACTGAACGTAAAGGAGGAAGAAGCTGAGCACCAGCATCCATCCGTCTCGGCTCTCTGACTATAGGTGCAATCCCTTGTGCTCTCTCAAATTCATACTAAAGATATATGCATAGTGCTGTGGGATGTTCTGTATGTCCTGTAGGAGCCCTTCTTGGGTTCTTTGTGGCGTTACCCAGCAGGTCCGCATAGAGGATGATTAGGACCATGGGCCTGAGTGCAGGTGTCTGAGATGGTCTGCACTTGGCTGTGCTGGGGGATGGTCTGTATGTCAAGTTGTTCTGATTGATCAATAAATAAAACCTGATCGGCTGTGGCTAGGCAGGAAGGATAGGCGGGACTAACAGAGAGGAGAAATAAAAGGACAGGAAGGCAGAAGGACTGACTGCCAGATGCCGCCATGACCAGCAGCATGTGAAGATGCCGGTGGGCCACCAGCCACGTGGCAAGGTATAGATTTATGGAAATGGACTAATTTAAGCTATAAGCACAGTTAGCAAGAAGCCTGCCACGGCCATACAGTTTGTAAGCAATATAAGTCTCTGTGTTTACTTGGTTGGGTCTGAGCGGCTGTGGGACTGGCGGGTGACAAAGATTTGTCCTGACTGTGGGCAAGGCGGAAAACTCTAGCAACACATAGATGCCTAAATATGTGCATGTATATTCCTAAATATAGAAATACAACCTGCTCAGTCTACATAATGTTAATTGTCTGTATATGATTTCAAGGCTGACCACTTGATTTTAGATAACCAGTTGGAGTGGCGGGGGGGGGGGGCTCTTCCCTGAGGAAGGCAATTTCTTTTATTCAATATTTCTAATAAAATGTTTCCAAAATTTAAAATATCTTAAGAAGTGCCCAAATAAGTCAAATATGCAGTTACATGTGACTACAACTATCAAATTAAAAGATAATAAAAAGCTTATGAATGACTTAGATGCCTCAAATTATTTTTCACTCAATATGTACTGAGTAGAAGCACTTGTGAAATCCTTGGTATTGTGTAGTAAATATCAAAATTTTACAGTATTGATACAAAACTTTTTTTCAACTGAAAAATGCAGAGGGAATGGAAAATAAATCACACAATATTCTTCCATATATCTAGAAAGCTAACAGTAAGATAAACACGTAGAAATAGATATTTGGAAGATTTTCATGCAGAGAGGGAATAAAAGCCAGAAACGTATTTTAACAGCTCCATGCGTTGTCCTCTTGGGGAAGAGCTGGGCACATGGCTTCACAAAGGGGCAGGGAATGCTATGCTCTGAATGTGAGTTCAAGTCAAGTTCCTGTGCTCATCCTGTGGCGACAGTATTAGGAGCGGACCATGGGAGGCCATTGGGATGAAAACAAAGACTTTATTGAAGAGACTTTTGCTCTCCTGGGAGGTTGGGTGTCACTTTCAGCACACTAGGAGGCAGACTAATTAAGGAAATGGGTCCTTTCCACATATTAGATGAACTGGCATCTTGATCTTGAACTCCCAGGCTTCCAGGACCTAGATGTATGTATGCTCACAGGTTTATGATATTTTGTTTCCACAGTCCACAACCAAACAGGAAATGAATGGTCAGAATCCAGTTGTTGCCACAACTACCTAAAACTGTGGATATTGTTTTAGAACTGGGTAGAGGCTAGAAGAGTTTTAAGGAACTTTATAAAAATGCCTACATTTCTGTCTTGTTAAAGATGATTTAGGTGCTAGAACATAAAGAACAGGAAAGAGTAGAGAAAGCCCCAATTTCAGGAAATATGTAAATGATTTTCAAGATTATGTTGGTGCAAATATGGGAGGTAAAGACAACGATTAACAGAATAGTAAAGTCTCATATAAAAATGAGGTGCTACTGGTCGATAATGGAAAGGCTGTCACTGCTACAAAGTGGATGGATTATTTTTGTGTTCTAGTATTTTGAGAGTAGTGAATGAGAAAGGGTTTCTAGGCAGGCATCAGGAGTCAGGGGAAATGGACAAACCCATCATTAAATTCCCTCTTTTTGCTGCTAATGAGATCAACTGTGAATTCCTCTTGTTCAGTCCAAAGGGGTAACTAGCCTGCTCACAGAATACTCTCCCAGACATTAAAACCCACATTTAGCCACCTAACTCTAGGGCATGTGCATTCCTGCAACGTTGCTCTTAAATGACCAGTCTATGAGAAAATTGATCCCACTGTGCACAGATCTTGACTCCAGCCACCAGCTGCCTATGATTTCGGCTGATGAAACCTCAAGGTCTAATTTATATCAGATGAAGAGATACTTTAGTAGCTTCCATCTAAAATAATCCCTCCATTAACATTCACTAACTCACAAAAATGCCACCTCAGCCTTCCCCAGCACGGTTCTCACTCATGATGAGGTCAGCCGTGCTGCTTTCTAGTGTGAACACTTAATTTTATTCTTTGGGAATTTCATACATTCATGGAATACATTTTGATCATATTTGCCTCCCCTCCCCTCCCCTCCTCCGACTACACCTAGAAAGCTCCCCCTCATAACCTAATGTCTTCTTCTTTTTATTGAGAATCCACTGAGTTCAGAAATCACTGCCCATATTTATGGCTGTGGGGCCATCGACTCTGGCAACCAACCAGAGTCCATACCAGCAAAGAAAAATGACTCTTCCTCCCTCAGCCATCAACTGCCAATGCTCCTCAGCTAGGGATTGGGCCTGGTGAGCTTCCCTTACCCATGATGCAATTTTTACTGCTTTTATCTTGTGCAGGCAACCACTTCCATGACTTCCTCAGTAAAAGAGTCATGCACACTTTTGCTTCCTTTTCTAAATAAGACTCCTGCTTGCAGGCATTCTGTATCCATATATTTAATTTATGGAAAAGACCAGGAGCTCATGGAAACTCCCCACAGACAGAAGTTAACAGATCAGAGCCCCATATAACCTTTAAACCATTTAACCATATAACTCATACAATACCTTTAAGTATCATTTCTAACAAACCCAGCCACCTGAGGGTTAGAACTTCAGCATTTCATTTTAGGGGGATATCAAACTTTTATCCTATAATACTCATAAATAAAATATAAACAAAAATGCTTGATAATAAATGAAATGATGTAATCATGAGCTAAAAGGCATCTCCTTTAATAGGCTGTGAGAATATGCATATGTATTTTTGGCTTTGATGTTCTCTAAATATTCTTCCTATTAAGTGTGTTTTTTAACCACATACATCACAGATGCAAAGTTAAGATGTACTGGAGAAAGTGTCTTATACTTACGTTTCTGCTGGAATCGTAAATGGAGTCATTCTATAATTCAAAAATGGACTTGAAATCTCAAGGAACTGCTCGGGCTTCTTTGGTACAGCATCTGAAAAGTTCCAGTGGGGAAGTGTGAGGTACACTTCCAGAATCCTTCAGAATCTAATGCAGTGCTGGTTAGAGCACATGTTTACCCAGAGATTTCAAAAGAGTTAAATAGGAATGAACAGAGACATTTCAAATTTTATTAAGTGAAATAGTTTACAGATCTTGCCAATGTTAGCTTTCTTTTGCCCATAGCCAGCTTCTTTTAAGGCTGAGAGCAGAACAATATATCTCAGCTGGTGAGGTTAGACAAGTCATTGCATTTGCTGATGCTTTAAGTGAAAGGATGACTTTCTATATAAATGTTTTCTTTAAAAAATGGTGCCCCCCAATTAACAACCTCAACACAGCCACTTAGGACATGCAGAGGAATATGAGCTGGTTCATAAGATACAGCGGAAGAAGAGCAGAATGTGCCATGAACAGCAAGGAAACAGTGGATTGAGATTGGACTGTGTGTATGCATAAGTATTAAGGTAGTTTAGGAGTAAGAAATTCCCATTGAGAAAGGAGAGCAGCACACATCACTACGGTGAACTCCGAAGTTGAACAGGAAAAGAAACAAGGCTCAGATCGGTAGCAAAGTCACTCTGATCATATATTAAACCTAATAGAGGAAAGACAACTATCTGATGAGCCCTAGCATAGTCCACTGCCACTATGGGTCTACCAGGCCAAAGTACAGGATGCACATTTAATTTTTTAAATATATAATTTGGACATGAGTTGAGTAGCTTTGGGTGCAGGGCTCTGTGGCTTACCTCCGCACGTACCATCCTCCATGGGAGACACTGGTAAGCCCCCAGAGAAGTGTAAATTAGACCGTAAGGCAACATGACACATACCTTGAGCTTCATCTGTTATGACCGTTTCTTTTTTGTGGCGAATGAGTTTCCAGGGAGGTAAGGGAGGAGGTTTGGGGGGTGCCACAAGGGGACAAGACCTACTTCTGGTCACCAGCACAGGGTGGCTACAGGTGTGGGAAAGCCCGTATTCCCTAAGTTTCTCTGCAGAATTCGCCTAAAATATGGAAAGAAGATTTGAAATGAATCTTTCATCACCTCTTGTATCTAAAAACAACACTTTTGTCAATATAGAAAAATGGGGACACCAATGTTTCTACCCTTTAATAGAAACAACACTAACATTTATATTTATTTGCATCTTTAAGTTTTCCCGAGACCATGTTTGCTTATTGAAAAGAAAAGATTACGCCATTCTCAAGCTTAAATGCCAGGGAGACTATGAAAGTCTGTAGGCAGTATTTTCTAGGATAAAGCTGTGAAACCAGTTTTGATTATCTAAACATTAAAAAAAATACTCACTTGCAATTGTTATTTAACACTAAAATTGTTTTTAAATGTATTCAGGTCTTATGAGGTGGCAAGGGGGGCCTTATCTATGATAGGCTGTAATCCTCTAACAGTGGGTTTTTCTAAGGAAGTCCCCCCATCACTGGAGACAATGGAGGCATTGACAGTGGAGACAGAAGCTGTCCTGGCAGAGAGGTCCCATTAGCAAACATTCAGTTCTGAAGCTACTCTCATTGGAAGACATAAGAACATTATTTCAACAGAACTGTATTTCCTAAATCTGCCTGAAGTATGTTATAGGAGAGAGACAGGCAGACAGACAGACAGACACAAAGACAGAGATAGACAGAAAGTCAGAGACAGAGACAAAGATAGAAAGTTGAATCGATCCATAATCCTACCACAGATTGCTTTAACATTTAAAGTAAAATAACAAAATACCAACCACACTACAGTCAGTTCCTCGAGAAACTATTTTCTTTCTAATGATTTTACATGATTGGTTTCTCTAATCACGATATAGAAAATAATTCAGATTTAAGAGAAAAGTGATACCCTGATTTTAAAAGTACCCTAAGAAGAGAGAAAGGTTTTAAATTTTTTTCTTATAAACTGTTACCAATTTACTAAAAAAAAAAATCCAAAATTTCTGTAATTTGTAAAGTACCTTTTCAAAACCAATATTTGCCTACAGCATCTAAAGAGTAAACTTCTTCTGACAACTTTTAGTTTGTTAGGTGTTAGAAATCAAATCAATGCTCAAGAGTAATCTGCTGGGAACTTGGGGAAAATTTAAGGGCTTGAGGGCATCACTGCAAGGGCTACACATTAATAACATCTGGACTGAAGCCATACTCAAAATAATGCTTATAAATGGCATAAATTCTAGACATTTTACCAAGAATCATTTGAGACACTTTCTCTGTCTCTCTTTTGCTGTCTCTCCCTCTATGTCCCCCTGCCTCTCTGTGTATCTCCCTTTCTTTCATAATAACAATCAATGTTTTAGTCTAAAAATAATTTCTTTTGGGAACTGTAGAACATTATAAAATAAAGCAAAGTATTGTGAAAATATAAAATAATGGTTGAAAAAACAAAGCAAGGTATTAATTCCATGCCACAGCTCAATAATCTGTCAAAGGACTGGCCTGATTTAACATGATAAATTTTAAAATGACAAATTGTCATATTTTATTTTCAATATATGTTCAGTCTTTGTGAATCAAGAAAGTAATGCCACAAATTCTGGTTAATTTTTGATCATAAGAAACCTCACCAAAAGGTCTCAAAAGTCCTTAGAGAAGAATTAGGGGTAAAGAGGGATTTTGAATAGCATCCTCAAGATTGAGTAGGTACTTAATAATGTCTGTTGAATGATTCACACAAAAAACATATGCTAGAAATTTTGTTTCCCAAGACACCTTCACTCCTCTCCCATTAATTCAAATTCTCTAAAAGAAGGCATCGGAGTTGAAAGGTGGGGGAAGCTTATTCCTCTAAACTCCAAACTGTTCAGGAGGCCTGAGAGGAGGGGTGTTGGATCACATCGGGTAAGTTCGTCATGAGGAGGGGTGTTGGATCGCTAGGGTAAGTTCATCATGAGGAGGGGTGTTGGATCGCACAGGGTAAGTTCGTCATGAGGAGGGGTGTTGGATCGCATAGGGTAAGTTCGTCATGAGGAGGGGTGTTGGATCGCATAGGGTAAGTTCGTCATGAGGAGGGGTGTTGGATCGCATAGGGTAAGTTCGTCATGAGGAGGGGTGTTGGATTGCTAGGGTAAGTTCATCATGAGGAGGGGTGTTGGATCGCACAGGGTAAGTTCGTCATGAGGAGGGGTGTTGGATCACACAGGGTAAGTTCGTCATGAGGAGGGGTGTTGGATCGCACAGGGTAAGTTCGTCATGAGGAGGGGTGTTGGATCGCACAGGGTAAGTTCGTCATGAGGAGGGGTGTTGGAAAGTCTGTGAAGTTTTGTTCCATTCTTCTGTAGTCTCCAATCCTTCTTAACTAAATTCAAGTTGTTAACTCTGTATGCTGATCTTAATGTGCTTTTGGTTTGTAACTTTAGTGCTATCCTCCATTTTACAAAATTTCAATAGGGAAGAAACCATTTCACACGATTTATGATTAAATCATTTATGATTAAAATAATGTATTTATATTCTCTATTCTAGTCTGATATTTGCAGGGGAACTAGATCAACCTCATAGAAAGTCAATCTAAACTAATCAACAGGTGGTATAGTGAATCACAGCACTCCAGACAGATGGTAAAACATGGGCAGGTCTTTAATCCCACTGCAGACTACTGATTGATTCCAGAGTCTTTGGCACCTTAAGCCCTTTACGGCACCCAAAAGGAAGGTTTAGACTGGTGTTGTGGTACACAAGTGCTCCCAGCACCAAGGAGCCTGAGGCAAGAATATCACAAATTCTAGGCCAGCCTGAACAACATGGCCACACCATGTCTATGGGAAAAATAAAAAGATTTGTAAATAATCTTCTGTCCTTAGTTTTATAACTTGAATTGCTTCTGAAACTTCTCTACAATTAATCCAATCTCTGTTATTTCCCAGAAAAAGGGGTCCATGTGGTCTCCTTGCCCTGCAGACTTTCCAAGATAATCTCTCAGCTTTGAACACACCTTTTATTATTTACTAGCATGACTTCTTACACCTCAGGTTAAACAGTTAGCTTCCTTTGGGAAGACCTCTCTAGATGCCCATTAGGGGGAAGGTCCATGCTTTGGGTCTTGCCCCCCCCCACACTGATATTTTCCCCCTCATTCATATAGGTATTCATTTACACCATTACTCCAGTATAACAGTTTTCTAATTGTTGTCAACTTAATTATAGTCTCTGAGCTTTGCGGTGAGGAATTTCTACTATGTTACTCATCTATATACCTTAAGATCAGAGCACATTGCTTGATACATCACATATACGTATTATAATACATGAATTAATGTGCATTGAGGGTTACAGTTTTAATAAGCAGTTTGAATATCTCTTGGATATGAGACATGACGTGCCACAAAACGTGGCTAATATCTTCAGTGATCCATACATTGCAACTCTACCATTTAGAACATCTGAGATAATACCCATGACACATATCAGGGAAGAGAAGACTGACCCTAAAGTCAACAGGAGGCTTGGCTTGAGAGAAGGTGTGAACACACATTGGATTGTGGGGAGCTTCTGATTTCCAGACAGTGTGAAAATTTCTGATTGTGCTATTCAACTATGGCTGTGTTATTTAACTTTGAATTAAAAAGAATAGCTATTGCCTCTGACCCTGTGCACATGCTACCACATGGTGTTCTATCATTTTTATGTTACTACTGCTATGCAGTAGACTTTGGCTGGTAATAATGGCTTCTGAAATGATGGTATCAGGCTCTTGGGCTAATCTAAAAGATGAATGGGACACGGGGGCAACAATGAACCTATTGGAATATTTATTTTTAAAGCCACTTCTCATTAACATTTTAAAATTCAACTCTAACACAATGGGTATTTATGTACAGTTGTATCAGTGTACCCACTATACTTACACTTTAAAATAGTGACTTTACAGCATAGAGAACCCCAGTGGTAAGGGGCTATGTGTCCAAGTTCCCTATATGGGGTCAGGATGAAACAAGTCCTCAACGTATGACAACATTAGTCTAAATAAACTGCATAGGAACTTGATAGATGTTATTATTATGAGAGGAGAAAATTTGCTTTTTTCCTCAAAGAACAAAAAGTTGCTCAAAATATTGTGGAATTCCATGGATGTTATATAATCACTAACCGTTAATTAAAATGCAACACCATACAGAAAACAAACAAAAAGCTGGCTTCCAAATGGAATGTAAAATAAGATTCCTCACTGAGCAGAAGTATAGAGTTCAGTATAGAACATATGTGTAGAAAGGAAATCAAAGAATATATACCAGCAGGTACAGTGCCTATGCCTGACTGTTTACACTATGCATAATTTAGTTGTATTGCCTTTGGCTACATTTACTAAATTTCTTGTTATTGGTTAAGTTTATTGTTTAAAAACAAGTAGCATTTATTCTGCAATATCTTATGATACAAGAAGGTCATGGCTGTGGTTCCCCAGCCTGAGTGCAAATTCATATATATCATTTCACTTTAAGAATATATGCGTACTTGAGTCACTGAAAAGTTATTATTAATCAAGAATGATGTACACGAGTATTACTGAAATGTATAGTTCCTCTATCTTTTCTTTTGTACATAATATAAAATATTTTAAAATAAAATGTGATTGTATTTTACCTTTATATAATTAGATAGTACTATGAACAACTGAGACAATTTTGGATATGCCAGCCCCTTAGTCCAGCAGCCATGTACCTCCCCACCACACATAAAGACATGGTATCTCTTGGTTTTGAATTCTCACCATCTTCTCCAATGTAAAGATCTTGTTTTCAAACAAATAGAGTGGTGTAAAGGTAGCATATACAACCATATGAGGGGACTGTATTGCTGAAGAACCTGGGGGGAAAAGCATATATTGGACCATGAGCATTCTTACGAACATGAAACTAAACAGTTACTTCCTCACAGTGATTTCTTTTATGGGAGGGATGGAAAAGAAGATGGGGAAAAGGGGGAGAGGAAGAAACAAAAGAAGGAGAAAGGGAAGGAAATAAGAGAGGGGAGAATATATCTAGTATCTTTTCTTTTTTGTGTGATTTAACCTTAATTACCACCCTAAAAGAATCTCCAAACACACATTAGAGGTTATGGCTTCAATATATCAGTTTAAAGGAGAAACAATCTCCTCCATGATGCTCTGCTCCTCTGTAAACTATGTCTCACCATACATGAATTCCTTTCACCCAGGACAACAGCACCAAAAGCTTTAATTCAGTTCAGCATCAACCCAATGTCCAAATTGTCACTGAACTCAAATTGTCACTGAACTATCTAACTCACCTCCGTTAAGACTTAAGGCAGGACTCATCGAGGCAGAACTTCTCTCCTACAATTATTTTTTTATTTTTTGGTTGTTTGTTTACATATACACAATGAAATTTTATTCAGCTATAAATAAAGATGAAATTAACTCCTAGCATTCTTACATGGCTTTGAGCCTGTGATACTGGACAAAAAAAAAATGTGACTTGGAAATACAAGCATAGGACAGGTAGGCACAAAAGCTTAGCAAGGCAAATTCCACTGAGTCTTGGCCTTGGGAATAGTTCCCTTGGTTGGAGTCTCCACCTGCTGGGCCCACTGTTCCCCTCCAGGCCTCAGTAGTAGCCCTACCTCATTGGCTTTGTCCAGAGAACCTATGAGAACATTCTGCAATGGCTTCACCTATAAAGAGCCCTTTCCAAGAGGCCCATTTGGCTCTTCGCATGGATAGTAGGGTTTACTAAAAGTAAGAAGCAGGGCTCAGCCTCTGCAACTGAATGGAAAATAGCCTCGTGTCTTGGGAGCCTGGTGAGATTCAGTCCTGATTACCTCTGGATCACCTTGAGGACTTACCTGCATATTCATTCATAGCCAAATAGTTCTACGGTCTGGTCCTGTGGAATTACGGACCAACAGCCTTCCTTTATCCTATCTATGTCTCTTGTAAAAGATGGCCTCTGTGTGGATAACACCCTACTCTTTGGACTTGATCTCCATGGTGAGTAACTTCCTTATGGGTGGTTTCAAGCCACATCCTTTGCGTTCTTTTATGAGTTTTTTTGTTGTAGGTTAGACTGAAATTTTTTTCTAGTCTTCAAGTTTTTATTGGTTTCTGGTTTACAATTCTGTCCTTTCACCTCCCTTCTCTCATATATTTCTACTCATAGTGAAGAACTTAGGCCTCATGCCCAACACTGTGCTGAGAAACTACCTCAGGTAAATACCCAATGTCATTCTTCACAGGTTGCTTCTACAAAACACTAGAACACACTTCTGGTAACCTCCTTTCCAACTTACAGTAAGAATTGCCTTCCCTTCCCTTTCAAATTACATCTTCCTTGTTTACAGCTAGGAGTTGTCCCACAGCATCTGTCACATACAGATTTCTTACCAACCATTTAGGCTTTTTCAGCTGTGCATCAAACTCTTCTAAGCATCCATACATCACTCAGTTGCAAATTCATCCCATTTTTTAAAGTATTTGTTATACCAGCACATTAAGTCATAGTACCAACACCTGCATTAATCCTGTCACACTTGAGAAACAGGACTGATACAGAAATAGAGTGATTATTAGGAGCTGATCCATGTAATTATCACCCAATCTACATGATGAGTCAGGCAGCTAGAGTAGCCCCAAGGAAAGCAATGGGTAGTTCCTGTCTAAAGATGACTCCAGTCCCAAGAAAGGTCAGAGTTGCTGGACCATGGTGGTCCATGCCTTTAATCGCAGCACTCAGGAGGCAGAGGCAGGCAGATCTCTGAGAGTTTGAGGACAACCTGGTCTACAGAGCAGGTTCCAGGACAGCTAAAGCAACACTGAGAAACCCTATCTAGAAAAATAAAAAAAAAAGAAAGGAAGGAAGGAAGGAAGAGAAAGAGAGAGAGAGAGAGAGAGAGAGAGAGAGAGAGAGAGAGAGAAAGAAAAAAAGAAAGAAAGAAAGAAAGAAAGAAAGAAAGAAAGAAAGAAAGAAAGAAAGAAAGAAAGAGAGAAAGAAAGAAAGAAAAAAAAAAGAAGGTAGGTCAGTGTTTTCGTTTGATTCTGTAGGTACTCAGCGGGGAGGAGGGTGAGCCTTTTCATATGCAGAATTTACCTGTTGGATGAGGTTCACTCACAGGAGACAGGATGAGCTGTTTCACTCTGCCTACTGATCTGAATATTAATATCATCCAAAAAGCATCTTCACAAAATGTTTGCCCAGATTTCTGAGTGCCCCATGGCTCAATGGAGACATAAAATCACCCATCACATTAACTTCCTTCTAAATTTTGATATTAACATCTTTATGTATAAAAGTATGTTGGTCTAAATTATGTTCCATTACCCAACATTACACGCTGGAACTTCTGAAGCCCTTCCTGTAACAATTTCCTTTTGTTTGCTCTATGATTTGTGAGAAAGGTGCCAGGACAAAGCTGAGGCTGGCCTGAAACCTGCTATGTATCCTGGGATGACCCTGAACTCCCCATGGTCCTCCTATCACAGACGAAGTGTTTGGGAAAAGAAAGGAGGTCAATAATTTTCAAAAAATTCTAAAGTGTCTGTTATCTCTACATTGTAAGAATTATGAGGCTCAGATAATCCACAGGTAGCTGTTTTCTCTCTATTGTTATACCATCTTATTTTACAAAGTTAGATCACTGCATTACCTTCTTTTTTAATTAGATATAAACACAAGAATTTTTAGAATAGCCTAAAGGTAAACATTTGACTCCAAGGATTCATTGCATCATTTATTCACGACTCTGACAGAAACCATGTGATTTCCTCATCTAACTTTCTAGATGGTGAAACAGACAGCCCTGCATTCCAACATGTTTAATAATTGACTAATATAAAGGGAGGGGGAAGAAAAAGACACACTTTGATATGAAGAGATGACATTTAAAATCCTAACTTCTAAAATGGCTTTACAATATTTTTCAGTATCTATGAGTATCTTCTTTGCTAAAACTGCCATTTTAATTGTAACTGTTTTACTGCCTAGAGGGTTTCATCATGTTTTCATGATTTAGATGCCTCATTTTACAGAGAATGAAGCTCTTCATGTTTTCTATAAGCATATATCAGAAAGTTCTACTACCTAATTGTAGAATTACTTAAATATCATTTATCATTGATTCATTCTTTGTTAGATTGTACTGTCTTAATATATAACAAGTTCAGCCTGGAACATTGATTTACTAGGAGATGAATTCCAAATCATTACAGAATTACTACAAATACTACAACAAATGCTTGTCAAAGGTTATAAGTCTGTGTTCAAATGGATATTCAGTTTCTTGGAGTGGCTAACTTTCATTGAATGTTTCCTATGTGTTGCCCCAGGAATTTTACATGAGTCAGTTCTCATACAAGCTCTGTGAAATAAGTTGTATGGTATCATTTTTTTCAGGCAAGAAAACTAAATTGAAAATAGGTTAAGAAATATATCAAAGATGCAAGATTAAGATGCATAAAATGTGAGGAGTGAGTGGGAAGGGATGCCTAGTCTGTCTGGTAATTTCTTATCAATCATTCTCTAGAGTAGTGCGTCTCAACATTTCTAATGCTATGGCCCTTTAAAACAGTTCCTCATGTTGTGGTGACCCCAACCACAAAATATCTTCATTGCTACTTTATTACTGTAATTTTGCTACTATTATGAATCATAACGTAGATATCTATGTTTTCCAATGGCCTTAGGAGATCCCTGCGAAAGGGTTGTTTGACTCCTGAAAGGGGTCATGACCCACAAGTTGAGAACTGCTGCTTTTGTAGCAATAGTAGAAGAACAGGTCAACCAGAGGGCTTGTCAGGTCATTGTCCACCAGAAGGTTTTTCAGATAATTTTCCACCAGAAGGTGTTTTTAATTCCACAGTATGATGCAAAACTCAACAACAAAATAATTTTTAGAAGGCTTATAATGACTTAGTACACATATGAAGATATTCAGTTTGATATCATGCATGTGTGTGGCTATGTGGCTATGTGTGCATGTGTCATAAATTTAGGAAGGGGATTATGATAGAGGAGAAAGAGACATATTAAGAGAGGGGTAAAAAAAGAATATAACGGAACATAAGTGAAGGAGAAGGGGAATTATTTGGACAAAGGGTGGGAACCAGCCAGAGGGAGGTAAGGGGTTGTCAGTGAGAGAGAGGATGAATAACAACAAAGAATAATGACACACATATATGAACATCATAGCCATCTTAAAAGTTTTAGGTCAACTTATTTGTGGTCAAGAAGTGGCCTTCTTAATCTTGAAGTTCTTTAATCTCTGACATTTCTCTCTTTCTTTTTTTAAATGCATTTTTGGAATACAGACCATTCTTGCCAGGCTTATCTTTTATTTGCAATACATGATAAGACTAAATATTATAAATGGCACTCTACCATGTATTTCTGAAGTTAAAAGTACATAGCCTCTAAGGTATAACAACTTGTAGTTTTTCTGTGATGAACATCTAGGTCCTGGTGAATGTCAGCTTGAGACACTTCCTTCCTCATCACCAGCCACCCCACTGGTAAACAGGGCCCACATATCTTCACCTTGTAAGAGACACTCTTTGGCAACATTTCATACATCACTAAGTGATTCCATCTGCAGTAATAACCACTAAAACTATATCGTTACAAAAGTTGCTAGTTTCCTTGTGCTTGTATATAGTGTGAAGTGGTCATCACAGATCCACAGGAAGGTCTCCACATGGTTTTCCATTGCCTCCCACTCTTTTCACCCATGGCTTTGCTGTCTTTAACATTATGCTCTCAACTGTGTCAGGAGAGCAAAAGGGGAACTGTACATGGGGCCATCCCATGACCAAGCTGAAAGTGAGGCATATCATTCCTGCTCATGCTTCATGGGTTATGGCATGAGCTCAGGCTAATCTAACTTTAAAAGAATCTGGGGAAACATGCATAACTGTGCTTAATTGGAGAGTGGAAATCACAAAACGTGGCAATCTCTCCCATACTCAGAAAATGCCCTCCTTAGAATCCCACAAAATTCTATTCCAGTCTTATTGAGTTTTGCTCCTTTGTAATACATTTTAAAACTCTTGCTAAGTTACAAAATCTAAGTTACCTTGTAGGTAATAAGTTTGTGTCAAAATTCAAATATCTAATGCTTCTGGCAAGTTTTTGGCCAGATATTTAGAAGGGTCTGATTCATTCATATATTAAAACCTTCATTAATGTTTTTCATTAATGTCACCATCTGAATCCAAGTTTCTTTTAAAGTTACATTTTAAATTTAGTTAGTTAGGAAATTGTTCAACATTTAAATATAGCTCTATCAACAGATATTGAGGGAAAGGATAATACAGTGGTAAAATGGGTGAACTCTGAAGAGCAATTTCCAAGACTTGCAAACCCATTTGGAATTGTTCCAAAATACCACAGCCAGAGCTAATAAGCTTCCCAGCTGTGGGGACAAAAGTCTACAGAGGGCTATATCAGAAGAATTTTATTTTTGGTAATGACCAGAGACTACAACTCACCCTTTTGTTTCCTTTTGTGAATGGGAACTCATATTGCAGCTAATCTATCTTCCACGATACAAAGGAGATGAGGTGTGTGTGTGTGTGTGTGTGTGTGTGTGTGTGTGTGTGTGTGTGTGTGTGTGTGTGTCTAAGTGGATGTCCTAAGGGTCTTAGAACTTGAATTAGATGCAATTACTGGATAGTCTGCATCATGGTTTTGTAAAGTATTGAGTACACATTTATGGGATGGATGAAATGAGTATCTAGTGTTCAGGGAAGTAAAATTTAACAAAGGTTAGCTACTGTCCACCAGAGGGGGCCATCTTTCTCCAAAACATCTGGCCAAACTGTGACTGTCCAAGTTCCTTACACTCAGGTATGGCCAACTGTGATTGGAATGGAATATAACCAGAAGTGACCTGCTATCAAGTTTGGCCCTTGATGATCTCAGCTAAAATCATCCCATCTCTCTTCTCCTGGCAAAAACCTTCAAAATCTACAAGGTAAAGTGAGTCAGAACTCTAGGGCAGGACCACATTTTTCTTAAATACTATTTAGAAGAATTTCTGACAGTCATAATAGTCTTAAATTCGTGTAATTAAAAAATGAAATGTACTGTTTGAATTATTTGTAAGTTATACTCATGAATAGATTTACTTTGAAAATAACAAACTGGTGGGGGGACCTTTAAATGTCACATAGTTATTAGCATGTAGTAGATTGCAGTAGATATTATAGAAATGTAAGCACACATGTGTGACAAAACATACATAAATAGCTATACAACTTCTGTTACCTTACTTTGTCTTCTTTATATAATTTTAAAGCTATGAAATGCCATTTTATTTTAATTACAGCTTTGATAAATTAATTCCCCAAAATTAATAAAACATAGGTATTTTATAGTAAATTCCTCATGTCTTCTCAGAGCTAGCTAAAGCATATTATATTTATATTGTCAAATTGAATACAAATAATACAAAAATCAAGTCAATTCTTTCCCATAGGAATTGAGTCTTTAAGTCAGCCATCTTTTAAATCCTCAGGGTCCATCTATAACCTGCTAAAGCAGTCAATGGAAGGAAATGCATCTTCAAAATCCACTTAACATTAACTGCATAGGAAAAGGAAGTCTATCCTGGCACTCTCTCTTATTTATGTCAGATGACATCCATCCTATAGTGCTCAGCAGAATCCAGTGTTCTGTCTTAAGCAATTTTAAGAATTAGGACAATCATCATGCATATGCTGACGTGTGACATACCAACCGATGGATGATTCGGACTTTAATTTTTAATTCTGAGAGCACTCTTAGTTGCTGCTGTGGTGATGAAGAGAGGGAACCTGGCTATAAGGGGCTCCCTCACTAGCCTGGTACTCATGTACCCAGTGCTGAAGCAGAGATCTGACTTTAGGCAGAGCACACAGCCCAAACCTGAGTCACATCCTGTACACACATGACTTCATTGGTTTTGTTGTTGTTGTTTGATTTGGTTCTTTGTTTTGTTTTTTGAGATAGGATCTCACTATGTAGCCCTGGTTGTCCTGGAATTCACTATGTAGCCCAAACTGGCCTCAAACTCAAGAGATCCACGTGCCTCTGCCTCTATAGTGCTGGGATTAAAGGTGTACATCACCATGAACTTAATCATGAGTTCTAAGGGGGTGGGAGGAGTATTGTCTTTTTTTTGGTTTTTCAAGACAGGGTTTCTCTGTGTAGCTTTGGAGCCTGTCCTGAAACTCACTCTGTAGCCCAGGCTGGCCTCAAACTCACAGAGATCCGCCTGCCTCTGCCTCCTGAGTGCTAGGATTAAAGGCGTGCGCCATCACCTCCCAGGGTAGTATTGCTTTTACTTTCACAAAGAAAATGGGGAAAGCAGCATTTAGTTCTTTTTAAAAAGACGAAGTATTGTCAAAGACAATTTGGCTTTGGTTTTCATCTCCTAACAACATACAAACCCACCATTTACATGAAGGAACTGAAGGATGAGGGGAAACCTGAACATGATTACATAGATACTTCAAAAGAGAAAATGTACTTTTCTATGTTCCAACACTTTCCATGAGCTTAGACAGCGACTATGGTAGTTACTGTAAGAGACTGAGAGCTTACAATCTGACAAGGACTGCATAGAGTACTGAACATCAGATGAGGGTCTCGAACCATGGAGTGAAAATTTGAATTTTTCCTTCTCCTTCTCTCCATCCTTATTCCTCTTCTTCCCAAGGTCTTTTGCATCTGCTTTCTCTAACACATTAAGAAAAAATGGTAAATCTTTTTATCTAGAAAACCTCAGACATGCTACATATTCAGCCAGTGTGTCCTAAGAAGGCCAAAACAATGGTACTTAAAATAGAACTTCAGCCTTCATTTCTCCCAAAATGTAATCTCCTCTGATTAGAAATAGCACATTAAGCTAGAGAAAACAATCCTAAAAATTAACATGGGCTGTGAAAACTGGACAGAACTACTTAGTATTATGCATAATAACTAAATTTATTATGCATTGTTTTATGTTGCATGCAGATAGTGACTAGAATGCATTTGTGTGTCTGTGCATAAGTGCCCATGGTGTGAGTGCACATGCATAGGAGGATGCTGGTGTTTAGCCCTCACTTTCTCTGCTATTCCCTTGAGACAGGGTCTCTCTCTCACTGAACTTGGAGCCTACTTTTTTGGCTAGATTATTTGGCTGGTAAACTCTATAAATCCTTTCTCTGCCCCCGACAGTGCGGGGGTTACATGGGCAGCCCCATGCTCTCTATGTGGATGCTGGGGATCCTCAGATCTTCATGCTTTGCCTTAGCCAGGCAGCCATTTCTCTAGTTCCTTGGATAGATTTAATTGATATGTAATTGCAATGTCAGGCTAAGTTTCTCATTTGAAAAATGAAAACAAACAAAAGCAGCAAGACATGCATTGCAAGTTTAGACCTATCTACACAGGGCCGTCTCAATTTGCCCTATTTGGGGATGTTAGCTCAAGCAAATGCCATTTTCTTTCAGTAAAGCATCCTTTTGTGGGGTTGAAAGTCAACCCCACCCACAAACCAACCTCCGGGTTCCAGTGTGTCTTGTGCAATAAACCAACTAGAGAGAGAGCTGTTGCCCCTGTTTGAATGTTCACGCATGAGCATAGTTCTATGAAAAGACTAACTTAGAAAAAGCCAAGAATGTTTTTTTCTGCCCAATGAGTCCCTTCAATTCAGAATGCGAGTTTGGGGTCTCTGCATCAGCTCCTAAGTTTATAACCTTCATTGGTAGCCTATTCATTTTTTTAAAGATATGCAATTGTTAAAAATTATGACTGCAACTACTTATGATGTTCCTTAGCATAGAAAATATACTTGTCTCATGGTGTTTGAAGTAGATTTAAAATGTATGCTAGACATATTATAACCTCAAATATAGGCTAAGATGCTTAACTGAGAAATTTAAGTATTAAAAATTAGGTTAACAGGCTACAATCCACAACCCCAGAGAAACTAGGTAAAAAGGGTGACCCTAAGAGGGACATACAAGGAGGGCCCCAGGAAGGCAAAATAGTTATAACCTCCTGGGTAGACTGGGGGAGGAAGGGGTAGAAGGGAAGAGATGAAGGATTGAAGGATGGGAACAGGAGGGGCTGATGTGGCCAAGTGGAGGAAGGGACAGAGAGGGTGAGCAATGAAAGAGATATCTTGGTAGAGGGAACCATTAGGAGGTTAGGGAGAAACGTGGTGCTAGGGAAAGCCCCAGGAATCCACAAGGATGGCCCCAAGACTACTAGCAGTAATGGAGAGGGTGCCTGAACTTACCTTCTTCTGTAATCAGACTGGTGACTACTCTAATTGTCATGATAGAACCCACGCCCAGTAACTATGGAAGCAGATGCAATGATCCACAACCAAGCACCGGGCTGAGCTCCTAGACTTCAGTTGAAGAGAGGGAGGAGGGACCACAGGAGCAAATGAGGTCAAGATCTTGCTGGGGAAAACCACAGAGACAGCTGACCCAAGTTTGTGGGAGCTCACGGACTCTGGCTTGTCAGCTGGAGAACATTCATGGGACTGAACTAGGCCCTCTGAATGTGGGTTGACAGTTATGTGGTTAGATCTGTTTGGGAAGCCCCTGGCAATGGGACCAGGACTCATCCTGAATGCATGAAATGGCTTTTTGGAACACATTCCCTAGGGTGAGAGACCTTGCTCAGCCTTGACACAGGGGGAGAGGCTTGGTCCTGCATCAACTTAGTGTGCCAGACTTTGTTGACTCCCCAAGGGAGGCCTTACCCTCTCTGAGGAGTAGATGGGGGTGGGATTGGGGGAGGTGAGAGGGCAGGAGAGTGGGAGGGAGGGGGGTCTGGAATTAAATAAATTAAAAAATAAAAAAAAGAATGCAATGGGGGAAAATAGGTTAATAAAACTTTATTTTGTATAAATGTCAACCTAATTTATTAAGCTAATTTTGTGCAGCAAATTGTGATTTCATTTACAATTTTAAAACTGAACTTTACTTTCAAACTATTTAGAATTTGATTTATAATATATCCCATTAAAATATGTAAATAAAATGGCTAATTAAGTCTTTGTCACTAGACTAATATAACTGTCATCTGTCATTTAATTCCATGATTTTGGCAAACCTCAATATAAACAACTTTGCTGAATGTTACTGGACGTTACTCTTCCCTAGTTCCACAAATATCACCACATTGCTATTAAATTTCTACCAAGTCTCCATCTTCCATCTCAACCTCATTCCCAGCTCATGACTGTGCTTCCTAGAACCAGAGAATATTCAAACTTTTGTCAGAAATCCTCAACTACTAGTAAAACCAAGCTGTCTACTTACCTACTGCTATGTCTGTTCACCCCATGTCCCCATGACCTGTGCCTGCACATTAGAACAGAGGAGCAATTGCTCCCCAGGGCTGAGGAGAACTCAACAGCTCTACGGGGTTCCTGGAAATATCCATCTTAAATGAGAGCATTGGTGTCAGTTTCCTGAGAAGGGAGGAAGAACAGAATCCACCACCCACTGGAGGGCCACCTTGTAGAACTGCTGAGTTCTCCCTCGTTAGATTAACAAATACATATTCTGTGTATCTCACCCTAGTGAATATCAGCTTTCATTTTATCACTCTGTTCTTCTTCAAGGCCAAATTTCTCACAGACTTGTCTGTGTATTATATTTCTTCCTGTTTCCTTAACTAACTCTTCCACAGCTTTCCATATGTATTATTCCCAGAGCTAGCTTCCACATCCAACAATCTAATGAAGAAATTGAAGCAGATATCACAGTTTATCTCACTACAGTATTTCATACAGCCTTTCTTATTCTTGAAGGAATGTTCCCTCCTTGGTTTCAATGCTAACACACTTGTCTTTCCTTTCCCCACTTCTCTGGCTACTTTTTTTTTTCTCCTTCATCAGTCAGTCATTGGTACCAATTCTCAGATGTTTACAGTCTCAGGGCTCAGTACCTACTTCTGAGTCCCTGCTGTCTTCTTGAGAAATATTACAGAACACCTGTGAATGCCTCCAAAATAAACAGTTTGGGACCTTTGATCTTCAAGGTATTTCAGATTAAATATGACCAAAATCATTCTGTAGTACTTCCTATTAGATCTCACCATCTATCCAGTTTTACAACTCAAAATTCCATAAATTACCCAAACTGAGTTCTACTCTTTTCTAACTACGTTTAATGTTTTGTTTTTTTTTTTCTTGAATCATTCATCTTATTGGGCTTCTCCACTTTCTCTATTCCAAGAGTCCATCTTATCAAACATGAGTTTATCCAACAGTTTCCAAACTATTTGTTTCCATCTGCCCATAATTTCCTCTCTGATCCTCTCTCAACTCCCTTCCCTCCAAATATTCTTGTTAGTGATGGCCAAAAGCATCTTTTGAAAAGCCAAATTCAATCTTGATTCCCTCCAAACTCTTCACTGCCTGTCAGCAAGTCAGTAATGCTTATAATGAAGACCAGGACCCCTAACATGGCCTTGAACACTCAATCTGCTCACTCCTGCTGTAATCCAGCTCTTCTTAAACCAATTATCCTTTCACTCTGCTTCATCCAAACATATCATGTACCCTGCCCACCAATACACCGCCATCCTCCACATGTTCCCAATCTCTGTGCTGGCATTCTCTTCTGCCACCAGTGTTCTGGTCACAGTTGTATTCATCTGGGTAACTGCCACTCATCTCTGCAGACTACGACAGACCCCTGTACTACCTGCTCTAGCTTCCTGTATTTCCCTTCAAAGTTCATTTTTTCAGTCTCTGGTCAGCATAGCTTCCTTTTTATTAGTCAGTGTTTCCCACTAACCATCAGGTTCAGAAGGTGGGGTGTTCCACATCTGTTTCTGTTTACCAAGATTATCACCCATTCCTAGAAAATTACCAGTACTTTTATCATCCAAGAGTATATTTAGATGAATACTATTGGTTGGAGGCCTGGAGGTTAGTTTGTGAAACATCAAAAAGAAAATTCATTGGGAATATACAGAAAAAAAAAATGAATGCACTCACATTTCTTTATTGCTTATTTTCATCAAGATAGGCCTGGGTGGGTGCACATTGCCCACACCTCTGGTCTTAATATATTTTTGAAGACCTGAAGTAAAATTTTCTGTACAATACAGGGCAAGAAATACTGGCAGATATGATCATTTATTATATTTTTCTTTTCCTTTTTGGAGCTGGGGATTAAGCTTAAGGCCTTGCCTATGCTAGGTAAGTGTTTTACCTCTGAGTTATAACCTTTGGAATCTTAAGACAGGGTTTCCCCATAGCTCACATAGTTGCCCAGACTGGCTACAATTTATGACCTTCCTGTCTCTCTCCCTCCCTGCTTAGAAACAATCTTGATAAAGAATAATCCTGACAAAATGTTAATACTTTATAAAACATAAATATCCGAAGGAATATTTAACCAAAATATACAAAAAAAACCTGAATACTTCCTAGTAGATTTAATTCCACTTTACAAGCAGTTTCTTCATATACATAGGTATAAGATAGTTTAGTAGACACATAATAAATATTATTCAATCAACTTTTCATCTTGAAAATATAAATGACTATACACTTTGTAAATATCATTTGAAATTATTTTTCTTCAGATTTGAACCTCCATCTTATGACACATTTTTAATTTATGTAACCTACGCTCATATCACATTCTCTGAAAAATGACAAGGAAAGTTTTCTACTTTGCTGTGTGGATCCATCTCACTCTGCATATCAATATGAGCAAGATATCTTAGTAGAGATGTATCTTGCCTCTTTCTAATACAGTAGTGATTTAATATTAGCAAAATTGAAAATTGTCTTTGATAATTACTGGAAGGGAAGTATGAGGCAATAATTACCTACATTCCACATCACCGAGAGTTCTAATAGTAAAAGGGAAAGTTAAGCAATAGTAGCAACATTACAAAGGCATCACTAGCCTAAACAAGGACTGTACAGCATCCCTATGCCATGCCCTGCTGCATGACTTCCCACGTCTTACCCTTTGCAGTTTTGTCTGTCTTGTCTGGAGGCTTCAGGGTTGTAAGGGAAGCTTCCGGTTTGAAATCCTTCACGTCTTTCACTTCCTTTCCGTCTTTCACTTCCTTGCCATCCTTTATCTCTTTCCCAGGTTCCTTCAGTTTGTTGTCTACCACTGCCATTTTGCTTTCAGAACTTGGATCTTCTGTGAGCTTAAACTCCGGCAATATTTCCTTCAACAGCTCCCAAACTCTGTCCACATACCCTGGACTTAGAGGCAATATATTGGCATTAATTCCCAGATGATCATTGTCTATGTGATGTCAAGAAGTTACTGACAGACTAGTTAACTTCTTAGTTCATAAGACTAATTTCAATTGTTACTTAAAACTTTTAGCTAGAAATATTGTTCATTGACCATGCTTTTATTGCATTCCTACTATGTGCCAGTCTTTGATGATAGAGAGACCAAAACTAGTGGATCAGTCAAGCTTGGCAGAGGAGACAGATATGCTAAAATCATGATAGGTGAACTATATACACGTCTATATGCTATACACGCATATATACTGCATATGCATATATACTGTTCATCTGTATTTGCCATATGTTGTATATATGCTATCTATGTACAAACACCTTATGTGTTCAAAGGCATCCTCCAGAATTTTCCAATGATATCCTCACCCTCTGAAGATGTGGGAGAATTTTTAACTTGGTATCAAAGGTCTTTAACTATGAGGCTTCTCCCTAGTCCCTATGCCATTGGTCCTCTAGAATTTAGTAGCATATAATCCAGTTTTACACAACCACACATTTTTCTGGGATTATACACTGTCTATCTTAATTCCTTGTTAATCTGTCTGTTCTGAGTTGATTTTCTCACACTAATCTGCTACATTAATTTTAATAAATCTTTTGCAGTCAGTGTAAGCATCCATTTCAGGGATTGGGGCAAGTAAGCTACATGCTTTTGCTTTGATAGCCTGAAGAACTATTTACACATTTTTAGGAAGCCTTTGAAAATACTTTACAAATTTCTAACTCAGCTCATGAATACTGATCGAGGACACACCCTATGACAGTTATTCAGTGTCACTGTGCAGCACAGCAGGCAAAGAATGACTACTGAAGACAACTGTGGACTGAATGGGGGCCTCCAGACCATATCAGCATGACCTATGGAGCAAGCTGTATTAATCTGCCCTCTCAGGATATCTGTTTGCCTTTCCAAGATTGTCACCTGAAGCAGCTCAAGTCTTTTTCCTTTGTCTTGTCATTTTCCTAACAATACATGTTCTCTCCTGAAGATGCTGTACAAGCTTAGGCTCAGGGATATCAGTAAAGTACTTGGATGTCTCCCAGCATATGTGAAATATACCTATCAAAAAGCTATGCTTCCTGCAGAGGGCACAGGGCTGAGCTTGGAGCACAGGACTGACAGGGTCTGCTAAGGCATGAGGGTGAGTGCTGTAGAGGATGAAGTTTCTGTGACACACTGAAGGTATGGGCTCAGGCGTATGCAGCAGGTGTGAGGATGCTCCCACAGAGCAGTGCTGTACAGCTCTCATGCACTTCCAAGATCAGTATCTGAATGGCATTCTGAATTGTGACTGCAAGGACCAGAATTGAAAAAAGGCTTGTCTGTATGACATGGCAGACTTGCCTTTTGTGTACTTGTAGATGTAATACTAAACAGTCTTATTAAATAAACACAAAGCCAAATGCAGAGTTAAAAGCCCAGAGATCAGAGAGCAGTACCCAGGAGCTGAGACCACCTTCTTACCACCCACTGCTGCTGCCATCCTTCCCCTAAGAAAGAGAGCTACTTCCTGTGTGTCTGTATTTTTATTGACTTTCTGTTCTGCCTTCTCATTGGTTGTAAACCCAACCACATGACCTCCTCATCACTGCCTGTCTATACAGACCTCAAGATCTCTATAGTTGGTATTGAGATTAAAGGTGTCACCATGCTGGTGGTGTCCTTGAACATTGCCTGCCATGTGATCAGATTAAGGGCGTGTGTTACCGCTGCCAGACTTCTGCTAAATGGCTTGCTATTAGCTCTGACCCCCAGGCAACTTTATTTATTTATTTATTTATTTATTTATTTATTTATTTATTTATTTGTTTGTTTGTTTGTTTGTTTGTTTGTTTATTGAGACAGGGTTTCTCTCTGTAGCTTTGCACCTCTCCTGGATCTCGCTCTGTAGACCAGGCTGGCCTCGAACTCACAAAGACCCACCTGGCTCTGCCTCCTGAGTGCTGGGATTAAAGGTGTGCACCACCACTGCTGGGCAACTTTATTTATTAACATACAATAAAATCACATTTCAGCACAAATAAAATGTCACCATATGTACTGGGTGCATAAATCTTCCAGATAGATAAGCACAAACGGATTTTGCTTGATTGCTTGTTTTATGATTAGTCTGTCCTTGATTCAACAAAGAATCTAGTGGGTCATTCTGCTTTATAAGGAGGAATAATTTACCCTAAAATGCCGAGGGTTGTGGGAGTATACAGCAGGTGACAACTAGTGTTTGACAAGTCGACTCACCAGATGTGTAACTCCCTGATGGGGAGCCCTACCTGGTAAAGCCATGGGGTCACTGGCTATAAAAACCAGTTGTTCTCTGTAACATTCTCAGGTGCTACTGCTATGCGTCCTTAAAAAGAACAGCTGTGGGGTGCTTTCCACAGCCCTTTGGTAGTATGTTTTCCATCTTTGGGCACACTTATAGTTGTGGATGATCGGGTTATACTTTCTGTCTAAGCTGTATAATTCTGATGTACAGAAATATTACCAGAATATTCTTCTTTACTGACACAGGGAAGAAACAATATTCTCAGTCTTAAAGACAGCCTTTACACATTTTACAAAGACCTTAGAACAAATCCAAAACAGACTAAGCTGCCCCTACAGAGAATACACAAAGACTAAATCCCAGGTTGTTGTTTATTACTAAATCAAGGCCAGGCTGTTTACATCAAGACATAGTCCTTGCAGTAGCTCCCTTTCTGCACATACGCTGACCACTCAAGGTTCAGCCAGTTGTTTACTGTCAGGAAACCCTCACCCACTTAGAGTTACATGCATGGGTCGATGTGGTATCACTAGCCTAAGAGAAACTATGTGACTTATCCTGTGTTTTGAGAATGGGTAGAGCCCTGAAAATGTAACTTATAATTGTCCAGATTTTGGCTGTAGAACAGAGCAGGGGGATGTGGAGAGAGGGGCCAAAGAGGAACAGCAAAGGAGAGCAGGGCAGCAGAGGTGCAGTGAGAGAGAGAGCAGAGGAAGGATGCAGAGAGAGAGATGTGGAGGCAGTGAAAGGGTAGAGACGATGCTCAGCGGAGAATGAGAAGGATGAAGAGCTAATTAAGAAGCTGTGAAGAGAGATTTCTCAGAGAGATTTTTCAAGATGAAGTGAAGAGAAGGTTCCCATCAGAAAGTGTCTGTGTTTATTTTTTCTCCTCAGACAGAAAAGGTCTAACTCTCAGATCTTGTTGCTACCCTGGAGCAAAATGCGAGTTGGTCTCTTGGTCTATGATACTAAAACTCCCAGGGAATTCTAAATGATACTATAAAATACTATGCTCTCAAACATTTTGTAAAACATGACCATTCTTGACGTGTTCTTAAAGAATATCATAAAGAAATGTTGGAAAGAAAGAAAAAAATAATAATATAAACAACATAGTCTTTAAACCTAATGAAGAGGGGCTGATGAGATAGTTCAGTAGGCAAAGGTGCTTGCTGCTATGCCTGATGACCTGAATTTAATCCCTGGGACCCTCACTTTGTCTTCTGACAACCACATGTATACCTTGGCACACCCACCACTCCTTACCCCAATAAACAAACAAACAAACAAATATTTCTTTAAAAAAAAAAAAACGTACTGAAGAGGAATGACTTCAGGTAACCACCCAGTAAGTGCATGGATAATGGTGAATTCTCCCAGCTCTCGCCTCTGTGACATATGGATGCTGAAAAGAAATGCATGGTGCTGTAGTTAACAATGATTGGAAACACATAACAGTAAATAAAGACTAGGAAACACTCTACATAGCATCATAGTAATCAGTGTAGGGGGTCATACCGGCTGCACATCCCAGTGTGAAGGAATGTTATCTCACAAACCAGATGCTTTTAATTTGTTAAAAAGGCCTGAGTAAACCCAATACTAAGCTTTCAAATGTATTTTGAAAACATGAATATGTTATTTTTGTTGTTTTCTTTTGATAAGGGTATCACATATTAGGAACTATTCCTTTAAAAGTTCTAAAATTTCCATTTATTTCCTGAACATAAAACATATTCATATTATATAGTATAAACATTTAACTCATTTGTATATTCTATGTGTGACTTTGTTTTCTTCAAAGTGGAGTGGTTTTACCATTCTAATTGCAGAGATTATGTTGAAATGCCCATGATGACTCAAGAGAAGTATGAGGAATCCTTAGTGAAACTTTGACAGTGGAGGAGAAAACAGAAATATGTCATCCATCCTGTAAATGAGTAGATTTGGCAGTGTGACATAAAGTCAGAGGTTGCCTTTACCCAGACACGATGCTCTGCTTTGGTCCTTCTGCCTATGTGTGCTTTCCTTGGGTGGTTAATGTGTTTGCATGTACCTTAGTCAACGTAGAGAAATATCACGGCCACTTCCACCCCAGAGTGAAGGTACAATGTACCCTGTGCCAGGCATGGTGCTAATGATGCTGACTGACAAACACACATCCTTCTCTTTGGAAAGAATTCACAGCATGTCAGTAATGTAGCCCACTGTTCATGGTTTTGCACTGGCTTGTTTAATGGATTATGAATCCTGATGTCTCTGCATTTCTCAAAGACAACATAAATCTGGTGTGTGGTTCACTGTCTCCCCTAAACACCTCTGGTAATTTCATTTTATGAGTGACTTTGCAAGCCTTATGGAAACGATGCTCTTTTCTCTCCCTATTCTACCTGGGTATATAAATCATTACAATGCTTTAGGTATGTTTGTAGAAAACTAAACCTCACATGTAAAGTCAAATCTGAGATGAATTTATAGAAAAATATAAATGACATCATGTAAGGCAGTTTCTACTAGAGAGCTTTAAAAATGTACTGTACTTTAACTAGTCTTTTATTTCCAAGCTAGCTTTGTTTCTTTATTTTAAAAGAATAACACTATTAGTCGTGTTCTTAATGAATTCCATTCGACTATGGCTTTACAACAAATGAAATGTTGTTGCAGCTATCTGGGCCATCTATTCAATGCTTCGCCAGCCTTGCAGCTCCAATTCTTAGGAACACTAAGAGCATTATCCATATTTTCCCCCAAACACACAGACATAACTGCCACCAGTGGAAATACTTAGTAATATTTACCTGCCTAAAAGAAAAAATAATAATCTGGGCGAAGTTTTAGAAAAACCATTGAAATGTAGGACTGAAAGCGGAATGAAACGAACTATCAGTAGAAACTGAGGTTTAACAAGAAAAAATGAAGAGACTGATAACAGTGGTGGCTGTTTTGTTATGCAGCCTTGAGAGACAAAAGGAAGCAGAGTCAAAAGGGTATCTACAAAAGCAGCCCTGACATCTGAACCATATTGCTAATGCTTCTTAGAGAAGGGGAGGGGTTGAGCTTTGAGCACAGGGCTGACAGGGTCTGCTAAGCCTGAGCATGAGTTCTGTGGAGGATGGAGTTGCTATGGCACACTGCAGGGGGCTACTGGGATCAGGCTCCTGCAGTGTGAGTGAGGACACATCCACTGAGCTGTACAGTGGCCAAGCACATCCACTCCAGGGTCTGAGCCTTGTTTTCACGGTGAGTTATCCTGAAAGGACCAGAATGGAAGAAAGGCTTGTCTAGAAGACATGGCAGACTTGTACGTGGAGTGCAAAATCTTGTTGGTAGATAAATATAAACAGATTTTGCAAACATACTGAAACAAATGAGTAGATTTCAGGATGATGCTATCAGGTAGTCAATGGGAGCAAAGGCCTTAAGAGCTTAAGAGCTTAAGAGCAAAGGCCTTAAGGGCTCAGGATTTCTTAAGGTCTATATAGCATACCACATATACAGATTCTAAAGCATTAATTGGATCTTAGTATATATTATTCATCGTTTAGGTGATTTAATATATTCCCCTAAGAAACAATTTCTCTCATTAACATGAAACATTTCCCATGATATACTTTCCACTTCTAGTAAGAAATCATTGCGTAAAGAATGATTTTTGAGTGTTCTTTCTTTGCATAGTTTTGTCTTTTACCCAGTTAAGCCAATACTTCAAACCAGTGCACTGGGCACCTCAACTTTTATATTTGAAAGTTTACACTGTTGAGAAGAAAAAAGTCTTTAAATTGTTAAAGGCTTAGCATGGATGCAGGTGCCCTTTTGTTTTCACACAAATACATTATAATTTCTCATTACATACTCAACATTTGCCAGCTTAATGATAGCTTTAGACAGTAGCATTGGCCAGAGTTCAAACGTATAGGTTGTAGATGGAAGCAACAGATTGTTATCCTCATCAAAGGGAAAAAAGTCATCAATAGTTATCTTCCTCCAGCAACCCTAAAGATGAGAAGAAAGCCATGTGATATCATCAGTGGTGTACAATGCTCTCCCCCTTGAACATTACTACATATTTCTCTTTACTTTTGTTAACAAATAAACAAAAACCTGGTGTTAACATCTTATGTTAGAACGCTGAGATACAGGATTCAGAACTAATTTGGCTGACCATTTGAGCTTCTGAAATGTATTATAGCATATCTATAGTGATATCGATATTTTTCCTTCTTTTGGAGGTTTTATGTGCTGTGGCTATCTGTATGCTGTGAATGTGTTGCTCTGATTGGTTAATAAATAAAGTGCTGATTGGCCAGTAGCCAGGCAGGAAGTATAGGTGGGACAAAGAGAGAGGAGAATTCTGGGAACAGGAAGGCTGAGTCAGGAGACGCTGCCAGCTGCCGCCACCATGAGAAGCAAGATGTGAAGGCAGAACTGGGAAAAGGTACCAAGCCATGTGGCTAAACATAAATAAGAATTATGGGTTAATTTAAGTGTAAGAGCTAGTCAATATTTAGCTTTAGCTAATGGCCAAACAGTTTTAATTAATATAAGCCTCTGTATGTTTACTTGGGTCTGTGGGCCCCTAGAGGGACTGGAGATAACTCCAGCTACACTTATGAACATTTAATGAAGTAAAAATGTTTCAAATAGAAGAATGAAAACATGATTCAACCAAAAATAAGGCTGAGCATAATATACTTTGCACAGTTATCATATAAATTCTTTAAATATTACCTTAGTAATTACTACTTATTCAGACATGTGCTTACTAATCTTAGACTCCAGTTCAATATTTTGAGTACTCTCAGTTAATAATCTAATTTTCAACATGAAATAAATTAATATTTTCTTTAACCAAACTATTGTATGTTTAATTAAAAGCTCTTCATTTCAGAATTAAAAGCATGAAGCAAATGATCTTATGATTTTTTTGTTTTAGCTTATATGCCTAGATTCTTACAAAGTCACTCTTGTGTTAATAAATATTTTTAGTAGTAACATCAAGCATTGTGAGCCCCATAATATTCATGATGCATGGCTAGGGCTACTGCCATTAAATACTTATGGTCTAGTGGGTAAAGGCTTACATATAAACAATATAAAACATAGTATTTCAAAACATTCCAGGGCCAGAGGAAAAATGCAACTCATTTTGCTAGAGGCAAGTCATGAGAAAGTGACATTTGAAATATTTTCCTTGTATGGTGTTCATAACCCTGAATCCAATATTACCTTATTTAGTAGCTTGTACCTGTCCGTTTAACCTCAATTGACGAAGCAAGGCAGGATAGAGTTAAAGTTATAGGTTAAAGGCAGCCCCATTCTTGCAACTTTAAGTGAAATAACAGCAACAATAAACTCACGGAGAAATAAGGTAAATATAAGATGATAAGTGTTTCACTCACTTAAGTACCTTTAAAAAGGCAGGCTCACTGTGATGGTTAATTTTAACTGTCAAATTAACACAAGCTAGAGTTACCTGGAAAGAGGGTCTCAGTGAGGGATTGTGTAGATCAGACTAGCCGGTAAGGAACATTTGCTTAATTGGGTTGACTGAAGTGGAAATATCCAGTCTGAAAGTGGGCAGTACCATTCCCTGGTTTGGACCCCCGACTAGGAATAGAGAAAGCTAGCTGATCATGAAGCCTGTATGCATTTCTTCCTTTCAGCTCTTGGCTATGGATGTGATGTAACTAGCTGGTTGGGCTCCTGCCTCGGCTTCCCTGCAATGACAAACTATAATCCGTAATAACTGTAAAGGCAAACAAACCCTTTCTCCCTTATGTGGCTTTCTGCCAAAATAATTTATTATAAAAATAGGAATGAAAATTAGGACACTCATGGAGATAGAAAGTGGTCAACCAAGGGGCAAGTGAAGTCTTGATTTGGTGAGTACAAAGTCCCTGCTTCAGATGAAGGGGAAATTAAGGAAATAAGTAGTGACAGTTTTCACAAACTATAAAAATAACAAATGTAACATAATTTTACACTTAAATGGTTAAAATGGTTGTCAAATTGGCATATTTTGCCACAATAAAAAAATAGCAGTGATAGGTCCCCTCTCACATTTTGACTGCAAACTGTGTTTTGAAGTGGTCAACTGGATTCACATGAAAGAAGAATTTTAAACTATCCTCAATAATTATACTAAAGCAATTCAACAAATACCCTCTCTTGTCAGATGCTCAAAGATATTTTTCAACGAAGAATGCTTTGATTATTGAACTGTGCACATTACATTGTATGCAATTATATTTCAAAGTCTATTACATGAAAAGTCTATTATAACACAGGGGTGAACACAGTATTGTGTATATTTCTAAAGTATATTTTGACTAGACTTCTTGCTATCCTCTTCGAAATATTTTGATTCATTGGTATTATATTTTGGTTGACCCCTTCCTCAAATATTTCATGTAGTGGACAGCTGCTCTGTCTATGACCTTGTAGCATCACCCCTAGGTAACTGCTCTCTACCTGTCTATGACCTTGAAGTACATGTGCCAGGGGCATGGCCTCTTGGTACCCTTAAGATCTGAGATGCACATAAGCAGGCTCTCTTCGTTCCCTCATGGGACTTGGATGGTAGGACAGTCTCAGGCACAGAACAACATGGGACCTAGCCTCACCTTTTCCAGGACCCTGCAATAATTCTGTTTTGTACAGTGAGTTTTTCTCACCTAATGAATTCCTTTGTCCTTTAAACAGACACTATGGATTTCTCAGATTAATTTCATGTATTTGTGTATACATGGGTAATTTATATAGATAATTATTTTGTCTTCAAAAATCACGTTGAAAATTTAACAGACAATACATTGGTACTAGGAGGTAAGGAATAAGGATGGGTGGGGAATGATTTATGAAAATACTTATATCCTTATAAATGGATAAAGATTTGAGTTCTTGCCGGGCGGTGGTGGCGCACGCCTTTAATCCCAGCACTCGGGAGGCAGAGGCAGGCGGATCTCTGTGAGTTTGAGGCCAGCCTGGTCTCCAAAGCGAGTTCTAGGAAAGGCACAAAGCTACACAGAGAAACCCTGTCTCAAAAAACAAAACAAAACAAAACAAAACAAAAAGATTTGAGTTCTCTCTTGTCATATGAGGTTATACAATCAGCTGGTTACTTGGATTTCCTTCAATTTCTGTTGATGGGAAGTTACATAGTATACTGTATTTTATTATCAAAGTTTAAGTGAATATATGTATGTGTATATAAGATTTAAGAACTCATCATTGAACACTGAATGATTTTTTGATTTGGTATTTTACTATTTTATGTAAATCATATAATGGCTATTTGAAAATGTTTATTAGCACCATGTTATTTCTTTAAAAAAATCTCAAATTTTTTAGTTTTTAAAGATGCTTCTAAAGAAGTATCCTCTGTGATCATTAACCTTCATTGTCAACACATTTAGGCCTAGAATCACCTAGGAGATTAGTTAGACACACATATGAGGGTGTTAAAGAGGTTGTTTCCAAAGAAGATTAATGACAAGACCCACCCTCTATGTAGGCAGCACTAAATGGGAGGTCTGGGTGGCATCCAAGAGGGAGAAGGTAGAAGCCAACCAAAGGCAGCATTTCTTTCCCTGCTTACTGGCCCATCATGGCGTGATTTGCTTGGCTCCACCACACCCTCCCACCAGCGGGCTGAGCACTCTGAAACGGTGACCTAAAGTAAAGCTTTACTCTTGTAATCACTTCCGTCAGGTATTTCTCTTGGTGTGATGCAAAAAAAAAAAAAAAAAAAAGCAATATGGATTTATAAATATAAATTACCGGAATAAATAAAACTACAAATATGAATTATGAAAGTATTTTAGTATATTATCACATTCAAATTTTAATATTTTCCACAATTAACTTCTATGTGAATGACTATCCATTTATGCTGTCTTCCTTCTATTAGCATGATGAAAGCATAACACATTATTTAAATTAATAGTATGAATTACAACTCAAAAAAATCAAGAAATAAATAATCATTGGAAAGATATTTCAGCAAACAGTTGAGTGATCAAAACTGCATAGACTAGGCTCAATCAGACTTTACCCTGCACCTCCACGGCAGTAACAGAGTGACTTTTCTCCCATGCAGAGCCTGAGATGTCAATATAGACCAGTAGATACACTCACAGAATACAGAAAGTGAAATCATTAAATAAGAAACTTAAAGCAACAATCCTAATAATGTCCCACCAAATAATTGTGAAAACTCTTAAATGAAATTCTTAACAAAGATGTAGAAAGTATAAAATATTAAATTAAAATTAAAGACTCCTCCCTCAGTGAGAGCAATAGTCCATAGGTGGCATAGAGGTTGCTAAAGTGAACATTAAAGTTGCAGAAATGAACAGGGAAAAATAGACCAAGAATGACATAAGACTCAGACTTGAGAGATGACACAAAAATATTCAATATCCATGTTTTGAAGTCACAAAAAGAAAAGAGAGGAAAAAGAATGAGGACCTAAAAATACATTTGAAGAAATTATGGCTGAAACTTCCCAAATTTTTTCTAAAATATAAACCTGTGAATTAAAGAAGCCTACAGTAACCCAAACAGGATAAATACAAGTAAGTCTACAGCCAGTTCTATCAAGCTCAAACCTCTGAAAAGTGAAAAGAGAGGATACAATCTGGAAAGCCTAAAGCAAGAACAGACAGTTTGTCCAGGGGCTGAGCAGAGTGGAAGACACAGTAAGCACCATCTCTCACTCGCTGGAAGGAAAGAGCTGTCAACTTAAGCCCTGGTACCAAGGTCAACATCTTTAATGAATAAGAATGAAGTAAAAACATCCTCAGATATAAAGAAAACAAGGCAGTTTCTTACCAAGAGACTAACTCAGAAACACTGAAAGGAGAGGGTTCTCCAGGAAGGAAAATGGAGTGAAAGGAATGAGTACAATAACATGAAGAAAGCTAACGGAAAAGAACTAACACCTAGGCAAGATGAAGGAGTATTTTTCTCTGGATCTTTTAAAATTGTATTTATGATGGGGTCTGGAGAGAGAAAGTTAAATCCCTTGCTACTCAATTCTGTCCTTAGCACCTACACCAGGCAACTGACAACAGCCTATAAATCCAGCTCCAAAATGTCTTAACGCCCTCTTCTGGCCTCCTTTGGCACATGCATGCACATGCACATACACACAGAGAGACACAAACATAACTAAAAATAAAATAAATCTTTAAGAATTGTATGATGAAGTTCTTAAGATATTCAGAAAATATTTAAGAAAATGATGGCAGAAAGGGGAGATTTGTGAAGGTTCTAAAATGGTGGCAAGGTATTTAGGGGCCAATTCAAGTGATAAAATGTTGCTATTAAGGGCTATGTAAAGCTTTCTGTGTATATTTTAATTTCTGGAAAAATAAATATACAGAGTATATGCAAAAAATAAAGGTAGAAAAACTGAAACAGAATCCTAAAAAACAACCAAGATCAATATAGAAAGTCAGAATAGGTAAGCAAATTTCAAAATAAGAATGGTAAAAAAGAATAAAATTACAAATTAATTTGTAATTCTATCTAGTATAAATGACTTTTAAACCCAAAATGAGTAATTTGAATATACTTATAAAAATGAATATTTTCATATTCATAATGGAGTAATTTCACAGAGAAAAAACACCATCCCACTGGGCAAGATTTACACACAAAGCTTCTCATGTGCAGCCTTATTTGTATAGGTAAAATGCTGGACATAGCCTTAGCATTTATTAATGGAAATTTAACATAAATTTGCATGCATTTGTTTATATGTCCACAGACTAATGGACAGAATATACAAAAATATCAGCATAGAAAATGCCCCTGGTTAAATATGTGTGGCTTATAGAACAGTATGTTTATGTATGCTTATAAGAACACAGGATGGGATGGAGAGATGGCTCAGAGTTTAAGAGCACTGGCTGCTCTTCCAGAGGTCCTGAATTCATTTCCCAGGAACCACATGGCAGCTCACAACCATCTACAGTGAGATCTGGTGCCCTCTCTTGGTGTGCACACCTACATGTAGGCAGAACACTATATACATAATAAATAAATCTTTAAAAAAGAAAGAACATAGGAAAGTATAGTAGAAATAACTGAATCATTCATTGATTGTGATTGTCTAAATATGTTAATATTACAAAGAACTCTAATTTTATATATTGAATATTGTGATGATATTTTGGTTGGACTCTAACAAATAAAATTTTCCTGAAGATCAGACGACAGAGCCAGCCACTAGATTAGACATCGAAGCCAGGCAGTGGTGACACACATCTGTAATCCCAGCACTTGGGATCTCATGCCTTTGCTCCCAGTATTTGGGAAGCACACATGTCATAATCCCAGGTCTAGAAAGGTTGAGACAGGAAGTTATAAGGCTGGTTGGAGAAAGGCATATAAGGCAGGAGTGTAAGAATTATGTCCTTATTACGTCACCAGCCTGCAATGGAGTCCCAGCCTAAAAAGCGGGCATGCCCTCTGTGCTCCCTCTTTCCATATTCTCTCTCTCCCCGCATTCCCTCTGTCCTCTGCATGGTTCTCTCTCTGTGTGTTTCTCTCTCTGTGTGTTTCTCTCTCTGTGTGTTTCTCTCTCTGTGTGTTTCTCTCTGTCTCTCTCTCTCTCTCTCTCTCTCTCTCTCTCTCTCTCTCTCTCTCTCTCTCTCTCTCTCTCTCTCATGATTCTTCTGCCACCACAACATCCAGTGTTCTCTTCCGTCAGCATGGCCACTGCAGGCAGCTGCCAGCCATGAGCACTGCCGTGTAACCGACAAGGAGAAGACAAGAACTCAGTCCCTTTAGGCTGAGGACTCAGGGGCATTCAGTCTGAGGATTCATGGAGACAGGATCTTCCCCTTTCGCCTGAGGAAGTGGTGAGGTGAGGTTGGCTGTGGCTTGTTTACTCTGATCTTTCAGCATTTATCCCAATATCTGGCTCCAGGTTTTTATTATAAGACCAATTAGGATTTGTGCAACAGAATATGTTAGTAGTATTTGAATTTGCCCACTAAAAGCATATATAATAACAATAAAATTTAAATGTAGAATTTATTTGGGGGGATATAGTAACTGAGTAATAGAAAAAGCATTTGTCGGCCGGGCGGTGGTGGCGCACGCCTTTAATCCCAGCACTTGGGAGGCAGAGCCAGGTGGATCTCTCTGAGTTCGAGGCCAGCCTGGACTACCAAGTGAGTCCCAGGAAAGGCGCAAAGCTACACAGAGAAACCCTGTCTCGAAAAACCAAAAAAAAAAAAAAAAAAAAAAAAAAAAAAAAAAAAGAAAGAAAGAAAAAGCATTTGTCATTGTTTAATATCTTGAATGCACTGTTCATTAAGTTTAATTAATAAAAAATATCATTGAGAATTTATTTTAAAAGTAGGATTGTAGGTGTTGCTTGGTGGCTGACACAGCTATTCTAGCAGATGGGAGATGAGGACAGGACAGTCCAAGGCCATCCTACATTGTGAGTTCAAGGCCAGCCAGTGCAAATGAGACTGAGTCTCAAAAACAATACAGCAGAAAACAAAACAATATTGCAGCCTCAGCTCCCAGGTGGATTCTGCTGGTCAAAGAGAGGGGTGGAGCATGGGAAGCAGGGATTTGAAGTCCCTACATGTTTGTGCTAGAATTCGCTATACCTCACAGTCCAAGAAACTCTAAATTAGATAATGTAAATGAAAATTTAAAGCTCAGTGAGGAATAACAACAAAAACATTTTTCACACAAATACATTGGTAACAACTGGGGGAGGGGATTATTGGTCTCCATGTATGTGTTATCTGTTTATCAGAGGCAGATGAAAGCAGAGACAGAGGGAGGCTGCCCACAATGGGCTGTATTTCAAGTGGGGAACAATAGCTAAATTGCTTCTCTCACTCCTCTTGGGAGCCAAAGCAATATGGAAATTAGGAAGAACTTGGAAAGATGCCGTGTGTCCCTGCGTCCTGTCATTATGGCCAGATGGAAGAGGAAACCAGCCTCTCTCCTTTATGCGCTGTTCTCAGTGTGACCCAGTACGTCAAAGAACCTTGTGCAGCTAGCTAAGAATCCAGGCTGAATATGATGTGAATACTTTGCTGAGAAATAATATCCTGGTATGAAAATCACAAATTTTACTTACTTGATGTTCCAGTACTGGGGATTGGACCCAGAACGTTACAGTTAGGCATGTACTCCACCATTTAGCTGTATGCCTCGTTGGGTTTGTTTGTCTGTTTGATTGACTGATTGACTGATTGATGGTTTTAACTTTTTATTTGGGAAATTTGCCCATGCTAGCCCAGACAGGCCTTGAACTTCAGGACCTCCAGCTTTAGTCTCTTAAGTTTAGGGGACAACAGGCCTGTGTCACTAAAGAGGGTTTTTGTTTTTTTTTTAAATCAGAATTTTAAATATTAGAGGCTCCGAGAAAATGGGTTGCCTCCTAGAAGTCATGATGGAGAAGGCTCTGAGGGACCTGAGAAAAGAAGGAAAAGAATCTCTGTAAAAAGGCAGAGAAGGAAATCGCTCTCAGAGTGAAAAGAAAACAGTATGGCAGAGAAGAGGGAGCGAGGAGAGGAAGAGCAATGGAGGGAAAACCATGTCTGCCGCACATCACACTGAATCAGCAGAAGGGAGCCAAGTGTGTTTTTAGGATCATGCTTTCCAAATCTTTGCAAAGGATAGACAAGTACAGGAGGAATATAGCTATCCTGTCAGAAAGAATCTACTCAAATTCTTCACCAATGGTAATGCATGCACACACTGGTGTGGATGGACCCTCCCAGCTTGGGTTTGCTTAGAAAGAGGCAGAAGTTCTTCCCTCGCTGAGAGACAACAGACTTCTATCAACTGGAAGAAGTAGTCATTAATCTATAGCACGCTGGTAAAAATAACCCACGTGGAAATCCCTAAGTTGCAGTGCTTGCCCGCTGAGCAGCACCCCTGTAAGCTGTTCTTTGGCTGAAACTAATGAAGACTCACTGAAAATCAATGAACCCCACATTCAATCTGGCTGCCCAGCCACACTCCTACCAGTATCCCATAGAAGGCGAACCTTCATAAAGAAAATCTGAGATTGCCTACTTAAACTAAACACTGTTTTTTTTTTTAAAAAAAAAAAATTCTCATTTCTTATTTTAATAGGAAGGACAGATGAATTTAAAGGCACAGCAGCTTGAATAACTTACCATCCAGTAAAGCTTCACAACATACTTCCCATATACGTTAAACAAAGGCATGTGGCCCTTCACAGCCTTGCAGAGAGAATATATGTGTTCCCAGGGCTTCCAGAGCAGACTAGGAAGCTCTCCCGAATTTCCTTTATAGTAATTGTTCAGAATCCCTCCATTGAATATCTTCCACACAGCGTAGATTTCACTGATAATCCACCTCATAAGCTGAACACAAAACAACAAAAGTCACTAGTATTGATAGGTTATTTTTTTAAATGATGGGTACTGCAGTTTTAAGTGAAATACAATAAAAATGTTTCTAAGAGTAACAAATTTTACATATAGTATATTTATCATTTTGATTTCTGAGCTACAGAAAAAAAACTCATAGGCCTTGATTTTGTTTCCATGAGAAGGAATAACAATAGAAATTAAAAGGTCTAAAAAAGTTAACACTTTGACTTGACACTGACCTTGAGTTAGTAGAGTGTATATATGTAATATATACACAGACAGTATATACACTGTGTGTATATATATTGCTATATACTGTGTGTATATATGTTGATATATACTGTACATATATATTTATATACTGAATCACTAAAATTATATTTTATAAATACATAAATACAATTTTTAATTGACAGCTATACATCAAAGAAGTTGGAAAAATAAAAAATAAAAACCCCACTCAATTGTATCATGACTTAAAAGTGAACAAGAGTGAGTTGCTGACGGCTGTCCAGGAGCTGTTTCTGTAGACAGGCCTAGAAGACAATCCTCAAAGGGGCAGTGGGCCCTGTGGCCTAACTTACCTCACTGCAGAGTAAATGTTCATTTGGTGAAAACAAGTCAAACGTGATTTCGTTTTTCACAACTACAGGAGGCTGAAATTAAAAACGTAGACATAGGTTTCTTTTACCTTTCTTTAAAAAAACAAATCTCTAACTTATTAGAAGACAGTTTTGTGGGAAAAACATTTCTCTCCAGGGAAGAGCACATTAACTGGTTATCTAATACCAAAAGTCCTGAGTGATATAATCTACTCCAGAATGTTTCAGATCACCACACTTTATTAAGCCAATAACAAATATATTGAGTCCTCTAGCAGACTGATGCAGAGCAGCCTAGTGCCTGGGAAAACTCTTGGCAACCAGGGAAAGCAGAATAAAGTCTTTAAGGTCAAAGGCTGAGATTACATCGCACCAGGTGCAGGATTTTTACAAGTAAGCTTTGATATTATAAAAAAACATCACACAAGGCCATTCCTCCAGAGGAATCTAACTATTTGTACACATCAGGACCCCTTCTCAGCAGGGAAGAGGGCCCCTTTTTGGTGTTGTGAAAAAAATCCTGCTACCAAGAGTAGGGAATAGCCATTCGTTTACAGGCAAATGTGGCTCCCAAGGGGAGGAGGTGGGGTCAGAGCAATCTGCCCTTTCTTAAAGGATTTCACTGAAAAGCATACATAGGAGCAGCATTACAGACTCAGCAGGTTATATTTAGGAATATAAATATGTATATATACATAAATATAAATATATATATGTATATACACATACATATATGCATGTAGCAGCAACTAATAAAAAGTAGGGTGTGTGGACATGTTTGGGAGAGGAAAGGAAAGGGTGCAATGTTGCAATTTTCAAAAGAAAAGAAAAAATGAGATTAGCTTCATGAAACAGTTGGAGAGAAGGAAGGTGTTATAGTCCACCTCTCATACAAGAAGGTCCTTATTGTATGGGATTTTTTTTTCTGTTTGCTTTAACCTTAGAGTATACTTAATGATTTTTATTGTGAGTCTATACATCAAATCCTGAAACCCCTATTTTAGGGGTTTCCTCCGATAGACCTTCACTTCTGGAAACTCTGGGCCCCATTCTAGGATGATCCATCAAGAGAAACCTCTGTGGAGGACCAGAGGTGGTGTGCAGGCTGATGGCCAGTTATGATGCATAGAGATGGAGAGGTTTCAGGGAAGACTAGATTTATTTTTAGTACAAATGTAACTCTTAGACCCACTGTCTACTAAAAAGTAGAGGAAATTATTCTTAAAACATCTATTTATTCAATTTATAAGGCCATTTTTTTGCACAGAATATCAATAATGAATTTACAGTAAGCAGAACAAGATTTATTAAAGACCTATCAAAGTCAATTGCATTATGTGAGCAGCAGAGAATTTATATTCATGTCAATGTTGCTTGATATTAAAATTGATTTAGAAGCATGTTTTGTGCATAATGGACTTATTTGAAATGTCTTAGAAGCATTCAAAAGACGGTGTTGTTTTAGTAAATTGCTTTGGATGTAGATACAGCTACCTTTCAATTACTAAGAGGACTGAACTACATTTCCCTACATTAGTACCGACACTGATGAAGGCTAACACTCTGAAAGATAGAAATTACTTTGTGTGGAAACAGAGACTCAATAGACTACAAATGCACACAAGAATTGGCTCCATTACAAACTATTTGACTGGTACTAATTAATTTACCCTACTGGTGTTCAATGCATTCAATGAAAACAATAAGACATTCAGCAAGGGGAAAAGCATTAGTGATAATTAAAACCCTGCAGACAAGAAATACACTCAAATTAATGTGGCTATTAAGGTGTTAGACTAACGTTCGAAAGTATGTGAGAGCTGTTTGATATGAAGGTGTCTCCACAAAGGTATGATTCAACTGACTGAGCATGGAGTCTAGAAATGGAGACAGGCTTCGGAAAATGCTTGGAGGATCCCTGGAAGAAGGGAACCCAAGTGCAAATCTCTTGGACTGGAAAATTAATTCTAATAAACAATGGAGGGAAGAGACTTTCACACCCTATGATTTCACACTGAGACACAGAGTGGGGCAAATCCACTAGTCACAAATAACAAATAACTTTGTGCAACATTTTTGGCTATAATTTGACATTTTGGATAGAAGTAGAAAAATCAAGCCTCTAGATCAAACCACAGTAATATCTTTGAAATCTACCCAAGAAATGTTATTTGTGTGTATGTGTGTGTGTGTATGTGTGTGTGTGTGTGTGTGTGTGTGTGTGTGTGTGTGTGTGTGTGTATGGGTGTGTGTGCATGCACATATGCACATGTGCATGTCTATATATGTGTACTGTGATGCCTAGGTGGAATGTGTAGAGAGCAGAGAGCAACCTTGGATGTCTTCTTCAGTCATTGTCCACTCTGGTTTTGGAGTCAGGGTTTTACTTTTACCTGGAATGCATAATTCAGCTAGGCTGGTTGGCTAGTGAGCCCCAGAGGTTAGCCTGTGTATCCATCCCTAGTGCTGTGGTCACAAGCCACATGCTGCCACATGAACCCATGCCCTCATGCTTGTGCAGAAAGCACCTAACTAACGGAGCCATCTCCATAGTCCCACCCACAAATGAATTATTAAAATATACAGACAAATATTAATTTCTGAGTTAGAAGCTAAAAAGCAATAACTTTTGCAGTAAATCACAGGAAAAACACTGCAAATTACTTGAAGAATGCAAACTTTGGCCACTAAGATATTTCATCCTTCTAGGTAATAAGTGTTTCATTCAATAGTGAAAACAATTCTTACTCTGCTAAATATAAAATCTTGTGGACGTTTCCAGGTAAAGACTTTCAATGATGGTGGTAATTCAATCTTTCCTTCAGGGTCTTCAAAAAAGTGCTAGATGAAAGAAAGAAAATAAATTGAACTTTTTTATGTGGCTTTATTATAATAAAAATTTAATCTTAATAAAAGCCAACTAATGCAAATGTCAGATCAATATAGAAGCATTTGTAGAGCAATGTGTGTATGTTTGTCTTCAGAAAGGCCTTGTGAGATATTTGAAGAATGAAATTCAAAATGGCCTGGGAAGAACTAGGCTAACTGCAGATGTTTATCCCCCAGTCCTCCAAATCCAACCCACAAATCTCATGCCCAGTTGTTCAGCAGACCACCTGTTGTGGCCTCTGCTCACTCTCTGTCTCTATTCCCAGGGCACTAAGCACTTCCTGGTGGAATACCCTGCTCTCTCCCTCCTGTGGATCCCTCAGTCCCTCCTCCTAGGCCATCCCCACTCCTAAATGTCACTCCTGATACTTAGAAACACATTTTACCCCCAGTGGTCAACCTATCAGAATCCCAGAAGAATTTCCTACCAGGCAATACCCACCTATGACATTCTTCTAAGAACCAGGGGAAACAGAAACCAAGGAACAAAACATTACTCAATGTAGAGAAAACCAGATATCTGCACCTAGAATTACAGTCTTCCAGGACATACATGCTTAGACACCATCATAAAAACACAATCAATAACAGCCAGAACAATATGTCTCTACTAGAGCCCAGTCGCCCTATAGTAGGCCCTGAGTATTCCAACATAGCTGAAGCACAAAACAAAGACCTTAAAATAGCCTTTATGAAGATGATGGAGGTCCTTAAAGAGGAAATGAATAAATCCCTCAAATAAATCTATGGACACACAAACGGTAGACAGAAATGAACAAAACAGGTCAAGTCCTAAAAGGGAAACAGAATCAATAAAGAAAACCCAAACTAGAGAAATCTGAAAATAAAAGAATTCAGGACTCAAACAGGAACCTCAGAGGCAAGCCTCGCCAACAGAATACAAGAGATAGAAGAGAGAATTTCAGTCACCAAAGACACTATAGAAGAAATGGATACTATGGTCAAAGGAAATGTTAAATCTAAAACAAACAAGCCAACAAACAAACAAAAAAGCTGCAGCACAACATCCAGGAAATCTGGGACACTGCAAAAAGAACAAATAATATGAATACAGGAAGGAGGGGAAACCCAAATCAAGGGTACAAAAAATACTTTCAACGAAATCATAGAAGATAATCCCCTTAAACCTGAAACAGAGATGCCTAAAAGATACAAGAAGCCTACAGAACACCAAATAGACAGGACTGGAAAAGAAAGTTCCCTTGGCACAAATAGTCAAAATACTACATGTACAGAACATAAGAGTTTCAAGGGAAAAAGAGCAAGTAACATATAAAAGGAGACCTATTAGAATTACAACTGACTTCTCAACAGATTTTAAAAGCCAGAAGGGCCTGGACAGATGTTACTCTAAGCGATCACAGATGCCAGCCCAGACTACTATACTCAGCAAAACTTACAGTCCCAGTAATGAGAAAAACAAGACATTCCATGATAAAACCTAGTTTAAGTAAATTATATATATATATATATATATATATATATATATATATATATATATATATATAATGTATATCTACAAACCCAGTCCTACAAAAGGTCAAAAGGTGCTAGAAGGAAAACTCCAACCTAAAGAGGTCAGCCACTTCAAGGAAAACAAAAGGAATGAATAATCCGAGACCAGCAAATCAACACACACACACACACACACACACACACACACACACACCACAACAGCAAAACAACAAGAATTACAAAACTCTACTTGTTCATCTCTCTCAACATCAGTGATCTCAATTCCCCAATAAAAAGACACAGACTAACAAAATGCATGTGAAAATAGGATCTATCCTTCTGCTGCATCCAAGAAACACACCTCAACATCAAGGATAGACATTACCTCAGGGTAAAGGATGGAAAAAACACATTCCAAGCAAATGGACCTAAGAAGAAAGCTAGTGTAGGCATTTTAATATCTGACAAATTAGATTTCAAACCAAAACTAATCAGAAGAAATGGGGAAGGACGTATTCATCAAAGAAAATAAGACCAAAAGGACATTGGAATTCTTAACATTTATACACCAAACACAAGGACATCCAAGTTCATAAAAGAAATTACTACAGCTTAAATCACATATTGACCCTCACACACTTAAAGTTGGAGACTTCAGTACACAAGTCTCACCAATAGACAGGTCATCCAGACAAAAACTAAACAGAGAAACCCTGAAGGTAAGTGACAATATAAACTGAATAGATCTAACCGATAGTTATAGAACTTTTTACCCAAACACAAAAGAATATACCTTTTCATCACCTCATGGAACTTTCTCCAAACTTGCTACACACTTGGACACAAAGAAAGTCTCAACAGATACAAGAAAATTGAAATAACACCTGCACCCTTTCTGACTACCACAGATTAAAGCTGCTCATCAGAAACAGAAACAAACAAAAAGCTTACAAGCTCACAGAAGCTCAGCAACTCACTACTGAATGATAACTGGATCAAGACAGAAATCAGGAAAGAAATTAAAGACTTTCTAGAATTGAATGGAAATCAATACACAACATACCCAAATTTAAGAGACATAATGAAAGTGGTTCAAAGAGTCAAGTTCATAGCACTAAATGCATATATAAAAAATTTAAAGAGATCTCTATACTAGTAACTTAACAGCACACCTGAAGGTTCTAGAACAAAAAGAAGAAAGCATACCCAAAAGGAGTTGACAGGAAGAAATAAACTCAGGGGTGAAATCAATAAAATAGAAACAACAACATCAACAATAAAACCAATACAAAGAATCAATGAAACAAGGAGTTCGTTCTTTGAGAAAAACCACTAAGATTGACAAACCCTTATCCAAATTAACTAAAAGACAAAGAGAGAATATCCAAATTAACAAAATTAGGAATAAACAGGGGACATAATAATTAGACACTGAAGAAATCCAGAGAGTCATCAGGACTTACTTTTAAAACATATACTCCACCAAATTGGAAAAATCTAACAGACGTGTATAATTTTCTCAATACATGCCACTTACTGAAGTTAACCCAAGATTGGATGAGCAATTTAGACAGACTTATAACTACTAGTGAAACAGAAGAAGACATTAAATGTCTCCCAACCAAAAAAAAAGTCCAGGGCCAGATTGTTTTAGTGCAGAGTTCTACCAGACTTTCAAAGAAGAATGCCAATACTCCTCAAATTATTCCACAAAATAGAAACAGAGGAAACATTACCCAATTCATTTGATGAAGGCACAGTCACACTGATACCAAAAACCACACAAACATCCAACAAAGAAAAAGAATTATAGACCAATTTCTCTTATGAACATAGATGCAAAAATTATCAATAAAGTACTTGCAAAATGAATAAAAGAATACATAAAAAAGATAATTCAACATGATCTAGTAGGCTTCATTCCAGACAGGCAGGGATGGTTCAACATATATAAGTCAGTAAATGTGATCCACCATGTAAACAAACTAAAAGATAAACGCCACATGATCATATCATTAGATGAAGAAAAGGCCTATGACAAAATTCAACATCCCTTCATGATAAAAGTCCTGGAGAGTTTAGGGACACAAGATACATACCTCAACATCATAAAGGCAGATTACAACAAGCACATAGCCAATATCAACTTAAATGGAGAGAAACTCAATGAAATTCTACTAAAGCCAGGAACAAGACACTCACCATACCTATTCAATATAGTACTTGAAGTCTTGGCTAGGGCAAGAAGACAGCTGAAGAAGATTGAGGGGATATGATAGTATATAGAGTGTCCCTAAAAATTCCACTGGGAAACTCCTACAGCTGATAAACATTTTCAGCAAACTAGCTAGATACAAAAATCAGTAGTTCTCCTATATAGAAATGACAGACTGAGAAAGAAACCAGGGCAACAACGCCTTTCACAATGGCCTCAAATAATATGAAAAATCTTGAGGTAACTCTAACCAAGCAAGTGAAAGATAAAAACTTCAAGACAATGAAGAAAGAAACTGAATAAGGATATCAGAAGATGCAAGGATCTCCATGCTCATGTATCTGTAGAATTGGTACAGTAAGAATGGCTACCCTACCAAAAGCAATCTACAGGTTCAATGCAATCCTCATCAAAATTACAACATAATTCTTCATATATCTTGAAAGGACAATTTTCAGACTAATATGGAAACACACACACACACAAAAAAAAAAAAAAAACACAACAAAAACAGGATAGCTGAAACAATCCTGAATAATAAAAGAGCTATTAGACATATCAGCATCTCTGATTTCAAGTTGTACTACAGAGCTATATTAATGAAAACAGCATGATATTGGCACAAAAACCCACACGTTGATCAATGGAATAGAAATGAATACCCAGATATAAATCCACACACCTATAGACAACCGATTTTTGATAAAGTGGCCAGAAACACACACTGGGGAAAAGACAGCATCTTCAACAAATGGTGTTGGTCAAACTGGAAGGCTGATAGCAGAAAAAGTTGGAAAATAACCTTACGCTTGTTGTCACAGGAAAAGACTTTCTGAATAGAATACTGTGAACACAGGCACTAGATCAACAATTAATAAATGAGACCTCATGAAGCTGAGAAGTTTCTACATGGCAAAGGACACCATCATTCAGACAAAGTGGAAGCCTACATAATGGGAAAAGGTTTTTACCATCTATGCAACTAATAGTGGGCTAATATCTAAAATATATAAATAACAAAAAACCAGATATCAAACAAATAACTCCACTAAAAAATAGAGTACAGATCTGAACAGGAAATTCTCAAAAGAGAAACTGAAATGGCCAAGAAACTCATAAAGAAATGTTCAACATCCTTAGCCATCAAAGAAATACAAATCAAAGCTACTTTGAGATCCTATCTTACACCCTCAAAATGGCCAAACATGCCAGGATCTTTGGTACAGGAAAGTACTCTCCACACAAACCAACTTAATCACAAACCTTTTGATCTTCCATGGTGTCCTGCCTGCAAGATATGCTAGGGGAATAGTGGCACAAAGTTTGTGGGAGCAATTAACCAATACCTGATATGTATTAAAGACCACTCCACAAGATGGAACCCATACCCACACTGCTTAGGTGATAAGAACCTGAGACTAGAAAGCCCAGGAACCTAGTGTAAAACTAAATACTACTATTCAAAAAAAAAAAGCAATGAAATGACTCCTAATAACATTTTTCTATACTTATGGATCAATGCCTATCTCAACCATCATCAGAGAAACTTCCTCCTGCTGCAGATGGGCACAAAGACAGAGATCCACAGCCAGACAGTATGCAGAGAGTGAGAGACCTGGAACACTGAACTCTAAGCACGATGTCTCCATCAATTCCCTCCCCTCAGAGCTCAGGGAACCTTGAGGAAGAAAAGGCAGTAAGAGTGTAAGAGCCAGAGGGGATGGAGGACACCAAGAAAACAAGGCCTTCTAAATCAACACCACCAAGGACCATATGAACTCACATCGAGCCCGAGGCAGCATGCACAGGGCCCGTGTGGGTATGTACCACATGGTGCCCTAGAGCTAAAAGAAGTGGGCACGTGCCCCAATCTTAACGCAGAAACCATCTCCAGTTGATAACCACTTGCAAATGAAAATCTAGATTCTTCCAAGGGAATCTTACTGGGGAAACAAACTACTCTTAAGAATGGGCTGCATGCTTAGTAGTAGCCAACAGAAAACAAACCCAAAGGCATCTTAGGAGGAGTTTCCTTGACTTACAATGCCCTGTGGGGGCTTTTCCTCTTTTTACATTTTTGTTTGTTTGTTTGTTTTTCTTTGGGTAGCCATGGCTATCCTGGAACTCACTCTGTAGACCAGGCTGGCCTCAAACTCACAGAGATCCACCTGCCTTCCTAGTACTAGGATTAAAGGTATGTGCTACCACTGCCCAGCTTTATCTTATTCCTGGGAGGGGAATGAGTGGCTATTGATTTCTTGTGCCTTTTATTGGGCTCTTTTCCTTCTGCTTGTTATGTCCAAATCTGATGTATTCATTTTTGTTGTATCTTATTATGTTATATTTTAATATTATTTCATAGAAGCATGCTTGTTTTCTAATGAGAGCCAGAACCTGAGTGGATCCAGACAGGAAATGGAGAGGAAATGGGATGAGTGGGTTGAGAGGAAACTATAATCAGGACATATGGTGTGAAAAAAAAATTCTATTTTTCAATAAAAGAAAAAAGTCTAAAAGAATCTTTAAAGAATGGGTTATGTCCTTGACAGAACCTTGCTTGTTGAGTGAATTTTATTGTGGACTATTCGTGATTCACTTAAAAATATCCATAATCACATTTTGTTTTTTGAAATACATCCAATATGACCAGAATGGTTAGATTGGCCTATCATGTTTTTATTTGCATAGAGCATTCTGAAATGGTAAATATTAAATTTTAAATTCTCTCAACACAATGCAGAATCTCAGTGACTGGTTCACAAAAGGTATTTAGTAAAGGTAATTAATTACTGACTTTATTAGTACCTTAATGTCCAGATTAGCAATGTGTTAGGCAATGCACTCTTGGCACCATACCTAAAATGACTGTACCTTTTGATTCAAAGGGCTTGTGAACCATCTGAGTTCAAATAAAAACAAAATATTAAGATGATTAGCAGCAATTTAAAACATGTGGGGATCTGGTGCTTGCTTGTGTGTAGATGTGTGTCTCTGTTAGTGTGTGCATCTTTCAAACTTTATAGCAGTAGGCCAGATTGGGCAAAGTCACCGTGAAGCAATGGCGCTGTGAAGCAACCTCATGAGTCAATCCTAAGTGTGGAGAAACTTCAGGGAGGGAAGGGCAAATGCTTGAAAACTCTGGCAGCAGACACTAAAGAAAACGCCTTTGTCCTGTGATGAAAAAAAATACAGATTAGATTTTAGGGTGTATCTGTGTTATTCAGACAAAAACAAGTCTGTGTGGAAGATGGAAGGAAAACAGAGAGACTGAACGGTAACCAAGTGTCTATTTCATTTTGTAGCATCTCATGGTTAGTCAAAGGCTGAACATCAGATGCCAAAACAGATACCATGGGACTTTTGCTAAGGAGTCAAACCCTGGGTCCCTTACTGTCCAAAACCAGTTGCCAAACCTGCTCACTGATCTCTCATTTTTCCTTGTATTTCATGAGGACTCCATTGTATTCCCCCCCACACCCCTACCACCCCCGCCGCCATTTTCCCAGGATAAAGGCTTAGGAAAACAAGGTGGGAGAAGGTATCAGGGGAAAAGAAAAGCTTTCCTTTTGGAACAGAGATTAGAGAGGAGGAGGAGTGCAAACTCATGCTGACAGGTGAACCCCACTATTAATGAGCCAGGGTGCAGCTCTGGACAGAACTTGTCCAGCGTGCGCGAGACCCTGGCCTCCCTCTCCAGGACTTCAAAACCCAACCTGAAAAGGCGCTGCTGCCCACCTGCAGCCTCGGCCCCGCCTACTTACAAAGAGGGGGCTCTTGGCGGTCTTGTCCTTCTCTTTTCCTCCTTTGCCTGTATCCCACTTCTCGGCATTTATGTCCGCCTCACTCCACTCTGGCCAGATCGGGAACTTTCCCTTCTTCTGTTCAACAGAACCAGGAGGCACATTGCTGCCAAAAGGGTAAAGACTTGAGAAAGGGAGAGTGGAAGAGTCTTAGTTAAAATCTCTGAAATAAATAGTGAATGAATTGCATAGCATTAAACTGAATGATCATAAAGAGTGTACTGGGCACACTTGTCAGATACTAGGGACAGGTGACAATTTTAAACATTTGTCCCTACTGACTAATACAGGACACTCGAAAATTGGTGTGTACAGAGCACTCCCCAGTTTCACATGAACATAAAATAACTAAAATATGCTCAAGGAGAATTTCTTACAAGAATGATAGATTTTGGAATATCCCCACAAACACGATTTTGGTTTCTTTATTAACAAAAGTACAAAGTGATCATTATTTTGATATTCAAAAGACTGTTCAAACTGTGAAGGACCACATTGTTTATCACCATCAGATCAGAGTGAAAATTGTAATCTTTCATTAAAAAAAAGAAATCACTCTACGTATTATATTTTCAGTCTATTCTTTTTTTTTTTTTTTTTTTTTTTTTGGTTTTTCGAGACAGGGTTTCTCTGTGTAGATTTGCACCTTTCCTGGAACTCACTTGGTAGCCCAGGCTGGCCTCGAACTCACAAAGATCCGCCTGCCTCTGCCTCCCGAGTGCTGGGATTAAAGGCGTGCACCACCACTACCTGGCAGCTTTTTATTTCCATAAACAAAACTATGGTAGGTCTCATTGTTGCTATTAATCTTGCACACATTTTTTTTTTCTGTCTCCTAATTTGTCTCCTAATTTCTGTCTCCTAATTGCCAAGCTCTTTTTCCTTTCTAGGCCCCTCCCTGCTTGGTACGTGTGGAAGCCCCAAGGGAAAAGGAATGACTTCGTTGTGGAGGGAGTGGGACCTCACAAGCACCCACAGAGGCTCAAAATAGATTGGGTCCCAGACACTTTCTCTGTGTCCCATGAATTAGCTAGCAGGGCCGTTCCTAGGCTTTGTCCCACAGGATTACTCTGATGTTCCCTGGGTTGGTCTGAGCCTCACACTTTATCGACTTGGGCACTCTAGGTCCCTTGGTAAGGACTTTCTGTGTACCCTTTCAGCTGGCTGATGGTGCTGTGCACCCTTTTCCTCAGGAGAACTAGGAATCTAGGTTGGCCTCTGCCAAGGCTATTCCAACAAACGTTTGCAAAGCTGTGCTTTCACCTGAACCCTCTGAGAAGCAAGGATAGTTCATCTTCAAGCCAGGTCGTTTCTTTATCAGGGGAGGTAGAGGAAATGCTTGGCAAACCTTATGCTCTGGGGACAGCCAAATCCTGCCTGGGTGGTAACAGGTCCCTCCCCACAGCAACCATGAGCCAGTGGATGACCGGGACTTCATGCAGAAATTCCCATGACAATGCTCAGTGGTGAGGTCAGTTTCCTTATCCCTTCCTGCCTGCAGCTACAACAGTTCACACTTCCAGCTGAAGAGTGCATTTTTGCCTGCTGTGTCCCAGCAACCTCTGCCAATGTCTCCTAGAGCAGGCCTCTTCATGCTGCTGGCAGATGTTGAAATGCTCCCTTTCTCACTTGTGCTTGGGACCTTTCCCCACATGTGTTAAAGCGAAAGATTGTGTGACATTGCTGAGACTTGCTTGAGAGGATGCTGTCGTCTTCAATTCTTCATTTTGGGATTCCGAGTGCCCCATTCTTCATACACATTTTCTGTTTTAAATCTCAGTCTACTGTCTGGCTAGAAAATAAAGTCTTGGGACATACTCATTGTTAAAGAATATCCCTAAGTAGCATGTCAGAATATATAAGAGGTGAGGAGGCAAAGAATACATTTTCAGGAAAAATAGAAAATTCCAAACTATTAATAGAGAAATCTAGGCAAAGGACAGGTTTTTACGACATTATGTTCTATTGGTGCTGCTACAGCCTATGGGTTAAAAGAAATGATGACTGTGTATCAAAAAAGCACAGATAGGGTTACCTTACTTAGAAGGTTAACAGTCTTGTTTTGGGACAGGGTCTCTCTATGCAGTCCTGGCTGTCCTGAAACTCCCTCTGTAGACCAGGCTGACCTCAAACTCACATGGATTAAAAGTTGTGTGCCACCACACCGGGGTCTGGAGTTAACAGTCTTAAAGGCTCTTTTTAAAAAAGATTTCATTTTTTAAGAAATAAGGCTCTTCTAATATTTGTTTCTCTCTTCAGTATGTCACACATAAGTCAATGCTTCCTCTTCAAGCTCTTAAGCTTTGTAATTAACTGGCTGCCTTTCCTTGGAACACATCAAATGTATTTCAATTCCACTGAATATTACTTAAAAAGATTTCATTGAATGGTGTCAAACTAGTCTATGGGGTCACTTGTAGTGTTAGGCAAACGTGACAAATAATGTTCAAGTACAGCCCAAGGTCAAATATACTGAGGACTTCAAATCGTCTTCTTGAAAGGCTGCTCATTAAATCCTCTGCAGAGTGTGTGTGACTTTGAAGTGCTGGCAGAATCAAGCAACTGCTCCAGTATGGATGTGATCCTTTTAAGTATTCAAAGGACCTTGTACCTGGTCTCATCATTTCTGAGAAGAAGATAATTTTTAGTGTGCTGTATGTTTTTAAAATTGTAATTGTATGAGTGTTTTACCAGAGTGAATGTATGGGTACCACATGCCCGGTGCCTGTGGAAGTCAGAAGAGGGCAATGGATCTCCTGGAACTGGAGTTATAGTTAGTTGTGAGTCATCAGGCAGGTGTTGGGAACAGAACCCTGGTTCTCTACAAGAGCAGCAAGTGCTCTTGATCGCTCTACAATAAAGGAAGATTTAGGAACTTGTAATACTAGACAAACATGTTGCCAAGTTTTGGAAAATTCAAATCCATAATATCAAAAACTAAAAATCATTCACAGTTATTTATCTAGCAATACACCCAAATACTAGTAAATGACATCACATCATTAAAATCACAAGCTGTACAAATATAGATGCATGTGATGGAAACATTTTTCAAAAACTTATTACAAGCCAATGGAGAAGATTTATAACATAAACTCTGACTATTTCAAATGTTCAGAATAGGATACTAAAAATACAAAAAATAACGGCAGAACAATAACAGCAACAGAAGCCCAACAGATAACTGCGTGAAGATCTGGCTCCCACGGTAGAAATATTAAACCATGAAAGGTAGCCCTGCAGAACAGAAACCAAGCAGCAAGCATGAGGAAGTGTGTTCAGTGACTGAGAACGGTCAGTAGACCGATTACAGAAAGAATTTGCTGTGGTGAGTTGTGGGATGAAATGGTGCCGTGCATAAATAACCACTGGAAAACGAATTCAAACAGCGGTAAGTGGAGCTTGAAGATCTGCACATCTAGCTACCCCTGTAAGTGCCAGGAAGAGAGCAGGAGGTATCAAAAAGGAACAAGGGTTGAGTCATTTGTACGCTCTTAGCTTTGAACTAAATCTGGTATTGCACTCCCTGTAGTTTGTGGTAGGGCAGGCTGGGCAACTTGAACGGAGACAGACTTCCACTAGGGGTATGACACCAGGGATAGTATTTCCCATATGGCAGAGAACTCAAGATTCTAGCGTTAAGATTTGGGAAGAGGTAGAGCTGTGGCAAAACTTTAAATGTGCCCATTCATCAGAAAGGACTGTTCTTACATTGCAACAGAGTGCTAGAGGCCCCTGCTGGTCCATTGGCTACGTTGTAGCTCAGGTGTAGCAAGGTCTTGGGTTTCTGCCGAGAGACTAGGGCTCAAAAGAAGAGGAACATTCTTCGGGTAGCTCCAACAAGCAGCTATTTGCCAACTGATTAAGTATTATTCAGCACTGATTAGGTATTATTCAGCACTGTAACGACTCTATGTCCTCTTGTGAGTGTGGATCAACTGGCTTCAGCAGTAGGTTAGGAGCCTGATCAGTTCAGAAAACTAGAGCAACCGCACGGCAGGAATAGAGTGCATGACCTCAGAACAGCTCAGGAGATGAACAAAATCGACAGAGCAAAGCATAACATGTACAGCTAGGAGCAGTCAGTGCCTCAAAAGAAAGGCATCAAACCCAGAGGAAGAGGAAGAGGTAAATTTAAAAAGCCTTTAAAATGAGTGCAATTAGAATTCCCAGAAAAGGTGAAGGAGGGGCAGTGAGACTGAGAAAGTATTAAACAAAAATTCAGATGTGAATAGACATTTAAAAAAAAATTAGCAGTAAAAATGTAAGAAGTTCAAGTAGTTACAATAAAATAGCATAAAGAATAGATGCTCTACTGCTCTAGGGGGCTGTTGGAAGGTAGATTTTAGAAGCTGGTATTTACATAGAAAGAAACGGAAAATGTGAAGTAGAGATGTGAATAGATTGAACATAACAGTCATACTATGATTTCCAGAAAGATGAAGTGGTTAGAATGTGGGAATGGGGTGAATAAAGAGATTAGAATGTTAAAGAGGTGCCTGTAAAATATGTTCAACTGACAAAAATGAGTTTTCAGATCTGGGCTTATCCATTTTTTAAAAGATGAATATGAGGGAAGGAGGTAGTAATCTGAGCCTGAGTATACTAAATGAAAATGCAGGTCAATCATATATACATATATATTACACACATATATTTACCTATTTATATAACAGAGGTCAAATTACCTGGAATGAAAAACTATCTCAAATTCATAATAATAGTCGGCATCAGAAAGTAATAAAGTGTGATCTTCAGAACTGAGATAAATCTACTGCCAGGGCTAAAGTCAATACCCAATTAAACTCTTATTCAAAAAACAAAAATGTTCATTTTCAACAAGATACAAACATTTTAACATTGACTTTACTGCAACAAATTCTTCACAAAACACACGAAAAGCCTGAAGGATTTACCCCAGGAAAACAGGAAATGAGCATAACACAGGGGTGGGCCTCAAACAGCAATGGTAAGTAAATAATATAACGTGCTACTATAATTTTTAAAATGTCCCACAGACATATAGTAATAATAATAGCTTTGTCCTTCCAAAAGATATGATTAAGTTATAAAAAAATATAGAGCAGATAACAAAAGGGATTTCAAGGGATACAATTATTCTTGTTTTTTTTTCTGTAGAAACAATGCTGCTTAGCTATAGACCTTGGTGGAAAGTACTTGAGGTAAGCCTGTATGTGAAAAGAAATTAAAGAAACTCTGAGAATCAGGGATAAAACAAAGAAGAAAAGATAGATCTTATGCTAGTGAAGAATTAATTGGAAAGTGTGCTATAGGAAAACAGGAAAATTGGGAATGCAGAATTCTTTTAATTGGGGCAACATAATAGATCTATTTTGGAAATAAATATTTAAAAAATATATATAATTTTAGACTGGGTAAGCAAAACCCTCACTTACCCTGTGGCTTATTTATTTCTAAGTAATAGTGAACACTGCTGCTCTGTGGTGAGTACAGAGCAAGATAACAAAGAGACAATGCAACAGAGCAAAAGGGAAAAAGAATCATCCGGGAATTTTAAACTTCACAATTTCACTTCATGGTGGGAATTCTAGGTGTTCCTAGATTCATAATACACGTTTTTTTAATTAAGAAATTTTGATTTTATGTGTGTGTGTATGTGTTTGGCCTGAAGGCATGTCTGTATACCACATGCATGCCTGGTGCCCAAAGAGCATGTCAGGGCCCCTAGAACTGGAGTTATAGTTGTGAGCTGACATGCGGGTGCTGGAAATTGAACCTCCATCCTCTTGGAGAATAGCCAGTGCTCTTAATAGCCGAGGCATCTCTCCAGCCCCATAACACATAAATTTTAACCTCAATTATATATTTGATTAGCAAATTGTGCCCAATATGATGCATTTTTGTTTATATATACTTTCACTCACATTCACCTATATTTAGTAAATTAAAGTCCTTGCCTGACTTAGAATCGAGACAAGGTCAAAATTGTCTTTATATGTGATTATATCAGTCCACAAATTTGTTAAAATATTTTCATATGACTTATTAATAAAATAACTTTAGGAGACATGAAAGCACTATTAACTCACACTTTGCAAAGACAAGAAAGTGATTTAAATTACTTTTAGCATATATCCTCCTAGAGAGACAGGGCTCTCCTGATAACGTTTCCATGGGTGCATGTGATGTGCTGTAATCATATTCACAGCCCCTTATTCTTTCTCCTCATGCCCCACATCATGGTAGGGCGTACCTGTCATCCCAGCACTGGGGAAGCAGAGAAAGGAAGACCTAGAATTTGAGGACAGCCCCTTATCTCTAATCAATTAATTAAAATCAATAAATTAATTAGAAATAAATCTTAAGTCAATTAGCAAGACTCTACTACAATTTGAAATATATACAAGGCTTAAAAAAAAAATCCCTCTAAAGAAAGCAGTCAGTTCAAAAGCATGAGGGGTTTGGAAGTCTCTAGCACTAAAAAGCAGCTGATTCTGGTTTGTCCAGACACAGACAAAGCTGTGTATCTCTGCTTCAATGAGATTATTCTATGGAAGCTGGTCACTGTAGGGACATTAAAGCTTCAATAAAATGAGGTTCTGGAACTTTGCCATTGTTTTTCAAAGCATGCTGTTCAGTGTTGGGGCATGATTTTACTCCTGGTGGGAGACAGTTTATTTATGCAAAATGCAATCAGCAAGCCTTCTTAAGTAGTGTCAGCTAAGACTCACAAGGAAGCTAAATATGAATAGAATTACACAATGGACTTAATTTGGTCTGGGGGCATTCTGAGTCACACTCTTCAGAAAATCAAATTCCTAAGGAAACAAGGTGCGAGAAAAATATGTTTTCTAATTTAAAAATAGTTAAAAATAGCAGGTTATTATGTTGACCTTTTCTTCCCTTAGTTTTACTAAAATTATTTAAATAGAAGTTGATTTTAACAGTTCAAGGCTTACCTATTTTTTTTTTTAATACAGTGTGCTTGAGTGAATAGAAAGATTAACAAAACTCAGTTTCTAGTCTCAAATTAGTGAGGACAAAGGCACCGATTACTGGAGCATAAAGACAAGAGCTGAGGAAGAGGAAAGGAAGTTAGGGACAGGGTACTTTGCTAGCACAGAAGAGGAGGAAATTATATCCAAGTGGAGAAGCCATTATGGGCCTCGTGGAAAAGCCCTGAAGTTTAGGACAGGTTGTGTGGATTCATGCTATTAGGCATGTAGGAAGGAGGATGGGAAGAGGTGCAGTACAGAATGGTAGAAGACAAAAATGGCAAAAATGTGAACCAGTGTGTTAAGAGTTTGGTTGATTCAGAAACTAAAGGGGAGTGGAGGTCACCTGCAATGCTGATATATTCCCCCATTTCCTCCCTATTTCTATCATTTTCTCTGCCTTCTTCCTCCTCCTCTTCCTCTCTCTCCTCCTTGGTCACTTTTTCTGTCTTGGCCTCCTGCTCTCCCTTTCATCATTTCTACCTATTTTTTTAAATCAAAAACATCCTACCTGAAATATAGTGTGGATAAAAGCTCCTAACTACTACATATGATATAAACAGAGTAAGAAACTCCTTGATTAACAGCAAAAGGATTCAATTGTTTTCTTAGTGATTCTGCCTAGGGCTGATGCGGGACTCCACTACAGTGTAGCAGGGAAGAGAATGAAATGGAGATGAGGTGTAGAATCAAGGAAGGGGGAGGAAACCAACTGGATGCTCTAGGGAAAGGACAATGGGAATCTACATTGATTGACAGAAAGATGGCAATAGCATCCATTAAGTGGTTAACAAAGGAAGCACACAGAGAGAACAGACAACCCCACACTGGACAGATTTCCTTTGAAGTAGGATATATCTAGCTAGATTTTTCTACTTGTACAAGTGTAGCTGCAGGAGAAGGCCTGGAGATATTAATGAAGCTGCATTTAATTGATGACCATTGGTTAGGATGATCAATAGGAAAGAAAGTGAGGCTCCAACTAAAACCATTGGAGAATGATTTAATTTGGAGGTAGAAGAAAATAAGGCAAATGGACAGATGGATTCCAGAAATGGAAAAGAAGATGAAATCAACAGTGAGTGTGGGCAAACAGCTCATCAGTACCACCAGGTTTGGAGGACACTGGGACTTCACTTACGGTCAACATGCTGCAAAACAAGGGACCAAAGCACCAGGACATTGATCACTGGTCAGGATGGAGCCTGAGTCATCTATCTAGCCCTGGAAGGAGACTTGGTAACCCAAGGTATCTAGAAGACCAAACATAACTATGTAAATCTGGCTCCAAGAGTCTTAAGCCTTATAATTCCTCAGCAAGAGGCTGAGAAAGCTGAAAAAGACATCTTATTGCTCCTTAATATAAGAGACAAATCCAAGCAAACTGTCAATCACATGGATAGGACAATCCCCCAGGAAAGAGATCTCTCCACCCCTGAGGAACTATAAATTAAAACTAGAATCCTCACTAGAGCTAGGCAAGCACTCTATCATCATCAAGATATAACCCCAGCCCTTGTTCTAGAGATTTTACAAAGTAACATATAGCCAGTCTAAAATGCACATGTGAACAGCAGTCTCCTTGGCCACTGATTGCACTAACTGGAGAAAATGCCCTACCCTGCTCTGTCTGAAACCCTGCCTGCCTTCCATGCTCTACTCCGCCTGTCTGTCCCAGCTGATTCTTTTTCTAAAGCTCCTTAAGAAAATGTGTGTGGGTGTTTTGCCCATGTGTATGTTTGTGCATCACTGAAGGGAGTCTGATCCCTTGGGACTGGAGATATAGATGGTTGTGAGCTGCCAGTGTGGCTGTTGAACTGGGAGTTGAACTGTGGTCCTTTAGAAGGTGAGTCAATGCTCTTCACTGCTCAGCCAATCTCTCCAGCCCCTCATCTGAATTCTTTGGAGGAAGATCACAAGGTCTGAGAAGGCAAAGACAGAGATCTTCAATGTTTTCTTTTTTAAATCAGCAAAACAAACACACAAAAGCTTTAACCTCCAAATGGGTAAGAGATGTTTATCCGGGGTCAAATGTTAATGATCACGGCCTAGGAACATGGATTTAGGTTATAAAAACATTTGTGAGCACATCAGGGTGACCGATTACAGCAAAGCAAGGAGATCTCGGCTCCAATGCCTCAAATGCTCTCGACAGTCTTCTTGGATTTTGAGTAGTAGAGGTTAGTGGTCTGTTAAAATGTTTCACATGGTAGTGACAAGCATGTTGGATCAGCTACAGATATGAGCAATAAATAGACATTAAGAAGCTAAGATAGGAGCCCCAGATAGTTTGGCTCAGGATCTGTGCTACTCTACCCTCTCCACAGTCACTGAGATTGTCAACTAATATTTACAGAGTGTGCAATGTACATATGGCCTCTTTCCAGGAACTTTAGTTCACATTAGTATAATGTCCCACACAAGAGTAGAAACATATATACAATGTAACAAAATTAACTTTAAATTTGTATTACTGTACCAAAATCCATGCCAATGCAAAAATATCTGAGATTAATAGTTGTCTTTTTATCCTATATTCCCTTAAATGATAACCAACAACCACAACCTACCACATAACCAAAATAACCCACCAAGTAACTCTTGAGAATGTGAGCGTTGTGTTCTCCAAACTGCTTCCTGCTATCTGTGGACATGAATGAAGTGTCTTTAGGGTCCCTGAGAAAATTTGAGATAATGGCCAAGTCCTGGGAAGACCAGCTATAACCTTTGTTAATAGATATCACCTGTCAAGATTCGGGAGTTCTCCCCTGATCAAACCTGATTCATATTAGCCTGGAACAAATCCACAGCCTCTTGTTGCCTGTGGAAACAAAAGCAAAACCTCTCCTCCAAAGCATTTTTTACTTCCATTTGAAAAACATATATTTTGACTTCTTTTTTAAAGTTAAGATGCCCTAAAGTATCCTAGGTTAGTTTAATTTTGCAGTCCTGCTCACAATCCCATGTCTCCCAGCAGCTGTCTCTTGCCCATCAGCCATCAAAAAATTCAAAATCAATACAATACCATAGAGGATCCAGACTCACTGTGTATTTGCTATCTCTACGTGGCCTTTTTAAAATTTTACTTCTTTTTGAAGACTTTATTATTTTTAAACTATTTATTTGTTTCTATGACTGTCTATACTCTCTTTCTCTCTTTTTTAAGTCTACACACATTGTAAAACACACTGGAACCTACTTAGACATTTTTTTTTCCCAATCTGGACCTCTTTTACTGCATATATATTAGCCTTGTTTTTTTTATTGCACAAGCAAACTTTAGATTGCTAAGCTACACCTGAATCCTCCCTGCAGCTCTCAGCTGGCTCCCCTGCTCTTGGGTTATTAAAGTAAAGCTTAAAGCTTGGTGCCTGGTCAGAAGTGCCTGACCAAGGAGAATCAAGTCTAAAGCTTGGCCAGGAACTGCACTCAACCTTCCAAGCTGTAGGAAGCCAGTACCTGTGCTGCCACAAGGTTTTTTTTGTTTTTGTTTTTTTACTTAACTTGCCTTTCTATTTATTGCTGCCCTGCTGGCTGAACAGCAGTGCCTCTTAAAAGAGCCATGCCCTTTTTCTCTTCTTTTCTTTTCTTTTTTTTTTTTTCAGGTTTCTCAGATCCTACATGGAAATTCGAGAGCCCCATGTTGGACGGCAAAATGTTGTTAGTTGTTTTTTCACTATTTGACTCTTTGTTCTTTGGGGGCCCACCACCCAGCTCCCAAATAAACCACACACAGAAGCTCATTCTATCTTATAAATGCCCGGCTTTAGCTTGGCTTATTTCTAGCCAGCTTTTCTTAACTTTAAATTATCCCATCTATGCTTTGCCTCTGGGTTTTTACCTTTCTCTATTTGTATATCTTTCTCTATCTCTGTATATCTTTCTTCCCTTCTTTCTCCATGGTTTGCTGTGTAGCTGAGTGGCTGGACGCTGGAGTCTTCCTCCCCTTGCTCTCTTGCTCCTTCTTTCTTTTCCTCCCAGATTTCTCCTTCTATTTGTTTTCTCTGCCTGCTAGTTCCACCTGTCCCTCTCCTGCCTAGCTATTGACCATTCAGCTCTTTATTAGCCCGTCAGGTGTTTTAGACAGGCAAAGTAACACAGCTTCACAGAGTTAAACAAATGCAACATAAAAGAATGCAACACATCTTTGCATCATTAAACAAATGTCCCACAGCATAAACAAATGTTAACACATCTTAAAATGGTATTCTACAACAAACTACATTTCTAGTTCATAATTGGAGCAAAAATTTGGCTAAATATTTCATAGTTCTGCTTTCTCTCCTTTCCCCTTTACCTCCACAAAATGTTGATGACCTAGAACCTCTGTTGTTAATAACTGATGGAGACACATGCTCCTCGGCACACTCAATCCAGAGCTCCCTTGCAGACTCCCTACCACCTACAAAGGACCTACAAAGTGGTCCTTTGCCATAGTTCCACTTAAAAACATGTTCAACAGACAGCTCTGGGTTGACCCTGGTCCCTCAGTCTACAAAGAGGCTACGGGTGGAAGTGGGTACCCTCAGCGGGAGACAAAGGGCTGAAGAAATATGAGCAGAAAAGACATACTGATCTCTAAGAACTAAAGTAATACATGAAATTCTGATAATTCATCAGCACAGAAAAACAAAATAAAAAGAATTGCTAAATATTTGTACTGCAGTATTCGTTGAAATACCATTAAAATAATGTCCAATATTTATTTAATTAGAAAATGTACCATGTACTAATTTACCCACACAAATTAGCATGACTACAGCCTCAGATTCTGGAATTTCCTTGGGCCCACCCTGAGAAGGGCTTACACAGCCTGAGGAGCCTGAGAGGAAATATTTACAATAAAATTTCGAAGCACCTCCTTGGGTACTTCTTCCCTATGTGGACTTCTGCAGGGGGTTAATATGCACGGTTATTAGTCAGTCACCCTTTCACTTAATCTTCCATGCTACACAAAGGTGTATTTTAATCCATCTTGGATACGGTTTTGAATCAATTTCACCTCACATTAGATAGCAGAATAAGTGTACAGATCATTTAAATTAATTCCTTCATTTAAATAATCTCTGGCCTAGAAATGTCAAAGTAATATGAAAGTCAATGGGATGTTAAAATTACTTTTGATGAAGGTGCTGTGTGCATCACTGGAAGCCTTACCAACAATGCCATGGTGCCAGAGTACAAACTTGGTCATGTTTCAAGTAAGAGGAGGGACAGAGTCGATGAGCATGTACTTTTAAATCTTTTGATCTAATAGATTTTTTTCCCTAACTTTTTATGATTCAGTAAAAGCTTATCAGGTGTTGGTGACCCTAGTAAGCAAAAGCCAGATATGGCTCCTGTCTCCAGATTGATGCATAATTTTAGGGTAAAAGAGATGCCATGGATGATGGCTCTAGGGGGATGGGATGGCTGTTTGAATCCCCAGGACCCACATGAAGCCAGCTGCAGTAGTACACACACACACACACACACACACACACACACACACACACACACACACACACACACATATACATATACATATATACATATATACCAGAAAGGGTACAGTAAGATTGGAATCCCTGGAATCTTGTCATCAAATGTAGTGCTAAACAACAGACTATCACAAAAAAGGTGGAAGTTGAGTGCTGACACCCAGAGTTGTCCTCTGACCTTCATATGCACATCCTGCCACAAGCATGTCTGCACACACACACACACACACACACACACACACACACACACACACTCACACTATGACTTTAAAAACAATGAGTGATTTCAACAGCAAATCGAGCCTCTGCCATAACTCTTAAACCACATCAAATTGGAGTGAGTTACTCCAGAAATCTTCAAGTGAAGATTTTAGAAGGGGAACTGAAGGCAGAGCCTATTATGGCTGAAGGGCAGTCTCAGCCTCATTAAGCAGGGCCATTTGCCTGAGCTAAGCTTTATGCGATGGACACTTACATAATGTCATCGTCTTTGCCAAGTGTTACCCAGGGGCAGGGATTCTTGTGACCTGAGATGGGCCTCTGCCCTCTGGATCTTGTGTTCTTGTGTTCTCACCCTTTCTGATTCAGAGGGTTTTATGACCCAGCTACCAGGCTTGTTTCCACTTCAACTCAGTTAAATTATACACGCATTTATTGCTACACACTTTGCCAGGCCCTGAGGAAATGTGAAATAAACAGGCATTATACCAGACCTATCACTCATTAACCCTTCCCTTTTCAGGCACCACACTATCAGGGCCTGGACACCATCACTGTGTACACTGCCATAGAGAAAGGCAAACATAGCCTCTGTACATTTTCCCATAGTTGCTTCTCAGATCTTCTCGGCAACCCACGGCCCTAGGTTCCTCATACTCATCAGGAGTGGGCAGAGGGAGGCATCTAACAAGCTCAGACCCCTGCTCATTTTGTTCTACCATGGTTTGGAGTCCAGCATAAATTCCATGAAACGGTCAGATTATGCCCCTGAAATCATGATTTAGATCCCTAAAGTCACGTGTTCCCCTTACTATTTTACAGTTCTAACTCCTTTCTTTACCATTCCATCTCATCCCACTGTACGCTCACAGTAGGTGCATCATGAGCTAGTACCTGCCTGCATCAAGAGCCATGGGACCCTCTGCACACGCAGTCTAGATGACCTCTTGTGCCCCAAACATTCCCGTCCCCAACACCAGCTGTCTAAGGAGTGACTGTTGAGAGAAATGATGAAAGACCAGCTCCAGTGAGAAGCAACTTCCTCTCTAACACACACAGCCTCCATCTAGGAGTCTCATGATTTTGCTAATCTAACCTCATGCTGACACATGACTTCTTTGCTGTCCACCAAGTCCCCGGGGAAATTAAAACATTATTACCGATTTCCTAGTGGCGTCTGTTATGAACTGTATCTCCACCCAACCCACGTTATAACTCCTTTGATGGAAACTACCCTGATCGACAATTCTTCATCTTTTGTGAATTTCCAACGACTTCCGTGTGAGATGTGCTCATAAGCCAGTTAGAAATATGAAGAGTTAGAATCCCCCGGGGTATGTTTCTATCCACGAAGCTAGAATTTTAAATTTATTAAGTGTCTGTAGTTGTTGGGATCTACAAAGATCACTAGGGAAACACAAAGCCTCTGTAGCCCTCCCTTTGTTCCTCCGCTTTTACTCCTCTGGCCTCTGCCTTTGGTGTGGACTGTGAGTTCTGATGTTCACCAGGAGCCATGAAGGAGCCCCCTCCTGTGCCTTATTCTCTCTAGTGGGTGGGGCTTCTCTGATATCTCTAAGCAGAAGAACACACTATCCCACCCACTGCTGCACAGCTGCATGTAATCAGCTCTCTTTGTTTCCCTCTTTCTTCCAGAGAGGCAAGAACTCAATTTAATACTCAGCAAGACATGTATTATTCTATTTTATATTGCTTCCATAATACCATTAAAATTAATTTTAAAAATAATCCTATTTTTCACATTTCATGTGGACAGATGCATTGACCTTTTCTGAAAATTCTGTAAAGTTAAGATGTGTGTTGTGGTCATAAGGATACAATTAACATGGAGATGAGTCACATGTTTCTCAATATGAGAGAGGTTTGATGACATGTTATCACCATTATAAATCTAGAAGGCGTTACAATTCGTGTTACTTGAATAAATGTCTTGTAGTGTTTTAAATCCTGGTTTGAATACGTTATTGGTGGGTAGAAAAAAAGTGTTGTGACTACTGATACCAAACTGTACCCCATCCCTGTTGTGGACTACCCCTTCAAGTTTGGAATATTTCAGTGTGTCAAAGTGTGCATTAATGATTCTAATGGCTTTGGGGAGTAGGTACATGTGGATACAGGTATACATATAGAGACCAGAGGGGGACATCAGGCATTCTGCTCTGTCACTCTCTACCATATTCCCTGGAGATAGAGTCTTCCACCAAACTGGGAGCTGGGCTGACAGCTAGGAAGTGCCAGTGACCTACTTGCCTCTGTCCCCAACCCTGGAGTTACAGCCCCATGCTTGTGACGCCACATCCACGTTTTAATTTTTTTTTTTAATGTGTTGTAACGGTAGTTGTCTGTGCTTCACCCTGATGCACCATCCCTAGTGGGCAGCAGGTAACTGCTAGGTACCTGGCCCCACCTGAGGCGTGGCTGAGATGGGACCCCCTTAAAACCTGCTTGCTCTCTCTTAGCTACCTCCTGATCCTGGATGCTGGATGCTGGACTGCAGACCAAGTCAGAGTTCCCCAGAGAACCACACTGGACTGTGCCTCACCTCCCCTCGATCCTGTAACCAACCCCTTTGCTTGCTGTAAGTTGACCCAAAATAAATCTCTTTTGACTATCAGATAAACTACGTGGGATTGCCTCCTTAATTTCCACTATAATTTATAATTTATACAAAAAAATGTGTGCTCTCTGAGAGCCCATACTTGGGTCTTTGTGCTTACACAGCATACACTTTTATTTTTTTTTATTTTTTGGTTTTTTTGAGACAGGGTTTCTCTGTGTAGCTTTGCGCCTTTCCTGGAACTCACGTGGTAGCCCAGGCTGGCCTCGAACTCACAGAGATCCGCCTGGCTCTGCCTCCCGAGTGCTGGGATTAAAGGCATGCACCACCACCACCCGGCACACAGCATACATTCTTAACCACTGAGCCATCCCTACAGCCTTCTAAATACTTCTGATGCTTAGATTGCATCTTTTCTTTTGCCTTATGGTTGGTACTTCCAAGAAGATCAAATCCCTTATCTGATGAATCCTTCTACAAGATTGTAATGGGTGGAAGAATCTTTGCCACATCATTTAGTTATCAAATCAACTCACTCAAATGTGTTTATAATGGCTAATTATCATTACATAACATTCCAAGAGGTACCTCACCCCCATCTCTAAATATTGAAATCCTCCTTGCCAGTAGAATGGCTTTAGAATGTGATACCTTTGGAAGGTAATTAGGTCATAAAGGCAACGCCTTCATGATGGCACTAGTGCCTATATAAGAGGAAGAGGATTGGTTCTCACCCTCTCTACCAAGTAAAAGTGCAGAAAGAGCTGGATCCCCTGTGAATCAGGACTTGGCCGTGCCTGTCCCTTGGTCTTGCATTTCTAGCCCCTGGGACTGTGAGAAACAACTGCTAGTTATTCTATTAGCTTCTTAGAATTGGCTAAGGTACTGAAACGAATGATTCCTACTAGTCAGGCTAATGTCCATTATGTTAAATGGTAATGGAAAAGTCACATAAGACAAGACATTAAATATCTTTACCGATATCCCAATACTTACCTTGAAGTTAAAAAAAAATCTAATAGAATAATAGAGGGGAATACAAAGTAGGGCTAAGGAAGCACAGGGGGTGTTGGGGTAAAAGCAATCATACTTTGATGGACCTCACTTGAAAAGCGATCATTTGAACACAAAATGTTTGTCTAGCATCATAAATTACGTGGTGTCAGTGTGAGCCCTAAAACGATTTCATATGGGCCGAGTGAGAAAGAGTGTGAACAACAGAAGTAGTAATTGAATGCAAAAACTGAGCTGGGTAGTTGTATCATCTCAGTATTGAGTGGTGCCAACAGAAGATCAAAGCAGGGAATGGAGGGAGAAATGGGTTTTACTCAAATCCAGAAGAACTGAAAACCAAGGTAGGGAACCAAACTAAGAGATCATTTACCAAGCACACAGCAAAAGCTTATCAGGTGTTGGTGACCCTAGTAAGCAAAAGCCAGATGTGGCCCCTGTCTCCAGACTGATGCACAATTTTAGGGCAAAAGAGATGTTATGGATGACAGCTCTGGGGGGGATGGAATGGCTGCTTTCAAGTTTCTGAAAGCATTTTCTCTTACTTCCTTATCCTGGATCATGGGAGAGTCGATTGATTTTATTAGCTGTGTAACCACAGGAGTGCTAACATGACGTAAAATTCTCTAAATATCCCCCACAGTACTATGAAAGACAATCACACCAGAGTCTAGCTGGACTTTGATCGCTAATGCTTTGTGACTGTAAGACACTTTGTTCTGTATCTGTGAGTCAGCCTTGCATTTACCATTGGTTCTTTGATAAAACTTTAGAGGAAGGACTTGACTTATCATTCACTTCACGTTCTCTCATTTAACGCTACATCAAAATAATGATTTGATATTTAATGTTTAATCACTGGCAGCAAAACCTAGCTTTAAAATATTATGTTGTAAAAGTACTTGCCATTTGTTTTTTTTTTGTTTGTTTTTTATAAATCAAACATGCATTTGTATCAGCAGAATTTTAATTCAGATTATTTTGTGCAAGAAAGAAGCTTATTTGAAATACTTCATCTTTTTAAAAAGAAATTGGAAGTCTTGGCAAAGAAAGAGCCAGTATCCTACCAGTGGGACTGTGATTCTACTTTATGATGCAACTATCACAGGACCCTACCAGATCATGTCTTCTATACTATCCAGACACTCATAAAGATTAGTTGCCTTGTAGGAGTAAAACAAAACAAAACAAAACTTATCTCTTTCAGGATGTAATAAACTAAATTAATGCTAACAACTTCCCCAAGCTCCTAAATAGGTTTGAGTATATAACCATCATTATTTGGGGAATGGGCTTAAAGTTCCTTTCCAAGCCTGGTAAAATCTGTCAACCACAATTGTTTATTCATTTACTCCATATAAGTATTTTTACCCAATGCTCCGATTCTCTTTCTACATGAGACAATGAATCAGTCTGGCTATCAGAGACACTCTTGTAGAACAGTCTTCTGTGACCAGCTACTCTGTAGGAATTAGCTCATGAATACTCATAATGGTGGAATAGAAGTTATTTATTCTAAGAATCTGGGGATCTGGTCTATACTACTAATCAATTATTTTTCATATAATTATATAGACACCCACAAAAAGCATTTTTCAATACCTACTATGCGTGACCCAAGAACCATTCTGGGTACAAAGAATTTGACAACATACAAAATAGAAAAACAAAAACAAACAAACAAAAACCCTGCCTTCATAGAACTTACATTAGGAAGTACCTAAAATTACTCAGTAATTTTAGGGAAGACAAATGAAAAAATTAATTAATTAAAAAATGGTGAGGTGTGTGTGTGTGTGTGTGTGTGTGTGTGTGTGTGTGTGTGTGTGTAACATAAACAAAAATCAATGAAGAGAAACAAAGTAGAAGACAGAGAGTATTGAGTATTTTGAGTTTTTGTTTTGTTTTGGGCAGGGAAGTACGGATACAATTTTAAAACAGGCAGCTAAAAAAAGAAGGTGAGAGAAAAGGACATTTAGGTAACTTGTGAGAGAGATGGGGGAGGACCAAGTGGACATCTGTAGGAAAAAGTACTAGCCAACAGAGAAGGTCAAGAGTGTGAAGACCCTGGGATGGGAAGATGTCTGAAGAGATCCTAGCTGTACAGAGGAGCTGGTATTCTAGTGTGGCTGAAGTTCAGTGAAGCGAAGGTAAAAATCAGAGGTAACATGGGCCTGATTCTCCAGGGCCACACGGGTCTTGGGCTTCTAGAATGGAACATTAGGCAGTGTACCTATTCACAACTAGTACCCAAAAGTAGAGTGATCCTGTTAAACATCACTTATGTGTGTACCATCGGGTCTGACATTTAAGCTGATGAAATGAACGGGTTATCTGCCACGTTTCTGGAAGCGTGTTTATTAAAAAGGACAGAAGTAGAAGAATATAGAATGTCAACTCCAGACTGAGCCCAAGAGATGAATTCACAAGACAGCGAGTTTAAACACTAGGGACCAGAGCGTAAAAGACGCAGGAAGTAATTTTTTTAAGAGAGGGGAGGAGATGCAGAGGCTAGCCTGTATGTAAGAATCAGTTAAAAACCTTGAGCTGCCCATCCCCCACGGGGACTGCACAAAGACTGTTCAGGATTCCATTGAAGCTGGGGTGGGGGTGGGGGGGGTTGGTCTCTCGAAGCTGGAATGGCTTAGAAATGCGATACGTTTAAGTCATGGCCCAAATCTACAACACATCTACTACTACGGAAGAACTGGATATACCCAATGGGAAGAGAACACCAAAGGCGAATACTGGGAACCGAGAGCAGACACAACAGTATCCCAGAACAAAATGATACCAAAAAGATTCCATGAGCCAGCTTGCGTCCCTCCTCCCCGGGGAGGCGTGGGGGGACTTAGACCTCCGTGCGCTTAGTTTTCTGAAACCACTTCATGGTTGATATCATCTGATAAAAGTCTGGAAGGGTGGGCTGCTGCAAAAATACAAACTCTCTCTTCCTCTTCCCCCTCTCCCTCCCCTCCTTGTCCTCCCCTCTGCCCCTCAGGCCTCCTTCCAGGCGGGACAAGCAAAAGCTAGCATCGGGTCTTTAACAGGGTCTTCCTAGATAACTCTCCTCTTTAAGAAAGCTTCTTCACCTTTTGAACTTCTAAGAGGCCGATGCCACTTAGGATAGAAAGAAAGACCTGGGCGAGGTCACAGGTGGGAATATTCAGAGCGGGGAAGCAGCCTCTCTGGAAAGGAAGGGGCTCTAGACTGAGGAGGATAAGGGAACTGGCATCTCCAAGACTGGTCCCCTGGAAGAGAGACACAGGCCAAGCAGATCAATTCCTGACGATGGACGGGGTAGTTTGCTCTGGGGCCGGTCCCAGCCCCAGCTGGGACTGGTGCAGGGGTTACTGAAGGCACCGGGTGGAAGAGGTCCCTTACTCTTTAGATTTATCTGATCCGTGGGCAGAGTTGATCCGATGCACTTCCTTCCTTTTCGCTGGTTTGGAGGCCATGCCCGAGGCTCACCCAGGCAGCCTGCTCCAGCAAGGCCCCGCTGAGAGCGCGCCACAAGGCCGCGAGGCTTCTGAGGCTTCCGAGGCTTCCCCGCGCGTCTGCCGTTGCCTGGAGACGAGTTCTGAGAACCGGAAGGCTCCTGCCAGGCCTGCTTGCAGGGAGGAGGGCGGGCTCTGAGTGGAGACGCGGTTTAAGACCTGGGAGTTGGTGTATGGCAGAGGAACTGTGGTGTGGGCAAGCGTGGACAGGATCAAACGGCTGCTGAGGGCGTTCCCTGCAGCACGCTATGCCTGGGTCTGCGACTCTGAACCTTAGACAGACTCAGCTCTTCAACTATGAGAATTCGGATCTTATTGTTGTCGAACCCTGGTGTTCTCTTAGCTGAAGAAAGAGTTCCATCAATAAATACTACTGAGTTTTTCAAAGGCTTAAAAAAACAAAACAAAACAAAAAAAAAAAAAACCAAAAACGGTTGATCTAGAAAGGAATCCATTTGTGGAGACATAGAGATAAACAAGCAGGGTCTTGTCTGGCTAGGTGAACCTGGTTATGGAATAGAGGGGCGCTGACAATACTGGACAATAGGGAATCTAAAAAAACTCCAGATCTATTAAAGCTCTGGATTTATAAAGCTCAGGCAGTCTGCAGTGATCTTGCCTTGGAGTTGGTTCCCTTTGACCCTCCATTTGTTAGCATGTGTTAACACCTACTCTGAGGATAAGACGGATGTAAAGTGTTCAGTACAAGATGCAAGACTCCTTATGTGCCTTCTGGAAGCAGGCCGATAACATGAACGAACGTGGCCAGCCAGCTAAATACGGAGCCACGGATGCTATATTCAACTAAGAAATGCTTATACTGGAAAGCCACCTCCTCACTGAGACAAAACAATTTTTTCAGCCCATTGTAACTTCAAGTCAAATTTGACCCATGGCCCTGACAGGGTTTAGAACATATAGGCAGCCTCTCCCATAAACCTGGAAGTACTAAGCATCTTTAAATAAAATAATCCCCTCTGCTCTCGGGGGGAAGAACATGCTGAGTTTATGATTCAGTTGAGAAAGCGACTTCCTCAGATCATATCTTTCAACTCTGACAAATGACTGCCTCGCCTTCTCCATTCGGCAGAGCCTGGGTTTCCAGACTGTTGCAATTTTAATACTGTTGAGAGCTACATAAATGACAATCAGATAATGACTTCATTATGTTTTATATATAAAATAAATTCAAAGCTTGAAGTGTTAAATTTAATACTGCGGAAGTGCCCTCAAATCCCCCCTTTAAACTGGATCTACGGACAATGGAGGGTCCATAGAGAGCCCTGCTTTGTTTACCAAAGTTCTAGAATTTTCAGAGAATACTTCTAAGTGAAAGTAGACTAGATGGTGAGAAAACATATGAGGATTGAATTTTAATGAAGTAATAAGGTACATTGTCATAAATTGGTAGAAATGACCCATGTTTAAAAATAGCACAGCTTTAAGGAGCCAACCACACGGAAGGGTGAATTTAATTCTGAGACGGGGCTGTCCCTGACGTCGTCCATGCCTGCAAATGCCAAGACCCTAAGAGAGGAAAGGCTTTACAGATCAAAAGAAATACAAGCCAAACACATTTTACAGATAAAGCACCCGAGACCTAGAGGAGCAAAGCGTTCTGCCAGATATCACAATGCTACACAATGCTGGGGTGTGCATGGCATGCATTAAGTCAAGAACGCCGATGCTGGGATGTGTATGACAGGCATTAAGTCAAGAATGCCGACTTCAGCCAATCATCTAACTACTCCACTCAGAACCTCCTTTCAGATAGATGTTTATCTATTGTGAGAATAAAAATAAGAGGGAAGTCATGGAATGAGAGGCTCACAAAACAATTCTCAGAACTATATTGTCCTAAGAAATTCTTAGGCTGGTGTTCCTTCTCCTGTAATTATTATATTGAGAATGCAATGCATGCAGATGGAATCTCTCTTCTTTATAGAGTTAAATCATTGAACAAGCCACATAAGTAGCAAGTGTGTTTCTTTCAAGCTTACAGTGACATGTTTGATAGGACATGAAAGGAGACTTGGTCTTGTGGATCTGCCTTCAAAGTGAATCCATATGCTATAATTATGATAGATGTCACTTTGGAATAATAATTAAAATAGCAGTTTTGACTTGCTGCATGTCTACTACATTGGGAAAGGATGCAGACTCCTTCAGAGACCACCCTGACTTTAAAACCTGGCTCTTGTTCACTCAACGCTCGTAACTTCCATTTTCTTTATTTGTAAAATAGGGAAGAATGATACCACAAATGTACCTGACATGTCATAAGCACTCAGAGGAGGGTGATAATATTACCCCACAAGTAAAGAAGCTGTGGGGCAGCTGAGGGGAAATGGAACAGATAGTAGGTAGCTGAACAAGGCAGGCTACACCTCAGCCTGAGCTGTCCACACCCTCAGGCTACCCAATTGGTCACATTTCATGATCCAGGTGGTTGCCTTGAGTTTCAGTTTAGGGAATTACAAATTTGCTTTCTATGAGATACCTTTAGAGACTGGGAAGGAAGAGAATGGTATTATTATTGCTGTTGTTATTATTGTTGTTGTTTTAATTATTATTATTGCTATTATTATCATCACCATCATTACTATTAAGCATGTAGCCATGCCCCCAATAAGACTTGCTCTAGAGGGAAGAGAGATTTGACTTAGGGCAGCAGTAACTCATAGGGAAGTGGTTAACAAGACACACTTCCTTCTATCACAGAAACAGAGCAAACCTCTGGGGATCTGCCGAAATGTGCAAACAAGCTTTGGTATAACCTATCTCCCCACCATCAGCAGTCCTGGATAACCAGGACAAAGAAAGAGGAAGAGGAGAGAACTTGGTTTGTGTGTGTCAGGGGGGTAATTTCTACCTCTTACCATCCTCGATTCAGGTGCCCTCTAACGCTCAAATCCACAGGGAATCACACAGATCAGAATATAACTTTCCTTCATAGTGCCGGTTCATAAGCAACCTGCTCCCTTCCTCTTTCAATTAAAAGGAATTTGTAGCCTTTTTTTTTTTTTTGTAATTGTTTTTGCTACCCCAGAAATCAAAAGAACCCAAGACCTTAGCCATGCTAAGTAAATGTGAATTCCAAAGAGCTACATTACCACCCTTCAATTGAGTGAACTGAGAGTGTTTGAAAATGGTTTTATAATTATAATTTTAATTTGGTCATTTCTCCTAGTGCTCAGCCTCCACAAATGCAATGGATGATCTGGGTTCTATATGTGTAAAGTCGGGTGCCACAAAATGTTTATTAGTGGATAAACTTTAGCTCTAGCATTAGTGATGTTTGGAATGAAATTCTGAATATAGATTAATTTAAACAAGGGAACAAGGAAGGAAGCTATTAATCCCTAGCTAGGCATGGTACTGTATCTCTTTAATCCCAGCCTTCAGGAAGCAGAGGCATCTTGAGGAAGCAGGGATTTCTGTGAGTTTGAAGATAGCATGGACTGTATAGTGAGGTTAAGGACAGTCAGGACTACCTAGGTGAGACCCTGTCTCAAAACAACAATAACAACAACAATAATAACATAAACATTAGTTCCTCCTAACAGACCCCATACATAATACTTAAAAAGACCATAGTATTTTCAACAACAGCATCACAGAAAACAATCTGAAGAACATTAATATAGCCAAAATATATTCAGTACCCCGAAATGTAAAATTCACAATTACTGAGAGCCCATAAAAACCAGTAGGCAGGAAGACAAATTCCATTAAGAAAAAGAAAAAGTTGATTCAAAATGAATAAAATAATATGGATGATAAAATTAGCAGGCAGAACATTACAACAGTTATCGTTATTGAAACCCATATGTGCAAAGAAGCCAGAAGATTGGATGTGCTAACTTCAATTTAAGAACATCTGGGAAAAAAATACAATGTCTATATTGCAAAATACACTGAATTGGATTGATGGCAGACCAGATATTACAGAAAAATGGATTACCTCATTTGAAGACCCAGAAATAGAAGCTATCCAAAATTAAAGAGAGCAGAAAGCACTGTTGAAAACGTGGATAAAGTCTCAGGGTAGTGTAACAACACCAGATGGCACAATATTGGTGTAGTTAGAACACCCAAATGGGCAGGGACATGGTGGAGGCTGGGGTGCTGAGTACAGAAAAGGGTTATACGAAAAGATAATGGTTGAAACTTTTTGAATTTTATAAAAGTTTTAAACCTACAAATCCAAAAATTTAAGCAAACCCTGTGCTTAATGAACAGTAAAAAGTCCATAACCAGGTTTGTCTTAGAATTTCTATTGCTTCAACGAAACACCATGACCAAAAAAGCAAGTTGGGGAGGAAAGGGTTTATTTGGCTTACACTTCCACATTGATGTTCATCACCAAAGGAAGTCAGGGCAGGATCCTGGAGACAGGAGCTGATGCAGAGATCATGGAGGGGAGCTGTTTACTGGCTTGCTTCTCCTGGCCTGCTCAGCCTGCTTTCTTATAGAACCCAAGGATGGCACCACTTACCATGGGCTGGGCCCTCTCCCATTGATCACTAGATGAAAAAAATGCCTTGCAGCTGGATCTCATGGAGGCATTTCCTCAACTGAGGCTCCTTCCTCTCTGGCGACTCTAGCTGGTGTCAAGGTGACACCCCAAACCAGCCAGTACAGGGTTCATTATGACCACATTGAGTAAAAAAGACCTACGGTTAGAAAGAGATCTCAAAATGAGCCAGGTGTGACTCTGGCGAAGAGTTAAGAAAGGTTATGGCTCATTTGGGTTTACAATGTGACTGGTAAGCTTGAAGCTCTGGTAACTAGGACAAGGTATTAGTGGACAGCATCTACCAAAGGTCATAATGTCTCAGACCTATAAATGTTCTGGGAGCTGGGAATTATTAAGGCTAAGAAGCTTGATAGGTGTTGCTGTTCTAAGAACATGCTTATAACAGTTGTTTTAACGTTCTTATCTTTTAAACCAAACGCCTGTATTCCTTTTGTGTTGATTTCTGTTCATTGGTTTGTTTTTCCTCTTAATGCTATATATTTTGCACTTTCTGTTTTTATTAATTAGCTATAACACGTGTATTTTATCTTGTTTTGTGTTTACATCATCTAACTATAAATATTAATACTTTTTAATTTAACTGTGTTTATCTGTAGGTCGTGGTTAGAGATTTAATTGTATGCATTGTGCATTTCTTAAAAGATGAGTAGGATTGGGTTCCAACCCTGAAGAATTCCTAATTCTGTGAAGCAAACAGAAAATAAACTGACATTTACAAATGGCACAGTGGTTTCTACTAGATAGCCCAAACTTGAGCTTTATAATAGCCCCAAGTAAGATGTTGGCCTATTTTACTTCTCTGTTCTTGTGATAAAGCACTGACCCAGAGGAACATGGAGAAGAGACGGTTTGTTTAACTTATAGGCTTAGCCTATCATCCAGAGAAATCAAGGCAGGAACCTGGAGGCAGAACTGAAGCAGAGACCATGGAGGAACTCGGCTTACAATCTTGCTCCCCATGGCGTGCTCAGCTACCTAAACAGCCCAGGCCCACCTGTCCAGGGATGGCAATATCTACAATGTGCTGGGCCCTCTTGTATCAATTAACAACCAAGAAAATGCCTCCACAGATATGCTCACAGGTCAACCCGATGGAGGCAATTTTTCAATTGAGGTCCCCTCCTCCAACCAGGATTAGCTTTTCACAGACCTCCAAGGTGACCTATAAGACATTATGGCTGGCTGGGCTATGGTGGTGCATGCCTTTAAACCCAACACTCAGGAGGCAGAGCCAGGCAGATCTCTGTGAGTTCGAGGCCAGCTTGGACTACAGAGTGAGTTCCAGGAAAGGCTCCAAAGCTACCCAGAGAAACCCTGTCTCAAAAAAAAAATTATGCCTGGAAAGACGTTTTTTAATGATATCAAGACATGTGGGCACTGCGTAAGTCAGATACGTGGGGGAGGAGGTGACTGCCCATTCAAATCCTGGGCATAGAATAGCCCAGGGAAACTTGATGCAGTAAGAAGTTGTGGATAGTACAAGAAGATGTATTCAGGGGCCTATCAGAAGGGAATGAGCAGCTAGAAGAACACTAATATATACCTCTCGCCTTTCTAACCATACACAAAGGGTCATCAAATGAATTTATGATTCTGTATAAAGTTTAGTGCAAATATGTTAGCGTTTGGACTTGGGATTCTACCTAGTTGAATCCCAATCAGGATGCATCATACAGTGAACAAGTTAGACTCTGAACCTCTGTTTACTCATCTAAAAGCATGCTTCCTGACTTCATTTCTCATTTTGTTTATTGCAATGATTGACTGTGCTGCATGTGTTTAACAAAGGCAAATAAAATACAAGCAGTTATTCTTCTATGAGACACCATTGCTTAATCCGTATGAAATTCCTAAAATGAAGGGGCAAAAACTGAAATCGCAAAGAAGAGACTCATAAAATTTTGTGTTACTGCATTCTGGGAAGATTTCAAATAAGTTTAGCATCTTTTAAGAGCTTAAAGATTAATTTCAAGTTTTACAACTTGAGGATTAAAAGGAACAGAATGAAATTGCATGATGAAGATAGCTTTGTTTTCTCTGCCCCACCCAAGAGTGTTAGCATTACACATCCTGTCAATCTAACTAGAGTCTTCTCTCTTTTTGCTGAATTGCTAGTAATTTTTTACATTTATGAAACACATTCAGTTTCTGCATACCTCATATCTTACACATGCTATTTGTGCTTGCATGCATGCATGTGCGTGCACACACACACTGCCTGTATTATCAAAGTGCATTGATTTAAGGGTAATTCATCAAAAGTAAGCTTCCTTTACCAAGGAGTCATTTCTTAAAAGTTAAAGGCCCACAGAGGAAGAGCACAGCACTGGAAAGATGTTCTTAAGGACCACAGATCCAGCTATCCTTTCACTTAATGTTTTTATTAGATGTCTACTGAGAGGACCAAGCAGATGCCGTAACAGGCTGCTCAGTCTTTTCTCAAAGATCAGGCCTCAATATCAGTTTCCTAAGACTTAAGCAAGCAGTTTCTGGAAGGGCTGTGAACAAAAAACAGTCCTTGCAGTAGCTCCCTTTCTGCACATACTATGACTGCTCATGGTTCAGCCAGTTGTTCACTGTCTGGGACCCCTCAACAACTTAGAGCTACATGCCTGGATCAATGTGAATGTGCAATGCCAGCCAGCCTCCCTGGCAGCTCAAGGACAGAGCTTGGGACTTGTCCAGGCATGCCCAAAATGATAACTGTAACCCCCAACTAGTAAATCCAAAGGTTATATACCCTCACCCAATCATATGATACAAAGGCTTGCACCACCCTGTCTGTGGTTTTTCCCTTTAAAAACCCCTTACCTTGGGAGCTCAGGGCCATCCTCCTTCACCTGGCTAGCCAGTGTGTTGGACGAGGACCAAGACCAAGCTTGCTTGTTATCAATAAACCCCTCTGTGTTTTGCATCAGATATCGGCTTTGTGATGGTCTTGCTGGGGGGTCTCGTGGCATGACCACAACACTACTATGTCTAGGGCCTAGTTCCAGAGGGTGAGATAAATAAGGAAGTGTCTTAAGATTTCTACTGCTGAGAAAAGACACCATGGCCACAGCAACTCTTATAAAGGAAAACATTTAATTGGAGCTGACTTATAGTTCAGAGGTTTAGTTCATTATTGTTATGATGGGAAGCATGGTGACATGCAGGCAGACGTGGTGCTGGAGAGGTAGCTGAGAGTTCTACATTCAGAATGGCAAAGAGCAAGAAGAGAAAGTGAGACACTGTGCCTGACTTGAGCATCTGAAACCTCAAAGCCCACCCCCCAGTGACATACTTCCTCCAACAAGACCACACCTAGTCAAACAAGGCCACACCTCCTGTACTGGCTGGTATTGTGTGTCAACTTGACACAAGCTAGAGTCATCAGAGAGGAAGGGGCCTTGGTTGAGGAAATGCTTCCGCGAGATCCAGCTGTAAGGCATTTTCTCATTTAGTGATCAATGTGGGAGGGCCCAGCCTATGGTTGGTGGTGCTGTCCCTGGGCTGGTGGTCCTGGGTTCTATTAGAACGTAGGCTTAGCAAGCCATGCAGGCAAGCCAGTAAGCAAAATTCTCCATGGCTTTTGCATCAGCTCCTGCCTCCATGATACTGCCCTGTTTGAGTTCATATCCTGACTTCTTCCATCAGTGATGAACAGCAATGTGGAAGTGTAAGCCAAATAAACCCTTTCCTCCCCAACTTGCTTTTGTGGTCATGGTGTTTTGTTGTAGCAATAGAAACCCTGACTAAGACACCTCCTAATAGTGTCACTCCCTATGGGCCTATGGGGCCATTTTTATTCAAACCACCGCAGGAGGGTAGAAAACTGAGAAAGTCATAGCCCTCATGAATTTCCACTCTAGTAAAGGGAGACAGATGATAAGCGTATAATAAATAAATAATGATGCTGTAAATTAGATTAGAAAAAAGGAAGTAAGGTTTTTTAAAAAAGCATGAAACATGGAAACTGGGCAGGAAATTGCTATTTTATATCAAGGGCATAGGAATGGCTACTCTGAGAATGTGACATTTGAAAAGGGACCTGAGCTGTGTAAGAGGGTAAACTACCCAAACCTCTGTGGGTGAGAATGCTCCTTGAAAGGCCATCATCAAGTGAATTCTCTGAGGTAGAAGGGCACATGCAGTGGGCATGCCGTGCATCTGCAGAACTGAACACAGGAAAGAATAAAAGGTTACTCCAGAGGGGAACAGGGGGGCAGACCCTACACCCCTCGTTAAGTTCATGGCATTTATTCTGAGCCAGATGGAGGCAATTAGATTTGGAGCAGACCTTTAGACATGTTATTGAAAATAAATACTGGTGGATCCTGAGGGGTGAGGAGGGCAGAAGCTATGAAAAGCAAGTTAACTTGCTTAATGCCTTCGAGGTTGTTTAGTGAAAAGCACCATCAATGGCACTAGCCTACAGTATAGGAGAGTGTAGCAGCTTGAATGTGAGTGGGTCTCATGTGTTTAAATGCCTGGCTCCTGGTTAGTGGAACTGTTTAGTAAGGGTTAGGAGGTGTGGTGTGGCCTTGTTGGAGGAAGTGGGTCACTAGTGGTGAGCTTTGAGATTTCAAAGGCTCATGCAATTCCCAATTAGTGTTTGCTCTTACCCCCAACCCCTGCCTCTTCCAATTTGTGGAGAAGATATGATCTCTCAGCTACTGCTCCAGCGCCATGCCTGCCTGCCTGTTGCCGTGTTCCCCACTATGATGGTCATGGACTCTTCTATCTTCTGGAACCATGAGCCCCCAAATAAATGATGTCTTTTATGAGTTCCCTTAGTTTAGCCATGTTGTTTTCTCACAGTGACAAAAGTAGCTAAGGCAGGATGTGAAAACTGGTCGGTGCCCAGTGTGTTCTGAAGATGCATCCAAGTGCCTTTTCTGACAGACTGCTTACGGTATCTGAGCTAGAAGAAGAATCAAAGTTGTGATTAAGGATTTGAGTCTATGTAAGTAACAAGTGACACTACCAGTTTCCAAAATGAAAAGAATGTGGAAAGCCTGTTCTTAGCAGAAAATACAGGTCTTTGAGTGTGCCTTAGAAATGGGTCTGGGGTCTCCATAAAATGGCCACACAGTAAAAAGAATGTAGGCAAGGCAAAAAAATGTTTTATTTCTGAGGACGGTGCATGGCCAAGCCAAATCCAGTAGTGGTCCTGCTGTATTTTTGCTCCTAATGCAAAAGGATTCTGTGCCTTGCTATAGTGGTCAGAACTCAGCCTCACATTCCTGAGTGGTGGGCTAGTCGAAAATGGCTCGACTGGTAAGCAAGGTGCCAATGGAGCCCCAACAGAGGGCCAACCGAGCGCCGACTTGGAGCACAGGGTGCACCTTGAACACTTACTTTGATCTTAGAAAATGCTAAGGAGCAGTTTGTCAGATGCATCTTTACAAATCTCTTTAAGGATGGAGGAGTTTCCTTCATCCCATTTAACACTTGGATAGAGAAGATCGCACACCTCCTGTACATTTCCCCCACGATGTGTTATGCCCATAAAGTAATTTTATCAGAGCCTAGGAAACAACTGGGTTAACTGTGAAAATGATTGACAAGATTTGTGTCTGTGTTATACCCTTAAGTAGAGTCGCCCTATTTACCATTTTTAAATGATAATGCTACTTGATGGAAGTCCCACTTTAGAACTTTCTAGATTATTTCTTTATTGGAAATGTGGCCCTAGAGTTCTCCCTCCCCACAGAGTAACTGTTACTGTAAAGGAAACATTTGCTAGAAGAGGGTGAGATTTCACAAGTCATCACTGAATTTTAGAATTTTTGTCTCATGTAATCTCTGACTGTATTATACAGTGGGGGGAAGGATAACTTCAAATTTCAAAAGGGGAAACGATTTGGTCAAAGCCATTCAGTTACCACAATCAATTAGTTAAGTAATACAAATATCTGCTAATTGCTGCAAGCTGGGTGGTATGCCGACGGTTAGAAATGTACCCTGAATACTGTCACCTGGGATTCACAGGCAGTTTGGAACACTAGAAAACAAACAGGCCAGTGCACAATATTACAGATTCCTAGTCATTGTCAGGAAGGAAACTAAACCGAGTAAAATCAGAGCGTTAAGTAATTAAATGTTCAAATCAGGACAGAGCAGAATAAAAGGATTTGAAAACTAGATGGAGGCACAAGTCAGCAGACACAAGCAGGGATATTTGACAAGTTGAAATGAAAGCTGGACACGGTGATAAATACCTATAATCCCATCAGCACTTGGGAAGCTGAGGTGGGAGAGCTGAAAATTTGGGGGCAGCTTGGAATACACGCTGAGTTCCAGGCTATCTAGTCTACCTAGCCAGATGTCTCAAAAACAAAATTAGCTATAAGTTCCCTTAGATACGTTGGTGGTCTGAAGCAAGGGTGATGAGGCTTGACACTGGGGTTTGGCTATATAAACAGGTCAGGATTTAGATGATGCTGTGACATCTGTGGGATAACCGAAGACTGTGAGGGAAGGAGGCACGAGTTGGTTTTGCACAGAGTGGAACCAACGAGTTACCCTCCGGAATTAGAGTTCTGAAACTGGGTAAGACTCACACGGGTGTGCCGGTAACTCTCTGAGTTAGACTGAAATACCCATTTCCTGGAATTTCCTCTTCTTGTTTGGATTTGGCCCGAAGAGGAACTTGTATAAGACTTAGAGCATGGAAGTGAAACAGCGGCCATTCCCCCTGAACGTACCTTAGTGCCACACACAGCAAGTCCGACCTCTGGGGGAACGGCCTGTTTTCTTTTCTCTGCATGGGCCAATTCGCCTTCTGGGCTGGTGGCCTTGCAGTCCAACTGGGGCCATGTTCCTGTCAGTCAGGGGAGTAGCCTTGGACTTCTGCACAGAGGCGACACTTCTGCTCACCTCTCCATGAACTTCCTCCTGTTGGTCCTGGTGTGGTGTCGGAAGAACTTGCATTTTCAGATTTTCCTAAGTCCACCGGCCCACAACTTTACATAAGCTGAGTTTTTTATAAAATCTATCTTCCAGCAATGCTTCTTGTCCCTGAAGCAATGCTCTTTCTCCAAGTAACTTAACCTCTCTCAGTAAAGGGGGGGGGGGCTTTATTTTTCCATCACTTAAATCTGCCTCTTGGCCATGGCATTTTCTTGCTACTCAGACATCAGTAAATGTGACCCAAGCAGCACTTTGAAAGGAAAAAGAAAAGTACTAGAACTTGCCTTTTCTTGGTAACTTTGTAACATAGCTACCATGTGGATAAGTCTTAGTGGCTTCTGAAACACAGTAAAGAGAGTCATCCCATCCTTTCCGTTAGCAATGGAACAAATAACACAAGCGAGGTGACTGTCCTTCAGCTATGTGTTCCAACAGACTGGCTCAGATCGGTGTTATTTTACGACAGTAAATGTCTCGTTATGGAACAAAACTAGTCAATACACGCGCTGGAGCAGATACAAGTGACTGCAACACATAGTAACTGATAGGAAAGGACTCTGGGAAGCTGTTGGATAGTTCATTGTACCTTTAAACACACGCTTTCATAATATCCAGAAAGTTTGATATTGGCCCAAGAGAGAGGTAACATATGTTTGCATAAAGATTTGTACGAGAAAACTTGTAGCAACTCTATTCATGATGTCTAAAACTGGGAATAACTCAAATCTTCATTAATGTGAGAGTAAAAAAATGATAATACATTCAGTACTGGCTGTCAAAACGGAATGGAATGAGCCTTAGACACATACATATGTGAATCTTAAAATTAGTAAATGCAGTCAATGGCAAAGCATTAAAATGTTTACTATGTGTGTCGGGATGTTGAAGAAAGAGGGACCAATGAGAGGGATAGATGATAGGCATATTGATGAGGATACATAGATATATAGATAATAGATAGGCACATGGTTTATCATGGGACTGTTCATCTGATTATGGAAGTGGAGAAGCCTCATGATCTGCCATTTGTAAGCTAAAGAATAAAGAGAGATGGTGGGGGGGTTCGAGTTTGAGTTTGAAGGTCTGCAAACTGGCAAAGAAGAGGGAGGTGCTGATGTAGCTTCTAGAGTCTAAAGACCCAATGTTTATGAGTAGAAAGAGATGGAAGCTCCAGCTAAACAGAAATACATTCTCTCACAGTTTAACTGTTTCAAGCCCTCAGTGGATTAGACAATGAATGCCTATCTGGAGAAGGGGCATCTACTTAGTGGAACTCAACAATTCAAGTGATCACCCCATCAAGAAGCGACAACAATGACACACCTAGAAATTTCACTCTGTAATAAAAATTTTCCCCAAGAGGAGTATTTAAGGGAAGAGAAGCAAGGGAGTAATGCTATACGTAAGACTGTGCTTAAAATGATAAAGTACTCTAAGCTGTACAGGAAGAGAAACTGAGGACACAATGAGCTGGAGAACATGAAATCTGCAGCATGGATTGAAATGAGCTAGAACGAGAAATATTTATTGTTAAGTCAGCATAACTGAAATTATTACCTCCTATATTAGTTGTCATATTGTTGTTGTGACAAAACACCATGACCAGAAGCAATTTAGAAAAGAGTTTAGTTTGCTTTATGGTTCCAGGAGGCTAGATGTCCACAGTGGTGGGGAAGGCATGGTGGCAGGAATAGGAAGCTGAAAGATCACATTTCAAGCACACACAGGAAGTAGAGAGAGCAGGAAGTGGGATACGCCCATAATCCCTCAGAGTCCCTATCTCCAGTGATGTACTTCCTTTAGTAACTGCCATACTGCCGAAAGGCTCTATAATCTCTACAAACAATGCTACCAACTGGAATGTTCAAGCCTATGGGAGATATTTCTTATTCAAACCACATCTTGGTTTTTGTTTGTTTGTTTGTTTTGTTTTGTTTTTTACTGTTTTGAGTGAGGGATTATTTTTGAAATCTCTTCTCTGTACAATATTTATGCCTTGATTTGTGTCCCAAGTAAATATAAATTAACTTCACAGATGTCTATGAGCAAAGTAGCTAAATATACTATAACCTATCAAATAATCAGCTATGGGCTTCAGGAAAACATGATAAAATATATATATTTAGAACTGACAGAAAAGAAATGCAAAAAAGTACTAAAAGCCTAATTACCAAAAACATTATACCAGTATTTTATCTTTGAAATGCTTTTCATTCTTGAAAAGAATTTATGGTCACTTGATTTTGAAGAATCCTTTATATTTATTATTATTCCTTATTTATTAATTCAAATATTGAGGTCAATCTATGTTAGCATTTTATTCAAAATGATCCAAATAATAATGCCCCCCCCTTCCTCTTCCTGTCTCCCTCTCCCTCTTTCCTCCTTCCAGTTCATGTGAGGGAACAGCAAGAAAACAACTGTTTATAATCTGAGAAGAGGATCTTCACCAGACTCTGACAGTATCAGCATCCCAATTTTGGACTTGCTACTCTCCATATCTGTGAGAAATTAGTATCTGTTGTTTAATCCATTTGGTCTGCTGTGCTGAGTGGACCAGTGCCCTCCCCCATCCCCAAAGTTCTCATCACCCAATAAAACTATGGGTTTACAAAAATTCATTTTGGGGTGAAATACTTTCTGTGTCTTTTATTTTTTCACTGTTTATGTCAACAGCATTCCAGTTAGATGAGAGATAATATCATGATTATAACCAGGTGATAAGAAACACAAGTTTGAGAGAGAGAGAGAGAGAGAGAGAGAGAGAGAGAGAGAGAGAGAGAGAGAGAGAGAGAGAGAGAGAGCAGAGCATGAGCTCCCTTTGAATGAAACTATGGGGGTAAGAAGGATCAGGACAACAGAGGATAGAAGGGTAGATTCTATTCCAAAGACGAAAAAAGAAAGACATCTGAGATTCTAGGACAGCTAAAGAGAGGAGTTGATGAATGAAAAGGAGGATGAAGCCCACCTCTCCAGCCCTGGGAAGGACATGAAACGCCATGCCTATAATAAGTCAGGAAGTCCTACCCACATAGGACATGCCCGTAGTTTGCATAAGCATTGAATCCAAGTGAGGAATCTGATGTGACAATAACTCCACCTGTGTGACAGTTCAACACTGGGGAAGCAATCCACTTTGCCATGTTGTCACTCCTTATATTTCAGATCCCTAGAGCCAGGTGCCATCTTGAGAGAGGACAGATAGAGGCTAAGCCACTTCAGAGTCTAAAAATAGGGAGCAGTTTTAAAATGTGCTAGAAAATGGGTGGGGTGTGTGTGCTTAAAACAAGAAAGAATCACTAATGAGGGAACCTGAGGACACTGTCTCAGTCCCTCGATGGCAATTGCAGAAGAGAGAACAGAACAGCAGAGGCTTCAGGTTGTGATGGACACAGTGGCTCTGCTGTCTGTTGGCAAGAAACAAATCTTATCACCTGAGGATGAGCAGCAAGAGTCATATCCCTGAGCCTACGGTCATTAGTTTGTTTAGCCAGCTGCATAGTTAGCTGCTAGAATGACTGAAAATTCTGGAACTGACACTGAACAGAGTACCTAGTTAGGTATTTGAAAGCATCAAGACTACTTCTGAGTAAAGACCTCAGAGTTCTGTCTGCTCCCTTCATCTCAATGCCCTTGGCAGGGAAGGAGGATCTCTTAGCTCTGACAGCAGGCACCCTGGGGTCTACTCACTGGGGAGTATCCAGAGTGAGGACTTGCTAGACCCATAGGCTGCAAAACTAAGAGAGGCCAGCAGAGGCTCCTGGCACACAAAGAAGGGAAGCTAATAAAATGAGCGTGGCTCTGAAGGGCAACTGGTCCTTGGCCAGTCTGTGCTCAGCACCAGGCTGAATGACAGGAAAGATGAGAGACTCCAAGATCCAGTGATGGCACACCCACCTGGCCAACTCCAATACTAGACACATAGAAAACACCGCTCTAACTCCACCCCTCTTGTTTTTCCTTTCTTTTTAAGCTGTGTTCTCCCTTTGTCTGTTGACTGTGTTACTGTCGTCTTTACCATACTTTCATTGTTGAGTCCTCTTCTTGCACTCATAGAACTTCATGCACTTTCCATTATTGTGCAATCTCCCTCTTCCCACAATTCTTCTCTTCTTCCTTTCTTCTGTGTAAACTTGCCTTTTATTTCTTCTTCCTTTGCATTTTTTTCTGCCTGTATTTAATTCATTTTTAAAAAACTTTTACCCTAATAGTTTTTTAACTTTGTGCCTTACTCTGTATTACTTTTGAGATTGTAATATACTTATATCATTTCCCCCTTTTCTTTCCATCCAATCTCTACATGTACACTCTTGCTTTCTTTCAAATTCATGGATAGATATAGATATAGATAGATAGATATATAATATACATAATATAATATAAATATAAACACCAACTACTTAACCTGTGTAATGTTACTCATCCATTTGATACTGGGTAACCAATTGGTATGCTCTTCCCTGGAGAAGGCTTTCTCTCATTCTCAACATTCCTTAGTTGCCTGTAGTTCTTTGTGAGGATTGAAGCCTCATGAGCTTTCCTTCCATGTTAGCATGTCTATTTAGGCAGCCATGTTGGTAAGACTTTGTGGGTGTAGGTCCTGTGACATTTGAAGGAGACATAGTCTCCCAGCCAACTTCCTGTTCCTCTGGCTATTACACTATTTCTGCTGCCTCAGCAATAATTCTTGAGTTTTAGGTGCAGAAGTTGTCTCAGAGATGTAGCAGTTGGGACTGGGCTCCACAGCTCTGTATTTTGATTGGCTGTGGTTTTCTGTAATGGTTCTGTCGGTTGCAAAGAGAAGTTTCCTTGATGAGAGGTGAAGACTACACTTATCGGTGGGCATAAGGGTGAACATTCAGAATGTAGCTGGGGATTATCCTCTTTTAGTAAATTGGCAGCTGAAGGATCTCTTCCAAGATCTATGACTTCTCTAGCCCTGGGTAGTTGGCTAGGTTTCCAGTCCCAGGCATGCTTTCTTTGTTGTTGAGTAGACCTTAAGTTCCATTAGAGAGCTGTTGGTTACCACCAAGGAATGAGTGCCATTATTTCACTCTTTGTGTTATTGTGCCATGCTGTGCCATTCCATTGGGGAAGGAGACATAAAGAAATAAAGAAAATGTCACATTCAGACACAATGAAGGACAAGAAAACACGAAACACTCTTTGTGCTATTGTGCCATTGATGTGGCTCACAGGCATCCCAGCTGGGGAGGACTGTTGATTGTTTTCCTCCTCTAGAGCTTGCATGGCACCTTTTGGTAAATGAAACCTAGTCCTGAGGAAAAAGACTTTCAGGTCAGATCCTGCTCAGGTCTTCTTGTGATAGTGTATTGATTTTCTGACTTCTTCCCCCAGTAGTCTTCTATGTGATCTAGTTTATCCTGTGTCCAAAGTGCAGGTTGTCTTCAGCAATACAGACTTACCTTCCACCTCTGGGGGCAACCAAGGGCAACAGCAATAGCCTATAAAGTTTATGGCAATCTGTTGGACAACTCAAAGTGGGGTTCTCATATGTGGTGTTTGTATTTTGGTTTGTTTTGGTGACATTGATTTTGCAATGGTTTCTTTTCTTCTCTCAGAACAGTACTAGTAATTGAGCCCTCAACAGAAGTAAGAAGGCAGTAAGAAAATCCTCAAATAAAACTAGAAGAGAGGTCCAACCCCAATGATGCAGAGACTGAAACACAGAAACTTAAGAACCATGGGAAAGCAAGGCAATATGGCTTCCCCTAGAAATCACAGCCCACAAAAAATAAATCTAAGGATACTAAAATATCTGATGTCTGACACACTAGATGGAAATTCAAACGTCTACACATAAATCAAGTGATCAATGGTTTCAGTGAGGATAAGCAAGCCAAAGAATGAAGCAAGTAAATCAATTCAGGAGAGGGGTAAGAAAGACAGAAACCTGGATAGAAAATTCAACAGTGCAGCTAAGAGTTAGATAGTAAAACCAGGTGTTGCCAATGGAAACATCCATAAATATCTTTAAAACCACAACGGAAAGTGATATTGATGAACTAGAACACATAGAAGAAAGACCATCGGGGAAGGAGACATAAAGAAATAAAGAAAATGTCACATTCAGACACAATGAAGGACAAGAAAACACGAAACAAGCAAGTCCTAAACTTCCACCGACACAGGAAAGTAGGGCAGTTACAGAGGATGGAGTTCTTGTGAGAACAGTGCAGGGGCAACAGGGGCACAGTACACGATCCATGAAAATATAGTGAGAGCTATGATTTTGTCTTCCACTTTCAAAACCTTAATAAAGGAAATCTCTCTTCTGCATTTTTCTTCATTGGTGATTATTTGCTTTTTTCTCCAGGCACAGTTTTAAAGGCTTCAATAGTCATATGTGTTCCTTCAGGAGAGTCCCTTTCCCATTTGCTTATGTGAGATTAAAATCTGAGCTGCCAAATGTCTTTCAGATGACAAAGCAAGCTCCCCCTACCACCAGGTCATGTTTCCCTCTCCAGTTTTCAGCTCCATCCCACACAGAGCATTAAATGTGAACCTGAATGACTTTTTTATTGTTTAGTCCCAATCTCTAGCCTCTGCCTGGTAAAATTATAACTGAGTGGGAAGCAATTTCTGTTCAGTTCAAGGATCTGTTGAAATCATTCAAATAATTTGCCCATAGCAACAGAAAGAAGCTACATGCAACAGAGCTTAATATTAGAGTTTAATACTAAGCTGGGAAAAAAATGTACGAATATAACTTTCCTTCTCACACGTGTGTGGTTCAAATATTGGAACAGGTAGGCTACTCTATAAGCAAATGTAATGCTTGAAGACATAAATTACAAATCTAAATATTGTGTTTAGTGTGTTCACTTTCATTAACATGTTACCCCTTATTGGGAAATGCAGTTAATTGCTGTCACTATATATGAAATCATAGTTCAAAATCCAGAGGTATAAGACCATCTACTTTGCAGTTATTTTTAAACATGGTTTTGGTTATTTGGGTTCTATTATAATTTGGACCTAGCATGACCCCCAAGACTTGGGTGGAGGAACTAGGTCAGCAGGGTGTGCCAATGAAAGACCCAGGGACTGTGGCCATGCCTCTTCCCATCTTTCCTCTTTCCTGCCCTCACTCTACCTCTCTGTGCCATGAGGCAAGCAAATGCCTCCCCACGCCCTCCTTGCTATGACGTTCTTCCTCACTACAGGTGGATGGAACAAAGGGACTGCGGACCGAGAGGAAGAGCCAGATTTGAAATGTCTCCTCCTTCCTTTAGGTATGTTGCCTCAGCATCAGAACTTCTAGCACATGTCCCTTATAAGTTCATGAAAATTTCAGGACCAGCTTATCCCTTTCTATAAAAATGTATGGTGGTTAATATTTCCAAAAAGTAATTTTGATGAAGTTTGGTTTTGTTTGGTTGGGTTTGGACAGCTGAGGCTTTGATAGAGGTTGCATTTAATCTGTAAACCACTTTAGGCAAAAAGAGCTATAGTGACAATATTAACTCTTTAGGTTCCTAAACTTATTCATTCATTTAGATCTTTCATAATTTAAATTTATAAAAATAATTTTGCAGTTACATAAGAGTTATATAGCTTTTTTAGCTAAATTTATTCAAAAATATTTTTATTATTTCTGGTGATGTTGCAAATGAATTTGTTAATTTCATTTTCAGACAGTTCATTACTATGAACTGTGAACAGGACATATTTTCATACATTGCGCATTACGCACTGGTATCATACACTGACGTTTTGCTCAAGCATTTCATTTAAAACAAACACTATAATCCCAATGTATTCATAATGGCTTTTGAAATGGAAAAATCAGGTTGTATGCAGCTAAAAGTAGCATCAGCTCCTTAATTTTAGTGCTAATATCTTTCCACTCTTTCTCTTGCCTGATTGCTCCAGTGAGAACCTATGGCGCAATGCAGACAGAAGGGCAAAGGAAGACGTCTTTGTCTTGCTCCTGGAAGCATCCATCTTTCAGCATCAAGCATGATATTGTTGTGTGATTTCAACAGATGGTTCCTTGAGGACGTTTTCTTAGACTGTTTTTCTTTTGTGGGGGGATGGAGGGAGGTGTTTTCTTCTTCAGAAAAAAGCTAAATTTAGTACTGTCTTTTTGTCTTCATTTTCTGTTTCTGTTGAGGTGAGCATGGCTTTTGTTCCTTTATTAATACAGTATGTTAATTACTTTCACTTAAAAGTGGTTTGTTAGTTTTTAAAGGATTTTGCACTGTTTTTATTTCACCCAGTTTTTATTTCTTGTGATACCTTTGTCATCATTGACATTGGTAATACTGATTTCAAAATGAATTAGAAAGTGTTTTCACATCCTCTGTTTTGGAAATGTTAGTGTGTGGCTGGCATTAATTATTCCTTGATGGTTGGTATAATTCACCAATGAAGACATGGATCTTATGCCTGAGAGATTTAAATCATTAATTTAATCATTAATTAAACCAATTGATCATTAATTCACTCTTTTCATACTTTATACAGGACTACTCAGGTTTTACTCTTTATTCTTAAGTTTAGATGATTCCAATTATATAAAAAGTTTTTCTTCAACTTTTATGCTATTATTATGAGAATTATAATAGTAATGTGATATTAGATATGATATGATTTGAGTTGTCTTTACTTTTTTTTTGCATTTATTTATTTGTGTGTGTGTGTGTGTGTGTGTGTGTGTGTGTGTGTGTGTGTGATGTGTGTGTATGCATGCACGTACCATGGCACAAGCATGGAAATCAGATGACAACTTGTAGGAGTTGCTTCTCTCCATCTATCATGTGGGTTCCAGAATGGAACTCAGGTCATCAGGTTTATCGACAATTAACTTTACATGCTGAGTCATTCTATCAGTCCCTGGGCAATGTTTGTTTCTTTGGTTGGTTGTTTCTTGAGACAGGGTTTCTCTGTGTAGCCCTGGCTGTCCTGAAACTTCCTCTGTAGACCAGGCTGGCCTCAAACTCAGAGATCCACTAGCCTCTGCCTCCTGAGTGCTGGTATTAAAGGCTTGTGCCACCACCACTAGCCCTAAGGGCAGTTGTTTTTTAAGACATGTAGAAGCAATGGCTGTTTCTGATAGTACAGGACAGTAGGCTTTGCTAAAGGTGGCAGAGGCAGGGGAATCTGGAGTTCCAAACCAGTCTGTGATACATAATTTTTTAGCCTAACCACTTCTAGGGATGTAGATTGAGCACATAAATCCCCTTTTAATATATTAACCATCTTAGCTCTCAGTTGATTTCCTCCTTTACCACTCCTTTTTTGGGTTGTAAAAGAGAGCCTGGTGGTCACTGCCTGAGGAAAACTCTTGCCTGCCTTTATGTCCCTGTAAGAATTCAAGCCTGATGACCTTACTTTAGATAGAGCACTGCTATTGCATGAGTGCATAACCGTAAACCTCTGAGACTTACGGAGGACTTTTTGAGGATTTTGACTGGAGAACTAGATGAATGAGACGGAAGATGAGGAAGAGCCAGATGGGGAAGAACGAGATGAGAAAGACCAAGGTGGAGCAGAACTGAGATGAGAGAATTAAGATAGAACTTAGAAGGGACAGCAGATAAAGGTAGAGAAACATCAGGGAAGAAAAGAGCTAGGAGTGCGAAGAGAACTGAAGTTGTGTAGATAGAATTTTATCCCAGAGGAATAAAGTAGATGGACAAAAGAGCTTGGTGTACTTAGATTCTTTTCCCAAAAGCAGTTCTCGCTGTTCATAGCTTCTCTTCTGGGCCCCTGGGAAGAATATTGTTAAGGCTGGTCCTTAATAACATTCAAGATCTTCCAGTGTAAGCTATCTATGGTGCTGATGTTGCCTTTTCTGTTTTTCAGTAGTTTAATTGGTGGTCCTGCTTCTTCACCAACTTGCATCTGGAAACAAAACTTCACATTCTGTCTAAAGAAGATGTTTATAGAATATTTTAGATAGATTGCTGCTACCCTTAAGCAAAAATATTATTCCTAATATTATCTTGTATTTCTAGTTTATATCGTTCTTTGAGGAAATTTCTGCTGGAAGATGCACAAAGAAATTGGACAGTGAATACTATTTCTCAAAATAATAAATGCATCTCCTAACCTTCATCTGCATCTCAGTTATGTTGATTCTGCACGAGTTTCAGGGTTTGTCTTTGACATGCAAGCAGATGATGTCAAATAATGCCTATTATCATGCAAGAGCTAAACACACTCCCAGATACTTAATGTAGTTATTTCAGCAACAGCATTCAATAAACTCACTCCATCCTCCAAAAGCAGTCATTGATTTAGTAATGATTGAGATCTTACATTACCTAACAATTAAAGGTCTTTCTAGTTTTCATTTGGATTTTCTTTCTGCATGCAATAGCCCCTATTTCTCCTTGATTAAATATCTCATGAGTGTTCACAACTGGAAGCTCTAAAGTCTCTTTTATGTTACAGGGTTTCTGTCTTTAAGAAGTGAGGATCCTGACTTGTAACTCTCTGCTTCTAACCAGTGAATATTGCTGTATGCAGCAGTGCAACTCCTCTGTGTATAATACAGCCAGACAAAATTCTCAATGTCACGAGGCCTCCACATGTGGTTTTTTTTTTTTGTCGGGAACAATTTCATGCTGCTTCACATTTTTTATTTTCACTCACGAATTTATCTTCAGTTCTTTCACTATGCTGATTTCTATGTGGGACCCAGAAATCCCTCTGCTGTTAAATAAACCAGAAGTGCTATAAAATTTATTATTAACATTCTACACTGCCAAATGTATTCCCACATGTCTGAATGCATGAAATAGAAGTCTCAGAACAGTATACTTCCTATAACCAACATTTGATGCCTTTGTACTGTAGAATATAATTTAGGGGGCAAAACAACATTTTTCCCCAGCAAAACTAAATGACATTTTGCTGCAGTTCATAACTGGGAGAAACAAACATTTCTCTTCTATCAACTACAATAAAATTACTCGGCAGTCCAGAGAAATTCTTTTTTCCTGATTGTCTTCCAAACTGTTAGATTGAACAGAATCAAAAAGCAAGCAACTGTCTTCTAGAACACTGTAGACAAGTCTTTTGTTCTGGTGTAATTAATGAAGAATGTATTTGAACATGTCACTCAATGAAACAAAAACAAAAACATAATTTGGGTCAGTGAGATGGCTCACCATGGAAAGATACTTGCTGCCAAGCCTGACAACATGAGTTCCATCCCTGAGTCCCATATGGTGGAAGGAGAGAAATGACTACTAAAACCTGTTGTCTGTCCTGCACACACACACCAGGGCATGTGTCCTACATACATACACCTTGGCTGCATCCTACACACATGCACTATAGCATGTATCCTACACACAGACACCACAGCACTCATCCTAAACACATACATCATGGCATTCATCCTACACACATGCACCAGGGCATATATCCTACACATTGGCACTACAGCATTCATCCTACACATGTACACCATGGCATGTTTCCTACACACATGCACCATGGCCTATATCCTGCACACATACACCATGGCCTGCACACACATTTTCTCGGGTGCCCAATTAATCAACGAAATCAACCAGTAAGTGTAATTTTAAAAGAATTTTTTTCTTATTTTTATTTAGAATCTTAAACATTTTTATTAAGTTTAAAATGCGGCCAGGTGGTGCATGCCTTTAATCCCAGCACTCGGGAGGCAGAGCCAGGCGGATCTCTGTGAGTTCGAGGCCAACCTGGTCTACAAAGTGAGTTCCAGGAAAGGCAAAAAGCTGCACAGAGAAACCCTGTCTCAAAAAAATAAAAAACAAACAAAAAATAATAATAAAAATAAAATAAAATGCAGTGTGTGTGTGTGTGTGTGTGTGTGTGTGTGTGTGCATGCACATGTGTGCCAAGGCCTGTGAGTGGCGATCAGAGAACTACTTGCAGGAATTGGTTCTCCCCTCCTACCAGGTGGATCCTGGGGATTGAACTCAGGTCTTTAGTTTTGACCTCAGGAGCTTCTAATCACTGAGCCATCTCACTGACCCCTTGCCTAGATGCTCCATATGTCTTGTTCAAAGATTGTCTCATCTCAGATGGTGTGTTTTTTACTATTTATTTATTTATTTGTTTGTTTGTTTATTCAGGACATGAAGATTTTCAGAGGATCTTTTGCCTGAAGGTCCCTTGTCCTGAATGGAATGTAAACAGCTCATCTGTGATTGAAAAGCATATTTTATCACTCACAGAACATTCTGGGTCTCAGAAAACGACGTGACAGATTTCCTTCTGCATTAGGTCTAGCTAGCTTGAAGCAAGCTGTAGAACAGTCGCCATGTTTTCAGCTTCAAGGTCACTCCTGTACATGTTGTGTTTTCACTTCATGATCCTCCTGTCTCAGCTGTGGTGGAATAATCTCTTTGTACACTGTGAAATTTGTCATTTGAATTGGTTTAATAAAAAGCTGAATGGTCAATAGCTAGGCAGGATTTTTGGAGCAGTGAGGATGCTGGGAAGAAGCCGGAGTTGCCAGCAGATACAGAGGGAACAGACATGCAGGAAAAGGAGGAAAATGCCACGAGTCACGTGGCAACATGTAAATGAATAGAAATGGGTTAATTTATATAAAAGCTGCTTAGAAACAAGCCTAAGCCTTTGGCCGAGCTTTTGCAATAGATAATAAGTCTCCCTCTGGTTATTTGGGTGCTGGCAGCAGGGAAAGAAAAATCTGCTTACACTCAGCTTCCTGAGTAGCTTGGATTACAGGCCCAGTTCTTTACTTGGAAAAACATGGGGTCATGTTCCATTTCATGTTCATAGCACATTTTCTTTGCCATCATTATTTGTTTGTCTCAGCTTTTGTGATCTTGCTGCAATGAGAATACTTCAGGATTCAGAGCTGAGATTCATCTATATGCTGCATGTTCATGTGTGTGTGCACACGCTTCAGATTTATTTTTGTGGGTAAGAAGGCATCGTCTTCAAGCACAGACATTTTTTACTGTTTCCTCACTCATTTAGATGCCTTTGATTTCCTTCTTTTGCCTAGCGGCTCTGGATAGGAATTCCAGGATCATGCTGAATAGAAGCTGCAAGACTCAGTACCCTGATAGGTGACCAAAAGCTTTCAGGCTTACACTCTTCTTTGTCACACTACACTTAATAGAGATATATATCATATTTGTTAAGTAAGTCATTTGATGTTCTTATAGAAGGGTAATTCATCCATGAACTTTATTCTTGATTTTCCAGGTGTAAGTATTTTCCCTTTGACACAATCTGAAGGTCAAAGACATCTGTGTGGTATTTTTACAATAGTTATTTTTCAGGTGCTCTATATGATGGGATGGGTTTTAGCCTTTGCTTGAGATATATGTTCAGGTTAGGTTTGCTTTCTTCGATTCTGTCATGTGCCTACAGCTAGCATCTCATTTTATTGCTTTGTGATGAATGCTGGCACTATACTTTGTTTCGTTTTGGTTGAATTTGAGGCTTCTTTATGGTCTAGTCCACAGCCATTTTTATGACTGATTGTTCCAAGATAACTTGAGGGGAAAAAAACATGTCATTGTTGAGTGTATGTGTGTGTTAGACTGATCTTCCATTATTTCATATTTGTTTGAAGAAGGATTAAGCAAAGTCTCACACAAAGACTTTCCCTCTCATGCTTTCCAGAGCTTCCAGACTGGTGATGAGTGTGTAATGACTTACAACTCTGAGGTACTTATTGTGAATTCTTCTTTCTAGAGTAAAGCATTTTTCTTTTGTTTTATGGCCTTGCTTTTCACTCTTCTTGATATTTGTGCTTGGTTTTAGTTGCCCTGGTGTACCTTTTCCTCTCCTAGTGTCTACACTTCAAAAACAGTGCTTTACTTTCAGCATATTATGAAGACACAGGCCTCAGTGCCCGCTCTTGAGTGCATCACCATTTCTTTTAGCAGCTGCATTTTCTATGTTCATCCCTGTGGTTCCAAGCATCTATTCTCTTTTGTATTACTTCTAACATGGTCTTGAGTTTCAGAGCATTAGTTCATTATCATTATGATGGGAAGGAGATCGGGAATGGTGCGAGAGTGGTATGTTAGAGCTTTACACCCTGAGCCACGGGCAGGAGGGAGAGAGACAGAGAGAGAAAGAGATGGGGGGGGGCGGCAGAGGGAAAGCCTGGCATGAGCTTTTGAAACCTCAAAGCCCACTCCCAGTGACACACCTCCTCCAACAAGGCCACACCTCCTAATCATTCCCAATAGTCTCTCAACTGGGAACCAAGGAGGCAATTATTTGAGTCTATGGGGGTCATTTTCACTCAAACTACACAGAATGTATCTATTCACTCTCCAGGGCTCCACTCACTTGGTGGCTTAAAGCAACATTACTGTGATACATGGCTGTGAAGGCTTCAAATCCAAGATCAAAGCCTTCATGTGTTACGATTGCTCCAGAACCTCTAGAGGAATCATTCCTCACCCCTTGCAGCATGTGGTGATTTGCTAAAAATCCTTGGTGGTCCTGGCTTGAGGATGAAGTTCCTCACTGTTTTCACAAGGTGTTCACCCATTTGTGTTTGTACATGGACACCATCTAGTCAGCACATCAGTCATATCCATCTTGGTGCCACTTATACCTTCATATACATTCTGATCTTGTTGTAGTTGAGGCAGCGAACAATATAATTTGTCATAACAGTGAAAAGCATCTGGAAATAGACAAAAATATTTCAAAAGAAGAAAGTGACCTTATTTTAGTAAAACAACATATTCATTTTCGATTTGGCTTCAAAATTATTTTTAAACATTAGACACTAATTTTTTCAATGTTTAAAGCACATAAAAATCTTGGATTAGAAATAGTGAACTCCAACTCTCAAGGTGGCCCCTAAAACAAATGTTAGGGCAAAGTTAAGCAGCCATGCCGTCCTGAAACATTAGGACTGCAGCAGAATAAAGCTGAATTTAAGGATGAGTGGGCGCTTCTCAGACAAAAGCATGTTGAGTATGTGGAGAAGCTCATGGGTAGCCTACACCATTTGACAGACCACATTTCTTCGTCCTCTTCAAGTTCATCATTAGCCTTGATTGGAAAAGAACAAGGTGGCTTCAAAAGTGAACCTTACATTACATCATTTAGTAAAGGTGAAAAGACAGACTTCATAATACACAGTTCCAAAAATATCTCTCCTGGAAGTAGCCATTCGGAAGTCTGTTAAACTCATTAATAAGACCAGAAAGTGTGGCTTTCCGTCTTTATTGGGTGATTTAATACACTGAGTAGGGACTCAGAGTCGTAGAGGAAACCTTGGTTGGCATCTTCAGTTACAAATACCTGATCTCGGGCCTGGGGAGATGGCTTAGCTGCTAAAAGCACTTGCTGCTTTTCTGGCAGACATTGGTTTAATTCCCAGCACCCATGTTGGGTGGCTCACAACTGCCTATAACTCCACCTCCAGGGGATCTGGTTCCCTCTTCTGGCCTCCTTGTGCATCTGCACATGTGTGTGTATACTTACACATAGACACATACACATAAACAAAAGTAAAATACATATTTAGTATACAAATAATTTAATTAGCTAGTCCATGATTTAGAAGCAAGACTGGTGTTTTGAGAAGAGAGTCATCGCAGCAGGCTTTGCTGACATTCACAAGTCAGGACACCCATGAGTAATGGGCTAAAGGGAGTAGACACCGGAGTTGATTGCATGTCCTGTTTTCCATCAAGTACTTACCAGGCTTAAGCCTGCTTCACTTGCCAGATCAGAAGCAGTATTGCCACAGAGGATTCCAGACTGTTACTGGCCTTTCTTTAGTTTGTTTCATCAGAGATCTCTTTTGAAACATGTATAGACTCTCTTCTTCGTTAGAGACCTTCACTAAATTGTGAAATGCCTAAAATCATCTGTTACTAAGAGAATTGCCTGTTTCATGTTCCCTTTATAGTTAAATAATGAGTGGTGTGAAATAGACATTGTAATATATGAAAACAGGAATACTAATGTAACACTTTCTGGAACATTGCTGCAGCAATGGCGACAATCAGGCATCTCACACTGCAGGATAAGATGTTTGAATGTTTGACCATTGCTGATTTCTGGTTAGCTGTTATCTCTACTTCAGAACATGGTGTGCTTAGCATTCTGTGTGCCTGAGAAAGGGCTCACTCTATCTCCTGACATCAAGGTCCTGTTTTATCTTCAATTCCTGTCTGCAGAAAGTACACTCGTGCCCATATTATGTATTGTTAGCAACATGCATTCAACTTAGCGTTTATTCATTGCCACAGGAAGTAGGAATAGATGAAAATATGTTCCAATAGTACCATGTGACAAGTTAGACTATGTGCTCTATGTTAAAAACACAATAATGTAAAAACTTGGCCTCTCTTCCCTGAGATTAAAATCATTCTGAGCCAAGCCAACATAAAACCATTCGAGTACTTTACGGAACTAAATCTCCACAGGAGGAAAAGGTTTTAGACTGTATCTTAAAAGCTTGTAATCAATAAAAAGGAAGGAATAACAACGAAGAAAAAGAGGCCACGAATTTGAGAAAGCAGGTGGGGGCGGGCAGTCCATGAAACAGGTTAAAGGGAAAGTGGGAAAATAATGTGATTTTATTTTAATTTCAAAATTTAAAAAATTATCATTGAGAAAAAGCACATGAAAGTCAGTCTTTATAAGCATCCATGTGGAGCAGTACACTGAAGTGAGTTGGAGGTCAGACTCAATCAGGGTCTTTCCCAAACCACAGTCTTAAAGCATGACTGACTGATGCTACCCCCAAGGTTCGAAAGCTAAGTTGATATCAATGCAAATTGCAAATCTAACGTGGCCTAAAATTTCAGCCGGATGAGCATTTCCTTCAGGAACAGTTTCATACGCTGCCCTGCAGTGGATGCAATTCTGTTTATTACATTCAACACATGAATGCTTAAGCTTTTAGAGCAAGTATGGTGTGGGGAGAGTGCAATGTGTTTTGAGAAATGCTGATAGGCTTTGCTAGGTGGTTTTCAAGTGGCTTCTTGGAGACAGTGGATTTATGGTGTGTAAATAGGGCCTGTGTGTGTGTGTGTGTGTGTGTGTGTGTGTGTGTGTGTGTGTTGATAGGGGCTGAAGTCAAAGCTTTATTCAGGCCACTTGAGCACTCTATCACCAAGCGACAGTGCCAGTTTTTGAATCATAGCTTATATATGTTCATCTTTTAAAACATAATTTTGTAGACATATGATTTTACACATAAAGCCTTCCTGGAGTTGCATAATTGTCTCTTCTAGAATGTTGGTTAATGTGAGCAATAATGAATACTTCCCCAAATATAGATTTGCATTTTTACTGTGAGCTAGATATTGCAGCTATTGATCTTTAAGAGCATTAACAGATTTGTGTGCACAAGAAATGTTTATCTGGGGTGGATAATAAGGACAAACACATCAAAAATGAAAGGCTTAATTTCCCTGTTGAAAAAGAAGGAAGTACCTCTTCCTGTACCCTTTTCTGAGATATTTGAATTAGGAAACTTTCAGGTTCCTTTGCTGTCTCTGAGATGTGGAGAGTCTTTTTGTAACATAAATTAGCCTCTCACCAGATTTTCCAAGCACCCAGGGGACCATCTCTTTGAGATACAGTCATCAGGAAAGAGAGCACCTTTGGCTCTTGGCTTCTGTGGTAAACAAACTTTGGTGAGCACCTTGTACAAGACACAAAATTACTTGTCATAAAAAAAAATCAGTTCATTTTTTCCCTTTCAGATAAAACTGGTTAAAACAGATAACCCTCCCAGTTATCAGGTAGACTGCTGGAATGAACTGTTGAACAAATGATATTCATTTGTCTTGATGTTGGACTAGTTCTGTTTTTCTTAAGAAACTGTACTAACATGTCCTATGTACTTGACTGCATGAAAGAGTGAAATTACTTTCTGGTGGTTGCTGGTTTTTTTTTTTTCAGTTTCTGATGGATTATTTGAAATGTGCATTTCATTTTTGATATACTTATTTAAAAAGTCTCCTATTTTTAATTATACTTCCCCTAACAACAAGTATTTCACTTCTTGGCAGGATGTGGACTTGGTGTGTAAACTGAGCAGCAGTTTGGGAGGGAAACTCGGCAGTATCTAGTCAAATAAACAGCTAAGTGAAACAGCCAAGGCTACCTTATTTCTTCTATGACCCCAACATTAAGAAAATAACCAAAAACATGTAACCTAAGTCATGTACTTGTTATTAATCTGATAACAAGTTACTGTGTTTCCCTATTATTAACTTGTGCTGTGTATGTAATGTCCGTGTGTGGGTGTATCGGTATTTACCTGTGTAAGTGCACACATGTACATGCAGGTGCACCTACACATGTGTGTGCTGCGTGTGGAGAGCAAAAGTTAATGTCAGGACCTGGGAATCTAACCCTAGGTAAAAGCTTGGCATAGCCAAAAAAAAAAAAAAAAACGTTTAGAGGTTTAGTTTCCGTGAGGAACCCTGCATCAAGGAGGCAGAGCAAAGAATGGTACAGGACACCGGATGTCCCGCTCCGGATTCTTCGCATAAATCCACGTGGGTCCATCAGTGTGCACACTCACAACAGATACACACATGGTGGTTTTTGCATTCTCTGACCACTTTCATTCATTGTGGATGGTTATCCTGCTTTTTAATCCCTAACCAAATAGGTTGTAAATATTTTGGTCGTTGTTTGTGAGAATTCTATCTATATTGTCTTTATTTGTATTCTTGTGCAATCAAATGTATGTTTTCATCATTTTGGCTCTCAGCACTTGAGAGTGCTTAAGGATTTTCTTAGCATATTCCCCACCACCCCATTCCTACAGTTTGTGTAGTTTGATTTCTTTTTCTCATATTTAGGCTAATTTTCAATATTACATAATTTTGGGAGGAAGCGAGAGAGAACTATGATGTAGACTAAATGGCTAATCAGCGGTAGGAAGAACCTTAAGTGTCTATTGACTTCAGTGGGTGAAGGCAAATTCATATTTTTAGTCCATTGTCCAAAGTGTTTAGACTTTATACTAACAATAATTTGCAGGCAGTGTTTTGTTTTAATAGTGTTTTGAGCATACTATAGATTTCAAATTTAGTAATTTTTGGTATTCTAATTAGCATGGGAGGTTTCAAAATAGATATTGGATTTCCATAAAAGTGTATTTCCAAGAAACCATGCAAGTCTGAAGTGTGGCTTGGGAAATTTCATTAAGGAATTCAGTGCTTCGTAGACATATTGAAAGAAATGAAACTACACATTGGAAAGCCACAGTTCCACAGAAACATGGGATTTAAGGACCCACACACAGCAGACAAGAAAATTGGCAACATCTTGATGTCTAAGACCAATGGGGGATAAAAAGATACATCTTTTAATTGGTTGCTTTACACTAGTGTCTGAGCTAGGGTATTTGTTTAAATGTATAACTGAGTTTTTTTTTTTTTTTTTTTTTTTTTTTTTTTTTTTTTTTTTTTGGTTTTTTTTGGTTTTTTCGAGACAGGGTTTCTTGGTGTAGCTTTGCGCCTTTCCTGGGACTCACTTGGTAGCCCAGGCTGGCCTCGAACTCACAAAGATCCGCCTGCCTCTGCCTCCCGAGTGCTGGGATTAAAGGCGTGCGCCACCACCGCCCGGCTTATAACTGAGTTTTTAAAGTGACTGAGGGAACAAGGAATTCTTTTCTTTCATCTAGTCCTTTTTAAATAATTTACCCTCAATTCAGGTTTTATGCCAAAGTTACAAAACATTAAGGAGTCTTTGAAATGTGAACAGTACAAACTATATATTGTTTCACTTGACCAACAGAAATCAGTTTTGTCGGGAACTGTCATGAACAAATACTGTAAATTAACAAACACTGTAAAGATGAACAAATTGAGTATAATACTTCTCTGTGTGTGTGTGTGTGTGTGTGTGTGTGTGTGTGTGTGTTTCGAGACAGGGTTTCTCTGTGTAGCTTTGCGCCTTTCCTGGATCTCGCTCTGTAGACCAGGCTGGCCTCGAACTCATAGAGATCCGCCTGCCTCTGCCTCCTGAGTGCTGGGATTAAAGGCGTGCGCCCGGCAATACTTCTCATTTTGAGATCACTGCTAAATGAATTTAAGTGTGATAGATTACTTGTAAAAATTAAAATTGTGTCGCACACTAAAAATTCCAAGTGACTACAGTCACTTTCAGTAGTTATTTAGGATAGCATTGATGTTTCCGGCATTGGGGCTTGATAGCAAGAGCTCATTCATTCATTCTTCACAGGCTGTGAAATATCAGAGACATTAAAAAGCTGTATTTTACATTTGGGTGATATGTATTTCTTAGACAGTGAGATTTAATCCATGACAAAATCATAGGGATTATATTAAATTATACATATTAATCAAACCCTGGTATTTCCTTCACTTCAGAAAACCCGACTCTATGAACACATGTCCAAAGGGTTAAAATGATTTCTTTACTCATATATACAGCACATAGCCACACTTAGGTAAGGCTTGAGTTTGGTAAAAATAGAGCCTGTGACTCCTTTATTCTCAGGATACAGATGCCAGAACAATAGCATTTCTATTTTTTTCTTGTTATGAGTGACTGCATGTTCACACACCATGTTCACATGGTCCAGGAGATAAGTAGGTCCAGTATTTCATTTGTTTTAGCTTTAGGCTCTGATACAAAGCCTCCTTAAATTTCTTTAAAGACGGTGAACTTTTTGCATAATGTGATAAGCCTCTTAAAAATAAAAATCAAGGTGCTAGAGAGATGGTTCAATAATTAAAAGCACTTGTTGCTCTTGCAGAGGATGTGGGTTTGGCCCCCATCATCAATATGGTGGTTCACAACCATCCATAACTCCAGTTCCAGGGAAGAATCCAATTCCCTGTTCTGATCCCCACAGGCACCAGGCACACAGGTGCACACGCACAGATGTACACACACACATACACACACACACACACACACACACACACACACACACACACCTTGAGCTTGCTCTGTAGTCAACATATGCTTTAAACTTCTACCCATTTGCCTCTGTCTCCTACATGCTAGGATTAGAGATGTGGGCCAACACCCCCGACAAACACAACATTTTCTAAACCAGAAGTACCTTCCTAGAACTACATTCACTCAACTCATAAGCTTAGGTAAAAATATTTATTCTTTGCTTTCACTCTGTTGAGTGCAACACAAATATTGTAGCTCTGCCTAAAGTGTCCTAGGCACTACACAATCAGTGTCCAAAACCACAGAGGAAACAATACATGGTTTATTTTCTTTCAGGGTTCATACTCGAGAAACTTGGATGTAATTGCATATGCTTTGGAAAAAAAAATCTCCCCCTGACCGTTACCATGACAAACCTGGAAAGACAAGTTCCACTTACAGTAGCTCTAGGCTGCAACACAGAATAGAGGGCAGAGAAGGAATGCTCATTTATATTGTTTCCAAGTGGTAGTGGCATCTACACCTAGAGGATCCAGAGGGGGACACCTGTAGTACAGGTGTGTGCAAGTGCTCCCCAGGCCCCCATGTACTGCAGACCTAGGGTTTATAGCATTCTAGGCAAGCAATGTATCATTTGCCACATCCCCAGCTCAGTACTTTCTGATTAACTGAGGAAGTGAACCTTAAGATGTTTCAGAACTTCATTATACCCCAGTTATGAGTTCTAGAATCACATTGTTTTTGTTTTTTGTGTTTGTGTTTGTTTGTTGTTTGTTTTTCAAGACAGGGTTTCTCTGTGTAACAGTCCTAGCTGTCCTGGAATTTGGCTTGTAGACCAGGTTGGCCTCGAACTCAGAGATCAGCCTACCTCTGCCTCCCCAGTGCTGGGATTAAAGGCATGTGCCATCATCTCCTGGTCCAACTTAGACTCACGGTATTTAATAATAAAAATTTTACACAAAGTACACAATTTTGACTAGGAAATAACTACATGGGGACCTTCAAGTCTTTGTAGCTAACAGCCTAAAAAAGAAAAGAATCGTGGTTGGGTGAGGATGAACACAGGAACAAAGACACACAAAATGTCAGGAACACCGTGGGGGAAGTTTTTCTACTACGCCAGTATCTACACTAAAAGCTAACACTTGAAATTCATGTACAAAAATGTTTCAAAGGGTGTAAACATTAGTCTGTATAGGGCAGCACAAAAAGAGCCCAGGATTCACCCGGTAAATCACAGGGCCTCTAGTGGGAACAGTTCTCCACAGATCTCCAGCTTCCCACGTGTGGTTCCTGTGCAGCTGAGTAAAGATGAAGCCGGCCTGAGGGAGACTCACAGGGGACAATGGCCCCGTGAGCATCCTCAGCCACAGGCAGGACCAAGGGCGTGCAGAGACTCATCAGCAGCACTGAGACCTGGGCTTTGTTGCCAGGGGCTCATCGGTCAGTTTAATTTTGTCCATGTCGTTTTCTTCGACGGGAAAGCTTTGCTGGTTCGCGAGGATGTTCTCCACTAGGAACCGGGTAGCCTCGTCGATGTTTATATTATCCTGTAATTGGAGCACAGAATGGGAAGATCAGTGCGGGCTTTGGCCTTGGAAGTAAATGCTGGGTGCAGTAAGGGAACTAGGGAGACGTGCCAGAGGGCGCGAAGCACACCAGCACACGGGGTAAACTCTTCTCCAGTGCTAGGGTCTGTTATGCTGAGAGTTCAAAGCATTTGTTGAATTCATTTGCTATTTATTCTTTGAACGTTTCCTACATGTATAGAATGAATTTTAGTTATTTCCACTTCCATTAATCTCTCAGGCCCCTTCCTTCTTCCCTAAAAATCTTCCTCCTGCTTTCATGTCTTTTTCCTGTGTGATTCAGAGTTAATTAGGGTTGTTGCCCCAGCATGAGTGGGAGGTTATTTATTGACACACAGGAAATGTTTTAGTGGTTACACCACTTTTGTAACCTCAGGTGACGTCTTGGAGAACACTGGCCACAGAATAGCCCTTGGCCTGGGTCTTTGTACCATTTCCTTTCGATTAACTTCAGATTTTGCATTCTTGGTGGGAAGACGATGGGATCATGTGGCCTCCAAGTGCAGGAGACACATGGATTAAGGTCATTGCTGCCAGGCTTCCCACTGAAAAGTTACAATTCCACCTTTGGACTTTCTGAATATAAATGGTTAAATATCGTGTTTCTTACACACCTTTCTTCACTAACGTTAGCATCTATTAATTCTCTTCTAAGGCAATGATCACTGTGGTACTGGGAGCTCTCATCTCATTTGTACCAGTCCTGTATTTAGTGGTTAGGACTCTACTGTGGGGAAAAATGTTTTCATCATTTGTTTGTGCACATCCTGGGCTATTATCAGTTTTACACACTAAGCCCATTGCAAGAATTTTTTACTTGGCGATTGTCCTATAATTCTGTAGCATCTACGAGCAGGCCCCTGTGCTCTTTGGGATATGTCCACACTGTTTTGTGCATGCCTCTTTACTTGCTGGCTACACAGATTATCTCAAGCATGTCTTCACTTTCTGTTTCCATCAGTTATGGAATCCTGTCTTTCTCTTGGTATCTTCAGTCTGTTTACTTAAAAAACTGTATTCACAAACTAGATTGTAAGGATTAGAAGAGTTCATTATTTCTTTTTTGTTTGTTTGTTTGTTTGTTTGTTTGTTTTTTGAGACAGGGTTTCTCTGTGTAGCTTTGCGTCTTTCCTGGAACTCGCTTTGGAGACCAGGCTGGCTTCGAATTCACAGAGTTCCACTTGCTTCTGCCTCCTGAGTGCTGGGATTAAAGGCGTGCACCACCACCGCCCGGCAAGTTCATTCTTTATGTGGTGTTATTGCCTCCAGTCCTCTTGGTTGAGAGAGCTATTAAATACACACACACACACACACACACACACACACACACACACACACACACACACACCTCATCTACACCCTTTTTATATATTTATAAATATTCATAAAAATAAATGTACACCTATGAATACACACATAGATTTGTAAATAGGAAGCTCTTTACATTAATGTCTCCAACTAAATCCAACACTATGAAATCACCTACTCCCTTCTTTGTGCAAACCTTCTCAGATAGCAGGACTGTTTGTGTATTGAGGCTGCCTTCACAGTATGGACTGGCGTGAGACTTTTACTCCCCAAGTTAACTTTAACACAAGTGAGGATCTTTGAATTTCCAAAAGTGACCTTCTGTTCTTGTCATTCCCACCCATCATTAGTTATTTTTGTTGCTGTTGTTGTTGCTATGATAAAACACGATGACCAAGGCAACTTATGGAAGGAAGGATTTATTTGGGCTCACAAGTGGGAGAATAATCAATGTCAGCTCTCATCAGAATGATGGAAGCAAGTGATGAGGGACCGCATCACAGGGCAGCCTCTGAGTTTTGGATGATGATAGAGTTGCTGGCTACGGAAAGCCCCTGGAGGCAGAAGTGAGTGGTCCCAGCATCACACTGTTTTGATTAGTTCATGTTCTTATGTGGTCTTTAGTTTTGTGAACAGATAGATAGTTGTGATAGAAGAGAGATAGATCCCAGAGGTGCTGCCACCGTCATGGGCCAGGGTGAGCATGGCAGCAGGCAGGCATGGCGACTGGAGCAACTAGCTATGACTAAGAGATCATGCCTTGACAGGCGGTGGTGTTGGTGTTGGTGGTGGCGGTGGCGGTGGCGGTGGCGGTGGCGGCGGCGGCGCATGACTTCAATCCTGGCACTTGGGAAGCAGAGGCAGGAGGATCTCTGTGAGTTCGAGGACAGCCTGGGCTACAGAGTAAGTTCCAGGAAAAGGGCAAAACTACACAGAGAAAGAAACCCTGTCTCAAAAAACAAAAACAACAACAGAGAAAGAAAGAAAGAGAGAGAGAGAGAGAGAGAGAGAGAGAGAGAGAGAGAGAGAGAGAGAGAGAGAGAGAGAGAGATCATACCTTAAACTATAAGCAGGGAACAGAGAGAGAAAACTGAGAATGATATGAGACTTTGAAATCTCAATGCTAGTTCCTAGTCATATATTTCCTCTACACTGCCAAAACTTCGCCAAACAGCTCCATCAAATGGATCTACATTCAACGTATGAGCTTCTGGGGATATTCTCCTTCAAACACAGGTCTCTATCAGCGGTTACTCAAAGTTGAGTGGGAACAGAAGTCCCACATCACAGTGAAATGAGTTGCAAAGTTCCATATCAAAGTCCATTACGTGCCACTAAAGAGAAAAGACTAAATTTGTGACCCCCAAACTATCTTTTGACTATGTATCGATTAGAATCCACACCACTAGAAGTCAAGCAAAATCCAGACGTGAAGTTAGTTGCTGACCGGCCGGGAGTAGATCTATTGGTAATACTCATGTGATACTTAGAGCTTTGATTCATTTCTTTCAGACTTTTAAAGTAAAAACTCATAGCAATGTCGCACTCTAGATTCTAGACTCTAGAAGATTCTTGAATTGCCACACAGGAAATCTGGTGGAAGGGAACTCTTCTCATATTTGAGGGAAGCACAGAACTGCCTGAGAATGTTCACTGATAGGTATGTCCCCCCTCTCTCTTCTATATAGTATCTTGTCTAAAAATATAATAAAGCCAGTCACTTATGCAGTCTCAAATTATAGGTTGTATGACAATCATTTTTGAATTTTATAGGCAGATTTTTGTATAAAATTAAAATTTGTTAGCTAGAAGATCAAATAAATCCTCCGTGGAATTTTACAGGCAATATAGGAAACTTCTCAGCATATTTATATATATATATGTAGCACACATACTACTCTTCAATGGGAAGTTAAAGCAAATTGTCCAGCATGTACATGGGGCAGAGAGAGGCACAGTACTAGAAAATTTAGTCTCTCCATGACACTTTTCCTTCTGTGATTTCCTCCTTCCTGCCAGGGTAAATAACTCCTGCAGGACCTCTGGGCTCCATCTCTCTTCCACCACAACCATCTGTTCACAAAACCAAGGACAATGTAAGATGCTGTATTTATCAAAACAGTGTGATGCTGGGACCACTCACTTCTGCCTCTAGGGACTTTCCTTAGCCAGTGACTCTGCCATCACTCAACTCTCAGAGGCTGCCCTATGATGTGAGCGCTCGTCACTTGATTTCTTCATTCTGATGAGAGCTGACATTGAATAATCTCCTACCTTCAAGGTAAGAGCCTAGTAAAGCTAAAAGCCACCTGACAGGAATCCCAGAAACCATCACTCAGGAAGGGTATTTGGAGGAACAATGACGTACACACACACACACACACACACACACACACACACACACACACACACGCACGCACACACACACACACACACACACGCACACACATAGGACATACATCTATAGCATGCATATCATAAGCTAGGACAGTATAAAGAATATGCAAATAAGGAATGAATGGTTATCATCGAATTTCTCCAAAAGGTCATTATTTTTTTTATGTATTTCTTATGGTTATTGAATTCTCTTATTTAACAATTGCAAGGAATACAACCCTCCAGTATATTGAGTGTACCTCTGATTTTTTTCAACCTTAGTTTTCTAAGTTTCCATGTGGTTAAGCTTTTCAAAATTCATCTTAGTGTTTTTATTTTCTAAAAAAGAAAAAAAATGCAGTTCCCAATAATAGTAGAAAAAATCCATTCAATTATTCAAGAAGCACATGGTAAATGTTGACATTTTGCTCTTGCTTAGAGCTCTGACAGCTAACCCAGTCTGTTAGCGACTGTTCAGGATGAGTCGGACATAGGACATTCATCTTCTAAAGACATTTCCTCATGTTTTTTGCCTTTTCCAAAAGTCAAAAAGTGTTCGACTTTGACAAAACACCTTATCTCCCATTCACTCCAGTAGCAGGAGAGAAACGCCTTGGTTAAGAACTCAAACTTGCAGAAAATGTCATGCAATTTTTGCCCTGCCCGACAGTTCCACTCGCCTATTCATGGCCCTGTCAGCTAGGTTTGAAAGCGCTTCAGCTTCAGAGAGGGAGACTGTCACATATCCAAACTGTGTTTCTTGTTCTGTGCTTACAAAACTCCTTGCAGGAATCCATCTCTACACTTCACATTCTAGCCCAGCCTGACAAGGGCATCAGAAACAGACCTGTCAGGAAAGCCATCTCACCTTGGCAGAGGTTTCAAACCATCCTGTGAAGCCATGCTCCTTACAGAACTGGTCCATCTGGGAAGGACTTTGGCCGCCATCCTTCTTCTGGTCACATTTGTTAGCCAGGAGGACAGCAGGAATGGGGCTGCCATTGGGAAGATGGACTTTACTATCCAGATCACTTTTCCATTTTAAGACTGCCTCAAATGTAGAACTTCTCGAGATGTCAAAGACAACAAACGCTCCAAGAGCTTCCTTGTAGTATACTCGGGTCATGTTGCCAAACCGCTCCTGCCCTAGAAATGAAGACAAAAGGAGATTAAAAGTTCATGATGGTGAGGGTCATACTTAGGTGCAGGTGCATGCTCAAAGACCCTAAAAACTATTTTGAGAAACACACATCACTGGGGGAATTAAAGACATTCAGACAGAATAAGGACCCATGGACTAAACGCAAGTGGCTGACAATTTGATTGACAGGAGGAGTTAGTCCTTTGTAGAACACATTTACCATAAACTTCAGGATTCCAGTACTGCAGGCTGCACGGATAATCTTTCCTGCTTTCTCTCCCATTAGTCTAAGAAGAGAGAGGCATGGGGAAAAGCAGAAATGTAGAAGTGGAAGAAGAGACAAGACGAGAATAATCTGAAGTTTACAGAATGCAGATAGATGATGTGGTAAAAGGCTAGTCAAACACATCAGGACTGGATGGGAGACAAGGTAGCTTGTGATCTCAGTTCATCTTCCCTTTACATCTCTAGCCCATGTCTACCTGCCTTTGACTCAGTGCCCATAATTGCTCCCCTCTTAGAAGCAGGCACTGGAAAACATATGCTTTCCAAACAAGAAGGGGGCACACAGCTGGTTGTATGGGTGTGAGAAGTTTCAATGCACAGTTCTTCAGAGACGATCCTTTGAAAAGACCTGAGCTTCCATTCACTGCTGACCATTCTGCTACTCACTATAGTACTGCCTGCACATCCAGACAGGCCTGAAAAGCACGCTGTTACAATCTGCTGCCAAACAAAATTTTTACCTAACAAGGCTACCCATCTTTAGCTGACAGATGAAGAGTGGGACAAGACAATGCATGGTCTGGATTGTAGTGACACCCACCCAAGGAGACAAGCCTTCTGACTCCTTCAAGTCTACAGGCTTAGGATTCGGAACTATCCTGCAGCTGCCTCGAGTTCTGAAGCTCATCTATTTAAGCTGTCAAATGACTGACCAGATTCAGAGGGGGAGAATGAGTGACAAGCCATCAGAGTCAAAGGTTGTCACTTTGATCTAAGACGAAAGCACAGTTACAGCACACCCTCCTGTTAAAATAAGGTGAGGAACAAGCTTCATCTACATTTTTATCATTGTTTATTTACACAAACGCAAAGCTACCCCAGACTGCAAACACTCTTTCTCCTCCAAATTCTATCATGCCATTAAATTTTAAATATTGCTTTGCCTTATGGCCCCTCGTATGTCCAAGCATTTGAATTTCATTACAGCAACGGTCATAGGTTGGGACCTGTCATGGTCATATTTTATTGGTAAGATAAATCTGATTTTAGTTTATTTGTGTAGTTCATTCGATTGTCATGCTGACATTTGTGGAAATGTAGCATTGTACCTTTCTCTACCAATGTACACTGAACAATTACACCGCTCTGTTCACTCAGGCAAAGTCATCAACTCTTCAGAAAAGATTAGATGCATTGAAGTTGTTTGCATTTCAACTTCTACTAATGAGCCTAAAGGAACCCACTGTTAAGAACTTTAATTATTGAACACTAAAGAGCTGTGGCAACAAGTAACTAGCCCCCACTAAGATAGTCCTAGGAAAGCTGGAAGGATTAACATTTTAGGGTACTTTCATGGTTCTCAGTCTGACCATCCTTTGTATTTCAAAAAGATAAGGTGTCAAATTAGCGACAGAATGGATAACTGCATGTTCCAATGAGCTGCTAAGCTTTCATAACTCTTGCTTTCTTTTTTTAGTCAACCTCCTGAAAATCCCAAATAATTTTTCTGTTAATCATAACCCGTGGTATTAAAAGATGTACTCATTTGCCCTTTCTGATAACTCATACAAAACCAGAAATACCTATGATAAGGAATTTTGGGGGAAGATATGTTGGCTTAGAAATGTCAGATAGATTCTCTGAGATGTCAGGACTAGGAGGAAATTCTCCCTGACAGGCCTCACATCAGAAACTGTACTACAAAACAAACCAACAAACAAAACCCCTGCATGTTAAGTGAAAAAATGTCGGTTATACAATCAAGCAAATGAAAAGGAACTGACTGGGGGATCAAATGTCAATCACTTACCAACTAGTGAAGACTTGCATCCAGAGTAAGTTTGGAAAAAGGACTCTCAGGCAAGAAGAGAAAACACCCAGGTTAACAAAGTCATGAAAACATCAGAGCACACGAGTTACCAGAAGGCAGACAATGCCGGCCCATGCTGAAGGGCCTGGTTCGGGATCTGCTGGAGTCTTTACCTAAGAAGCAGCTGGGTAAAGGAGGAAGCCTGTCCTCAGTAGTTATGAGGTGGGCTGAGGAGGTTTTGCTTCCTGTAGATTGTGCACGTTCAGAGTTAAAGCTTGTGCTGATAGAAGAATCAATCAGAAGCTAGGGGTTAGCCATCCTAATAGGTGTATTGAACAAGGGGGGGGACCTCTGTGCAACAGCAACTTCTTTGAGCAGTGCTGAAAGAGACATTACAGGTCGAAACTAGTAGATAGGTGCAAGCATCCAGTTAGTTCAGCTCACTTATTTTACTGATGAGAGAACGGAGTCCCAAGGAGATACTCAAATTCCCTGGGTTGACTGTACTACTGTACCATCTGATCTGTTAACCCAGATGTTTGCTGGGTAACAAACAGATAAATGTCTGCTTGTGTCCTGTGTGGAGGAAGAGATTCTTATTAGTACCAATAGCTAAGAGTGACTTCCTCCAGCACAGTACAGTGCTGCTACAGTGTCCGCCACCCCCCTACACACACTCCTAGTCATCCCGTGCCTTACTACAGTAGCTGAGGGAAGATCCCCTGTTGCAGAGTGCACCAGTCACTGATACAAGCGGTAGGTAGCCTTTGTCACCTGCTTTGTGGCTGACAGACTGACAGCACATTTTCAATGGCTCTCCAAATGTTTTGTCTCTCAAACAATGTGCGGCTGCCTCAGGAGGAAGGCGTGTTGATTATAACTTGAAATTTTGGCAACTATGAAGGATAAGAAGGGGAAGTGGAGAGAGAGAGAGAGAGAGAGAGACAGAGACAGAGAGAGAGAGAGACAGAGACAGAGAGAGACAGAGATACAGGCTCCAAAGATATCATACAAGCTCTCACATATGCAAATGCACCAATCTTAAAGTACATAAGTTAGCAAAGGATTAAAATATTGACCTTGCTATTTGGAGTTAATGACACCGAGGAGGATCACACAGCAAAACTAGTATTTTTCCAGGAATAAATATTCCCATTTGGCTAGAAAAATACACAAAATCTTTCATCTTACCTCTTTAAAACAAATGGAAATCTTAACAATGAATTCATTTCCCTCAGATTTAATAAACAAAATACCACATTCTGCTGTTACCAGAAACACAATTCACAGAAACTGGTTTTTGGGATTTCCATCATGGCTTTTGCTTGAGTTTTTCCTCTCTATATATCCCTCTTGACAATCCAAATGTTTCTAGTCATATTAGTAGAAATTCAAAATATAAATTTAATAACAAAACCCAAGAGAAATAGAATAATATGGTGCTTAGTTTCTCCACCTTCAGATACTCACCTCTTTCCCACCCACTGCAAGTTAATACGAGTTACCCATTAACCTCTCAAGGTGACTTGGAAGAAATGTCCAGTTTCTAATTAGTAAATGGAAGGTCTCCTAAAGAAAATCCTTAAATCTCATGGTGCATTTCAGAGATGAAGTACTGTTAACAAGCAATCTCCAATCATAGATTATAAGAGGATCATTATCTATGAAAATAAAAATACCTTGCTAACTTGTATTCACATTCAGAATAGCTGTAAAAGATTAAGACATTGTTTCTAATCTTTAAAATAAATGTATTCAAGAGAAACAAAAAGTATCCTGTCTCTATATGTAAATTACTCTTGTGTCCACAAACTGGCCTCCACCAGAGGCTCCTGAGATGGCCATGTAGAGGATGAGGATGGCCCCATGGCACTTCTACGGTAGTGCTGTGGATCTGGGAAAGGAAGCCAAGAGCATGGAAGGTATGAGTGCGAGGGAACATGGATACCAGGCAGGCTGTCTGATTAAGTGGTAAGCTCCTAGAATGTAGTGAGAATGTGGGTGTGTTGCCAGGGTGCCACGGAGCCCAAGATAGAACAATGCTTCTCAGCTTTAGTATAAATCAGAATCACCCATAGCATTTGATCGGTGACAACCTTCCAAGTGCTTTGAATTCTGAATGTGAAAGATGGCTAATTGTTAGCCCCAGCTTCCCTTTACAGAGTATTTTGGAGCAAGCTCCATGCCCACTTGAAAACATGAGCCTTATATCTCCAAACTGCCCTTGCATGTAGGCATGCCCATTTTACTGAATCACTGAAACAAATAATACAGTCTTGGAATGAGTGAGTGGTGGGAAGCCAACTTTTGTCTATGAAGACTTTATGGGCACTGTGCACCGGTTCTGGAATGCCTCACCCTAGACTTAGGTGTGAAAGAAGTAACTCTTTGCTAAACCAGGCTGGATGAACACAGTTGTCAGATGAAGAGTCTCCTGACACAGCAGATGCTAATGAATCTGTGCGTGTTACTGATGGTGGATGCTAAGGCCCTTGTGGTTCTGATGAGAGAGACTCCAGAGAATCACAATAGGAACCTCAACATACTCAGAATAATCTTAAAACGCAATCACAAGCCATGGTAGAGAATGTGTAAATAAACAGACAGAATCCAGTGGTGGGGGAAATGGGGTAAGAGGGAATCCAGGCTGTCAGCTAAATGACCAATAGAAATTGTAAAGCTACATTTTTGCTATCCACTTATTTATTTATTTATTTATTTATTTATTTATTTATTTATTTATCTATCTATTTATTTATTTTCCAGCTCTGTCTCTGAAAGGAGCCACCTTGCCTGGCTTGCTGGGCCAAAGGGGAAAAGGCTTTTGATGAGAACACTTGGATGAATTCTAAAACATGTTTCCTTGATCTCTGGTCCCACCATTCAGAAGAAATCTCCCATGTTTAGACAAAAACAGAAAATTCTATATGGAAAGCTTATAAAAAGCAAATGGTCAGTATAATGTATACACGATGAATACAATTTCTCCAAGAACGTATTTGAAAAATAACACTTCATTCCTGGACTACGTGGCTCACATGCTTCATCAGCGATTGTTAAACAGAGACCAGGCAAATATCTACAACTATTGCTTTGGTTTTTGTTTGTTTGTTTGTTTGTTTGTTTTTTAGGATGTGTGCTTGTAGCCATGTACCAATGAAACAGCTTATCATATGCAGAAATGTCCATAGTTAGGAAGTCTTTCAAAATGCATTTTAAAAGGATGGGGCAAATCAAAACCTGCCTACTGTGGAATCGCTGAACTTGATAGGTAAAGAAACACAAAGACTGGAAATGTTGGAATGTCGGTAGGAAGAAGTGGTAATTATTATGAGTCTACAATATGAGGTACATGCTCTAAATTTAGGTTCCTTCAATGCAACGAGAAACACTTTGCTGAGGCCTGTACCAGCAAGTTACTGTGGTCCTTAATTTGAAGGGTTTACATGAGCCTGTTTGGCTACCTTCCCAGAAAGCATTCGGTAATTCTTGCTTATCATCCTTCTCAAAGCTTTTCTGATGGTTGATATTAATTTCTTTATGGCCCTGTCCACCTTTACAGCCTCCAGAACAACAGTATCGAAAAGGAACTGGCAGTTGAGTCATGTCATGTGACTGGCTCCTCCTTTTGTTTTGCAATCGGGGAATAGTTTTATTCTTTCAGAATTCAGTATGAGTCAGTGTTGTAATCATACATGGAATTTGCTTAGCCTTGGGGAAGTGTTTTGGCATGGTCTTCATTATACAACTTTCCCCGAATTCAAATGGTATGAGCTAAGCAGAATCCACTAGTAACTCAAATGTTCAAATCAAGCATAGTTGTCTGTAGTTCTACAAATTCCAGGCCAAATCCAAGTTATCTGCATATTAAGACATCTTGTTATCTGCATATTAAGACACCATGCCCTAAACTCTGACTCTTCGAAAAGACTAACAGTGTCTGGTTACCACATATGTTGACTCATCTTAATCAACTTGACACACAAACTAGTTATCTCAAAGGCGGGAACCTCAATTGAGAAAATGCCTCCATAAGGTCGGGCTGTAAGGCATTTTCTTAATTAGTGATTGATGAGGGAGGGCACATTGCATTGTGGGTAGTGCCAGCCCTGGGCTAGTGGTCATGGGTTCTACAAGAAAGCAGACTGAGCAAGCCCCGATGAACAAGCCAGGAAGCAGCACCCCTCCATGGCTTCTGCAGCACCTTCTGCCTCCAGGTCCCTGCCCTGTGTGAGTTCCTGTCCTGACTTCCTTCAATGATGAACAATGCTGTGGATGTGTAAGCTGAATAAACCCTTTCCTCCCCAACATGCATTTTGGTCACGATGTTTTATCACAGCAATAGGAATCCTAACAAAGGCACCTAGTAAGTTTTCTAGTTGTTATTTGGAGTTATGTATGTGCTGAACACTACAAGAGTTCCTGTTGAAAGCAGCAGCTAACATCAGCTATCCCCCCCTGGAGTTTATAAAATGTTTCTTTCTTTCCCAGTAAAGCTCAGGCTTCAGATTTTGGCAAGGGTGCAACAATGACATCATCATGGCAGGCAGATGGGCTATGTCTCCCTCCTGGCTGTGGTGTCAGTTCTAGAAGAACGGAGCTGGGTGTGCTGGTACATTCTTGGAGGTCCAACAGTAGGGAGGCTGAGGGAGAGGGATCTAGAGTTGGAGGCTAGCTTGGGCTACATACAGAGGAAGAAAAAGTGGGGAGGGGGTGCAAAGAACAGAGGTGATGTAGAAAGAAAACCCTTCTTCTTCTTCTTCTCCTCCTCCTCCTCCTCCTCCTCCTTCTCCTTCTTCTCCTTCCCCTCCTCTTTCTTCTCCTCCTCCTCCTCCTCCTCCTCCTCCTCCTCCTCCTCCTCCTTCTTCTTCTCCCCCCCTCCCCATACAGGATTTCACTGTGTAGCCCTGGCTGTCCTGGAACTCACTCTGTAGATCAGTCTGGCTATGAACTCACAGATCTACCTGCCTCTGCATCCCAAGTGCTGGGATTAAAGGAATCCAGAACTCCTGCTTCTGTTTTCTCAAGTCTCCAAACATCATCTAATACTTAGCATCAACACTAATTTACATATAGTAAAAGAAACCCCATTCGAATGGGGTTTCAAACCACTTCTGTGAAAGCTGCACTGGATATCCCTATTGGTCACCATCACAGGCTAAGGCAACCTTCAGGAGGTAAGAAATTGTCAAGAAGCAATAGAACGTTCGTTCGTTCGTTCGTTCGTTCGTTCGTTCGTTCGTTCGTTCGTTCGTTCGTTCGTGTTCTGGGCAATAGCCAAAAGTGATTCACACGAAGCCTCTGGCATAAGAGGATGGATGACATTTGAAATGGACTGTCAGCTGTTTCTGTTTTTGTTAACAAACAAGGAAAAAAAGCGGAGCCCAAGACCAAATAACTTTCTGAGAGATTGGTATCCATGTGCATAAATCTATCTTCTCATCTGAGTTTGACTCTGCTCTTGAGCAAATGAGTGTAAAGTTTATAATTCTTCAATACTTTTCATCTGGAGTGGCTATGAAAGAACGGAGCACTTACTACCTGGCAGGCAGAAGCTATGTGTCCCTCCACCATACCAGCTGTGTAACCACACCCTCCAGGGACTTCAGAGTGTGTACTTCGCGGTAAGGATCATGGCAAGGTGTTCTCCAGTCTTAAACAAGCTCCTATTCAAATGCTTCCTGGCAGACAGAGCCTCGGAACTTGCAATGACTGAACAGGGTAAACTTTGCTACCATTATCTTTAAAGGCCCATAGGGCAGCTCCCACACCCCTGAGAACACAGGTTAGGGGAGTAAGGGGTCTCACTAAGACAATGCAACAATTGAAAGCAAAAGGAAGCAATTCGGTGTTTGTGGGATGGGGAAGTGCCCAAGAGAAGGCAAGATTATTGGTTTAGGGAAGGGCAGACAGCGGGGAAAGTTTCAGAACTTTCCCAGCCCTTCTCCGGGGTCACCAAGCCTCCCAAGTTTGAGGAATTTCAGGAATGGAGTTTCCCCTCACAAAGGCTTGGCTGGGCTCCTGGGGTTTTTTTTTTTTTTTTTCTTCACCCATAACTCCAACCCTTCTTAGTAAATTATAAGCATGTCTGTCATGACTACGAGGTAAAATTTCTTGGCTCACGGAGAGAGAAAACCCTTACATCAGCGGGGCACAGACCCAAGACAGAGGAGAGGGAACGTGGTCGAAAGTAATGAGGTTTTTGTTGTGCCACAAATACAGCGGTCCTCGACCTTCCCACTGCTGCGACCCTTGAATGCAGTTCTTCATGCTGTGGCGACCCCCCACCACACAATTATTCTCGTTGCCACTTCATAGCTGTTAATTTTTCTACGGTTATGAATCGTAATGTAAACATCCGTGTTTTCCCGATGGTCTTGGGCGACCCACATGGGTCTTTTGACCTCCAGGTTGAGAACCGCTGTACTAACCAGGAGTGGAACTTCAGTAGGAGAGGGGACAGGCCTCCCCAAGCCGACTTTCCAGCCCCTCCAGGCGCCACTGATCTTCCCCTTCCATTTGTCCACTTCTAAAAGCGCACCGCGAGGAGCTCAGGCAGAGAAAAGAAAAGAGAGGGACCAGGAGGCAGAGAGGAGCGAGAGTCTGCTGGCTGGCACAGGGACGCTGCCCGCTTACCCGCGATGTCCCACAGCTGCAGGCGCACGAGCGTCCTGCTGTCCCAGTTGAGGACCTTGAGGGCGAAGTCCACGCCGATGGTGGCCCGGTAGTGCTGGGAGAAGAGCTGGTGCACATAGCGCTTGATGATGCTGGTCTTGCCCACCCCGAGCTCGCCAATGACCAGCACCTTAAAGAGGTGCTCGCGGGTCTCGGGCGCCGTGGCGGCGGCCGTCGTCCCCGGGTGTCCGAACCCCTCGCCCGCCATGGGCACTGCGGCCGTGGAAACTTCCCCCAGGCTGTCAGGGCAGATCCTTCCTCCACGCACCCGGCGACGCTAAGTCACGCGAGTCACCGGACCCGGAACCGACCGCGCGCAGCCAGGCTTGGCTGCACCCTGAGCGGGGCGAGCCCGGTCCGGGAACTTCCTCTTCCCGCGGGACCCCCTCGTGGTCCACGGCGCCCCCTGCTGGCCTCAGACCGCTTGGGGAGCCGGGAGGGCAGTGCTTGGCACTGAGCCCACGCCTTTGATTTCCAGTTAAGTGGGACATGAAAGGCAGGTGACTGAACTTCGCAAAGGACTAAGGCTGGGTCTTGTGATAAATCTAGTTTTAATGTGTAAGGAAACCGCACGCTACTTTTGATAATGACCGCAATTTACATCGTCAGCAACGGTGTGCGAGCATTCCCTGTTCTCCACACCTTGGCCAACACTTACTATCTCTGGCTGTTTTGGTAATAGCTATCCTGTTAAGTGTGAGATGATGCCTGCATGGGGGTTTTGATTGACATTTCCCTGATGGTTAGAGACGTCAGGTTCCTTCGTCAGTCGTACACAAGTTGGCCATTTGTATATTCTCTTTAGGAAAATGTTCGTTCAGATCTTCTTGCCCATTTGATAACTGGGTATTTGAGCCTTCTGTTTGCTGTTGAGCCGTGTGGACTCCTTAGTGTTTCGGATGTGCGGCTAATGAGTATTTTTCTCCCAGTCTGTAGACTTCTTTCTTCATTACACTTTGGTATCCAGAGATTTTTCTAGTTAATGGATTTCCATTTGTCTGTTTCAGCTTTAGCTTTGCGGTGATTCCCAATATAGTTTCTCAGCTCAGTGCCAGCATGTGACCCAAAAATATGTACTGTGAGGATATACCCTAAAGAAATGAAATCAGGTCCTCCCGGGAGGTAAATGCACTCCTAAATTCATTATAGTATTATTCACAATAGCCAAGGTGTGGGGAGAATGGAAGTGTATATGAGCAGAAGAAAGGAAGCTGTATTGAATAAATATACATATATTTATACTTACATGTATGTTTGTGCATATACACAATAGAGTATAATTCAGTCTTAAAATGGATGAAACCAGAGGACACGTTTCTTTCTAAAGGAAACAAGTCTGACATGGAATGAGAAGTGTTACATTGTATTACTTATTGTTAGATTCCAGATGTTTCCCTAGTAAAGGGATTAGTCATGGCCCCCACCCCACGGGACTCTAAAGCTTCTTGGACATTTCAAGCCCTTCATTGACCTGCAGAACTAGCAGGTAGCTGCCCCAAGGCAGGGCAGGACAAGAGGATTAACTTTCTGTTTTCCAGGCCCAAGGCAACCTGAACCACAGCCTTACGTCATATCAAGTACCTCCACTAAACAGCTAAGCTCAGATCCCTCATCTCTAAAAGTTTATAAAAGTGAGAAATATCCTGGGTTCTGTGAGAGATTGTTGGGACTCCTCTGCTAGCTTCTCCTGCCCCAGTGGCACACACACCGCAACACACACACACACACACACACACACACACACACACACACACCTTAATTTTGATCCTTTTGCATACGTACCCAGAAGTGGAATTTCTGGATCGTGTAGCATCTGTATTTCTATTTTTTAGTGCCAACTCCATACTATTTCCCACAGTGGGTACAATATTATCATCCCCAGAGATCTAGAATTTCTAACAGTGTCCCATGTGCTGTCAGAGCAGGGACCATACTTTGGTTTAGAATTCAGTCATTTCTATGTCTGCTATAAGTCTGACACACTTGGTGTGGTAGGTTGAAAGTAACTGGCCCTCATCATCTCATAGGGAGTGGCACTGTTAGGAGCTGTAGCTTTGATGGAGTGGGTGTGGCCTTGTTGGAGGAAGTGTGTCACTGTGGGGGTGGGCTTTGAGGTTTCCTATGCTCAGAATATTACCCCCTTAGTGTCTTAGTCGACTTCTTGTTCCCTGAAAAATGTAGGATTCTCAGTTATTAAAGCACTATATCTGCCTGCACATCACTATGCGCCCCAATGTAAGACAAATTGCTAAATGGTATTAATAATAATAATAATAATAATAATAATAATAAAAACCCGGAGCCACATGTTGGGGTGAAAACTGAGAGATTAGAGAAGGAGAAAGAAGCCAGGCATGTTCTTACCACTAGGAAATCCTCAGCCCAAGAGAGCTATTTCCTGTATAGTCATGCCTATATACCTTTCTGTGCTCTGTCATCTTACTTCTTCTCTCCACCCAGCTACATCACTTCCTCTTTCCACCCAGCTCTATCACTTCCTGTCTATCTGTACAGACCTCCAGACCTCTATGGTTAACTAGTACTGGTACCACACCTGGCTCTTTTCCCAGTGTAGCCTTGAACTCACAGAGATTTGGATGAATCTCTGCCTCCCAAATGCTAGGATTGAAGGTGTGTGCTACCACTGCCTGACCTCTATGTTTAATATAGTAGCTAGCTTTATCCTCTGATCCCCAGATAAGCTTTATTGGAGTGTACAAATAAAATATCACCACACCCCAGCACGATGATAATGAATGAAACTCTGAAACTGTAAGTGAGCTACCCCAATTAAATGTTTTCTTTATAAGAGTTGCCATGGTCATGGCATCTCTTCATAGCAACAAAAACCCAAGACACTTGGAGATCTGGTTTTCCAAGGAACCCCAAACTTCTGTTTAATCTTTTAAAAGGAAAACTCTGGATTCTGCATTTAACAAACAAACCTTCTGGAGCTTGAGGCACATACTTGACTTAAGATTGAAGACTTGGGGGCTGGAGGGATGGCTCAGAGGTTAAGAGCACTGGCTGCTCTTGCAGAGGTCCTGAGTTCAATTCCCAGCAACCACATGGTGGCTCACAACCATCTATGAGATCTGGTGCCCTCTTCTGGCCTGCAGGTATACATGCAGGCAGAACATTGTATACATAATAAATAAATAAATATTAAAAAAAAAGACTGAAGACTTCTATAATACCAAGCAATACAAGTATTAAATAGTATCTGAGTTGGGGATGGTTGCAAGTTAGGGAGGGAGAATGGGGGAAAAATCTTAGAATTCTGGATTATTTTAATGGGAAACACTTCTGTTTTTGTATACAACAAAGAAAATAATACAAATATTCTGAGACTTGTGAATGGCTGCTTTTATTTGAAATGAGTTTTCCATTTACTACATCTAAAAATGGCCTTACATGATGCTCTCACGTCCATTTCTTTTGCCTCTTTGAAAAGAGGGTCTTGCTCTATGGTAATATTTTATTTGTGCTGAAATGTGATTTTATTTGTATGTTAATAAATAAAGTTTGCCTGGAGATCAGAGGTCATAGCGAGCCATAAGCAGAGTCAGGCAGTGGTGGTGCATGCCCTTAATCCGATCACAGGGCAGGCAGAGTCTCTGTGTGGTCAAGGACACAACCAAGCATGATGACATGAACCTTTAATCCCAGTACCAACCATTAGAGACCTGGAGGTCTGTATAGACAGGCAGTGACAAGGAAGTCATGTGGTCGGGTTTAGAGCCAATGAGAAGGAAGAACAGAAAGGTAATAAAAAGACAAGTCAGACAGGAAGAAACTCATTCTCGAGGGAAGCTGCTGCTGGTGGTAAGCTAAAGCTAGTCATGATTCTCTGAACTCTTTGGCTATTTACCTCTGTATTTGGCTCTGTGTTTCTTATTTATTAAGACTGTTTAGAATTTCATCTACATTGCTTCATACCTTGAACTTGAGATATTCTTGATTTAGCCTCTAACATTCTGGGACTACAGCTGTGCTCCACCATGTCCAGCCTTCCTTTTCCATCTGTGTTTGCTTTCTCCTTCACCTGGAATCTATTTCACACAGTTGCCCCATCTCAGGCTTTTCCAACCAAACTCTCTCCTTCCTTTATCTGCTAGATAAAAGGCTTACCTGATCTTTTCACTTCTCAGAGTTGTATACATTTATTTATTGGTTCAGAAGCTTATAATTGTGTCCAGAGTGTTTTAAGCACTTGAGGTAGAAAGAACCAGAGTTGACAACGTTCTTGATCTTGAGGGCTTCATGCTGGAATGAGTTCAGGAGAAGCAGCTTCAAACCAATCAGACACACTCTTTTGAGCATGAAGTTTATGAAAAATAAAATATCATTTAGTGATAATCATTGAATGGGAACAATAGCATGGTATTCCTGAAATAAACATTGAAAATAGATTACAAATAAGTTTTGCTTGATGCTCACTTTAAAAACCAGCCGGTCCAGGCTCATCACTGAAAGGGCAGTGTTTTCCTGCTCTGCGATGCCTTCACTTAGTTCACGTGTTCTCATAAAAATGTCCATTTCTATGCTCCCTCCTCTTCCGTTGGCTTGTGTGTCGGGCTTGCACCAACTCTGATGTGGTTACTACGTCTTTATTATGCAGTTGCTTCTAAGCCACACCCCTTTCTTCCATAATCTGTGTTTGTATGTGCGTATGTGTGTGCATATACAGGCATGTTTGTGTGTGTGCACCTGTAGGTGTGTGTTTCTGAGAACATTCTGTAATCCTTCAAAATTGCCTTTCCATTCTGATTTCCATCTAATGTCAACTTTTGCAAACACACTGCCAGGTCTTTTGTTGGAACTAAAGTGGATACAACTCACTAGTTTGAGGAGAATTAAAAATGAGTACAATATCAAATCCTTAAATATATTGATATGGTGCAATAATTATGCACCAATACAATAATGCATGTGATAATGCAAGTGTTACTATCTTTCAATCATAAGATGAGATTGTCAATTTTATGAATTTTTGTTACTTTTACAAAGCCATTCTATACATATGTAATTATGTATAGAATGTACTTTGTATTATCACTAACACATGTATTATATATGTAGTGTGTGTACTTTGATTGTATTCATTCTCCTGTTTTCCTCTCTTGTCCCTCTACCCCCTCTTGCTGATCACATTCTTTGAAATCAAAGACTTGTCTATAATGAATTAAGAGTCAATGATTGTAATTCTAAACATTTATTGTTAGAATTACATTATATGCCTGTGTGTATTTACTAATTCTTTAGCTTCCTAATATCTATAAGTTTAATTCCTTCTTTATTTTATTTCACTTGCAGGGACTTCCAATATAATTTTCTTAAAAATGGAGAGAGTACAGAGCTCATATATTTTATGTGCTGGGAGGTGGTGGTGCATGCCTTTAATCCCAGCACTGGGGAGGCAGAGCCAGGCGGATCTCTGTGAGTTTGAGGCCAGCCTCGTCTACGGAGCGAGATCCAGGACAGGCACCAAAACTACACAGAGAAACCCAGTCTCAAAAAACCAAGAAGAAAAAAAAGTATGTGTATAAGTGTTTGGCTTGCATGTGTGTTTGTTCACCACACACGTGTTTGGTGCTCACAGAGGCCAAGAAGGGCATGGATTCCCTGAAACCATAGTTACAGACAGTTGTGAGCAGCCATGTGAGTGCTGAGAATCAAACCCTGGTCTTCTGGAAGAGTAGCCAGTGCTCTACTGCTGGGCTATCTCTCAGCTTCACTCAGTTTTAGATGTGAAGTTATCTACAGCCAATATTCATTTTAAACAACTTTTAATTCTTAGATGGTATTAGACTTACAAAAATGTGTGGAGACACTAGCCTACATATTCCACACTAGTCACCCTGTTGTTATTATTTTATAATGATACCTTAGTCACAACAGATGAATTCATATTTATACAATTATTTGAAAGTCATACTTTATGTATACTTACATAGATTTGATTTAATGACTTTTTATTTTCTATTTCAGTGGCCCATTCAAGATCCCACAGTAAATTTGATCAACATGTAAAGCGGTTTTATTCCCAACACATTTTCGGGCTTTGGATGTTTCTGATAAACTTGATGGTTCTGAGATGTATAGTGTAGCTATAAAGTAGAATACATCTCAGTTGGATTTGTCCATTTTTTTCATCATTGTTAGGCTAGAGCTATGGCAATTTGGGAGGGAAACCATACAGTAAAGAATTACTGTTCTTACCAATCTTATAAAGAGTATGTGGCATCACAAGGTAACTCAGATTAAGAAAGATAAATGTGCATGTTCAATTGCATATGTAGGTATTAGTACTTAGTACTTAGTGTTTATGTAGATGTATCTATGAGGGCATGAGTGTGGGTATAGGTTATGGGACTAGATAGCAGATCTCTCTCTCTCTCTCTCTCTCTCTCTCTCTCTCTCTCTCTCTCTCTCTCTGTGTGTGTGTGTGTGTGTGTGTGTGTGTGTGTGTGTAATTCTAGACCACACTTTTTTTTAGGTTCTATATTTAAACACAGGGGCATTTATTTATTTATTGAACTCTTGCTTTGAGCATTTTTCTAAGTATAACACCATTCTGTTTGGCTTCTGCATTCTCTGCAAGTTTTTTTTTTTAGATCAACATTAGTTTCAACTTTTTATCAGATACATCCAAAAAAAATTTATGATTTTCTTTATCCTTAATGTTCTGAAATAAGATGGGTCTTAGTATGGATATTTTTGTATTAACTGGACTTGTGGTAGTTAGGCTTTCTATTTTTATTGCTGTGACAGAATACCTAACAGCAACAAATTGAGGGAAGAACTGATTTATTTTGGCTCACAAGTTCAGAGGTTTCAGTCAATATGACAAGGAAGCCATGATAGATAGCTCACATCACGGTGGTCAAAAAACAAAGGGAGAGGGAGGGCTTGTGTTAACTGACTCCTTGGCCTTCTTTTTTACAGTAAGGGTAACTGCCTATAGAGCAGTATTGCCCACATCCAGGGTAGATTAATCCTTCCTGGAAATGCCCTATAGACAAGTCCAATGAATACAAAAAGATTCACACTGAAGCATATCTTATTTCAGACCATAAAAGATAAAGAAAATGAGAGAAACTAGGGGTATGCTGTATCAAAATTCTAGGCATACCTCAGTTCAATCATACTGACAAAATTAACTATCACAAGACTCTCAATAGAGGATTTTAGATCCAGAATTTCTAGAATGTTCCTTAGATTATATAATTTCTAATACCTTACCTTTTACTTTCCTGATTTCCTCTCTTTGAAATGCTTCTTACCTGGTTGTTTAACCTACATCTATTTTTTTTTTAAGTTTGTTTGTTTGGGATTTTAGTTTTTTTGTCTTAGTGATTGCTGAGATAATGTTCCACAGAAAATTTCTCCAGAGCTCAGCTTTGTATATCAAACAGGTCTTGTTTACTTGTTCACCAGGCTCCAGCTGTCTGGGCTTTGCGTGGCTTGGCTGGGTCAGCTAGTCTTGGCTGATCAGGCATATCTGCTCCACACATTCCTCGTTTTGTCCTATGCCAGGCAGGACATTTTCTCTTCTACCTACAAGTGAGCTTCATGGCTGCAGCCCAACATTAACAGAGTGGAGTAATATCCTCTACTCTTTGGGGGAAAGCAGTAGCTAGTCTGTGCAGAAATAATCCAAACAAACAAAGCTAGCTATTATAAGTTTAGTCTCTTTTTTTCTAGATGATTTCAGAACGGCTGTCTTCTGCAACTGTATTATTTCCAAGAACTCCTCTTTGTTCTTTTTATTTATTTATTTTTAACTGAAAGTGCTGTTTCTTTTAAACAAACAAGAATTTTCTCATCTCTTCTGAACAAGTTTTCTCTTTTAAAGTATTTGACCTAGTCACTAAATTTCTCTATTTTTTGGAGATTTTTTCATATTAAATTTGTTCTTAAGATTTTGAAACTTTATGTGTATAAATATTTTATGTGCATATACATACATGCACTACTTGTGTGTCTGGTGCCCATGGAGGTCAGAAGAGTAGGTCATATGCCTTGGAACTAGAGTTACGGATGATTGTGATCTACCATGTAGATGCTAGGAACTGAACCTGGTCTTCTGCAATAATAACAGCTATTCTTAGTTATTGCCTCATCTCTCCAGCCCCGAGTCCTTTCATCTTTATTGTGTTTGATCTTCTAGAAGAGAAGTTATTATTAATGTTATCATGATATTTCACCAATTCAAAGGTAGGACGGTATTGTCCATTAGAAGGCTGGTAAACAATGCCAAGGGTTGTACATTTCACTTTAGGATAACTAGGTGAGACCTGGCTATTGTTGCTCATTCCATGTAAGCATCTGTAGGTTTCTCTTCGGCCACTCTGTCTCTCGAGATAAACATTTTCTAAGATCTGAGAGATATAAGCCTGGTTGCATGATGAAGGTGTGACAGTTTCCTTGGGGAGCCTGTGTGGGAGCCCATTTTCAGGTTCCTCATGGCTTTACCCAGCAGGTCCACATAGAGGATGATTAGGGCCATGGGCCTGAGTGCAGGTGTCTGAGATGGTCTGCACTTGGCTGTGCTGGGGGAGGAGGTCTTTTGCTCCACTCCTTGGCATCTCTATAAATACCCTGGGGCAGAGTTAGTCAGGGCCGGTTGGAAACGATTTCAGGCTATCCTTTATTTTCTATCTGTTTATCTCCACAATATAAATCCTTCTATCTAATGTTTCCTGCTGATCACACTCAAGAAAGCTCTGGGGAGCTGTGGGGTTGGTGGGTAAATGCCGCACAAGCCTCTAGACTCGCCATGCCCTGCTGTTCTGCATGGTGCTTTGCCCTCTATCGCACCAAGTGTCTTCCCCACTGTACTAATTCCTGACAATAGCATGATGCTGTCTACAGGGAGACGGGAATGTGAGACGGTGTTGTACAGGACTGCAGAATTTAAAGTGAATTGAAGAGGCTGGAGCAATTGCTCAACAATGAAGAACACTGTCTGTTCTTGTAGGGGTTCCTAGGTCCCATATGGGGCAGCTCAAAACTTGCCTGTAATAGCAGTTCTAGAGGATTTGACATCTGACTCCCTCCTCTGGCTTCTTAAACCACTTGCATACATACACACACGTGTACTCACATGCACATGCACCACATACACACTCAACACACACACATACACATAAATACAGATACACACACATATACCCACTAACGCACATACACACACTAACACCTACAAACACACACATGAAAACATATACATACACACACAATATACACACATATGAACACAGATATATACACATAGATACACACAGATATACACACTACATATAATACACATACACACACATGAACATAGATATACACACTAACACACATACACACATGCACAGAGATACACATATGTACATACACAGACACATGTATACACACATACAAACACACATATATACATGCAGATACATATACACACATAAATTTTAAAAGATGGAGTAAATCTTTAAAGTGTTTGGAGAGTATGGCTTTCAGGGTAGCTGTACCTGCAGTTCCCAGTGTCTGCAGGTTACACTAAATCATCTTATTCTCAGGCTTCCCTCGGTTTTTAAAGCTTTATCCATGTCAGTCAGTAACATTGCACCATACCCACCTTCAGAATGTCTGTGTGATTTCTTACTTCGCGGTATCCCCTCACTCTGTTTGATCTCTTGAACTGTCCACTTTTTAAATTAGTCACTTTCATATTTTGCTAGATTTAGGAGCAAATAGAGATGCATACAAGTGTTCATGTTTAGCTAGAAGTCAGCATGCTATTTCTAAAATTCAAATTGAATCATGCTTCTGTCTTTTCAAAACCTCACTAAGTGCAAAAAGAAATTTTATTGATGAGAGACGGAGACTACAGTTATCTGTGGGTCTAAGGACACAGGGTGATACCCCGTGAGGCCCCAACCCTACACAAAGAACTACAAGCTACTGAGGAAAGCTGGAAGCAGGAGAGATGGCCTCCTCAGGAAAGAACACACCCATTGGTTGTCCAGTGTTAAGTGGTCAGTCCTGAAAGCATGCATAGAGATAGAACAGGTTATATTTAAGAATATATATGTATATACACACATGCTTACACTTACACATACATACATACATGCATGCAATAACAATTAGTGAAAAAAAGTGATTTTGAAGGAGAGTGGGGAAGGGTAAATGGGAGGGTTTAGAGTGAAGAAAGGGGAGGGAGAAATGTTATAATCATATTATAATCTCAAAAAGAAAACATAACAAAACCCCTCACTGACAGTTCATCTTATGTAACTTCGAAAGCTATTGGGATCCAGCCCCATTAACTTTCTCTCAGAGTCCCCGGAAAAATCTACAACCAGCTAGGAATCTAACCTGAGGGATATCAAATGAATCTATGCACACCATGCTCTTTCAGTCCATCCCCTTTATTGTTCTAAGTAAGCTTCTGATCTCTGCTGTTCTCTCCTTGTTCTCCTGCTTCTCTAAGTCTACAGCATCTCTTCAGCTCTCATTCCTAGCACCTCTCTTCACTGACTATCCATACATACATTTCTCACAGGAGACTCCTTGCAATCCTGAGAAAAGTTTCAAAATCCTCAAGGTCATAGCACATTCCTAGAATAGCTGATAAGGAGCAGAGCCATTACCATGGAACACAAAGTTCCAAGGTCTCAGGACCAGAGCGTGCAGTGCCCAGTGCCACAAACTCTGAGACACAGCTTTTTATCAGTAGACTTGGCAAGCAAAGAATTGGCAGGCTTTTCTTAGGGTGTTTTGTGTTAGTAGCTTTGGTGAGACACCTGAGACTCTGACCTTGTACATAACTATAAAGTTTTAAACTTATGATCTATCTACAAAGGTCTTTATTCTAGTTTGAACTTGCTCTGAGGTAAAAATGAGCAAATGTGTGCAGTTTGTGTTAGACTGAGGAGAGATTATTATTTTCTGTGTTAGTCTGAGCAAAAAGAACAAAGCAGGCTTTAAGTGTCTACAGGCTCATGGGACAATGGATCTGGCTATGAATCATATCCTAGCATATTTTCTATATATCAAAATTATACAGCTAAATGAAAAGTCATTTTTCTGACCATCTACAGATATATGTGGTCATAACAGTGTGATGTAATTATGAGATTACATATATACATTTTATGAAAATGCATGCTAATGGGGAGATCATAGCTGTTATTGCACAAGAAGTTTACAAGAGACAGCCAATTCATTCAAAAGGCAGTAACACAACATGCCTTGTGTGATGGCTTGGTCCTCTACCAGAAAGAACCCTTGGTTCTGTTAGGTTTGCCTTTTTAACACTAGTTGTCACCTGCTGTAGACTCTCATGGCCTTTTGCTACCAACAGCTCTCAATAGTAACTGACACTTGATACCATTGGGCAGGGATTTCCAATTCTTTCTCCATCTGCTGGCAATGTTCTGTTTTCTGTTTGTGTACGTTGGTTTTAGATATTTCATATAAGTGGTAACATGTAGAGCTGACCCTTCTCTGACTGGCTTAGTGAAGGATTTCCTTATTTTTGTAGAGTAAATAATAGTCCATTGTATGCATTAATCACTTTTTCTTTATTTGGCCTTTTTTTTTCTTAGAAATTTGAGTTAACACCATGCCATGGTTAATGTGAGTAATGCTACAATGAACAAAAAGGGACTCATATTGTGTTAAGATCATATATTTGATATTTGTGCATACATACCAAGAAATAGTATTGATGGATAATATAGCAGTTCCATTTTTAATTTTTAGAATAAACATAAAGTTTTTGTTCAATGAATACAACATTCCATTTTCATACCAACAATATACGAAGGTTACAGCTTGATCACATTGTTTCTATGGGTATAAACACAGATACTTAGAAGGCAGTTTGACACTCCAGCTATATAACTAAACAGTAGTAAGTTCCCTATTAGGGTCTGTGACTTTCCCAGCTATACGTTTTTGACTGGTTTGACAGAGTGTGTGTGAGTTTCCATCTGCAAAGCAGACCTCCAAGCGCAGTACAGTTGGTTCCTCCCACAACAGCCATGCTACTACTGCACAAGCAGTCACATCTTACCTGTCAAGTTGTGATTGACATCCATAGCGTTCACAGCTGGGAAGGGCCATCGGTGCCTTTTCTTCTCCAGCACTTTGAATAGTACCTTCTATCCCTGTGAGAGCTAGCCAGTAAGGAAGATGTTTTCATCTCCGCTTCAGTTTGCTTTCTCTTTCTCTTTCAACCCAGGTCCTCTTTAAGTTCACTAATACCCATCCTAACGGATGTGCTGTAATATCTCAAAATGTTTCTACCTACCTGCATTTGCCTGATGATTAATCCAACTGCACACCTTTTCATGTACCTGGTGGCCATTTGTGTGTTCTCTTCGATGAAATAACTGTTTAAGCTTTTCCCCATGTTGAACTGGGTTGTGTGTCTGTGTATCAAGTTGTTGGAGATTCTTGGATATTTTGGATACTAACCCTTTATTGACAAGTTTGCAATATTTCCCCCACCAAGTAGCCTACCTTTCTATGTTTGCAATTGTTTTCTGTGTTGTAAGAAAACTTTAGCTTGATATAATGTCCCTTCTTCATTTTATCATTTGATGTTTTGTTGTCAAACCCAACATTTAATTGCAAAGACCAATATCAAGAAGTTTTTCTCCTCTTTTCCTCAAAGAGGATTACAGTTTCAGGGTTTTTACATTCACAGTCAACAACACAATTTTATGCACCCATGGGTAATTCATGAAATGTCCTGACAAAAACCAAAACACTTATAAAAATTACAAATGTGAACAAACAAAGGAAAAATTAGATACAAATGGAAATGTTTAATGCTTTGATTGGGATAACAACATTTCAAGTGTGTGCACATAAAGAAATTCATCATAATGTGCACATTAAATATCTATCAAAATCAAATAAGGTTAAAAGGAAGAGAAAGAAAATTGATCAGAGGTTGTTCATACAACTCCATTTGAGTTCTAAATTTTGTAAGAAGGCACTGTTTTTTACAGGCCTTTTCCCACTCATCCTATTGCTACCAATCCTTATTACAGTTAATTGTCTTTTCTTTTGCCATGGATCCCATGGATTTACACAGAATTCTTTCTTTCCTACCCTTTTCTTTGTTCATCTCATGATAATCTAGTTCTGGCATCAAATAACACCAGCTTTATCCACTTTTCTGAGTTTAGCTGGATCTTCATTTTTCCCTCTTAAAAGGCCCGCTGTGGCACTGCATTACAAGTACATTTGGTATTCCATGTCCCACTTTACAGCTGCAAAGGGAATACAGGCACCCCAACTTCATTACCATAGTGACATAAATATGCGTAATATTTGTAGAAGTTATTCCTTAGGAATTTGATAAGTGAATATTGAATGAATCCAAGACTCTGTTCCAAGACCTGGGTTTACATCTTGGCCTTAGCTCTTGACTGTCTTTGTACTCTTTAAATCGCAATTGGATCCAGGATTTAGAGGTATCATGAGGTCAGTTTCTGGCTCTGCCACCTCTTATTTGATCTCAGGAGGGTACAGTCTTCAATTTCTCGTTTTCTCAGCTTTACTGAAACTGAAATAAATGCCTTGTTTACTGCACAAAGTGATGTTTAGGAGATATTTGTGAATGTGTAATACACTTCACAAATGTATAAAATGTGCTAAAAATCCATCTCATTTTGAGAAGCTGTTGGATACCCAGCACTGTGTTTCCTGTCAAGGTTTTTGCTGTACATGTATAAGTAAGTGTGTTTTCTGCATGAAATTCTGTTTAAATCAACAACCTCTTATTTCCTTTAAGTGTTTAGAATAATAAGATATGAATAGGAATAAGAGGAGAGAAGTTTCCCTATTATTAACGTAATTTCAAGTAATTATAAGTGCATTAAATAGTTTAAATGTATTAAGCAATTAAATTTTTCAATGATTTTTCAGAGGACATATGTTCTTATTTTATCATTTAATTTTAAAACTAAGTTTTTGTTTGTGTGTGTGTGTGTGTGTGTGTGTGTGTGTGTGTGTGTGTGTGCAGAAGAGGGCATCAGATGCCTTCCTTTATTGCTCTCTGTATCTTTGAGTCAAGGTCTGTCTAAATCTGGTGCTTGCATTTTCTCAGCTAGACTGGAAGCCAGCAAGCCCCAGAAGTCCTTCTGGGTCTTCCCACCTCACAGCTGGAGTTATAGGCATCCATGTGCATTCCCTGACTTCTTCTGTGGGTGCTGGGATCTGAATTCCAGTCCCCACAATTGTGCAACAAATGCTCTTAAAGCACTGAAACATTTCTCTAGAAAATCTACTCATTTAATTTAAATTCAATGTTCATTTCACATAATTTGTGGCAGTTCAGATAAAGAGCTTAGCAAACTGTAAATAAAATTATAGCCAGTTTGGACAAGTTTCTTTGTTGCCTTTTGCTTCTACAATGTACCAGATAATCTAATATTCTTGACATCACTGAGCTAAATACAATATTATCTTCACAGTTTAAGATATGCCATTTTATATCCATAGTCTATGTAGATGCCCTACAATTGTGGATGCTGGTAAAATGGTTTTTAAACTTCTCTGCACAGAACTACTTGACATAATTTCTAGAGAATGTACAATAGCCATTGTTATGATTTATTCTTATATTAAATTGGCTCTCTTCTATGGAGCTACCCAAATAATTTTTTAATCAGTTTGGGTTTTATATCTACAATATAAATTCCATATCTAGTTTTAAAACTGCCATGTTTATTCAATTGCCTGGATATTTGAAAGATAAGTGGAAAAGGTTGGAGAAAAAAATTCAAAGATACTTCTTTTCCATGCAAATCCTTTAAAAACATCATTTGAGAAGATGTGAAGATTTGCATGTGTTTGATGGCTTGATGTGATGCAGGCTCCTATAAAGAACACATGGTCTGGCAGGCATATTTCACAGTGGGTTGTAGTCATGTCTTAAGCTATTAGTTTTATCTGTTTCAATTTTATTTTAAGATATTAGCTGGTAAAGCATGTATTCACTCTAAGAATAACAATAGTTTGCCTCATTAATGTGAATAACACCGTGAGGAAATTATTTTAGATAATAGTTCAGAATCACTAGAGATAATATTAGATTATTTGAATATTTGCATTGCAGCACATATTATTTTAAATCATGTGCATAGATTAAGACAGTTAACAGCCTTTTAATATGGACATTTGAACCTCACAATAGCAGACATGATATGGCAGGTTCCAGACACCAACTCAGAGACCTGGTCCCACACTCCCTGACCTTCCTGTCTTGGCAGAGCCCAGTAGTCATCAATCAGTAGTTTAAAAGGCATCAGGAGACTGCTGCATATTTATTATCCAGGTGTAACAGTTTGTGGACTGGAGCTGTTTGTCCTCAAGCCAGCAAGCTTTGCAAAATCAGACCTGCTGAGTAGTGACAGAAAATGCCCTGTGATGCATAACTAATTTGATCCAGGCATTTCCCAGGGAGCAAAAGACTGTGACACATCCACTGGGGACTTCCAGTGAGCATGGAAAGAAGAATTGGAGTCAATAAGCTCAAGTGGGTTTCAAGAACTATTGCATATGATTTAAATTAATTGGTAGATGGTGTATTCTATATGACAAAATGCTGTGGAATAATCCTTCTGTACACTATGTGAATATATGTTGCTATGATTGGTTTAATTAAAAAATCTGACTGGCCAATAGCTGAACAGGATAAAGTTAGGCTGGAAAGCCAAACTGAGAATGATGAGAAGAGAAAGGGTAGAGTCAGATGCCAGCCAGCCACTGAGGAAGCAGGATGTGCAGGAAATGAGGTAACAAGCCAAGAGCCATGTGGCAAAGTATAGATAAGAAATATGGGTTAATGTAAATGTTAGAGTTAGGTAGTAACAAGCCCGAGCTATTGGTTGAACATTTACAATTAATGTAAGTCTCTGTGTGGTCATTTGCAAGTGGCTCCCAGGAAGGGAAAACTCTGCCTACAATAGAAAGCTTCTGTCAAGGGCTTGTCATAATTGAACAGAGACATTGTTCAAAGCAAAAGGTCCCTATGTTCCCTCACCAAGGAATTAAAATACATTTTACAACATTTATTTTCTATTCATGTGTATGAGTTTCTGCCTGCACTTATGTTTGGGCACCACCATGCAGGTGTGTGCCTGGTACCCAAAGAGGGCCTCTCAGGTACCCTGGAATTCAAGTTACAGATAGTGATGAGTTGCCATGTGGGTGCTGGGAATCAAATAAAGTTTCTTCGCAGTGCTCTTAACCACTGAGTCATCTCTCCAGACCCAAGGGCTTAAAATACTTGAAAGTATCTGTCATATCCCAGAGACTGTTCACCTTGGCTATAAGGTGCTCAGCACAGCTAGTGGTGTTGCCCTTTCATGTAGAATCATAATCAAACCAGTCCATTAAGCTTCATTGCAAACCATTCTCACACTGCAACAGTCTAGTGTAGAGGAAGGTTTACTTCGGGCCATGTCAACCCTGATGTTGGCTTAGGCACAGCTCTAGGCAATCGTGTACTGAGCAAAAGACTGGAATCCCAGATGGTTCTTCTCTGTGGCGTCACCATGTCAACTGATGCTTCTCCAGTCGCTGAACCAGAGCAAGAAAGGACATGACAGCCTGCACCAGCCATTAAATGCTCCAGTATGGAATTCACACATACCGCTTCTAGTCACAGGCTGGCTGACTAGTCACAAAACCCTGTCTAGTATTTGGGACATGGGGACATATAAACTCACTAGATACCTAGAAGGAAAAGAAAGGAGAGAAACTGCCATACACGATAGCTGTTTCTGAAAGAGCATACAGGGAGTTAGCAAGCACATTTATATTGTAAAAGACTGGGAATTCTTCCAAAAGCCACAAGAAAGTCAATAGGATGCTCTCAACTCATATGCAAATAGCTGAAATCCTGACAATTGTGTAGTGTCAAATAAATTCAGAGGAGTCTTTTCCCAACTACGTGTTTTTAAATTTTAAGCAAGCTCAATAGAGCATGGCGTTCTTGACAATTCTTTACTATGTGGAAATTTCCTATGCATCAAGTGATACAGGTTGCATCCCTGCCCTCCGACTTGGGGCTACTAATAGCCAATCCTGCCCCCACTCAGATGTGACATTGTCAAATGTCTCCTGCAAGAGGTGTGGGGAAAAAAAAAAAAAAAACTACCCCTGGACTAAACTCATGGAGTGGAAATATCCTCGATAATATTCTCAGCTGCAAATTTGGAAGTTAACATGCTGACATATGCAAGCCTACACATGCTATATCATCTTATTGAGAATCATTTCAACTACTGAAATGATTAGAAAAGGATACTCTATTTAGTGAATAAGGAAGCCAATTGGAAAAGGTGGAGTGTTGCATCCCTAGCATGAGTAAGTAGTAACGAGACTAGCAATTCTGACTGATGTCACCAGGAGTCACAGATGCCTTCCACCAGGGTTTGTCAACTCCCTCCTGTGAGGCAGGCACTGCCTGAATTATAGCAAATACAGTAAGAAGGGAGGCCATTTCTGTTCTCAGGAGACACACAGCACAGCAGATATAAAAGAGACATATTAGCACATTTTTATTGGCACTAATTAAGCTGTGTTCTGATGGAAAGGCTCACTGGGGCTCCAGAGACAGGCACTTCACCTGCAGCACGTTCAGCAAAGCAATGGAAACACCTTAAGACAAAGGAAAGGGTGATGGGAAAGATGGACCCAAAGTGTGTCAAATTTTACTTCTGAGTTATTGTAAAAACTTAACTGAAATATAGAGAATTGCAGGGCTGACCGCGAAGAAAGAGAGAAAGAAAAAAAATGATGTTCTGGACCTCGAGAACTATGGAAAGAAATGTGAAAGGCTGCCAAGCCCTGACCATGCAGACAGGTTTGTCCAACGAGTTAGAGCCAGAAACTTCTACCCTCAGCAGGATCCTAAGCAAATGGACTCCAAATGGCTCTCATCCGTGTGGAGGGGAAGGGTATTAAGAGTTAGAGAGTCAGCTCAAGTTATAGGCATCCAAATTAGAAAAAAGACAATGGACAGGACTTGGATATGTGTGTGTGCATGCATGCATGCATGCCTCTGTATGTGTGTGCATGTGCATGTGGTGTGGTGTTGTGTGTGTGTGTGTGGTGTTTGTGGTGTGCCTGTGTGGGTATGCGTGTGGTGTGTATATTGTGTGATGTGTGTGTGTAGTATATGTAGTGTGTGTGGTGTCTATGTATGTTGTGGTATGCGTGTATATGGTATGTGCGTGAATGTGTGGTGTGCATGTGTATGTGGTGTGTGTATGTGTGGTATATATGTTTGTGTATGTAGTGTATGTGCTATATGTACATGTGTGCTATGTATGCATGTAGTATGTGAGTGCATGTGTGCTATGTGTGTATGTGCGGTAGGTGTGTACATTTCTATATAAATATGAAATATTTTCACAGGCTCATGTGTTTGAACACCGTAGCCCTTAGCTGTTGGTGCTGTTTGAAATGGCTGTGGAGTTTTAGGAAATGGACCTTGGTGGAGGATGTGTGTCACTGGGGGGTGGGCCTTCAGACTGTATAACCTGGCTCCATTTTCTGTTCTCTCTGTGCTTCCTGACTATGAGTGCAATGTGGCCAGCCAGCCCCCTTCCCTGACGTCATGACTTCATTGCCTGCTCCCATGTCTTCCCTTCACGATGACCTGTATCCTTCTGGAACAGGGATCCAAAATAAACCCTATACAGCACAGAAAAGTAACTTATGTACTATGCATACATATATATGATATGATATAAATGATAAACAATCTAATTCCTCAAAATATAGTCTGCTCATAAGTTCACTGTGCTTTCCAGCTGCTGAAGGCTTAAGCTGTGGTCCCAAGGATCTAATGTATTTGGCCTTTTGACTTACTCTGACTAAGTACAAAATATATTTATATTTCATCTTTTCAGTTTAAGAAAGATATTTTTAAACAAAGGATTTGTTAGATTATGTGTGATTCTGTCTATCTATGTATGACTTAATAATGTGGCCAATTAAATGACTTTAAGCTACATAAAATGTGCTTGACGGGATTTGCTTATTAAACTCCCACTCATGATACTGAAGGGTTTTTGAGTCAAATTTGTTTTAAATTCCTTGTGTGGGAGCTAGAGTGTTAAAGACAATTTTCTCAAGTACAAGTATATTGGCCTTCCTTGCTCCTCACTCTTGAATGTGAATCTGTTCCCTCCTCCCTCAGCTGCTATGCATATCATGGGATTCCCTTTAGCACCAGCCTCTGTGTTATCTCATCAATTTGGTCTCACCTATCCTCCAAGCTATATCCCTGTTCCCAGCCACCCACTTTGAAATTCTTTGTTTTGTCCTCGTTAAACTCTTATCCCATCATCTGGCTTGTCTCGAACTGAGGTGTCAAGATTGGTCAAATTTCATCATCCCTCACTTTATCATAGTTCACTATTAGTTACACTATCTTCTGTCGATGGCAATAATTCTCACTCTAACTCCCCTCTCAGCTCAAAACTTTCCCAGGGTTGCTCCAGAGTAAAGCAAACAGTGGGAGAGAAGCACCTGCCATGTCTGGTTGTCAACTACTGCCAAGAGCCAAATGTGAAAAATTCGGCAGATAGGAAGTCTAGGGTGAAGAACAACGGGGTAAGGAGAGATAGGAAACTGGGGGGGGGGGGTTTGGAGGAAGGGAGAAGGTTCCATTTCTTCATGACTTGGGTCAGAGAGGGGAGACTCATGGGCTGTGTTGAGGTGTAACCCCCTGAAAATCCACCCAGGGTACCTGGGGATTGGCCAGGTGATAGACCTCTTTTTCTGCACTCTGAGAAGACTGAGTGTTGGATCGTGGGGAAAGGGAAAAAATCAATGGCTGATGCTTAGCAATGTAAGGGCTGGGAAGCTGTGCTTCTCGAAGAGTGGCAAGGAGAGAGTTGACTAGGAGCAGTGAACACGGTCTGGAAGAGCTGAGCAGGCTCAGTTGGCGTTGAGGGCTCCGCGTCACCAAACCAGAAGGACTAAAAGTATAACCACAGTGTTTAGTTTGGCACACAGAATGGGGGCAGAAAGCTCAGCCTTGCAGCGACCGGCTACCTATACCATCCGGGAGAATTCTCTTCCTCGCTATGTCTCTGTAAGCCTATGGCATAGAACTTACGTGACCATCAAAAAAGACAATACCTGCCAAACAATTTCACAATCCTGGGCACAGGGTAAGCACTCATTGAAGGTGCTTTTCCTGGCTCTCTCAGCAGCCAAAAGCAGACCGGGGTGGTGGTGGTGGGGGGGTGTTAGGGCCTCACTGAAGTGCACACTTTGAGTCAGATTATCACTGGAGTCCATCTGGAGGAATTTCCACCATGCTTACATTGACATTTTCTCCTTGAAGCTGCGGGGTTTTGGTTTGTAAGCTTTATGGTCTTCAATTTTCTTATCTTAAAAAGGTCTCAGAAAGGTTTTCTAGAAAATGCAATCATGTCAGGCACAGTATACAGCTCATTCTTCTTATATTTCCCAGTCAAGATGAACAATGTTTCCAGCTCTTGAAAAATCTTACATATAGTTTTTTCCCCCTTGGTTGAGCTTTCTCAGACTGATGATCTATGATAAAAATTAGCTTCACAAAAATATCTTACACACTTTTTGTGGCTAAGGTACTGGGAAGGACACTGAACTTATTTAAAAAAGAATAACATATTCAAAGTGTCTTCAAAGTATTCTGAATAGAATAGGGCAAGCAGACAGCTATAGATCGGCAGTAAAAACACTCAGTTGCCAAGGAGAGTAAAAGAGGGATTAATATCCACTGGAGAGATTAAAAACTTCCTAGGAAGCTGCATTTTAAGGGAAGAAAACTATTTCAAAGGTGGACAATACAGGGAGGTACATTAGGCAGCTGGAATGGCTGGGCAAAAACACTTAGCTTGAAGATAGTCTACATTTTTGGAGAATGATTAGTATGGTATATGAGTGGTATTGGGGTCACTAAAAATAATTAAATACTTCCTTCCTTTTCGGTAATTTTCCTTCTTTAATTATGTGCATTAGTTCTCATTCAATTGCATATTTCACACAATCCCTCTCAATGTTTTGCACAAGGCATGCATCAATGAGATGAATTAAACTGTGAATGCTTTCTCATTAGATTTTAATTTCCCAAATATCCGGAAGTTTATTACCTTCCATGCATAGCCAGCTTATTTGAGAGAGGCATGCCAATTAATGTGCCTAGCTGCCCTACTGCCAGAGCTTCAGAAATAATAATAGAACGGATTTTTACATTTTCATGGCGTTTTACCTGCCTTTAAATATTTCATTCTTCAGGCTGGCTTCAGCAAAACTATGCAACAATTTAGCTGCCTTCCAAACTTTGATTCTGTCTCCTAATGGTGAGTTTTCTGTTTGTTAAAGAGTAGCAAGAAAGGAAAATTGTCTTTTGTCTCCGAGGGAAAGCACTTGGGGAGGGAGTCTAGAGAAGAGGCCATTAACAAACACTCAAAAAGGAATGAAGGAAAGCCTGCCCACTAATGTCGCCAATGACGAACTCAGGTGGGTTGCTCAGTACTATTTATCTAATAGAGAAAATAAAGGAGAAAGAGGAGGAAAAGGGGAAGGAAAAAAGGAGGAGAAAGAGGAAGGTGAGATGATGAAAGAGTTGAACAAGTTGTTGGGGGTGGTGGTGGTGCCTTTAATCCCAGCACTTGGGAGGCAGAGGCAGGAGGATCTCTAAATTCAAGGCCAGCCTGCTCTATATAGTGAGTTCCAGGACAGCCAAAGCTATACAGAGAAACTCTGCTGCAATATATATATATATATATATATATATAACAAACAGAGTTGCAGAACACACTTTAGGGCTGATTATCACAACAGTGAACCAATGGTCTATTCTCTATATTTCAGCAATATGTAAGTGAAACAAGATTGCTATGAGACTAAAGGATGAGTTGACCTGGTCAGTGTTTCCTGACACGTTCACTGTCTATTGCTGACCCTGCCTGCATGTAGCTGTCCCAAGTAGCCCTTTTTGCCTGAGGAATGTTCTGTCCTCAATCCAAACTCTTAGGCAGTTACTACTTTGTTTCTTTCTTTTCTTTAAAAACAAATAAGGGAAAAGAAATTCAGATCCGTCCTAGGAGTCTCTCAAGTGATCGCCTCCTTCCCTCTGATGTAGAAATAACAGTAATCTTCCATGATCAGCTCTCAGTTACCAACTCTGCAGATCCCCTCCATCCTTGCTTGCTGCTAGGATCCTCCTCCTGCCTGAGGCATCCCTTCTCTTTCTCTGACGGTCTTTCTGACCCCTGATCTCTTGATAGTTGTTCTGTCTTCATTTTCTAAGTTTTCAGCTCAGAGAAAATCCAAAGTCCTTACCAAAGCCCACAGGTCCCACATGATCTGGACTGTTGCTGCTTGTCTGACTCCTCTCTATGCCCTTTTTCTTTTTGGAACATGCTCCAGGCACAACAACCACCTTGCTCTTCTCCAATTTTTGATAATAGCTCACAGCACACACTTCAGCTCATGCTAGTTCATGGATTAACAGACTTCATTTCTTCCCTAAAATATCATATTGAGGAGGACTTCCTTGGTCGTGGAGATAAAATAACACCCACCCCCTTCCTCACTTTCTCTAGTCTCCTTTTCTCTATAACATACATATATGCATGCATGTATGTAGTATGGTTGCATGTATGTATGAATTTAATTGTGTATGTGCATGCATGCATATATATGTGTATGTACATATGTGAATGTAAGTATGTATGTGTGCATGTATAGATGTATGTATATATGCATGCATGCACATATAGAGTATGTGTATATATGTGAATGCAAGCATGTATATACATGTGTATACATGTATGCACATATGTGTATAAGTATGTGTGTGTCTGTATGCATGCTGTACACTTTGGCAGTCTCTCCATTTAAATCTCATGTCCTTGACTGGTTTGCTCACTGCTGTATCTGCCTCTTCCAGCAAATGTTATGCAATCAACAAAAATATGTTGAGCTATTTCTAAGCTGAAATGCTTTGATTTGGTAGTGTCTTGAAATAAAGGCCCTTCTGGGCAAGGGTCTGCATTTATGAGTGAGCCAGCTCTAGATGAAGTGTGTCATCTGTGGCCCTGAAGCAAGGAAACTGCACATCCGAGCGACTTCATTATCACCCTGTTTTATCTAAGTGAGGTGTAAACTTCCAAGTCAAAAAATGCAGCATCCTGTCCCTTTGCTGTGACTAGTCTACAGCATCTGTTAAACTATTACACACAGAGAGCCTGCTGTAAACATGCGCTTACACAGCCCCACAGAGAGAACACACATAATTAGCCTTCTGTAGTTTATGGCTATGTAAATTAATCACCTTGCAATTAGGCATGTGTGTAAACTATGAAACTGAACTTGTACCAGAAATCACTTTGATCCCTGGATAATAAACTATGCTGGACAGCAATCTAACCTATTATGCAGAAACTGAGTAGTCAGGAAAGCATGGCTAAAAAAAAAAAATCTGTACACAAATTATCAGAAAAGGTAACTTTGGGGCCATGAAAACAATATTATAGAAAACACCGAGAATCCATGCTGAAAGATCTCCAAGACCATACATATTGTTGTTACCTGATCTCAACTCTACTCCCCACCCCACACCAGCCATGATGAGCATTTTGCTATTTACCCAGAAACCTTTACATATGATATTTGCATGTACCTTCCTCTGCTTGGCCATGCTTTGTCCTATAACCTATGTACGGCCAACTCTCCAAATCAGTCTATCAAATCCATTACAAAACCACCTTGATTAAATCTTTCCTAACTACCTTGATGAGTGTACGTCTTCCTATGTAGCAACTATCATTGATCCTCAAAACATCATGCTCAACATTTCCTTTCAGGGAATTTTCTTAATTCCTTTTCTTAATTTTGTTTATATGAAAATCTACGGTGAATGATTGATTGATAAATAAAGTGTTGATTGGCCAGTAGCATGATTGGCCAAAGCATGATGTAAGATACCGGTAAGCCACGAGCACATGGCAAGGTATAGATTTATAGAAATGGGTTAATTTAAGATATAAGAAACTAGATAGCAAGAAGTCTGCCATACAGTTTATAAGTAATATAAGTCTCTGTGTGTTTGCTTGGGTCCAAGTGGCTGCGGGACTGGCGGGTAAGAGAGATTTGTCCTGACCGTGGGCCAGGCAGGACCAGGAAAACTTCAACTACAGAAATTCACTATTTCAATTAGGAAGTAGATTATTATACATATATTTTAAACCTCTAGAGATCTGCGAATGTTATCAAATCTTGTTTATATAAACTGTAACATACCAGAGAAACCCCTTTTCTATCTCAGTACACAGACAAATATAATACATATATAATACATACTCCTACACTCAGTACTGGGGATGAAATTCAGGGCCTTATGAATGTTATCGACAAGTGTTCCCATAGAGCCTCATCTCCAGCTGTATAACACAAGTCAACTCAAGTGTCCTTTTCTTTAAGAAAGCTTCAACAATACAATGCATTTTTATTGTATTTTCTGATGCAAATTTCCAGATACCTGGTCCACTAGTATCAGTTTATTTATCCTCCAAAAATTCTCCATTAGTTGGAAGGAAAAATGCTGTTCTCCATCTTGGTTTCAGTCTTTCATGGGGTTCAGAAATGAGAGAAGTACATCACAGGTAAATAGGCTTATTCCGTCACTCACTGTGGGGTAGTTAGACAATAAGCCCTATATTTTGTGTTTCCCTAAGAATTACATTCCTAGTGTTTTGTACCTTCCCAAGTAATAGCGAAATAGAGTTCCATTCAGAAAGTCAGTGATAACTTGTAAATCATTGTGATGTCTTAGAGCAGTGGTTCTCCACCTAGGGGTCACGACCCCTTTAGGGGGTCACATGCACAATATTTAAATTATGATTCATAACAGTAGCAACATTACAGTTATGAAAAAGCAATGAAATAATTTCCTGGTTGGGAGTCACCACAACATGAGGAACTATATTAAAGGGTCACAGCATTGGGAAGGTTGAGAACCACTTCTTAGATGAAACCCACCTCTTTTGTTTGGACAGCCCAGAATATTTTTTTTTCTTTTTCAACAACAGCCAAATTCTGCTCTTCATTATTACTGTTCTCTAGAGATTTTCAAATCTTGCTTATCTGATTGGCCTTAAGAGCAGTTTTCAATGGGCTCAAGACCATTACTCACTTTTATCAACCCCAGATCTTCGAAGGGCTTAAGCCTCATAAATGCTGCCTGTGGGTATGACTGGTTTTAGATACTTCAGTTTGTGGTGAAATAGAAATTGTAAAAATGGTAAAAAGACACATCAAAGACTTATTTCTTCCTTTTATTTTAATGAAGAGCAATGCTCATTCCTCCAGAGCCAGCCCACTGCCTCAGGTGACAGTCTTTAACACACATATGCTTCTACACCACAGTGCTGAGCAGAGCTACCTTGGAGAAGAAGGAGTTGTTTTGTTTGGGCATATCATTACAACGCGCGCGCGCGCGCACGCACACACACACACACACACACACACACACACACACACACACACACACGCCCCTTCCAGGGAGGCCCACATGCAGTTCCAGCTGGGAGAGGGTGTTCTCATCATTTCTATTTACATTCTCCTGGCTAGAATCAGGGTGTCCATGGTAGCATCAAAATTTAATTTCTTATTACCATATTTGGTATGCAAGGGAACTAGCCTTTCCCTAGTATATTTATAGAAATATAAAATACCAGCAAGCATGATTTCTCAACAAAAGCTGTTTAAAGAGCTTTGCCAACACTCATTTTTCTTCTGTCCCTGCAGGTGGCAGGTCTGGGACAGGGTGCCTGGACAGAACTATTCTTCCAGTAGCTGTTAAATGAACTTCCAGTCTTCCACTCATGTGAGTTTTGGGGTACTGTGTGCCAGAATCCCACCTCTCTGTAATAACTTCATAAGCAGTTATTGAATTGAATTAATAACCTTTGCATTGTCTCCTTCCCTCTGTTTCTAAACTGAACATAGAACACAGCTCAGGTGCTTAATGAGATTTGTTTAATAACACTTAGTTAATATCTTCTAAAGAGGCCCTGAAGTTAATACTAGAATTAATATTTTTATCCTGATATTTTAGTAAGCATAAGCGGTCATAAATTCTGACTTTATTGTGATTTTGCTGATGGTTTAGGCAAAGAAAAACAAACAAACAAACAAACAAACCCCCTCCAAGCCAACCCCTTCATGTCTCTGCAAATCCAGGTCCCCAAGAAACCAACGATGAGTCTCAGGTTTCTGACCTGACCTCTGAAGGTCTACATTCTGTATCTAGAACATTAGACACATTGGGATAAAGCTTTTGTCTTTGAGTTTTATTCTTGTTTCCTACAGCAGGTGGAATAAAACAACAATTATCTCAAGGGCTCATTCTTCTAGGGAGAGTGTGATTACTTTTAAGTAGTGAAACCAAATAGAATTTAATGTCACTGCATGGGAACAGGCACTCTAGCCTGGGCAAGAGTTACACCCTTTTTAATTAATCCAGATTCTTGAAATGGTCATCTTGGGCTGTGTTGAGATTGCTCACAACCCCCAACAATTCTTTTTTTTTAAATTTTTATTTATTATTTGTGGCTTTTACATCATGCATCTTGATCCCTTTCATCTCCCTGTTATTTTGTATCCACTGTCTGCCCTTGTATCCTCCCTTCCAAAGTAAAATAAAATAAAATTTAAGAGAAAAGAAAAAAAGGGAAAGGAAGGAAGGAGGGGAGAAAGAGAGAGAGAGAGAGAGAGAGAGAGAGAGAGAGAGAGAGAGAGAGAGAGAGAGAGAGAGAGAGAGAGATTATCGTGGAAGCCATAGTGTGACACAGTGAGTCACACAGTTTGCTCTTTAGTCCATGTACCTTTACTTGCAAATGTTCATTGCAAAGAGTCATTGGTCTGTTTTGAAACCTCTGGTTTCTGCTACACTATCCATGCTGGGCCTTCACTGGGACTCCTCTTGGATATCCTGTTGGTGCCCTGTGTCATGGAGATCCTGCAGTTTTGGGTCTGCAGGACCGGCCCCTTCATGCACTCCAGCAGTTACTAGATGGGGTGGGTGTTGGGGTGGGCCAACTCATAGCCCTGGTTTTTGGCCTTGGGTAGTTGCAGGTTTGGTCAGCCCTCCAGCTCTCTCGCCCATCATCACCACCAGGGTGAGCTCTCCGGCATGGCTTCATCCTATGCAACAAGGAGAAAGGGGCGGGGCTGTTTCTTCTGCTTTTTTTCTTGCCCTCAGGGTTGGCTCACTCATACCTTCACCACCAGGGACAGCTTTGCAGGGGCCACTCTCCTGAGTGAGTGCTGCAGCTAGTGAGTGGGGCAGGGGCAGTTCTCCCACTCTGATGACCTCAGGGCATGGCCCTGCTCAGGCAGTTTTCTCCTCACTCCCCAGGGGCCCCAGGCAGCTGTGAAATTCTCCTTCTCATGCTCAGTTGTGATGGTGCTGGGCAGGGCCTGAATCAAGTGTTTTGAAAAATGCATCCAGTTGCCCCTAACAACAGATCACCGATTAAAAATAAATCTTCAATATTTGGTGCAATATGGATTTCTCTTTCCCCATACAACTTGATGATGATGATGATGATGGTGGTGGTGGTGGTGATGGTGATGATGACAAAGGATTCATGGAGTATGATTTGAAGTAGAGTACAGGAGTATTCATATATCAATTTACATCTTAATACAATATAAAAATAATGGATACTAAGCCCTTGGATGATGTTATAGGACAGTAACCACAAGCGAAATGTATTTTTGGTTAGCAAGTTCCAGTCACAGATTCAAATCAATTTGTAAAGTTAAGGAGGAATTTTCATTTTCATTTTTAAAATCTCAAGTTAAGAGCCCTTAAAATCATTGTTACTGGATCGGACAAGATTGTTCTTGGATGTACTTTTCCAAATTTAAAACTCAAGTTTTAAAATGAAATTAACTTGAGGATTGTTTAACATGACAACTTCTTATGAACTAAAACGCACTGGTTACTTTTCTCACTGTTGTAAGAAAACACCGGACAAAAGAAACTCCCAGAAAGAAGGGTTTGTGTTATCTTGCAGTTAGAGTGCTGAGTCATCTTGATAGGAAAGGAGCAGGGGTGTAGGGCATTTGGTCACACTGTGTCAACACTCAGGAAACAGTGAGGGGGATCCTGGTCCTAAACTCTCTTTCTCTCTTTAGTCTGAGATCCAAGGCCTGGTGCAGCTCACTCTTGGGGAGGGTCTTTACACCTACTTAACTCATCCTAGAAACCCCTCACAGATGTGCCCAAATGTTTTTATTTCCACGGTGACTCTAAATCCTTTGCACTTGATAATCAAGATTCACCACCACTTACCAGAACTCCAAAAGTCCCCTGAAGTCATACATTGGGGAAATTTCAGAGGTTAGTATGAGGTACTCTACAGGTTGAGGTTGTCACATTTCGTATCTATTGCCAAAATTATTCATTCATTTTACTAATTATGTGCTTGATTAATGGTAGCTGGTGCTCTTATCTAGAGCTTGGGATGTAGCTCAATGGTAAAGCATCTGTGTGGCAGGCACAGGCTCTCAGATCAATGCCCAGCACTCCCCCTCTACCCATACACACACACACACACACACACACACACACACACACACACACACACACACACATACACATACTCACATGCACACACAGACATACATGCATAAACACACACACATGCATATGCACACACATGCCTCACAATGAACAGCAAAGAGCTGTAAACACGTTTCAATTGTTGCATTATGATGAAAATCCAAGGGCTTTGTGTGCTGAGGAGACTCAGAAAGGTTGCTGTTTTCACAATCTGTGACTCTGATTCCCAGGGTAAACATGTTTTTGCTTATTTCTCATGTCATAGGTCAGGCATCAAACCTTTCTTAACCTATTCTCCCTACTTACAAAAATAATACAGTTCTGTTGATAACGAACCTTACACAGCTTCTCTGGATATTTTCAATTTAACGGTTGTTTGACATTTTTATTTGTTAATTTTAAGGTTTCCCAGAGCTGCTTTTTGAGAACCCCTTTGACATCTTTGTTTCTGCCCTGGTTCACTGACAGGCACCAGGGGAGAGAATTCAGCAGGAGAAGGGTGTTTCTCCATCAGCTCTTGCCTTCATTTTGATCTCTTTTCCCTACTGATTCCTTTTGAAATCTCAGCTGCAAACACTCTCCTCCCTCTCCCATAGCACTGCTCGGAGTATTACTCATTATTTGTCTCAGGAGTCACATTATTTTTAGCAGCTCCATCAGGAGTTTGGGGAGACAGCTTGAACATATGATACAACTCAAATAAAGAAAACCCTGAATATCTCAGGCTACCTGGCTTCTGACATCATAGCCGGGAGGCAAATGGAATCAGGGAGCCGAAATCCCACCAACATGGAGTGGATGGTCGGGGCCAGAGTTGGGGGGGAGGGGGAGGCATTTCAGCAGACTCTGGAGGTCTCTCACAAGCACATTCCGAAAAAGGCCCCTGTGCCATTTTCTCCACAAGGTTATCCCCCTCCTTAGGAGGTGTGAGTGTAGAATTGAACCATCTCCAGTACAGAGGGCTTCCTTGCACACGCCCCAGATGTGTGGAGGCGGCAGAAAAAGCAATCTGTCTCCCAAAGAGCAGTTTGTCAGAAGGAGGATCACAGAGGCAGAGGAATCTCCCCTCCCTGCTGCCTTCTCTTTTAAAATAGAAGCCTTTCCACTGGAAACTGGTCCTAACCTACTCCCGGGATTCCCCTCAAACTTGCTCTGGAGCAGAAACAGTGTGAATGAAAGAGACAGAGGGCAAGTGGCTTCTATTAGCTTCTCTTGGGGAGATAAACAATCATGGCCTGCAGGCAGTGGTAGCACATGCTTTTAATTCCAGCACTGGGGAGGCCGAGGCCAGCCTGGTCTACAGAGGGAGTTCCAGGATAGCCATGGCTATCCTCTCTTGAAAAACAAAAAACAAAGAAACAAACAAAAATCATGGCCTGTAGCTGCAACATAGAGAACACACAACACTCTGAAACCAAGTGGCTGCTCTTGTCTGTGTTGGGAGTGGATAGTTTCATGTCCCATATAATCTTACTATTACTAGAAAGTATTAAATGGCTGAATACCAGCACGGCCACATAAAAATATATTCTCTCTCTGTCTTTCTCTTTGTCTCTGTCTCTCACACATACACACATTTGCACATAATAATAGTCTTTAAAATAGAATTTTCTATTCAGAAAACAAAATGGTGTTTAATGATGGGCGCTCACTTAAAGGAAGCATGCAAAGAACTCCCTTTAACACCATCCTTTGCTCTGTTATGTGCTGAAGCCATGTGTTCCCAGAGTCCTGCTGAAAGGAATACACTTCACTCTCTCCCCATCTCGTCTCTCTACTAGGTCTGATAATTCTGAAGCGATCAATTGATATTGTGGTTCTATACTGTAAATCACATGCAAACTTTAACATACAATGAATTCCTACCACCCTGTTCATATTTCTTGAACCACAAAAATGACAAAACTATTATCCACCATGGCTTCTGTCTTAGTTGTGTTCTATTGCTGTGAAGAGACACCATGACAGAGGTAACTTATTTAAAAAAAAAAAAAAGCATTTAATTGACAACTTGTTTACAGTTATAGAGGGTGAGTCCATGATCATCATGGTGGGGAACCATGGCAGGCAGGCGTGGCGGTGGGGCAGTGGAGCTGAGAGCTCACATCTGATCTACCAGCAAGAGGCAGAGACAGTGAGACTGGGCCGGGCCTGGACTTTTGAAACCTCAAAGCCCACCCCCAGTGACACACCTCCTTCCACAAGGCCACACCTCCAGATGCTTCTTAAGCAATTCCACCAAGTGGGAACTAAACGTTCAAATAGTGAACCTATGGGGGCCATTCTCACTCAAACCACCACAGGGCCATATTTGAATATAGATTGTACAGTCAATGTATCATCATAGAAACTAGTAAGGGTTATAAATAAAAGACAACAAAGTGTTGAGTTGCTCATGGCACCGTCAAGTATTTCTGGCTATAAAGCTTAGTTTAAAATTTTTTTTTAAATCTCATTTTCTTCTTAATTGCTATAAATGATGAGATATAAGAATACTCGGAGGAGGGGAAGTGTGCAGCCGTAGACTGCATGAATCCTGTGTGCAATGTGTTTTTAAAGACACAATGACTGACTATTACCCCACCCAATGAAGGTATAGCTAGCATCTGGGTGAGTCCTTTACTATTTTAGAATGCTCTTTCCCATTAATTAATAGATTGAGTCATTGGCTTCTCCTCGGCCTTTGCTTCTTTCTCTATAGATCTCTACACACAACGAGAAGAGGATGGCATCATTGCTCTTCTTAAGCATTTCCTAGAAAGTGAAAAATGTATTTCATTCACAACAGGCTATTGATAACTCTTTTTCTGCAACATGTTAAATGTTGGGGTTAAAACCATCTAGACAAGCACGTGGGAACTGGTAAGTGATGGGAGTAGAGAATTGTTGAAGGTTTCCTTCAAACTGTAGCACAAAAGTGAAAATATATTTTAAAATTGAAATGCATCAGGTTATAGGCATGGTAGGCCTGTGTGCATAAGGGTGCATTTTTAAATTTCTCTATTTTGTTTAGTTGTCTTTTTATGGAAAAATTAAGATTAGATCCATTTCTGCAGTATATAATTATATTTTAACCATTAATTTTATTCTTACTGCTGCTAATATCTACTCCTATATGCAGTTATATTCAGCATTGTGATTTCATGTTAATATTTACAACTTTTAATTTAGTATAGAGACTCTTAGTAGACAAACACTTACCAAATGTTTCTTCTCCTATGCCTGCTAATTTGCTTCTCAAATTAAAAACTAATTACTTAAGGAACTCAGGATGCCAGTTTATGAGAGGTCTATTTAATGCGTATCTCTGTAACATTGTTCCCACCCTTAAAAACACTGACCACAAATAGGAGATTTTCTTTGTACAGCATAGCTTTGGAGGTAATGGCATTCATTTTTATCCTGCAGAATCTTTCATGTGCCAGTCATGGCCATAGATCCTGCAGATACCAAAATAAATAGAATGTGGCTTTCGAAAAGCAAACTGTCTATTGAAACTCAAATAGCTCACAGCTTAGAGGAAGATAATTTTAGAATAACACAAAGATATATTCCTTAGCGATGAGAACCATCTAAAAATGAAGCAAAGGGGCTCACAAGTGCCTGTCACCAAGTGTCACTGGATCTTTGAAGGTGTGGCATAGTAAAGGCAATGTCTAGGACAGTGACTTAGTGTGGCTTAATGTTAGTCATGAGTGATGGTGCTGACATCAGTTCATGGTCAAAACAAGTACTGGAAGTAAAACAAGATGAAACCCAGAGACGAGAGCCCTGCAATATACCCAGACAAGAGAAAGAGAGAAAGAGGAATGTTGCATGATATTTTGTTTGTATTCTGATAAATAAAGCTTGCCTGGAAATCAAAGGGTGGAGCTAGACACTAGTTAATCATACAGGCCAGGCAGTGGTGGCACACACCTTTAATTCTAGCACTTGGGAGAAGGAAACAGGAAGATCAGGAGTTCAAGGCCACCCTGGGCTATGAGAGATTGAACTAGTCTAAAAGAGAAACAGAGCAGGTCGGTGGTGATGCACAGCTTTAAACCCAGAATTTGGTTGGCGGAGACAGGAATATAAGTCTGATGGAGACAGGATCTCAGTGTCCATTCAATCTGAGGATTCGTAGTGATGCCCAGACTCCTCCAATCAGTCTGGGATTTTGTAGAGGTAAGAAGTCTCTGGTGGCTGGCTGCTCTGCTTCTCTGATCCTTCAGCTTTCACCCTTGCTATCTGACTCTGGGTTTTTATTGTTAATACTAATTAGGATCTCGCTTCAGAGGAAGGTTCTCCTGGGTCAGTAAGTGGATGAGGAAGGGATGGTCCATGTCATCAACGGGTATTCCTACCTGTGACATCTTTGGGAGGTGCCTTTCAGTGTGAAATGAAAGGACTTCCAAACTCTCTAATAATGTTCCAGTAAAGTTAACAACACATTTCATAATTAGCAATTACAAAGTAGATTACCCAATGAAGCTTGAATTTCAGACAAATTACTCATAAAAATTTCAAATACAACATTAGGCAGACATATTGCTCTCATGTTTTGAGTTGTTGATACACATTTGTTCTTCTTAAAAGATTTATTATTATTTTTACTTATGTGTAGGAGTGTTTGCCTTCCTGTATATATGTGTGTGTTGTTTGATTGTCTAGTGCCTCGTGAATTCAGAAGAGGGCTCTAAATTCCCTGGAACTGGAGTTTTGGATGGTTGTACGATGCTGGGTGAATGCTAGGAACAAAACCAGGTTCTCTGCAAGAGCAGCAGGTGCCCTTAGCTGCCAAGTCATCTCTCCAGCCTCTGTTGATCTGGTTTCAAAGCTATCTGGGAAGCTGTTCGTTGCACAAATCCTAAATGATCTTAATAATAAAAACTGGAGCCAGATATTGGGGTAAATGCTGAAAGATCAGAGAGACAAAGGAACAAGCCACAGCTACTTCTCCTCTCGCCAACTCCACGAATCTGCTGAGTCCTCAGCTGAAAGGCTCTCTAGTTCCTGTCTCCTCATGCCTTGTATGCCTTTCTCTGCCCAGCCATTTCACTTCCTATCTCAACCTTCCTAGTGCTGAGATTAATGGCGTGTGTGCTTCCCAAATACTGGGGTTAAAGATGTGTGCCAGCACTGCCTGGCTGTTTTTCTCTCCTAGACTGGATCAATCTCATATATCCCAGTGTGGTCTTGAACTCACCGAGATCCATTTGGATCTCTGCCTCCTGAGTGCTAGGATTAAAGGTGTGTGCCACCACTGCCTGACCTCTATGTTTAATTCTGGCTGGCTCTGTCCTCTGACCTTCAGGTAAGCTTTATTTCTTAGATTACAAATATTATCACACTTTTATATGACAAGACTAGCCAAAGGTACATTAGTCATCACATTAACATGGTTATATGGTCTTCATGATGTCCCTGACATGTGCCAGATGCTGTGTTCAACCCAGAGAGTACAAAAGTGAACTAGACAGCCATGACCCTTTAGTTCCATGATGTTCCTGTCTACTAGGAAAACAAGACATGGTGTAAGTGGTGCAATGTAGGAAGCAGATATTATGGGAGAACACAGTATGATATTAAATGCATTCCAGATGGATCAGGAGATCTTCCTCTAAAATATAACGTTAGCCTTTTCAATTAAAAAATTAAGGAACCTTATTGATACATAATTGTTAAATGAAAAATGTACATATTCAACATGTATAACTTATTAAGTTTGGGCATATGCAAACAACTGTAATATATGCAAATAATTGTAATTGTCACAATCAAGGTTGTGGGTATACCCAACAGCTCTCAGATTTTCCTCGTACCTCTTTGTCTTCTATTTTGGTGTTAAGAACACTTGACATGAGGTCCACCCTCTTGCCAAAGTGTGAAGTGTATAGTACTTTGCTCAATGCTACTTGTTATGTTGTGCACAAAGTTTCTAGAGGTTGTTGTCTAACATTAAGTGAAACTTTCCACGCACTGAGCAGCTCCCAGTTTTGAAGACCTGAAGCCTTTGTGCGAGTTCGGAGAAAGAACGGAGTGAGTGTTGCTGACAGTGGACCGAGCACCCAGATGACACCGTGCTGCACTTGTCCAATGATACAGCTGGTTGGGCCTGTAGTTTACATGGGAACTTAATATTTTATAAAAGAAAGGCTGGGGGGTGGCTCAGTGGGTAAAGCGCTCACTGTGGAACCCTGAGAACTGAAGTTTGGACACTCAGATATTGTGGAAAACCAGATGTGGTAACGCATACCTGTAACCCCAGCAAGCCTGGGACAAGGGGAGAGGCAGAGACAAGAGATGACCACAAGCTCATGGGCGAGCTACTCTGGCATGTGCAATGGTGAATGGTATGCAATGGTGAATGAATGGTGTGCAATGGTGGATGGTGTGCAATGATGAATCAATGGTGTGTGATAGTGAATCAATGGTGTGTGATGGTGAATCAATAGTGTGCAATGGTGAATCAATGGTGTGTGATGGTGAATGGTGTGTGATGGTGAATGAATGGTGTGTGATGGTGAAAGGTGTGTGATAGTGAATGATGTGCAGTGGTGAATAGTGTGCAATGGTGGATGGTGTGCAATGGTGAATCAATGGTGTGCAATGGTGGATGGTGTGCAACGGTGAATGAATGATATGTGATGCGAATGGTGTGTGATGGTGAATGGCATGTGATGGTGAATGGCGTGTGATGGTGAATGGTGTGCAATGGTAGATGGTGTGCAATGGTGAATGGTGTGCGATGGTGAATGGTGTGCAATGGTGAATGGTGTGCAGTGGTGAATGGTGTGCAGTGGTGAATGGTGTGCAGTGGTGAATGGTGTGCAATGGTGAATGGTGCACTATGGTGAATGGTGTGCAATGGTGAATGAATGGTGTGTGATGGGGAATGGTGTGCAATGGTGAATGGTGTGTAATGGTGGATGGTGTGCAATGGTGAATCAATGGTGTGCAATGGTGAATGGTGTGCAATGGTAAATGCTTAAAGACTCTGTCTCAAACAATGTAGCAGAGGGGGACTGACACCTGACCTTGTAACATGTGTGCTCCAACTTGCACACTTACACATGAGTGTATACACACACACACACACACACACACACACACACACACACACACACCATGCATACATATAAACAAGAAAAAGAAAATCTTCCAAATTTTATGAGTCTGGAGCAAAGTTTAGATTATGGGGGCCTCAGAATGATCACTGGGTGTTCTCCCAAGACAAGTGTGAATCCCCAGGGGCGCCTCAGGCCAGGTATGTCAAAGGTCATGTGATCGAATTTGCATAAAACGATGTAAAGAATGAGAGAGCACAGAAGTAGAAATGTCCTGGAATTATGCAGGACGTTGAGTCCGCAGAGTCAGTGTTTGTGAGTAGCAGGACACTGGGACAAATGGTGGCTCCAGCTTCCCATCTGTACCACTAGGAAGCTGATAACGACGATGGCAGATAAACACTGAGCGACAACAACAAAATCTCTTACTTTGAATATGACACAGCTAAACTTTTAAATCTCCACATAAAGAAGGAAATCGTATATGCAATCATGTTTACTGGCTTTGAATTTAGGAGGAAGTGTTACTGGTGACTGGGCTCTGAGCCGGATGTCTCCAGGTTCTTGGCATCTCGTTCAGCAGCGCATAAAAGCATACACCAATTGCAAAGTAGCAAACTACTTTATTCAAAGCAATAGTACAGATCAGAAAGGAATATGCTGTCAAGAGTGACAGTGAGTCACAAGAGACAAGGTCCTCGAGGGCCCTGATTATTGTCTGGGTCTTCCTTTTATGGAGTTCAGATGAGGAAGAGTTTGGTTGCTAAGGGCATTGTCTGAGAGTCTCTTTATTTTGACTGACATTTAGATTGCTTAAGCCTTTGTTCAGTGTACATAGCACAAATAGAATGTACATAACATAAATAGAAATACATATTTCTATTTGGAATTTATTAGAGTGGCTTACTGGCTGTGGTCTAGTCCAGCTAGTTCAATAACGGCTGTCTCTAGACAGAAAGTCTGAGAATTCAGTGGCTGTTCAATCCACAAGGCTGATTGTCTCAGCTGGTCTTCAGTATAAATCAGAATCCCAAAGAAGTAGGCTCTAATGCCAGTGAAGGAATGAAAAGCTTCTTTCTTCTCTGACATTTACATAGGCTGCCCGGAGAAGGTGTGCCTACATTTAGGGTGGGTCTTCTGACCTCAATTGGTCTGGACTTAAGGTGGGTCTTCCTATGTCAGATGATCCAGTTACCTTAAAATCCCCTCACAGGTGGGCCCAGTAGCTTGAATTTTTAGTTATCATGGATATAGCCAAGTTGACCACCAAGAAGAACCATCACAAGTCTCCCCAGAAGTTTACTCAGAGGACACAGTTTGCCTTAAACCATTTCAGGTCAGACACCCCAGCTCCCTCCATGCTTGTGCTCGGACATAACCTATATACAGTTGGATGGGATTTGTCTATGTTTGATGATCGTCAAGGGGTAGGAAACCTGCCCCATTGTTTGGATTGCATATGCAGCTCAATGCAAATGGAAGCCCTAGGTTGCCAAAGGGTTGCTAAATGTATTGTCAGAAGAAGAATGCATGTGTATAGCACATACAGATGAAGGGTCTAGGTTACCAAGCTATTCTCTATGCTTTCCTGCCTCAGAAGCTGTGCCTGGAGCTAAGGGTTCCATAACTTGTCACACACTGGTGGCAGCTAAGTTCTAGGTAGGGGACAAGGATGCACAACAATGCAGCAAAAATGAGGCACAAAATCTGGGAACATCATCAACAGAAAGGAGGCTGAGAATAAGTGTCCAAGGAGCCATTCAGGTGTGTGATGTTTGGTCCATTAAAAAATGAAAGTCCTCGCTTAAATTTTATTCTTGGGCTTGTCATTAAAGGTTTTCAGAATCTCCCCCACCCCACCATTCTCTATAAATACAACTAGACAGGTATTCTGCAAAGGGTGAGTTTGTGCTGTATGCCTGTATCTTAAAGTTTTAAAATCTCTTTTTGTTGTTGTAATGCCTAATTGAAGTGAATGTTCTGGGATTGGCTCATTCTAATGGGAAACAGAGTATTTTTAAAAATTATTTCTCTTATTTTGCGATAATAATATTATTATCCCCCTCCCTTCCTCCTCAAACATTCCCATATACAATACACCCTCCACCTCCTGCTCTCTTTCAAGTTCATGGCCTCTTTTTTTTTTAATTAATTGTTGTTACATCTATACATGTATGTGATATACATACATACTCATAAAGATCACCTGATCAATCTGTATAGTATCATTTAATTGCATGTTTTCAGGGCTGGCTAGTTGGTAATGAATGAATAACTGGTGAGCTCTTCCCTACGGAAGAATATACTTCTCACTTGGTATTCCCTAGCTGCCTGCAGTTCTTTGTATAGGTTGAGGCCTTGTGAGATTTCCCTGTCCCTCTTCAGCACACCTATTGTTGTGCTTGTTCAGCTCATGTTTAGGCAGCCATGTTGGCAAGACTTTATGGATGTCCCTGGGCTTGGGAGATGGTTCATTGTCTCTGGGCTTGGGAGACAGCTCAGTTGGTAGAGCACTTTCCATCTGAGATGAATTTCTGAGCTCAATTCCCAGAACTCATGCAAAATAAGCCAAACATGGTGATGCATACTTGGAACCCCTGAATTGAGGAGATGGAGCCCGGTGAAGACCTAGGGCTCACTGGCCAGCCAGTCTAGCAGAATTCTAGAGTTTAAGGTTCAGTGAGAGACCTTGTCTCAAAAACAAAATGGATGGAAAGACATCTGAGCTCAAGCTCCACCCTACATAGACATGTGCCTGCATATCATCACAAAGACAGAAAGGCAAAGATTGATATCCCTTTATATTCCCCTCTCTTATAACTCTATTTAGGAAATTTGTGATGGCTGTCTCACAGCTCTTTTCAGATTACATTATCCATCTATCAATAAAAATGGTGTCTTTATGACACATGGGAAGGAATGACCTTGAGGTTTTTTAAATAGAAGTGTAGTATCTATTTATGACCGTATTAGCACATCTGCATAGTTAGAAGCCTCTTTGCTTTGCTTCTGTCACAAGAAGCTATGTTTGGGGAACAATAAAGACTGTCATTTTAAACTGCATGTCCACAAATCACTGGGAGTGCACATCAAACCATCTGCTCTGTCCAAGGAACCTTTCACTTTCTTTTTTTCCTGTGCATATCCTAACAGTGGAAAGAATTTAAGATGAGAGTGGGTATGATAACCGTCTCCCATGCTAAGATTTTCACCACCTTATCTTGTGAATAGATGGTTTCTGATGAGCCAGGTGACAAATTCCATTGGCTGAATTATTCTTTCACTAATCATCATGCTACTTCATGTTGAATGGCTTAAATCTCCAGATCATCCTCATAGTCTACAAAACCTTGTACATGCCGGTGAGCCCCTGACTGACATCATTGTGTGGACTCACTTTTCCATTTCAATGAGTTCAAATGAATGTCCAAAGGGGCCATGTCAGTGTTAGACTTAGTCAAAGTTATATTTGGTGTTGTTACCAGCCTTGGAAGAAAATGGTCTAGCTGTCATTCAGATACTGAAATAAAGCAGTTGTTTCACTTTTAATGCCGGATATTGGAAACTTGGAGTTACATTTGAATTCACTTTTTCAGCAACAAAGAAGACTTTTCAATAATAGCAACCTTCATAACTGATCAGGAATTTCTAAACATTCTCAAAGTTAGAGGATCCTCAGACCCATAGGATACAGATGAAGGGACATTTGGGATGTGGCATTAGCTGTCTCTAGAGATGATGAATTTGTATCTCCTACTTTTCTGGGGTTTGCTCATTTCTCTTCCTCTCCCACTCCCTGTACCTGCCCAAGTCCTTTTCATATGGTATTGACATAATGCTGTCAAAGTGATGGAAATACTTCAGTGACGATTAGAAGACTTAGACAAGCCTAGGAGTACTTATACAGCAGACAAGATACCTTTATAATGAAAAAGAATCTTAAAGAATGTTCTTGGAAGGAATTACCATTTTGTTGTAAAAGTGAAGACCATCCTGATGTGGTAAGACCATGTAGGGAATTCAAAGGAATAGGGAAAAAAGGAGAAAAATGATGATATTTCTGAGTTTGGGTTTATCTACTGGTAACTTCTTTTTGCTTTAACAGTAGAGAAGTTCCTTGACCTATAAGCTATCAAGCGTCTTTCTTCTTTTTTCTTTCTTCTTTCTTCCTTTCTTTCTCTCTCTCTCTCTCTCTCTCTCTCTCTCTCTCTCTCTCTCTCTCTTCCTTTCTTTTGGGTTTCTATTGTAGTGAACAAACACAATAACCAATAACAGCTTTGAGAGGAAAGAGTGTATTTTGTTTACACTTTCTTTTCCAGTGCATCATCCAGGGACTTCAGCACAGCAACTTAAGGCAGAAATCTGGAAACAGGAACTGAAGCACAGACTTCCTAACTTGCTCCCCATGCCTTACTCAACCTCCTTTTTATACACACAGAACCACCTGCCCAGGATGGCACCACCTCTTGTGAGGTGGGTCCTTCCACATCCATCATTAATCAACACAGTATCCCTCAGATTTGCCTGTCAGTCTTCTGGAGGCACTTTCTCAATTGTGGTTCTCTTTTCTCAGATAATTCTTGCCCACATCAGGTTGACATAAAACTAGCCAGCACACACATGTAGATTGGAGATGGCAGTTTATCATGGTTTTGGTATTGTGGGGCTTTGAAGACTTTTTACATTATCTCTAGATTCTATGTTCTTGAAGTTTATGATTTAAAAGACTCTAGGCATCTTCTTTACCTTCTCACTACCCCGCTGACAGCGATGGGAACATCAGGAGAGTAACATGCCAAAGCCTTCATGAATTATCTCCTTTAATCCTCATAATTACCATTAAAAGTAGACTCCACGGTTGCCTCATTTTAGAGATGAACAAAGATTGCTTATGTTTGCCTGGTTTTTTTCCCCCTAAAGAGAGAGAGAAAGGGAGTGGAGTGGGGTTGGGTGGGTGGAAAGGAGGAATTGGAGGTATGATTAGAGTAAACAGTATAAAAATTATTTTCAGTACATTATTTTCAATAAAACCAAAAAGATAAACAAGTTTCAAAACTTAAAATTAGAAAACAATGTATTAAATTCTATTTTTTGTCATGCCCACATAACATCCTGTGTGCGCTGCAAGCATTTCCTATGTAAGAGGAGGTGAGTTTGCTTTTGAGAAAGACATCTAAAGCACTGTATTTCTAGACAGAAAAAGTTCTTATTCAAACACATGCTGTAAAGTGAGCCTATGTGTTCTCATGAAGTGCCAATAAATTATTTAGCCACAGTGAGAAGTTTTTGCTCTGGTGTTTATGATGAGAAGAGACTCACGGAAGAAGGAATGTATCCCCATGTCCAAGAACCAAAGGCCATTAAATATTTATCTTAAGATACATGCATACTTGAAGATAGATCCATCCAAACATATAGTTGAATATATGTATTTGAATATATTAAAACATTCTGTATTTATATATGTACAAATACAGTGTATGCAGATGTTCACATTTTTCAGAATAACATAGAATCCTTAAGAAGATACACTCTAGACTAGTGTGCTAGTATTAACTATAATCTCTAAGAAGCCAAGTGGGTAGGGTGAGTATGCCCTCTGGCCTCCTTCTGTTATTTTCTTTGATTATTTACATATTTATGAGACTTCTAATTCCTCCATATTATCCATGTAATTGACATAATCAAGTATTTGTATTTCATTTTGTTACATGTGTAGTGGGTGCTTTGCTGCTTTTAATTTATATTTGCATGATGAATATTAAAATTAAACATATTTTCCTATGAATATTGGCCAACTGGACATCCTTTTTCAATAAAAATGACTATTCAAATCTGTTGCCACTTTCTCATACTAAATTGTCTGCCTTTACAGTTGTTGATGATGGATACAAGTATTCTGATGGGTTGACTAGCTTAAATAATTCAGTGTTTGCAGATTATATATTTTGCTGTGATGGTATTTTTAAGCTCCATCTATCCATGTGTTTATATTATGTCCTTTATTTAGTCTGAAAAGCTTTGGTCGTTGTTGCTATTTAAGCACTGCTGACAGTTACTGATTCTTCATGTTATCATAAAGAACATAAAGGAATTCTATTTAGGAAGAATTTAACAACACCCCCCCACCTCTCTGATTAATAATGGTTTGTAAGCTGCCAATCATGGTAATAGCAACCACTTATTAGTGTGGGGCTGTGTGGAAGGTTTATTCTAAAACACACACTTTAGATATGTAAGCAAGTTCTTACTTATTTTGATAGTAAAAATATAGAAGTTTACATTTATTATGTCTCATTTGCATAAGTATCACATTTCTAACAAAATGAAGCTAAGTGAAACCAAATACCTAAAATAAATGCCTAAGAGATGCTTCAGAACTGCCAGAAGGCATGTTATATAATCAGAGAAAAAAAATAATTCTTTTCCAATGTGTGGTTCCCCAAACTGTTGACTGTGAGGCTCTGTATCCATGGCTATTGCCAGAAGCCTAGAAATGTGGATATTATAGTTTATAGACCAAAAAATAACTAACACACTTCATTTTAAATGTCTTCCTATTATTTATATATGCTATAAATCTATACTCAATTAGTATGTATTTTCCCAGTTAACCAATGTAATGATCGTTACTTTTATTATGAAATGTCTGTGATATTTTTATGTTTCTGAAACAATTCTTATAATTTAAAAGTTTCAGAAATCATTAGCATATTGGTGTTTTTATGCTCCCTGGATCCAGCATTTTTCCAACTGAGAATGGAAATTTTAATATCTACCATGTAGACAAGGAGTAGATGCTGACTGATTTTAAAATGCTCATTTCCCTACCTATCTTTCCCCCACACCTATTGAAATTATAGTTCTACTTTGTAAGAAAAATTGTCAAGTTAAAATTAAATTTATTGTTCTTCGCGTTCTTACAATTATTCCTTTAAAAAATTAGCAGGGAGAGAAATGACCAAAAAAAAAAAAAAAGTCAACTGACAATCAGCTGTTACTGTTGAAGAGGAGCAAATGACAGAGTTTGATGATATAATGATAGTTAAGCAAATCTACACACTAAAAAAGAAGCCATCATAACAAGTATTAATTTGTTTTGTATGTTTATTTCTACTAACAATACTACCATTCAAATAAGAATCTCAATGTTCCATACACAATCCTTTCTTTAATACTTCTAGCAAGTATTTATTGTCTAAATGTATGCTATTATCATTCCCATTTTAAAGACAAGATAACTGAATGTAATGATTAATACTGATTGTCAACTTGAGTGACTATAGACTTGTGTAAACAACCAATCTCTGGGAACATCTGTGTGGGAGTTTCTAGACCGAGTTCATTGATGGGGGAGGATTCAGCCTAAACGTGAGTAGCATCTTTCTATAGGCTATGGACTGAATTAAAGAAGGAAACCGTATACCAGCCTTCATCCCTCCCTCTCCTTCCTGACTGTAAATTCAATGTGACCAGCTGTCTCAAACTCATGCCAGTAGGTCTTCCTTCCCCACCAAGATGGCCTGGATCCTTTTAAACTGCCCCTTCCACCCTTGAGCTGCTGCTTCTCAAGTATGTTGTCACAACAACAGGAGATAACTGTGCTAAAATATAAGGCACAGCAAAGATGATTTTAACTACACTGTGCCTCATTAAGGTAATCTTGCCCAAATCTAACATGAGGCTTTATTTTTTAATCCAGATGCATTCTGGGCAATTACAAGATAGAGTGGCTACAGTGGGAAGAAGCAAGTGCCCTCCTTCTCTGAAGAAAGGTGCCTGTCTGTTCCCTGAATAGCTTCTCTCCTCCCCTTTCCTTGACCATGAGCTGGTTCTTACAACTTCTTCATCCTTGATGTCTCATAAAAATTCCCATCTCTATAGCAAACACATTTAAGGCACCTAAACAGCTCAAGACTTTTCTAATACAAGAAAATTACATCTTTTGTAGTCTATCTCTTCTATGAAATTATTATAGGAAGGGAAAATCCTCTTGATACTTAAAAAAAAAAAGGTAAGAAAGACATCTGAGGCACATTTCCCATTGTTCTCTGAGATCAAAGTGGTATGTGCGATAAAGTACTGCAATTAATAGCAACCATCTTGTTAATTGCCCTAGAGGATGTCAATGGGATAGCCTAGTCTGTAAAACACAAGTTAACAGAGTGAAGGCTAATGAAGCCTCAGCTTCTAGCTGTTCCTTTATTGACTGCTTGCTTAGTTGTCATAGTTATAAACAAGGATCCAATCCTTCCCTTGAGCAATTTACTGCTCAGTAGAACCACTCTTGTGAACATTGCTACATACATTCATCCAGCATCACATGTATATAATGCTTTAGTGAACACTGGTGACAAATGTATACCCATAGACATAGACTATTTCCAGAAAAGACTTTAAAACCATAGCTACTAACGCAGAGAAGACTCTTAGAGAATGTGCTATGGAAAGTCATTTTTTTTTTTCACTAATAAATGTTCATCTCTCTGCCTCACTTTGCGCTGGTGTTGCTTACCGTTAAAAGTCCTATCAATATTGTGGGCACAGCCAATATTTTGTGACTACTTGGGAAATGATACAGCCATACAATACTAAATATTTTTGGCATAACTGTTAATTTTGTACACATGGTTCACTTTTTTATTGTGATACACTTAAGAGAAATCCCTCATTATATTGATTTAACTTTTATCTCCCTCAAAGTAGGAATGAGGAAGATAAGAGAGAGATTCATAGTACACCAGTGGTAATGTCTTTTCTTTATGTTCTATAATTCAGCACATGAGAGAAAACAGTTTAAACTACTCTTGACAGATGCTCATCACACTTTAGCTATATTGTGCATTTTTTTCTGGGTCCCCGAGTTCTGACATTAGCTTTAATGTCCATAGGTAATGACATAGAGCAACAAGAGACTTGCGATGAGACTAGAGGTATAAAATATGTCAAAATACAAAGGCCAATCTGTGAAACAGAGCAGAACTGTTGGTGCCGCATGAGAAGCTAAACTATCATTGATTCACAGAGCAACTGGGAATCCAAATATGTGAAGGAAAGGCACACGGTTGTAAGTTAGGCCCTTGACTTGGCTTTTTCTAGCCAAGTGCTCTAACAATCTGGCCTCTAGTGGGAGGTCCCTTGCTCACTTCCAGGCCTCTATGTATATCTTCTTTTTGCTGTTTTCTGAGACAGGGTCTAACATAGTCCAGGCTACTGGTCTGACTTCCTGCTCATCTTCCTTTCGTCTTGTGAGTGTTGCGATTACACATATCCAGCTGTTTGATAAGGAAGCAGTTCAAATCTATACCATAAATGATGAAATGGAGATGTCAGATTCCTGGAGGAAGATGCATGGTCGCTAGCAAAATGCTAAATAGTCTTACAGAGACATCTCTGAGAGCAAAGCTTTGAGCATAGTCTGTTAAACTTGGACACTGGCTGCTTAAGGGGACTGAACAAATAAGGGAACACATTGAAAACAATGGAACTAGGTTCCTTCCTGGTGGGGAAGTGGGACGCAAGCAGGCAGGTCTGAGTAAACATAAGTGGGATGAGGGATAGAATACTTGAAGGGGCCTGACATTTCCCCATACAATCCATTTCTAATTCTGAAGTAATGTTACAAAGGAGAATCCCAGCAGAAACTGGTTTTTCTAATGATCAAGTTGACACTACGAATAATAAAACTTGTTCTCCCTATCTGCCTCCTGAAAGGATGCAAGAGGACACCTCTTCTCTTCTGTAATGCTCCTGTCCAAATTCAAATAAGCTTCTCTTTAGGAGAAAACCTAAGACAAACCCAGACAGAGCAATATTCTACAAAAGGAATGGTCTACTACTCCAGAAATGTCAAGACCACACAGGTCAGTGACTGAGAATTGAAATTGAAATTGAAAGAAACTGGAGGGATTTAACAGCTGGCTAGAATGCAGGATCCTGTTTTCAAGGATATGAGTGAAATTATTACAAAATGTAAATGAGATCTCTGGGTAAAAGATATGTGCACATGTCTGTATGTATGAATCTTGATACTTTTTATTTGCCAAGAATTACAATTTTGTTTTTTCTTCTATACTAAATTACTTCATATTTTCAAAAAAAAAAAAAACCCCAAAAGGTTCATCTAAAAGTGAAAGAAAATAAACCATTTTTCCTTAAATCACAATTATTGCTGGTTATTTCCGTGTGTTGTTAAAGAGGCAGTTGGGCAATATAGGAACATAGTTCTCATTGAACTTGCTTAATTGTGTGTTACCAAATCAACATAGAAATTGGAGATAAGTTTGGTCTCAGAAATAAGTCTGAGAGCAGATGAGTCATCAAATATAACAGTAACTTAGTCTTCCTAAGTATTAACTACATTCTCATTTAATTTTCATATCAAACAGAAGTTCAATATATTACTATCCTCATTTTTTTTTTGTTGAGAAAACTGAGGTTCAGCTAGGTTGAATAACTTGTCCAAAGCCACGCTTGCAGTTCATCATGGGACAGAGACTTGAACCTAGGCAGTCAGGTGCTGCATCTAACACTGTTTACCACTCTGCCATGTGATTCCTCACAGGTCCAGGTGAGACCAGACTCTTAGAATGCCTTAGGACATTTTAGTGGATGTGAGAGATCCTTTGAGATTGGGTCATTTATAAAGGAAAGAGGTTTGTGTGGGTAGAAGTCACATCTGGTGAAGCTTTCCTATGGCTTCATAACCTGTACAAAATCAAAGGTAAAGAGACGGCATGCCAACGAGAGAAGAATGGAGAGGAACTTCACTCAGTGGTTTACCCATTTCTGAAAGAAAGGCATTAATCCATTCCTAAGAGTTTTGCTGCTATGATCCAATGCCTCTTACTAGGCTTATCTGAAATCACTGCTAGGTTGTATTGAATAACTAGTGTTTTTAACAGATGAAGCTTTAGGGAATACATTCAAATTATATCATCAGAGATAGTGTTGGATATGGATGCAGTTGGGGGAAATCTTATGTTCACAATATCTATGATCCTCTTCAGGTTTGTCAATTGGTAGGAAGAATCTCTGCCTTTAGACCCTCTTGTTATCAACAAAGTGGGGGCAAGATATAAAGATATAAATACAAGTCAAACAGGAAGGAGAGAGAATGTTTCCCACACATTTCTATGAACATCTACATGAGTCCTCTTTTTCCAGATTTCATATCCAAAGTTAAAACAAGCAAAACCTCTTGAAGGAAAAACTAACTGGGTTTCAATAAGCGTGGATAGTGTATTTCCTATTCATTAACCCCCCCCCCTGTAGTGTTGGCTAAAGAAAAGAAACACATAACAGAAATCACTTCAAGGAAAAGGTATAAATCTGAATGAAAGGACTTATTACTAAGTTGGATTTTCAGATATCTGTAACCATGATAAAATATGGAAAGATGAATTTTACTGATCATGTTTCAGTGTCTACACAGATCTGTTTGGATTTGAGGTGTAATGGGCAATAGTGAAACAATTATAACTCAGAGATATAAAAACACAGATTAATGCTTGAAATACTTTCAATAGAAAAGCAAACAAACACAATCTTGAATAGGAGTGGAGAGAATGGACACCTCTGTCTTGTTTCCAATCTTAGTGAGAATTAATTCTCACTAGCTTTGTCAAATGTATCCTTGATGATGTTAAAAAAAATACTCCTTCCATCCCAATTATCTTCTCCATAACTTTGATCATGAAGGTGCTGAATTTTTGTCAAAGACTTTTTCTCCCTCTATTGAGATAATCATGTAACTTCTGTCTTTGAGTCTATTTATACAATTAATTGTATTTATTGAATTCTGTAGATTGAGTCATCCCTGAATATCTGGAATGAAGTCAACTTGATCGTGATGAGTCACCTTTTTTGATGTGATCTTGAATTTTGTTTCCAAATATTTCATTGAGAATTTTGGTATCTAGGTTCTTCATTGAGATCAGTCTATAATTTTCTTTTGTGTGTGTGTGCCTGAAAGTGTGGTATGTATATACAATGGAGTTGGTACTGAGCTGTAAAGAAAAATGAAATTTTTAGAAAAATCAATGGAATTGAGAATTTTTATACTAAGAGAGGAAATACAATGTTTTCTCTCGCATACATTTGGGGGGGGGGGTTGAGACAGGGTTTCTCTGTGTAGCTTTGTGCCTTTCCTGGAACTCACTCTGTAGTCCAGGCTGGCCTAAAACTCACAGAGATCTGCCTGCCTCTGCCTCCCAAGTGCTGGGATTAAAGGTATACTCCACCACTGCCTGGCTGAGCTTCAAATTTTTAATGTCAATTTTTTTTTAAACCTGAAATATCCGAAGAGACCTGGAGATGAGGAAGGAGCTGGGGTTGGGGAAAGAAGAAGTCTTAATGGGGGGTGGAGACATCTTAATGGGGGGGGGTGAAGACATGTGACAGGAAATCAGACGGAGGTGGAAGTAAGGTTTTAATTAGGATGAGAGTGTGGAATAGGGGTGATGGAGTGCAGGATAAAAAATTAACCAAAAATAAGGATGTCTGAGGAAACCACATTGAAACCTACTACTTTTTTAAATTTTTTTAAATTTATTTTATTTTACAATACTATTCAGTTCTACATAACAGCCACAGATTCCTTTGTTCTCCTCCTTCCTGCCCCCCCTTTCCCCCAGCCCACCCCCCATTCCCACCACCTCCAGATCAAGGCCACCCCTGAGGACTGAGATTGACCTGTTAGACTCAGTCCAGGCAGGTCCAGTCCCCTCCTCCCAGATTGAGCCAAGCGTCCCTGTATAAGTCCCAGGTTTCAAACAGCTATCTCATGCAGCAAGCCCAGGACCTGGTACCACTGCCTAGATGCCTCCAAAACAGATCAAGCCAATCAACTGTCTCACCTATTCAGAGGGCCTGATCCAGTTGGGGGCCCCTCAGCCTTTGGTTCATAGTTCATGTGTTTCCATTCGTTTGGCTATTTGTCCTTGTGCTTTATTCAACCTTGGTTTCAACAATTCTCGCTCATATAAACCCTCCTCTTTCTTGCTAATTAGACTCCCAGCACTCCACCTGGGGCCTAGCTGTGGATGTCTGCATCCAGATCCCTCAGTCATTGGATGGGGTTTCTGGCACAACTATTAGGGTGTTTGGCCATCCCATCACCAGAGTAAGTCAGTCCCAGCTGTCTCTCGGCCATTGCCAGCAGTCTTTTGTGGGGGTATCTTTGTGGATTTCTGTGGGCCTCTTTAGCACTTTGTTTCTTCCTTTTCTCATGTGGTCTTCATTTACCATGGTCTCCTATTCCTTGTTCTCCCTCTCTGTTCTTGATCCAGGTGGGATCTCCCACTCTCTTTCCCTCGACCCTCGCCGTTCATTGCTCCCACTCATGTCCAGGCTGTTCATGTAGATCTCATCCATTTCTCCATCATTGGGTGATCCCCGTGTCTTTCTTGGGGTCCTGTTTTCCAGGCAGTCTCACTGGTGATGTGAGTAGCAGTCCAGTCATCCTTGTTCCACATGTAGTATCCTCCTATGAGTGAGTACATACCATATTTGTCTTTCTGAGTCTGGGTTACCTCACTCAGGATGATTTTTTCTAGATCCATCCATTTGCCTGAAAACCTCATGATGTCATTGTTTTTCTCTGCTGAGTAGTATTCCATTGTGTATATGTGCCACAATTTATTTATCCATTCTTTAGTTGAAGGGCATCTAGGTTGTTTCCAGGTTTTGGCTATTATAAACAATGCTGATATGAACATAGCTGAGCAAGTGCTCTTGTGGTATGATTGAGCATTTCTTGGGTATATACCCAAGAGTAGTATAGCTGGATCTTGGGGGAGATTGATTCCTAATTTTCTAAGAAAGCGCCATATTGATTTCCAAAGTGGTTGTACAAGCTTGCATTCCCACCAGCAGTGGAGGAGAGTTCCCCGAGTTCCACATCCTCTCCAGCATAAAGTGTCCTCAGTATTTTTGATCTTAGCTATTCTGACAGGCATAAGGTGGTATCTCAGAGTTGTTTTGATTTGCATTTCCCTGATGATTAGGGATGTTGAGCAATTCCTTAAATTCTTTCAGCCATTTGAGTTTCCTCTGTTGAGAATTTTCTGTTTAGTTCTATAGCCCATTTCTTAATTGGACTGTTGGTCATTTTGATGTCTAATTTCTTGAGTTCCTTATATATTCTGGATATCAGTCCTCTGTCAGATGTGGGGTTGGTGAAGAGATATCTTTTCCCATTCTGTAGGCTGTCACTTTGCCTTGTTGACTGTATCCTTTGCTCTACAAAAGCTTCTCAGTTTCAAGAGGTCCCATTGATTGATTGTTTCTCTCAGTGTCTGTGCTACTGGTGTTATATTTAGGAAGTGATCTCCTATGCCAATGTGTTCAAAACTACTTCCTACTTTCTCTTCTAGAAACCTACTACTTTCTAAGCTAGTTAATGCACGTAATTTAAAGTTTGGGGGGTTGCATTATTCATGGGTAAATAATTTTGATCTTAGAAGCCATAGATTATTAAATGAAAATCTCAGTTGTTGGCCAGAAAGTTGCCAGAGGACAACAGAACTATCCAGGTTATAGCCACTGCCCTTGATGGTCCACTGGAACTGTAGGATAAGACTCCATTGCTGAAGATGATACAGTGGTATCATCACACCTTAGCTGCATAATACAGAAGACACCACACTGAAACAGAACTGCAAGGTTCCTCCCTGCTGGATTGCATTTGTGATGCCAGGAATTGCTATGCAAGTAGCCGGGGAAGAAAACTCAGTCATGGTCCTCCCCATGTTTCAAGCTTGTGTGCTACAATACCAATTTGCCAGGCAAGATGTGCCTGCTGATGCAACAGTGGCTCGGGGAACATCTCAGAAGTGGAGGTGGAATAAATATTAAGAGCTGGATGGTGGAGAAGAGGGCTGTCACACTGTCTTGTGAGCACACCATGGCTGTGGCACTCATAAACTTATAACACCTAGGGTTTCCTGTATGAGGTCTGCACAAAACTGAGCTCATTAACATTAGGTCATAGAGAGGGGAGGGGCTGATTGGGCCAAGCCCAGCCCATAGGCATTATTGGCAGTGGAAGGGCTGCCATAGTGAAGAAAGTCGTCATTGGCTTCAGTGATGTCTTCACTAATGAGTTCCTCACAGTCCAGTGAATAACTCCACACCCATATCCATGCAGACAACCCTGATTAAACTCAGTGGGTCCCAAACCCAAACCCAAACCAAAACACCATCAGAAGCCAAAAACCATGAAAGTGAGATGGGGACTTGTTGGGAGGAGGTGGGTCACTAGTAAGAATAGAAGGGCTATAAAAAAAGAATGGGAGGATAGATATGACTAGTATATAATATACACATTTACGAAATTGTCAAAGAAGAAATTAATATAAAAAGAAGAAATATATTGAAACCATAAATAAATATATACATTTTATTCAAAGTCAAACGTCAGGTCCACTCCTCTTGGCAGATGTGGCTCAAATAATTCTCCTACAGGCACCGATAGGCTCAGGTAATAAAAGAAGGGGTAAGCTACTCTAACTTATTTCTCTCAGTTCCTAAGCTGTTCACTTGTTCAAAAAATATCTTATAAATCCTCTGTCTTGTCTCTCTTGAAGAAGCCAGCACATATCCTCATCTTTGAATTGCCAAACACAACATCCTCAGCAAAACATGGCATACCAATACTTTCAGCTTTGGGAGATAATCTCTCATTTAGATGCCATTCCTCAGTGTTGAGAAATACAGCTAGTGGAGAATGTGCAGTTTTCTTTGATAAAAAAAAAATAGTTGTGAACTGAAGGATCCATCTAACCATGTGGAACTAAATAGAGACGTTAGAAAGTGTTTATTTCCAGCAGAATAACAAATTGTAAATGAATGCAAAACATTTCAAGACATGAAATAATATATTAGGATGTGTCTCGCAAATAGTATATATGTTGTCAGAGATACACTTACAATCTCCAGGAAACTCATTTGAATTCTCTGTATCTATTTGCTTTAGCAGACAAACCTGCCACATGGCCTAAAATAATGCTTTTGGTAAAAGCTGAGGTCACTTGTCTCACGGCCGATGGTAGTGAACTTGCCTCCTAAAACATTTGAAATGCAGTTTACACTGGCTTCTACCTTGTGAGTGTCCCCATAAGTGAAAATGAATAACTATTGACTAAAACAAAAAGTGTTCTGAAGTGAAGGGATGTGGCTTCTTGGAGATGGAGTATTTATTAAGAAGCAACCAAATTCTCACAACGATGTCTGCTCACAGCCATGTTGTTATCCTAAATAGATGACCCCCCCCCCCCGCCGCCATATTTCTAGGCAACTCTCTCATTAATCCCAGGTGAATAATAGTACAAAGAATTAGATTCATTAATGTTTTTGATGCCATTCTGCTTGCTAGTCTTTTTGATATGAGAGACAGTCACATGTTAGGTAGTCAGGTAGATTGAAATCGTTCTTGCCTTCCTATGATTGTTTCAGTGAAAATAAAAAAGGACGTTAAAAATAAAAACAAGGAATGGTTCTTTTACAAGTCCCCCACAGAAAACTCATGTAGAATGTTTTCTATTGTAAGGTAGGAGCTAAAGAAGATGTAAATAAAAATTGTTATAGCATCAATGCCGTGGTAATGAATCTAAATGCTGCAAATCGGAGGACTAACACTCACAAATGACATTGTGTGTCAATGCTACAATACCTTCAACATCTGTGAACTACAGCTTTTGAATACTCTTACTGTAAGAATAAGGAATAAAATCATAAATCATATATAATAAAGGAGTTTATGCATTGGGATCAAAATAGAATGATGCTTGATGATAATACCTTAAAATTCAGGTATCCCACATATAGATGTTCACGCATTTCATCTCAAGTCATGTATTATTGTGTGAATGCTCAACAATACATCATTATTTGCCAGTATACAACCTGAAGTTACATTTGCTAATTACTTTTTAAAGACAAGTCATAAACACATAATGTAGACTACATCTATTTATTGCCTAAAAGTTGCTTCTAGTTTTATATGGATTTTTGTTACTTAATACAACAAAATAATACGTGGTAATTTGTACTGTTTACCAACTTCAGCTTGTACTCATGGCTTATCTACTCTGCAGCCTTCGTTATCCAATTAAGAGGTTCATTATTCTACATTTCTTAGGGATAACAGAATAGAATTTAGGTTTCAATTAGCACCTAATTAGAAGAAAATATTGAGTGTCAAATTCAGAGTTTTCCTACATTAAATTGATTTTCAAATTTTTTTAAGATAGTGTAATGAATCATATATACCATACCATCTGATAGAGCTGTCTATGTCAGGTATCTAAAAACTTCATGGGAACAGCATGTTTACTCATAACTACAATTTTTGGAAAAGCAACATAGAATTAAGCTTCAATTTTTATGAAGAAGAGCAAAGTGCTGTAATACGGAGTGAATTTCACTGAGCCAACTCCCTTTCCCTGCACACTGTCCTCATTAGACAAAAAAACGCTCTAGTTGAGCTGAGAGCTGCAAAACTGAACGCTCGAGCCATAACATGCGCTGCAATAAAAGAATGTGGTGAAATCTGTTGTTTGGATAACATCTACATGCCAATAGCCTTGTTCACTTCTGCTTCTAAATCGCCCCAAGTGTGTCTTCAACCTCACTGCTTTTCTGGGCTGCAATTCTCCAAATTCCAATTTCCTGTTTAGACATTGTTCCACCATCATCTTAAAATCAATGTAACTGATGCTGAATTGCTCTCTTCCATGAAGATGATTTTATTTTCTCAGGAGGAAGGCCTGGCTTATGGGAGTATAGCCACATGCAGCAAGTGTGGCATTTTCAAGAATCCTGAGGTTGTTTGCAAAGGTGAGGGAAGGGTATTTGTGCAGTGAGTGACTATGAAGTAAATAGAATCACCTCAGGCCGAATGTCTAGTTTTATATAAAACAAAACAATCAAAACACCTTCCCTTAACCCAAACTCCCGTCTTCTCATCTTCATGCCGAGTCAATCTGTCTTATCATTTCTTACTTCCCAGTGTCTGTCACTGTGTTCTGATGCTCTGTTTCTTTCTGTTCCCACCAGGACATTTTGCTTACAGCGGGAACATTGCCTAGCTCCTAAGCAAACAGTTCTTACTCCTCCTGTGTCCCCACTTCTGACCCATATTCAAAGAATGTAATAGGTGTGCTTGAGTAGTTCATAAAGTGCCTGGGCAATTATGGGAATTATGGTTTATTTTTAAGTGGACTGATCAAAGTGAAATTAATTTACAAGGTCTTGAATGAAAAGTAAATTTTAGAGCAGAAGAGGATTTAAGTGGGGATTTTCTTCCTTTGAAAGAATGAAGTTTAGCAGTAAATGGCTTTGACTTAATTACATTTTGAAAAGTAAGAACCAAGGAACCACAATTTCAGTTCCACTTTGGGAGGGCATTTCTCTAAAATATTTCTCATTATATATTCTAAACACCAAAGAACTGGTAATTAAACTATAATCTTCCAGTGTAAAAGCAACGTCTCTATACTCTGTGCTCTATCTTGTTTTGCTGGGGCAGGTCCTTTGAAAATGTCATTTTGCTTTGCTGGCTGTGTCTTCATTAGGTTCCTATCACAGCATTAGAAGGACAGTGGACGGTTACTGGAGGCAGAATAGCCAATCCCTTGTCCATTTGCTTCTCATCTGACTGCATTTGGTTCCTCTGAACATGGGCCAGCCTACTTCTTTCTGGCCAAGGTGTGGCTTCCCATAGCAGGAAGAAAAAGGAATTTGTAGGGCTTCCCCTTTTTTGTCTGCACCAACCTGACAGTGTAAGTGCAGAGATAGCAGAGTTAATTAGCCCTCCCTTCTTAGAGCTTTTCTGGGCCCTTGGGCTCTCTTCTCCAAGTTTATAAATTTTACTAATTATAATCTCTAATCCTTTGTGCTCTGAGCACTGTGGGTGCTAGCTGCTTGCTCCAATTGGTAACTATGTGACATCTTATACTTTTTATTCTTTCAGTTACCTATTTAATATCCTCACACTTAGTTACCCAATTATTTATGCTAAACTCTCATTATTCCAAGAAGTAATAATGGGTCACAATTCAACCAACAAGGCAGAACCTTTGGGATTTATATCTATCTACTTATCTATCTATCTATCTATCTATCTATCTATCTATCTATCTATCCATCCATCATCTATGTGTCCATTCATCTACTTACATATTTTATACCAGTGTGTGGATTTGCATATAAAACTTATATTTATACACTTAATTATATGTGTATAGTAAATTCACATATACATGTATATTTGTTTCTTGGTATCTGCAGGAGATTGATGCTAAATTTCCTCATGAATGGAAAAAAAAGTTCATAAAGATTCAAAGTCCCTATATGAAATCCACTAATACAGATATAATATTTTTTTCTGAATCTTTGCTCTGTGGTTGGTTGAATCCCAAGATATGGAAAACCAACTGTGAATATGAATTAGCTCACGTTATTTTGGGGGCTATAAATAGCCATGTCCAGAATTCATAGAGTATATAACAAGAATGGTGAGTTTGAACATGTGGGAGCAGGCTCAAGCTGCTGTCCACAGCTGGGATTTCATCAAGAAAATGCAACTTGGTTCTCGACGTTTTTCAGGTTTGTGAATCAGGCCACCCAGTTCATTTAGATAATCGATAGTTAAAGCTAGCTGATTATGAACATTGGTGATATCTTCAGAATATTTCCACAGCAATATAAGTAATCAATGTTTGATGGAATAACTAGGGATGGCAGCTTAATCAAGTCAACACAGCCCAAGACCTTCCCAATTGGTATGGTTTTAATCTCCTCACTTGCCTCAGATTCATAGACCCTGACCTATGTGAAGATCTCTCAGTAGTTCAGACTGAATGAATGACAAGAAAAGACTGACTGGGAGAACTTCTCATTCTGTCTCACCTAAGTGATTACAAAGCTAGACCACTTGTGGACCTAAAGCTCTTTACATATTGGTATGCATTTTCTAGGTCTTTACATATGCAATTCTCAAAGAGTGATATATTTAGGGAGCCTGCTTATATCCTGTCTCTGACTTCTTGTATTTGATTTTGTCAGTAAGTTATGAAGAACTTATGTTAAGGTTTTATTGAATAATATAAAATGTGTGTTCGTTAAAACTCTGCATTAAGTCAAGTCCTCTTGATTGATAAAATATTGTCCACTCTGAGCCTCACTGTTCTCTATCAAGACCTCTTTAGCTGTCTGTGTATACATCTGTATAAATCATGATACCCTCTTCCCCTCTGCTCCCTTGTTTTGATTTGAGGCAGAATGCTTATTGAGCTCTCTGACATGAAGATACTTTTCCTGTTTATTTATTTATTTATTTGTTTATTTATTTATTTATTTACTTATTTATTTACTTATTTATTTATTTAGTGTGTGTGTGTGTGTGTGTCTGTGTGTGTGTGTCTGTGTGTGTGTGTCTGTGTGTGTGTGTTATTTTGAGGCTCAAATGAGAGGATCAAAAAAGCTTTGCTGTAAGTGCTGTGGAGAACCCTTTGCTTTAGGGATATTAACTATAATTTTTAAAAGAGAGGTACAGAGCCGTTCTGTTTTCTATACTCTAATAAGCTAACTCATTTTCTCTTTCCATTTAGAAAAGCCTTATCAGGTCGCTGAATATATTTGCTGAGCTTACTATTCCAACAAAATTATTTAAAATTGTTTCACTTAGAAGGCAGTTATAAAGAGATTTATGACTTTAACTTCTTAGACTTATTTTTCAGAATCACAGACAGGACACTGTGAGGTTGTGTAGCTTCTATTAGGTACCTAGTGTTTCTTAGTAGCTTTTACAGAGCTGGTAAGCCAAAATTAGACCCCAGAGGCCACAGAGGGATGTATCCTTCACTCAATCCCACCTTTAATGCTTTGAAAAATAAATGTACTTGGATCCTGTTTTTTATGACATCTGGTCCTCATGCTGATAATACTGTGGTCTCTGGGCTGTAGACTTGAGAATAATTTCCTGCCTGCTGAGAACACAGTGTCAGGGAATGTGGAATGAGTCTATTTAACATGTCCTTCTGGACACACTAGGCCATTCTGTTCTAGGGCATGCTTCTGAAATGTCCAACCCAGCGAGCACAGAACATTGCAAAGAGGACAGGATTTGATCCTGACATATAGCCATCTGCACATTTATTTCCAAGAATGGATACCAGTATGAGAAACTAAGGACATGAGTTTTAACATGCATATAAATTAATTTGCTAAGGATAATATAGCAAAATACCACAGATGTTGTGACTTAAATAAGAAATTTACTTTCTCATAGTTCTGATGTCAAAGGAATCCAAGGTCAAAAGGAGATTTGTTTCCTCCTGGGTCCCCTCTCTTTGCCTTGCAAATGTCTGTCTTCTGGCTGTGTTCCACACAGTCTTGTCTCTGCAAGTATTTCTGTTGTCTCTGGGCATCCTGATTTCTTCTTATGAGGACTTGAGTCAGGTCAGCTAAGGGCCTATGCGAATGAATTAATTCCTACTTAATTGTATCTCAAAAGGACCAGTGTCAAATACAGTCACATTTTGAGATACTGAGGAGCAGGACATCACCCTTGGAGTTCAGAGAAGGTACATTTCAACCCCTACCAGTATGCAAATAGCTCAGTATGTGGTACTTTGATAATGAGTTGCTTTTTTTTTCCTTGTTTTATTTAATTTTAAGGCAACTTACAAATAGAAGCTGAGCCTATCTTTGCTATTGTATATACAGAAAAATTTAATTCTACAAGAAGTTGAGGTGGTTGGGGAATCAAATGGACAGGGTCAAGAAACTGTGGGTAGAGGAATGATTTCTGAAATTATAAGGCATGTGAGAAAGTCAGATTTCTCTGTTTTCCAAGTTAAATAAAGGAAAAAAAAAACACATTCCACTTCAATTTCATGTCACTCCAGTGAGACCTTTCCTATTGCTCTGGGTTTCAAGTTTCCACTCAGGAAAGTTGATCACACTACAATGCAGCCAGACATGGCTGCTCTAATTTAGTTTTATATAGTGGACACTGTCAGTGTTTTGCTTCTCGTGGTTCTTTTTGAGAGGAGTTTCCTTGAGTTACTGGGGTGAGATCTGTCTCATTCCTTCAGACCTGTAGAACTAGATAGTTTTGGGAATGACTGGTCCTTCAGATCATGACTGCCCAATAAAGCAGGACACTAACAAGGCAACTCCATGTAGTTTATCTGGTAGTTCAAAGAGGTTTATTTCAGGGTAACTTACAACCAGTAAAGGGATCAATTACAGGATGATGGAGAGGTGATGTGCAGTCCAGTATGGTTCTCTGGAGAACTCTAGTTGGTCTGCAATCCAGCATCCAGGATCATGAGGACCCCCACACATACGCATCTCCAGTCTTAAAGGCTCCTGTGTCGGGTATGCCCCAGGGGCAGGTCATAGGCTTGCCTGATAGTTACTGGCTGCCTCACTAGGGGCAGTGCTTCAAGGTCAAAGCTGGAACAGCTACCCACTACAGTCCAATTGTTAGCTGCTGGTTGGAGTATAACCACAAAGCCAAGCAGCATCCTGCTGAGAAGCAGGGCAAACTCTGCAATGCACAAGACTTGAGACAGAACAACCTTGGGTTGAAGCAGAGACTTTTCTGAAAATGTCACCTGTTGCTGGAGGGCTTCTCTCCAGGTTCCCCAAGCCCCGCAGTCCCACAATCCACTTATAAAATAATCACTCAGACGCTTATATCACTTATAAACTGTATGGCCGTGGCAGGCTTCTTGTTAACTGTTCTTATATCTTAAATTAACCCATTTTTATAAATCTATAGCTTGCCACGTGGCTGGTGGCTTACCGGCTTCTTTACATGCCCTTCTCCTGGTGGTGGCTGCAGTGTCTCTCCCTCCTTCTTCCTGTTTCCCCAATTCTCCTCTCTCTTTGTCCCGCCTATACTTCCTGTCTGGTCACTGGCCATCAGTGTTTTATTTACATAGAGTAATATCCACAGCAGTCACCCTTGGTTAGCTTCTTCTTTTGCGCCCTACTCTGCCCAACTCCTATTAGGTACATAACATGTCCATAATAAATTCCATTTGTTTGCATAACCCTCAGGGTTAAGAGTAGCCCTGCCTTCAGGTATGACTGACATCATTTGAAGCTTGTCTCATTCCTTTGGACATCTCCCCATGCTGTGGCAGGACAACCAGTAATGAGCTCCACATTTACAACTCACCAGTTAATCAAGCTCTATAGCAGGAAGGCACTGAGACTCTGAGTAGCCAGTGTCTTATTATCACAACAAAATTGTGGAATTTACATATAAAGAAAAATGGTTTGAATGGCCCATGGTTTGAGAAGTTCTAGTTTAAGATGAACTAGATTCATTACTGTGGGCCTCTGGTGGTTTGAATGAAAGTGGCTCCCCAAAGGCTCATATATTTGAATACTTGGGGCCCAGTTCATGGAACTGTTTGGGAAGGATTAAGAGATGTGGCCTTATTGGAGGAGATTTCAAAAGACTCACACCATTTCCAGTTAGTTCACAGTCTTGTGGTTGTAGATCAAGATATGAGCTCTCAGCCATTCCTTCACTCTGCTATAATGGACCCTAAATCTCTGAAACAACAAGCCAATTAAATACTTGCTTTTGTAAGCTGTCTTGGTTTTGGTGTATTATCACAACAATTGAAAAGTAAAGTAACTAAGACAGGTCCTTTGGTGAGGATGTCAATTATAGAGACACTATAAAAAGACAAGCTCTTCACACCATAAGTTAGAAAATACAGGTGAGAGATGAGAGATGAGAGATAGATAGATAGATAGATAGATAGATAGATAGATAGATAGATAGATAGATAGATAGACAGACAGATAGATAGACAGACAGATGCTTGAGGCTAGGGTCTACAGTCCCCTTTGGGGAACATCCCAAAACTAAGGACATTCTATTTAGCTCTACCTCTCAATATTTTTCTTCACTTGTGGGGGATCAAGCTTTTGACACATGTTTCTTTATGGGACGTTCTATATCCAAACCATAGTAATCTCCCAAAGCATCATCATCAGTCTTATCTTTAATTGGTGCAGTTCAGGGCATATGTCTGGCCTTGAACCAATGAATATTTCTAACTGTGTAGGTCTAGGGTAGATTTTACCCTCTCTGGAGCCACACCAGAGCCTAAGAATGATAAGCCTTTTAAAAGCAGAAGAAGAAAAGTGCACAGACACTAAGTTGACAGTTAAGTAGTTCATAGATAGAGTGAGGTAAGTGAAATAGTTAGCATTTACAAACTACCCTAGCCTGTTTGTTATTCAGAGGTGTAGCAGTAACTGTAAAGAGTTGCAGTGATGATTGAATGACATAATATAGATAAAACATTCTAGTGGTGGCTGGCATGGAATAGTGCTATAGTAAAGAATGGAATCCATCCCTTAGTGGAGACATGCCACCATCTACTCCCTTAAGAGTTTATACAGTTGTGCAGGTCAGTCCCCTGGCCAAGGGACCAGCCCTAGGAAGGTGGGTTTACCATAAACCAAGCTAAAGAGATAAGCAGAATAATTATCCCTCTAATGAGATGATGTACCTTTCCTTCCCAGAGTTCTCACCCCCTAGCAGAGTCCCCGCAAGCCACCATGAGGTTCTGTTGGATCTTCCTGACTTTCTGAGTCCTGACTCAGAAAATCTTTCAGATCCTGGCCAGAACCTCATTATACTGTTTCTGGTAACTTGGACTTCCTTACTGTTTCTCCTAAGAGTTCCTCTTGGCCATGTGTCTGCTTGTCAACCCTGTAGCTGACCTCCATGCCAGCTTAACTCTGTTGGCATGGCTTTTTCCCTTCCCCTTTTCTTCTCTGGGCAGCTGCTGAGACTTACAAACCTACCCTTGGGGTTGTCATTAAAACTCTAATAAAGTTATCTTTAGCTTCTCACTGAATCTGTTCTTAAATTGTTTTATTTACAAGACTAAGAACCCTAAGGGGAACCCTGGTTTCCCTGGTATCACACAGCAGCTCTACCAGGTATCCCCAAAATTTCCAGTAGCAGCAGCTGTTCAATAAGGGGTAGGTATTAGTCTGTATACATTGGTCATTATGTCTGGTCATCTTGGACTCTTATACCTAAAGAATTTCACTGTAGCTATTATTAGTGTGTAGACATTGGTCATTATGTCTGGTCATCTTGGACCCTTATACCTTAAGAATTTCACAGTCTTTCTTTATGTTTCTGAGTAATGAAATGAGATGTGAGGAAACAAGCCACAAGCAACATCTTCTGGTCCTGAGTTTGGGAGAGCAAAGGTCTCCAGGAGTAAGAACATGTGTAAAGAGAAAGCAACCCTACCAGCTTAGTGAATTCAGTCATACTTATTACTTCATCATAAAGAACAAGAAGCACCTCTTATTTTTCAGGGTATGGGAGTTGTTAGGAAGGCATGTTTAGAATAGAAAATGACATTTTTGCATTTCTACTTCACAAAGTTATTGCTAAATAGCTGAATAGACAGGAAGAAAATAAAATGCAGTGTTTCTTCTGATTTCATGTGAATGAGTTTGAGGTGGTTAAGAGTGTGGACATTAAATGGAAAAACAAGATTTTCTTCTTTGTTTCTCTCTTTCTTTCCCTCCCTCAGTTCGTTCGTTCTTCCTTTCTTCCTTCCTTCCTTTCTCTTTCTTTCTTTCTTTCTTTCTTTCTTTCTTTCTTTCTTTCTTTCTTTCTTTCTTTCTTTCTTTCTTTCTTTCTTTCTTTTTTGCATTAGTGAAGACCAGTTTTATCACTCCACACAGACATTTGCTAAACAATAGTAAAACACACATTTTTAGAATATATTATTTCTGGTTAAATTCTTAGGTGCCATTTAATCATTTCCTGAGTGAATATAAATGTATTCAAATTAAACTGCACACTTATTTTTTTACATGTGTTTGGCCTTTTTTTATCCTTGAAAATAACCTTAAAATATAATTTTTAAATATCCAGGCATTCTTGCTACTTAGAAGAACACACAGGAAAGAGGAAGTTAAATAGTAAATGCTAGTTTTTCCTTTATTATTTTGTCTTCAAACCTCTGAGAAATCTACATTTTCATTTAGAAAGTTACAATTTTCAGTATAATACAAATATTTTCTTTAAGAATATATCTGTATTACTGTGGCAGGGTCCTGTGCTGTTGTCCCCTTTGGGGGAGGGGGCCAAGTAGGCGCAGAGTCAAACCACACAGACTCTGGGAGAATGTCGAAACAAGCTCAGTTTATTCAGGAAGAGGCAAGCCTTATGTACCCTCCACCCCACCCTGGGGGGAGGTCTGATGAATATGCGTCTAAGTGAGAAAAATTATTTTCAGTTCTGAAAATAATTTCCTTTCTTATCACCTGTTAATATTATGCACTCATTTTAAAATAAAAAGAAAGTAGCTACCCAGACACACCCATTAGCTTTTTATCTAGACCAGAAAAGACCACACGTTGGTGAAAAATCTGTGATTTTTCCGTGAACGATGGACTTTATGGCTGAACAGCCCCTCCTTCTCCATGTCATGCATATGTCACTGAAAAGTGGAGAAATGTTGCCTGTGGTTATTTTTTAATCTCAGGAGACATTTTCTCTATCATGAACAGGAATAAAAAAAAAACAAAGTTTATGGAAACTGTGAGATGGAATCACATCCAGACATTAAAAAGCACGAATAAGCTGTAATACTGCCCAAGTCTCCAAGATTAAGGAAAATATAAAACAAGGTAAATATAGTTCCCAGTAAATAGCAATATGGTTTTATAATTGTTAATACATAGAAAAATTATGAAGGCTTCACAACCCCTGACAAAACTGATGACCATCAGAGAGATGAATAATTTTAAATTTTCACCAAGGTTGTTTCTCCTTGTCATTAAAAATGTCTCTGCATAAAAGCAAGGAAAATAGCATAGCGATTCCCACACACTCATCACAACTATTCCGCAGCTTTCAGAATTGTTGGCACTTGCTTCTTAACTTTTTCTTCAATTGTATTTTGTTTGTGAGGTGTTTTAAATAAATATTTGACCTTATAGCTCTAAAATTATGTCAGCATTTACCTGTAGGCACACATGACTTAACCATTCTTAACATAGTTGCCAGAGACCAGTAATTTTCTCTCCATGCCACCCCCATGTTGAATGAAACCTTAGTGCCAACATCAGGACATTAGTAGGAGGAGCTTCTCAGAGGTAATTAGTGTACAGAGTGGAAGTCTCTTAAACATGGTCGGGGCCTTTAGAAGAGACCCGAGAACTACTTAGCTTCTTTCTGCCAACTGAGAATACAGTGAGGTGTGTGAACATCAGAAAGGAAGTCCACTAAGATTTGGTTTTCTAGCACCTTGGTCTTGAACTTACTGAACCTCATAATTATACTAAGTCAGTGTTTATTGTTTAAGCCAGCTAACCTGTGCTCCTTTGTTGTTGCATCTTGAACCGACAGGGACAATTGACAGAAATGTTTTATTATTAAAAAAATGAAGCTGCCATGTAACATAGAGCCTCTGGCTAAATTTCTTCAATCTATCTATCTATCTATCTATCTATCTATCTATCTATCTATCTATCTATCTATCTATCTATCTATCATCTATCTATCTATCTATCATCTATCTATCTATCTATCTATCTATCTATCTATCTATCTATCTATCTATCTATAGTTTTTGAAAAAGCTCACATTGGTCTGTCATTTGCAGTGACTGTAGCATTAAGCAATTCTTGTCATTAAGGCCTTTTAATCCTAAACTGTATTCCTCACCTCTGATCTTTCAGGCATTAGCTTGCTGGAGAAACACAGTTGCTGTCCTACAGAGTATTATAGTCTGCATTTGTCTTTTGGTTTCTTCATAGTTTCATTTAGTTTTCTGTCTCTCTGGTATTTCTGTAAACTGATCGAGGCTTGCATAGATTCAAGTATGCTTGCTACTAATGTATTTGAACATATTCTCTTATCCAAAAATTGAATTTGTTAAAGGTATTATCCTGCCATCTTCCTATTCGAGTACCTGGCATTTAAAAATATTGCAAAGCACTTTCTAGCAGGAAGTTTCTTGTAGACATATATTATGATGTGGAATGGTTGCATCTCACTAACTAAAAAGCAGAAGATTGAACAATGGGGACTTTGAAAGTCTGGAAATTCCTTGGTCAGCAGTTAATCAGCCTGAGTTGGGCCATAGGAAGAAAATCCCTAGAACACACTACAACAAAAGGCTTAGCATTAACTCGCTTGGAGGAGTAATTTTTGAGATTATAATTTAATTACAATATTCCACCCTCCTCTGCCTTTCCTCCAAGCCCTCCCATCTACTCCTCCTGCTCTCCTTTAAATCCATGGTTTTATTTTCAGTTTTATTTTCCCACTAATTTCTATTACATGCATGTGTTTGTATGTATGTAAATATACATATATATATATATATATATATATATATATATATATATATATATATATGTTGTTGGAGGGCTTCTCTCCAGCTTCCACCAAGCCCCACAGTCCCACAATCCACATGTAAAATAATCACTCAGAAGCTTATATCACTTATAAACTGTATGGCCGTGGCAGGCTTCTTGCTAACTGTTCTTATAGCTTAAATTAACCCATTTTTATAAATCTATACCTTGCCACGTGGCTGGTGGCTTACCGGCGTCTTTACATGCTGCTTATCCTGGCTGTGGCTGCAGTGTCTCTCCTCCTTCTTCCTGTTTCCCCAATTCTCCTCTCTCTTTGTCCTGCCTATACTTCCTGCCTGGTCACTGGCCATCAGTGTTTTATTTATATAGAGTGATATCCACAGCACTTCCCCTTTTCTTCTTTTTTTAAAAAAGAAGGTTTTAATTTTAACATAGTAAAATTACATATAACAAAACAATTATCGAGCAAGAATTACAGTTACAATATTAAAGAAGATGTCCTATCTATCTTATATTTGTGAGTTTAAGGTTTTCTATCTAACTTATCTTTTATCAAAACTGAGGAAATTACAACTATCTAGTTTTCAACCACATCAAAGACCTGAGAAGAAACATATTGGTACCCAAGAAATGGTAGATGGATGCAAGCAACTTTTGGGAATCTTGCAAGAGTAGACCAAGACAACTGGCAGCCTGCACAGTCACCTAATGTTTCTCAGCATTGTTGGTGCATTCAAATTGGCTACAGGCCTAGAGTATCTGACAGACCATTTTCAGAAGCAGGAATTCTAAGAGACCATCTTACCCTGTCTTGGCAGAGTAGAGTGGTCACTTTCCTTGTGTCCTGCTTGTCCAGAAAGGACAGCATTGCATTTGTACTGTCAGCCATCAAGGCAAGGGCAGTTCTTTGCCCAGTAGGCCATTTTGTACCAAAAAGACAAACTTCCAAATGGAAATGTCTTAGAAGCCCAACATTCTCTCGGGATCAGTTGGTGCAGCCAGGAGCAATTGTGTCTCACGTCAACAGAATTTTAAGTTATTTAAATGCCATATTCTCTATGTCTATGAAGTGTTTGAAGATTATCTATCTATCTGAAATATATCTATGTATACCTAGAAGACTTAACTATCATGGCTACAAATATGATTATCATAGATGACTATGATTATTAATCTATTTTTAATTATCCATTACAATTTTAAATGAGTTAAACATAATACCTCAAACACGAATATATATATATATATATATATATATATATATACAGTATAACAAAATTAACTTCAAGTTTATATCAATAAACTAAAATTTATACCAATGTAAAACATTTTAAACATAAACTAAAATCTATACCAATGTAAAACATTTTAAACAAGTTGTTCTTTAAAAGTAGGTTCATTAATCTACCCTTTTATCTTATCATCTGTATATCCTCCTATATATCTATATCATATCCCCCCCCCTTTTTTTTTGAAAGAGATCACATTTATAATCAACCTGTTTTAAATAAAAATATTGTTTTTTTCTCTGTCCCACACCAGAGGGCTCTTCTGATTTGGGACACAAGAATCTCTTAACCATTTTTTTTTTTTAAGCAATATGTCTGGGTTTAGAGGGGGAGTGAGCCAATTCCACCTCTAAAGCCAGCTTGGTATATTTGGGAATTTGGGCGTAGCATCTCTTACTACTTCCTGCTGGAGGGGGGTGCTGTATCTTATGGGGACGCAAAGAAAATTGTAGGCCTATGGGGTAGTCCGTGAGGCCGTATTGTGTGAACCAGTTGCCTTGAAACCGCTTTGGATGTTGGATCATCTGGGCCATGGTGTCATCGGAGACCTTTCAGGGGGTCTTGGCTGGTGAAACCTGATGTATCTTAATCTGGAATAAATCCACAGCCTCTGGCTTTCTGTGGAAACAAAAGCAGAACCTCTTTTTCAAAGCAACATATCCTTAAATCCAAATTTTGAAGTCAAGGTACCTTTAAAATATACATTTTGGCATAACTCAACAACTTTTGTAATCAAATGTTTTTCTTCAGTTATGAATATCAAAGAGAACATAATCCAGATTCTCTGTGTGGTAGCCATCTTTACGTGGCTTATTTTTTATATTACCTTGAGCCTATTGCTTTAAACTGCACCATTCTAAGACTGAAACGGTGGTGTGGCTGCTGACTCCACCCATTTCAGCTTACCAACATGGCGTTTTCCGCCAGTTCTGTGAGTCATCAAGTCTCAGAAATAGTGGGTCTAAGCTTTTATCAAAGCAGTGTGTAGCCCAGAAACCTCTTTTTTATTTTTTATTTTTTTATTTTTTTAATACTAGTAAAGAATAAATCTACCATACAGCGTAATGTGCCGCTGGCAGACACCTCATTTCCGCCATACTGCTGGTCAAACGCAAACACCAGGAACCCGCCAGTAGTTCAAACCCGCGTTTTTGCGGCGTCTAGCTGCCCGTATGAGACATGAAGCAGGAACCTGTTTTTGGCTCTGTTTAGAATTGGTTATTAAATATTCTCAGGTTTAAGGTGGAAACTCGAGCCATTTGGTGCCATTTGTTGCTGGAGGGCTTCTCTCCAGGTTCCCCAAGCCCCGCAGTCCCACAATCCACTTATAAAATAATCACTCAGAAGCTTATATCACTTATAAACTGTATGGCCGTGGCAGGCTTCTTGCTAACTGTTCTTTTATCTTAAATTAACCCATTTTTATAAATCTATACCTTGCCACGTGGCTGGTGGCTTACCGGCGTCTTTACATGCTGCTTATCCTGGCTGTGGCTGCAGTGTCTCTCCTCCTTCTTCCTGTTTCCCCAATTCTCCTCTCTCCTTGTCCCGCCTCTACTTCCTGCCTGGTCACTGGCCATCAGTGTTTTATTTATATAGAGTGATATCCACAGCATATATACATGTATATTCCTAAATATAACCTGTTCAGTCTATATAATGCTACTTGTATGTAGGTTTCAGGTGACCATTTTGCACTGGTCAACCAATTAGCATGCCCTTCTCTGGGGAATGCCACTTTTCCTGTTCCCAGATTTACTCACTTGTTTATAGCTACTTTTATAGGGTGGTAGCCTCATGCTAAACCATTTTTTTTAAGTGACATGGCAGCTCTGGTACTTTGTAACCCTTAATGCATACAATTTTCTAGATTTATTAAATAAACGATGTTTTCCGGAAAATGCATTCACTTAAAGTTTTATCAGTGTATATTCATTGTACATAGCAATGGGTTTCATAAAGACAATTTCTTTCAAGTATATTTAGTATGCTGACCATGTTAAGTCCCTTCCCACTTCTTCCTCCTTATCCATCTCTATTTTCCCTCCTAATAGTCTCCTCACTCCCCTCATTCTTGCTTTTGGTATATATGTACATACATATATACACGTATGTGTGTATATACACACACATATACATGTATATACATCCAAACATATGTATAAATTTTAAGTACTTAAAGTATTTACTCATCCATTTGTTATTTCATTTATTAACAATCACTAAATATGTACCCAGTGCCAACCATATGAGGCATTTGGAGAGAGACAAGAAATCTCTCCAATTACTTAATTGGTTACCAACTTGCTTTAAGCTAGCTAGCATTTAATACCCAAGTACTTGACATACAAAGCCTCAATAAGATTTGACTATGATGCAAATCAATGTTAGACATGTCACCAGCAAGTCTGATGTCTTCATTCATGTTGTGTTGGAACAAGTTGTGTAAGACTAGAAAGACCAGATGTTACTGATGTACGGATGTGAAAGAAATCACTGCTAAGAATTCAAAGTCTTCGATTTCACTAAAATACTTGGTCTGCAATAAAATTCTGTAAGCACCAGGCTTCACATGCATTATTTTCATGTCTTAAAAAGTGAAGTTTGTGTTAGGTTCACAGAGGTATCCATCATGGAGTCCTGAACACAGGCTTGGTAAGTAATTTGATGAAATTTGCTTTATTATTGCTTCTTTGAAAGTGCTCTTTATAATTTATCTTGTTTTTCTGCTGTACATGGGTAGGGCTGTTCAGCCCCTTTCTCCTGAAGTGTATTCAGTTGAGAGGTGGCATGCTGTGTGGGTTTGTGAGAAACAGGTAGATCTCCAGTCAAAAACATGGCCAGGAACCCATTATCCAGAAAAATAGTGCAAAAACTTTTCCCAGAAATCTGACTTAAAACTAAGCATTTCTCACTAAAAAAGGTGTAGAGACTGAAAAAAAAAAACAAGGCCCAGATGTCTCCTTTTTATCTAATTGAGAACTTCTGCACCTCAGACACAATCCCCGCTTTGCTTTCCTGATGTAATTAGGTGAAGACGGAGGTAAGCACGGCTCGCAGCAGCCCCACTTTCCTCTCCTTGGTGGCCATTACCTGACACTGATTTGAGCAATTGAGCAATCAACACTGTGCGCTTTCTGATGTGGAGGAGAGTAGGACTAGAACGATGTAGCTTCATATATTCCAGAGGGAAAGTGTTTAAAACCTGGTTCAGACACTTCCAAACTGTGTAGACATGGGCAACAGGATTGGCCTTTCTGATCCCCATTTTGAGTACCAAGTGGAGTTTAGAATTCTTTGAAAGGAGATGATGAGAACTGTGTGTGATCACAAAGATGAATACATTCTGGAATCTGCACAAGTGAGGACTCACATTTCTTTTGCTTGACAATAGGTGCTAGAAACCTTTATCGTCATCTTGAAGCTTTCTAATTTGTTGTATCTAGAAAATTCTACTCAGAGGAGTTAAAATAAAATAGGTACAAACTCTTCCTTCCAGCCGATTTTAGGATAAAGGACATAAACGTGGGTCTGTGACAAAGTTGCATCTTGAATTAGAGTTCCCACAGGGATGGGACCCATGGAGAAAGTGACAAGAGGCGAGGCGGGGGAGTTTGGAACAATGACTTGGCTCAACCTCTTTCAAGTAGAGGAGTTGCTAAGCGTGTAAGTTCAGAATTTGAATGCAAGCGCGTTTGAGGGCAGTATAAGCTCACAGATTGAGTAGAAAGGAAAACAGCCTGACTGCAGAGCAGGAGAAAAGAGCACAGGGAATGAGTTTGAAGGAGGAGGAAAAGAAGAGGTGAAAAAGGTAGAAACGAGAGAAAGGGACAGGAGGACACAGAAGACTCCGAGGGCTTTAGCGCTTGTCCGTCGACTGGGGTTCTAAGCCGAAGTTTGGGACCTTTGCTGAGCTTTGGAATCCTCCACGAGACACAATTTTTAAATTATTTCTAGCATGCAGCAAGAGTTAATAAGAAACAAACCAGGGAAATATCTGACTAAAATGCACCACGTGCTTCCTCTTGAAATAGTAATGCACGTCTACAGCTGAACGTGAAATTCTGTGCCCCCATCAGGCCCTTGGCTACTAACAGGCTCCTGCCAGCTCATCTCTCTCTTCCTGCGTGGGATGTCAAGTGATTGAGAAGGGAACAAAATAATGCGAACAATGTGCAAATTGGTACCTCTGCCTTCACTTCTATGACCCACAAGGCGATTGCTTCAGGACTGGCTTTGCTGTTTGCCTCCTTTACCAACAAGGGATTTCATCTGGCAGCCAGGGTTGACAGTCTCTGAGAGGAAAATGATATCATTGGCAATAAGACCCAGCATCCTATTTCCTAAGCTGCTGATTGCAACAGCTGGAGATTTCTAAAGCTCCTCTGGCTCCTGTTTCCACATTGTTGAGAGCCCTGGCCACGGTCACCCTTAACCAGGGTACTTTTGCCTTTACTTCTTTTGGAGCACATAGCTTCAGAGAACACTAGGCACTACAGTATAATAATATACTACACCATTTTTTTTCCCAAGAGAAGCTCCTGGCCTGATCAAATCAGCTGGTCTTGGGGCACACACCGTTCTCTTAGAGTTTTCCTGTCCATATGGACTTCAAAATTCCCAAGAATTTCTGCAGTAAGGAAATATCTTTAATTTTGCTAAGGGTTCTAAAAGTTATTTGAACAAACCCATTCTTTTTTTTGTTTGTTTGTTTATGGGCTATTTATTTATTCATGTATACCAAAAGGAAACTATATTTAAAAGCCTGTAATCAGTTTCTTAAAGTAAACCATTCCACTATTTAGGGAATAATTTCAAGAGAATATACATAATTTAAGCTGGGACTACAGGTTTGTTACCTTAATTCAAAGAGGAGCAAGGGTCAAGACACCAGAGCAATTGGCACAAAAGAGAACTGCAAGGGAATCCAGGTCTGCTCTATAAAAGAGACAAAATCATAGCCTTTGTTCCAAAGATGACTTCTCCCTAAATACAGGAGTATAGACATATGTGTAGAGTGCCTTTGCTAAGGGCTAGCACTTGACTCAGAAAAAGCTACCAGCTTTGACAATAGAGCTATTATTATTTGATTGTTTCTACTTTCTTTTTTTGCTTTTAAAAGTTTTTATTATATAGATAATTCAAGCAAGAAATATTTTCAAACTGTACAGTTAGCACACATATATCTGCTCCCAAATTCCACAGTTAACATTTTTTTCAGTATTTGCTTTGCCACATATCTATCCATCCATCCCACATTCCCCACCTTCAGTTTCCTTTTGCTTTTTGTTGTATTTCAAAGTAGGTTGCTGGCATTTGTGTGTTAGGTCTGCTTTATTCCTAGTTTTCCCCTTCCACATAATAAACCCTAAACCCAGATCAAATATCTTAAAAGTACTTTTGGCAGTTATCAATCTGTTCTACACTTCAGATACAAATAAATGAGCTTCAAGGACAGAGCAGCAAGATATCTAGCACTTTCCAATACTCATGTCTGCTCAGTTATCTGAATTCCACATTAGTGAGATGTTCATTTGTGGCATCTTTTGTTCTTTCACAGTTGGTTGCGGAAAGTGTAGTGGTCAAGATCAAACATCTTTCCAGATGTTCTAGCTATATATGTGGGCTCATTCTTTTTTTTCACTGTAAAGTTTATAAAATTGGCGCAAAACATTGTGGTAATGTTACAATACCAGTTTTAAGAGTTCAGTAACTAATGGGGAGCCGATGGGATACATGCAGAACTGTGAAAGCGATCTCACTTAGCCAACTGTACGCGTAGACTATAAATCTACATTCAGATAATTTCTGAACTAAGACTATTAGCTCAGTTTATCTGTTGAGGTCAACCAGAATATACCTTGATTTTTGCAAAAAACAAAATAGGGGGAGGGGTTTCTTCAGCATTTCAGTCCACGAGTAACAGTATCCTAACAGGCAAAGTGTTCTCTCACTGTCAACATAGAATGAACTGCTGCTGGAGGTCAACTTGGGCTTTGATTTGCATTAGCACTTACATGCATAGTAGTTCAAGTTGTTGACCTCATGACTTTAAAAAGTAACTCTAAAAAAGTAAAATGGCCCTTCTTGGAAGACTAAAGAAAGACATCCAGCCACAGTTGTAAAAAGTCTCATCAAAACAATATACCTTTTTATGAATTACGCCTCAATTTAAAAAAAAAAAAAGTAGCCCCAAATAAGAAGCAGCTCTGAAAACCCATTCTTGATTCTTTTTTAATATATAAATATTTGAAGAGAATTTTCCTTGTGGAGTGAGAATGGTCCTATAGACTAAGATCTGGTTACAAAGCCAAGAAATCAAAAAATAATTAAGAAGAAAAACAATAACAGCAAACCCCATAGGGATGTTGAGAAGAATTAGGTGAGATTATAAATAATAAATACAATAAGTAGTATAAATCAAATGTCATGATTTATATATCATGCCTATTATAGTTCCCTAAACTGATGGTGTCCTTCTTTGTCTGAGACATATAAGTTTTATGTTTAATGCACGTGCGCATGCGCGCGCGCACACACACACACACACACACACACACACACACACAGTATTGCAGAGCCTGCATGCACACAGGTTGTATTCTGGGTCAGCAGAGGGAGTGCACTGAACTTCACAGCTATCAGATCCCACCTTTGTTTTCCTGGGCCATTTTTCTCTGTCTGTTGTTTGACTTTTCTGTGAACTGACAGCGGAACACAATGCCTGAGGCTCAGGAGGTGCTTGCACCTGGTTATCTGATGAATCAAATATGGGATGCTTCATAGGTGTTAGACACCAGGAGGATGGTGCTGGAGCACCAGTCAGGATGAGTGCTTATCCGTGTCTATCCTGATGCATTACTCTTTTCTAAGCAATAAAATGTGGATTTTGGAGCTTTGAGTCTTATGGAGGGCACAGAGTACTCAACTCTCTTCTCCCTCCACACCTTCCACATTTGCTTTTGAGATAAAACTATCTCTTTTGGGAGAATATGACTTGATTTTCTTTCTATTTTATTTGAGAGAGAGAGAGAGAGAGAGAGAGAGAGAGAGAGAGAGAGAGAGAGAATTGGGATGTAGATGTGTGCATAGCTCCCATGTGAGAGTCGAAGCTTGGGATCTCAGGATCAAACCCATTTTATCAGACTTGGTGGCAGAAGCCTTTACCCACTGAGCCATCTTTTGTACTCTGAACACTTTTGGTACTCCTATTAAATACCCCTGGAAGACTCTTCGTCAGTTTTCTGGGCAAAGATATACACAGTAAAAACTCTTTTATAACTTTATTTTTTTAGCATAAAAAGCAACAGTTTTTGCTAAAGAATTGAGTTTACCAACATTTAAGGCTTTATTTTCAGTATCCATTGAAACCCCAATTTATGATTTCCAAAAGTGTAACAAAGGGTTTTCTTAAACCACCCCCCATTAATTCCTGCAATTGAGTAGTTATTTTTTTAGTATTTAGGTCAGGACTCTCCTAGGACACAGTTTAATAATCAGCTTGAAATGTTATTTGTTTTATTTTAAATATATAGCAATCTTTCACATACCTCTGTTAAACAACTTGTGATAAAATTAAAATATTCCCATATTTCTGTATCAGTTTTGCTTTTGAGGAAAAGGAATATAGATGCTTTTATTTTTAATTAAACCTGCCTTATATACCATATGCAATTCTCTGTTGTATTAATGCTTAACCTACCCAAGAATGGGAGGAAACTGAAATTTGCCATTCTGCTTTCATAGGCTATATGCTAACAGAAATAGCGAACAGAAAGACGAGAGTCAGGGAAAACTGAAATGTCTCACAAGTGAAGGCTTCCTCTATAGCTTAGCCTTTGTGAATCAAGCAAATGCAAGGTGGCCAATAGGAAAAGGATAGTTAGACATTGTGTACCGTTTCCGGTTCCCTACCTCAAATTTAGAGATTCAAACCAATGACGCTTCTGAAGATAAAGCAAACAAAAGCTTTGCAACATTGGGCCAGTGTTTTGCCACATGTTACAAAAGTTAGGACCTTTGTGGACACTTCTGCAGAAGCCTGATCAGAGAAAATGTTAAAAAAAAAAAAAAACCACCTTCAAGTACCTCCTCCCCGTGTGTTGGCATTGAGGGTTTCAACCCACGGAAGCCACTTGGCCTTGCTAATGTGGGCCATTGTTCAGGGCTTTTTTATAATTCCTAGTTCTCTGATTCTCCCCTCTGCTGTCAGGGGAGAGAAAGGCAAAAATGATGGGAGCAGTAAGAACTTTCCTATCATCTCTATCATGTAAAAATGCCTCTCCTCCTCCCCAGTACTTACAGTAAATTAAATGGTCCATTATGATAGGGTCATGATCACTTTAAACCACATCCACACACAAGTAACAAAGAGTAGATCAGGAAGACAGGCTCCCTACCAGGCTGAATTTTGATAATGAAAAGGATGAAAATTCTGCTAATCTACACGTAGATAAGACAGGAATTGAAAGGGCGATTTGATACCATGTCCATTAAGCAACATAATAGAGGCAAGTTTACTCACTGGGCTTGAAAACACAGTGTAGCTCTCAGACCTCATCAGGGTTTCATTGTGCAGTAGATGGTGGAATGCAATGAATGTCTAGTATTAAGTACTTTAATTGTGCACCTTTGATGTTGTGGGTCTCACTCAGTGCTACCCCTTTTTAGCTGTGTGGCTTCATATCACCTACTTGTCATAAACCTAAACCCCAGTTGTTTTAGATGGTGATTGGGTCTCATCGCTGTGGTAGTGATGATGAAGTATGTTCACCATTTACGGTCAGTTTCCCTCACAGGCTTTAGAGAACATGTGGCTAATCTCTAAAGCTGAGGAGTGGGAGAAGCGAAGATGAGGATTTTTGTATATGGCCATTTCAAATATATTGCACAACCTCCCAGCTCATGAAGCACCAACCCCCACTGCAGACTTAGAGACCACATGCTCCATGTGGATGGACACCAGCATGTAGAAGATGGGTGTAACCAGTCTGTAGCTTTCTGTGAGTATAAAAAAAAGATACTAATATTTCCTGCCCTTCCCTTCTTTCTTCATTCCTTCTCATCTTTCCATCCCCAGTGTAACCTACCCAGTCATGATCAACAGAACTGATCATGTCCCCTTCATCCAGTAGAATGGATCAAACAATATCGAAGATTGATTCCTAGGGATACAGCTGATTTAAGTCCTCAATAAATACTACAAATCACCATTTTCACGATTAAAAAAAATCCTGAAATATAAAGTTCTGTGATGTATCCAAGTCCAAAGCAGCTAACTTTGAGTGCAACTGAAGATATTTAGCCTAGGGATCTGGCAATATAGATTTTCCCAACTTCTTCAGTGCAAAAACATTTAGATTGTGAGTCCATTAAATGAAGCCATTCTACTAAAAGCAAGAATTTAGCTTAGTTGTAAAGGGAGCTAATTGGTTAAGAGTTTAATGATAATCTGCACAATTGTGACCTCCAGCTGGGAGTTTTTATTAGGAACTTAGGTGATTATTTTTATATCTCCCATGAAAATTTTCATATTTTTGAGGCGAGAAGTAATTTCTTCTAATTTGTCCCTTCGCTTTTAAACTATAAAGCCTTTTAGAGAATATTCTGGAATGCACAGTGGCCTATTAAATAAAAGTAATCCTCCCTGAAGTTCTAAGTAAACATGTTATTTTTAGACAGCATATTACAATATTAAAATTTAAAACCATAGAATGAAATTGTTATTATAAATCTCTTTTATTCAAGTATTTTTCTTGTTTCCTCACAAATTACTGAAGCTAGACTATGCTGTCAATTAAGTAGCTTTCTGTCTTGAGTCAATACAGAGGTAATTCAGTTTGTGTAATTAGACAAACTCCCCCAGACCCACCGAATCTAGCAGACTTCAAGGAGATCACTCATACTATTTCATTCTAAAATATGTAATGTAAAATTTATACCTTTTATTATTTATGCTAAATGTATTTACTTATATCAAATTAATCAGAAATTTTAGAGCTTAGTTTTGATCATAATGTGGTTACAGACATATGCTTTGGAATTCTAGAGTAACTCTACATCTTTGAGCCTCCATTTTCACATTTCTGAACTGAATTCTATCTTCCATGATGCTGTCATGTCTAACGTAGTGTAAAATGTATAGTATTTGGCATGGAGTAAATAAAAATTGTTCTTAAATAATTGATAAAGTAATTTCTTAGGCTAGTCTAAATGATATTATCCATGTGAGTATAAAGACATATATCCATATACATGAAGCCTGGCAAAAAATAATTCCTCATACTACTCATAAGATTTAAAGAATTAGAAATGATCAAGGAATCTAACAATGGGCGAATGGTTACATAAATCACAATGTATCTGAATATTCTCCGTGCTGCTTTGACGATATCAGCAAAATGCAGTGTGTGTGCTTTTAGACTGGGAACACTGAGCACATCTGCTTCATCAAACGCCCAGAGTCCTAGTGTACCCACACAGAGCCGTGGTGTTCCCATTTCAATTGAGAGCTTTGTATTGTGTGTACTCTGTGCGTCTGCCCTCTCAGTCAGTCGCTGCCGCCACCTGAAGATGCTTTGCTTGGTCTTGTGGCCGTTCCTACAACTATCCACAGTCGCAGATCAACCCGTCTATCTTTTCCTGGTTGAACCGTTTGTGTATTGGCACTGACTCACCCTTGGCCTGTTAAGTCTTTGAGACTTTCTAAGAAAGCGCCATATTGATTTCCAAAGTGGTTGTACAAGCTTGCATTCCCACCAGCAGTGAAGGAGAGTTCCCCTAGTTCCACATCCTCTCCAGCATAAAGTGTCTTCAGTGTTTTTGATCTTAGCCATTCTGACAGGCATAAGGTGGTATCTCAGAGTTGTTTTGATTTGCATTTCCCTGATGACTAGGGATGTTGAGCAATTCCTTAAATGTCTTTCAGCCATTTGAGTTTCCTCTGTTGAGAATTCTTTGTTTAGTTCTATAGCCCATTTCTTAATTGGACTGTTGGTCGTTTTGATGTCTGATTTCTTGAGTTCCTTATATATTCTGGATATCAGTCCTCTGTCAGATGTTGGGTTGGTGAAGATCTTTTCCCATTCTGTAGGCTGTCGATTTGCCTTGTTGACTGTATCCTTTGCTCTACAAAAGCTTCTCAGTTTCAAGAGGTCCCATTGATTGATTGTTTCTCTCAATGTCTGTGCTACTGGTGTTATATTTAGGAAGTGATCTCCTATGTCAATGCGTTCAAGACTACTTCCCACTTTCTCTTCTAGCAGGTTCAGAGTAGCTGGATTTATGTTGAGGTCCTTGATCCACTCCTTGCTTTTACTAAGAGTTCCCAACATCCACTGCTGCCTGCTGCAAGCCTGCCTTCTGCTCAGCTGTCCTGCAACCAGGAGTTCAGGCTCTCCTGGTCTATAAAGACTTTTCTCTAGACCAAGGAGATTAAACCCCTGCCGTTATTTGTGACTTTTTCTAAACTGCGTATGTGCCAAGGTTGGAAAGACAGTGTTGGCTATGGGAAGGTGAGGGATGGAGACAAATGGAATCACTGGGGTTTAGAGATCTAATCTTACGGCCAGGTACACAGCTCTCTCTTATCAATGAGCACACAGTGTTCTCTGATGGGTTTAATTACCTGCCTTCACTGCTTAAGCCTCCTGGTCAAGTCTCACCAATTCTATTCTTCCTTTTTACACCTTTTTTTCCTTTCTGCCCCATTTTCCATAATCTGGTTACCAAAGGCTGCTGGTCTATTAGCTAGGATTTGAACCTCTCAAGGTGTTGTTGGATTACATAGAGTGGAGAACTCGGGCTCACTCCACAGTCCCTCAGCTCCGATTAGGTGAAACTCCTGCTGTATGCCATAATGATAAATTTATAAAAAGCAAGAGGCACAATTATAAAGTAAAGACGATTCTTACTCTGTTGACAGAGAACTTACAGGGCTGGGGAGAATCCTCAGTTGTTAAGAGCACTTGCTGCTCTTGAAGAGGAGCAGAGTTCTCAGGATTCATTTGGGGCAGTTTATAACCACCTATAACTCTAGCTCCTGGGAATTCTATACCCTCTTCTGCCCTCAGGGGGCACCCATACACGCATGGCATGCACTCAAATTCATGCCCCCCATACATACATAAACTTAATTAAAAATAAAAATAATTTTTTAAGCAAACACATGGGCTGATAAAATGGCTTAATGGGTTAAGGTGCTTGCTGCCAAATGATCACTTGAGTTGGATCCTGATTCTCCATAGTGTATAAAGAGAGAACTGACTTCCACAGGTTGTCCTCTGATCCCCATGTGTATGTTATGGCGTGTGCATGTCACACTCACAACACATAAATAAGTAAATAAATAAATAAATGTAATTTTTAAGTTAAAAACAAAAACAATTGTGTATATGTGCCACATTTTCTTTATCCATCCTGCCTAGGCTCAGTGTGCTGGGCTCTGCTGACTCCCCATGGGAGACCTCGAATTGGGGGATGCGGGGTAGCTTGGGAAAGAGGGCTGGGAGGTGGGAGCAGGGAGGAGGGAGGATCTGTGGATAGAGTAGTGGAGTGTGGAGTGAGTAGAAAATTTCTTAATAAAGAAAAATGAAAGAAAAAAAGTCACTAAAAAGTATTCCTACATGGGAACTGAAGATTATTTGCTCTGGGAATTCTTACAATATATTTTAGCATTTTAAAATGAAAGATGACAAAATTAAAAGAAATTTTTGTAAAGAAATAACTCAGTGACTAATAACATGCATATGTAAAGCAAACTTTATTATAGTCTCTTGTTGGTGATTCGCCCACCATGAGGAACAGTCTATAAGGGTCTGTTTCCAGTGCAGTCCCTTCCATACAAGGTGCTCTATAGACCTTTGTTTTCACACCTTTATCTTTACTAGACCCTATTGTGGTGATATTGTGTTCCCCAAAGTATTGTGCACCCTAATAAACTTATCTGGGGTCAGAGAACAGAACAGCCACTAGATATAGAGGCCAGAAAATGGTGGCACACACGCCTTTAATGCTATCACTTGGGAGGCAGAGATCCATCCGGATCTCTGTGACTTTAAAGCCACACTGGAAACAGCCAGGCATGGTGACTCATGCTTTTAATCCCAAGAAGTGAGCCTTTAATCCCAGGAAGTGAGGGCAGAAAGCAGAAAGGTATATAAGGCATGAAAACCAGGAACTAGGCTGGTTAAACTTTTAGGCTTTTGAGCAGCACAGTTCAGCTGAGAGGCATCCAGTCTGAGGAAACAGAATCAACTGAGGAATTGGCAAGGTGAGGAAGCTGTGGCTTGTTCTGCTTCTCTGATCTTCCAGTGTTCACCCCAATACCTGGCTCCAGGTTTATTTTTATTAATACGATCATTTAAGATTCGTGCTACACTCTATAGCTGCAAACATCTATCTATCTATCTATCTATCTATCTATCTATCTATCTATCTATCTATCTATCTATCTATCTATCATCTGTCTGTCTATCTATCTGCCTACCAGTTGATTGGTCTATCACCTGCCTCCCTCCTTAGGTATTGCTGTAAGTATCCATTATTTCTAGCATCCTCAAACCCCCTTAGCACTTACCTTTCTACAAAAGGCCAACATTCAGGTGTCTGACTGTCACCATCCGAGCTCTGATGTGAGGCTGTTTTCTGGAGTTAGGAGCCCAGGAGCCAGCACATGGGACAATCTGAGAGTAATTGGGCATTAATCTGGACCCCCCCCCCCCCCGGCAGCCCTAAATGTCACAGGTGAATTGGTAGATTAAATTCTCTGGAGTGGGGGACAATTGTAGGCATGTCATAACTTGTCCCTCAGAATTCCCAGAAGACTGAGCCTATTTCCATCTATTGCAATGTACATTGCAGTTGACTTCATTACTGAATGCTTCTCCCATCCTCTCTTCCTCCTATTCTCAGGGGGCTTTCCTGGGATTGCCACGCCAATACACATGTGTCCTCAAATTCTGTCCTCCGGGAGGGGTCTGTCTCTGCAGAAAGTCAGTGAAAGAAAATGGTCACCTGCATGTCTAGTTCACACAGTGAACTGGTTCTGTTTGATACTGGATCTGAGCTCAGCTAGAGCTCAGGATGTACCAGACTACTAACTAAGTGACCATCAGAGGTGGCTATCCTGGAATAACATTTAGAGAGATTCAAATTATGTGTGTTGTAATATGTGTAGTTCTGGACATAACATTTAAAAAAAAGAACACCAGATATTTAGACTATTACCACAGTGCCCTGACTGGGCGGGGGGGGGGGGGGGGGAGTCAGACATTCAACAACTAAGACAATAAAAGTAGATCTCTCTGGCTTCTCGACTAAGCCATACAACGTTGGCATAATCACTGAGTCCAAGTAGCTGAAGGAAAGCTGTGAGTTCAATGGACTAGATTTGTTTACTCCCCCTTTAGCAGCTAGAGTTCTGGGGGGATGGCAGATAAAGGCAATTCCAGTCTCAGGAAATTAAAGGTTTTCTGATAATTATAGCCTTTCTTTATGAACTGCAAGAGCCTAGTCCTTGGGAACACTTCACAGGGAGACAAAAACTAAAAAAAAAAAAAATGAAAAATTCTAACATGACAGATATCTTAAAAGAAACTGTAGTCAGCAGGATAGTCCTCTGTGCTTCTCTTCCAAAGCTCATTTACTTAGCAACACTTCCTATCTGGAGCCTCATCAGACTCTGCCTTTGCTGCCTACCTTGCCCGTGCTGGCTTGTGGCATTTCTGCATCCTGCGGTTCCTTCTGTCTGCTGTTGGGCCTGAGTTCTATTCTCTCACCAGCCTCACAGATCAACAGTTGGCTTTGAATATGCTCTGCCACTGTCTAGGGCTGTCTGCCTTCTCATCTGACACAGCAGTTGCAGACAATACGCCCCGTACCCCAGCTCACACCGGGACACAAGGGAAGGAATCCCACACAAGGTAGGAACTAATTTAAAATCATTTCTAGGTTGACTTTCAACTCTAAGGTCCTGTCAGTACTTGCTGTCTTGGTTAGCTTTTTGTTAGCTTGACACAAGCTAGAGTTTTCTTGGAAGAGGGAACCTCAGTTGAAAAATGGCTCCCATCAAATGGCCTGTAGGTCAGTGTGTAGAACATTTTCTTGATTAATGATTGACGTGGGGAGGCCCAGCCTACTGTGGATTGTGCTGTTCATGGGAAGGTGGTCCTGGATTGTGTAGGGAGGTAGGCTAAGCAAGCTAGGGAGATCAAAGCTTTAAGTAACATTCCTCTGTGGTCTCTGATATGGTTCTTCACCCCAGGCTCCTGACTTGAGTTCCCTTCATGAAGAACGGCGATGATGAGTATAAGCCAAATGAACCCTTTCCTCTACATGTTGCTTTTGATCACAGTGTTTTATTACAGCAATAGAAATCTGAGGAGAACAGAACTGGTACCAGAAGTGGGGCATGCTGAGGCAGACTTGTCCATATAGTTTTAGCGAGGGTCATAGGAGTGTTTGGAACCTAAGGCTGAAAAAGTCATGCGCTCAGAGTTTAAAGGGTTGTTCTGTAGGAGCCTGGACTATGAGAATGCTAAGAAAAATGCAGGCAATGGAGACCTGGTTTGTGCTGATTCTGTGGGAAGTTTGAGAGTCCCTAAAGATTCTATCAGAACTGTTTGTATGATAGCTTTGATTCTATGGGTCTGGTCGGCTGGAGCTGAAGAGTCAGTTGTGATTAACAAGAGACCTGCACCACTGACGTAAAGGTCTCGGCTTTACCAGGACATTTCTCCCCATTTTCAGTTATCCTCCATTCTTAGACATCCTTTCCCATTAGCTAACGTACATTCTCCTTCCCATGTAAAACCCTCAGAAGAGATGGAGCCAGTTTCAAGCATAGGATACTAGTTGGACTTCCTATGTGAGCCCTTCCTCTTGTTCCCTCAACTCATAACTGAACTGGATTTGCTCTTCGCTTAGCCTGAAGACATGCACTTCTGCAAGAAAGAGACCCTTGCCTCAACCCTGCCCAGGTATGCCTTCCCGAGTCATAGGTGTCTTCACGCTGGTGTCCCAAGGCAGCCATTTATGTCTTACCTGCAGAGAACGTTGTTTCACAATTAGCTGGGCCTTCCGCAGCCCTCTCTAAACACCAAGCGTTGCTTCTACATCTGCAGGAAAGGGAACCAGTTGCTTCTTCTGTCAAAGGGAGAAACCTAATGTTTCTGATTAAAACGTGTTCAAAAGGCAGAGCTGGGATCAGTAGGTAGAAATGTGGAGCTCTGGACCCCATAAGGATCTTGGAATGCATCTTTGAAGCATTGAGCTGGGCAAAGTGTAATGATGTAACATAAAGCTACTGTTATTACTGCCCAGCACACCTGTACTAGATATCAGCTTTGTCGCTAGGGCTCAGGAATTAGAATCCCAAGCAAAAATGGACCTCCAAGCAAAAATGGACCAACTCCCATGTATGTGCTTGAGCTCTGGGAAGGAATTGGAGTTGACAAGCTCTGTGCTGCCAGGGAATGAGACCAAAAGCTCGGAGGGACCACTTGCTACATGAGAGTGTGGACACATTACTTCAGTTCTCCCAAATATCCACATGCCAGAAATGCTGGGAAGAAAATGAATGCCAAGAACCAGCATAGTGCCTGTTTCATGCAGGTCCGTATGCCGTCCGTCCCCCTGCTCTTTGATTTGCTTCCAAAGTATGAAAGTTACTCACCCAATGCTTGTGGTGACTGGAACCCAGTCACAGCCTCTCCAAAGATCATTTAAGTGAAGTTTCCAGGCTCTTTCCAATGGATCCTCATGCCTGCCATGATTACCTTTGCATGTATCTATGAACTGCAAATATGAACTTTTATTTTGTGCTTCTCCATCCTTATTTTATTATTTTACTTTTCTTTTTCCTTGCCACTTGCTTCTCACTCTATGGCTGTTTCTGGGACTCGAAGCTTCCATTTAATTTCTTTTTTCATTCCATTTACCAGACATATTGAAGAATTCTCTGGTGATTCAACCCACTTCTGGATGATGTCTTCACCAGCAGCTTGCTTTCACCCACCAGACACAGTCTCAGGTGTAGCTCCCCTTATCACTGTGCGCTCTCTCTGTCTCTGTCTCTGTCTCTGTCTCTGTCTCTGTCTCTGTCTCTGTCTCTGTCTCTCTCTCTCTCCTAGGGCACATCAGTCTGCAGGGGTCTTAGAGTAGAAAATATGAATGCCTGATTTATTTGGAAGCTCACATGTGATGTTGACATTAAAATTTAGGATTGAGCCTGGCACAGAATAGAAATGTGTTAAGAACCTGGGAAACTAAGTACCCCTATAGTGTGAGTTGGGTACAGAAAAGTTTGAAGGGCACACATGGGACAAAGGTGGAGTCCATGTCTCCAGAGCTCCACTAACAACCAGCTGTTTCTCTTCTCTCAAAAATTCAAATGACAGTGCAGGTCACAGGGTTTGAAATTCTAAGTTTGGATTCCATGTCATCAAAGCTAGACTGTTCTATTTTATGACCCGTCATGCATATTTTGTGTGATGCTTAAAACTTCCTCCTTGGAAATGTGTTGTAGGCAAAAATCAAACTATTGAGATTATTTGTTACACTGGCCCATTTCTGCTATTGTAATGCTTACAAAATTCAGAGAAGGAATAGACACATTTAATAAATAGAAAATATTTATTATGGTACAGCATCATCAAGATTATATGACAAAAGGCAGTAACAAGCCAAAGGAAAACACTTTTACAGGAAGCGAAACACTTTGTATAAGCACATACATTACAGTGAAGATATTTTTCCCTTTAGGTACAGGATATGTATGTGTACATCTCCAATTCTGAACAATTATATGAGCTAATATTTCTATTTATTCTGGAAAATTCATAATCATGTTAAGAGTAGGCATCCAGTAATATTTTAATCAGTATTGAGTGTGTTCACCAAATGTCTCAGACTGAAACCCCAGAACAAACTCGCCTGTTACAGCATTCGAATAGGAAGCATTGCCTCATCTATTCTGGCAAAATAAATAAATAAATAAATAAATAAATAAATAAATAAATAAATAAATAAATAAATAAAATAACAAAAAACCTGAATGCACAATTCCATAGTAATGAAGGCCATATGTTGGTGCCTCAAGAATTAAAAGAACATAGGATGCAATATGGGTTCTCCCACTGTTTTCCCAACTTAGTAGAAACCCATCTATTTAGCACTGAACCATCTTTGTTGTTGTTTTTTGAGACAGGTGTAGGCTTGGAATTCATTGTGTGGACTATGCTAGCCTCAACCTTACAGAGATCCACCTACCTCTGCCTCCCAAGTGCTGAGATCAAAGACGTGTGCTAACACGCCCTGCCCTGCACCATCTATTTTTCTCTCCTTCTGTTTCTTTACAATGAAAACACAGAGTTCAATTCTTGAGGTCTTTGCAATAAGGATGTTCAAAAGTATTTTTTTAAAGGAAAGACAGAAATTCTTGATAAGGAACTCACTAAACTGGGCAGTAGAATGTGGAAACTTAAGAAACACAACTCTGATATAGGAGTTGATGTTAAATTCCAAAGAAATGATGTTTTGGGTATTTAGAGATTCTAAGATGATGCATTTTTGGCTGAGAAATCACTAGCTTCAACATGAAGAAAGCAAATTAAAATGGCTGAACATAAGGCATAAACAAAGATATTTAAAGGGAGCAGATTCATCCCACAAATAATAGAAGAAATAAAAATAACAAAAACAATCCTTTTCTTTGGGGTTAGGAAAGGCAGGGGTAAGATGGAGTAATTGGATCACATATATGTGGATATCACAGGGTAGTAAACATAGGGATCATAAGGAAGAGATGCTAACAAAAACATAAGCATAAAGCATGTAAAAAATTTTTAAGAATGAAGTGTGATTGACAGGCAGATGGTTGAGACACTCTGAGTGGACTTGAGTATCGTCACACACTAGAAGACCATGAAACTCAAGTAGCTGTGGAAAAACTTTTTAAAAATATATCTGAAATATTCTAAATATTGCCTTTTCAACCTTACATTTTAATAACAATGTGCACAAGTTTATAAAAATGTACTTTTTAGTGTCACGCACTGTTTGGTGACCTTTTTATACAATGCACTTTCAAACTATTTCATTGATAACATTCTCATATCGTAAAATATCTGAAAAATAAATCCCCACCTAGAAGGATTTCCATCGCAGCTGCACATGAGAAACATCAGACCACAGACCCAACCTTCAAAGAGACACTGGTAACAGTGATGCAGAGAACATCACTGGAACATAAAAATATTTATACTATACCCAAAAGACAATGTCCTAGTTGCAGCTAGACCGACATTACGTGGTACGAATTTTATAATCACATGTATACAAGGAACACAGGAAAACACATTCAGTTGCTAGTTCCAGGGACTCCAGGGACAATAGGAAAGAATTGAAACCAGTAATCGTTGCTATGAGTACACCATTAGGTTCAAAGATAGATTTGTTTCCGTAGCACATGGGAGAAACTGTGGCACCACATTGTACTTATACTGAATCTCAGAAGTCCAACTGGTTGGTATTATTTGCTACAGTAAATGGAAAGTAAAACTTGGCAACGTGGCTTGTCCTCTTTTGCTGAAGGGCAATGGAGAACCTGGTTGGCACAGCACAAGTGAGTCCACAAAACGTCTCTGACGTTCCTTGTCATCCTCCTCCCTTCCAAAGTTATCAATAAACAAGCATGGAGTCTGCGAAGCTCATTTTTTTTGACCTTGCTCAAGGACCTGTGTGGATATTGTGTCTTGCTTCCCCCTTCTTCCCCCCATAGCACTTCTGATATAGCTCGTTTGGGTGATGATTTTGTTCATACTTTCATTTTCCTAGCCAGAGGGAATTAACAGAAATTCAAGGTGTTACTGTGCCTTTATCCCAGGTTGACTACAGGCTCGGCACTGGATCATAGCAGTGAAAAGGGACCCTCATGAGGTCAGTTCCTGGGGCTCCCTTAGTCCAGGAGTCTGCAGGCTCAGCAGGCTTCTGAGATGGGAGCTGTTGTCCCATCGATGTCCCTACGTCCCAGCCTCTCCTCATCCACTCACCAGGAATGTTGTGAGATGAACTAATGATTCAGCTTGGCACCATCACAGGGGCTGCTCCGCTTCTAGCTTCACAAAGAGAGTGTGGGCAGATATATGTATGCACAATCGAGCAAAAGAAGAGATTTTTGTTGTTGTTGTTGATTTTATTTTTACGTTTTATTATTTTCCCCCCGATAAAAGTTACATACCATATGGAATTGTGCTTTGTCATAATTCCCTTTCTTCCTAGAGAAGGTTTTTGAATAATTCAAGAGTCACAATCCTGGCCGGGACCACTGTTCACTTGGCATCTTTCCTCTCCCTCGTTAAGGCAGCCACAGCATTCTTTATCCCCTGCAGACTGTGGTCCTCCATCACCGTGCTTCTCCCAGCTTCCTACACGTTTCCAGAGGGGTTGACATTCCTTAGCACATTCCTTAGCATTTCTGGCTTCTCCACATACAGTTCCCCCCTTACAGGGTGGAAGAGCTTTGCTTGTAGTCCCTCAGGATGACAGAGGCGTAGGTCACGTTTGGAGGGGTGCAGAGCACTGACTCAGACACTGGGGAGCTGGGTACCGAACTGCCAGAGGCCACCGAGTCTCGGAACGGAGAAGGAGGCGTCAGGGCAGGCGAATCCTCTGGGGTTAGCTTGCTGGCTGCAGGCAGGTCCTCCTCCTCTTCCAGTTCGTCTTCCTCCGTGTTCCCTTCGCGCTCATACACGAACTCCTGCAGGAGCTTGAACCTCTCGCTGTCATCATCGTCGTCCTCCCGGGGAGGGGAGATGGGCTCCTCTCGGAAGGTGCTCAGCTGCAGGGGCAGCATCTGCAGGTGTTGCGGGGGAGGCGGGGGTGGGTACAGAGAGCGCAGCCCGTTCCCCGGTGTCCCCGGGCCTGCCAGCACCGCGTGCAAGTCCGGGATCCCCGCGCCAAAGTTGGTGACCACGCCTTGCAGCTGGTCCATCAGGGATTTGGGCTGCTGCGGGGGTTGCTGAGGGGGCGGCGGCTGTTGCTGCTGCTGCTGCGGAAGAGGAGGAGGCAAGCCCTTGGGGATGACGGAATCAGCCAGGAACAGGGGGGTCTCCTCTGCGGTCAGGTGAGGCGGCAGAGGTGGTGTGGTGGCCACGGGTGGCCCGCGTCGGTGCACCACCATGGAAGGGCTGCTGGGAGGGCTGAAGCGAGCCGAGGGGGTGTTGTCCTCTTCCTCCACATTGTAAAGGGTCTTGGTGCTGGCATCTGAAAAGGTCAGGCTCTTGCCAGAGCCTTGGTAACTTTTAGTGAGGGGTTTGATCACGGCCGTTTGGTTGCAGGCCGTCTCGTTGGTCTTCACGTGCACAGAGAGGCGCTGCCACACGTGCTGTCCCTTAGGCGCCTGTCTTCCACCTGGTTCAGACCATGACACAGACTTGCCGTTAGAACTATGAATAAAATAGAGATGGGTTTACTTACACACGGATCCTGCACAGAGGACAAATTGCATCTGAATTATGTCCACCCCCAACACTGTGCAATTCAGCTGCACCATCCACCTCCCCTGCTCCCCCTTACAGTAAAAATCAAATACTGGCAACTTCAGCTACCAGAGACTGCCTCTGAAGAGGGGACCAGAACATTCTACTCAAGCCGAGGAAAGTAAGCGCTAACCCAAGAAAGGTTACTAGTGAGAAAGCCTAGTCTATTGAGGAAAATGGCTATTTCCAATTCAGCTATACGATTTCACGAAGTACGCCCTTCGCCACCACACATACGCTAACAATGAAACAGTCCCATTGAGGGCAATTAATGAAGTGGTTAACAAATTAAAACGACCCTTCACTGCAAGACTGAATGATTATCGAACTGCTGGAAGAAAAAAATGGAAACACACACACACACACACACACACACACACACACACACACACACACACCACTTAAGCTTCCCGTAGAAAACACAACACAGGGGTTTAGTCTTAAGACCCACATATAACGTTACTTTCACTGTGCTGTGGGATTTATGAACTAGAAGCGCTCAGTTGCTCATTCTGATTTTTTGTACTGCCCATCATTAGAGTGAACATAGATAGGACACCTGCACCAAGGAGGTAAGACCGGGGGAAAAAATATGTGAGTGGCTGCAGAGTTTCATGATTTCCCATTTACTTTTTGCTCATCTTAGAACACTATTCCTGATGGGTACAATGTATGACAATTCACATAAAGGTACAGATTCTCAGCTGCTCCTTAGGAGTGGGATACTCAAATACAGACACCGGCAAAAGAGAGACAACAGGATGGGCTAACAAACACAGTGCTCACAGCTGGCACTAATCCTCCCACCAATTTTGATGCAAATGAGCCAAAATCAAGATTCTAAGAAAGCAGTGGTCACTAAGGCCAAGGACCCTGCTTGGGTCTCTTTCCACTTACCTTTGCTAAAGGAAAATTCTAGAACACCACCATGCTTCCAACCTCCTCAGCTGTTATGGCTTAGCTCTTACGTGCCTCTCAAAAAGCTTGTGTACTGAAAATTTGCTTTTTCAGAGCAGAGGTGTTGAGGGAGGAAAGGGACTTTTGAATGATGAGACTTGTGTCCTCATTGAAGGATTAAGGTATTTGAGACTCATAGCTCAGTGGGTTTCTCGAGAGAGAGGCCTTGTAGTGAAAGCCAGCCCCCTCCCCCTCTGCTTCCTAGCCACCATCAGCTGAGCAGCTTTGACCTGCCACATGCTCTTGATCAAGATGGTTGCACCTTGGCACAAGTTCAGGAACAACAGAGCCCAGTGAACATGGGCTGAAACCTTCGAAAGCGCAAGCTAAAATCAATCATCCCTCCTTTCAGTTGACTCTCTCAGATACTTTGCCACAAGACTACACAGCTAACACATCAGCCTTAACCCCCCAATGAAATCCCCATACACCAACCAAGGAGAAAGTCACCCCGAAGAAGAAAATACAAAATGTGTTATGGCAACCACAAATCTTATTCATTCTGAATCTTGCAATAGTTTGGATCTTGCTGTTAGAGACTCTGATGATTTTCTATGTAATTTTTGGCAGATGGTGGCACCTTACCACACCATTCTATTAATAAAAACACTGCTAATACTTAAAAAGAAGCAATTTTCTTCTGCTCCCCATCCCCTTTTTAGGACTTTGCTTTTTTCTTTGTATCTATTAAAGCAATAGAAAAGGGAACGCAAAAAAGAACAAAGTTGTGACATTAAAAAAAATTGGAAAATGAACATTCTTTCTTAGGTGGAGGTGTGAAATAGGTTGTCCCACATCACAGTCTTTTGTTTGAAGGGGGGGAAAAGTAGGAAATGTTCACTAAGATAATGGTTTATTGGATCATTTTGAAAGACAAGAATGAAGGCTTCAAAACTTACATATGATTCTCAGAATATTTGTGACAAGGGTTAATGTTCAACATTTTATATTTTATAACCTTGAAAAGTGAAGTGAGCCTCAGAAGTTGAGATTAATTTTAACGTCAGGTACTGAATATAAAAAGTTCAAAAATTGGTATAACACCTAAAATTCTGACCTCATGACTTGACGAGAAAGGTAGTTCCCAACAAAACATTGCTCAGTCTCCCCCTAAAACTAGCTGCAAGGTATCCTTGCATTCCTGGAAAACCCTGAGGTAGTGGCTCTTCTACTTTACTTATTTCACTGACTACACCATCAGCTGTTTTTATTACTGTCCAAGGATCTACCCTGGGCCTCATGTTAGACCATACCCAAATGTTAACAGTATTTTTGATGATCATGCAGGCAGCTATGATCACAATTTAGTTCTATTTTAATTGAACACAATTTTTATTCTTGTGTTGGGAGATTTTTTTTCACTATCACTGTTAAAATTAGCAGCATTCTTTCCCTCAGAGTCTTGCTCTAAATTATCTGTAAAGTCCTGTTTAATTAGGAAACAGATATCATGCCCCAGGGCGTTTGGTGGATTATAAAAATTAGACTAACCTTTCCCAAGGACAAAATAAATTGCTTAGTAAAAATCAGAGATAGTGGGGGGAAATGCATCATGGCATAGACATTGAGGCATGGGTTATTAACTGCTCCTTCAGGATAAGTTACTTTTCATCTGTGGTCCAGAGAAAATCTGGAGGGTCTGTGGATCTACACAGCTACTAAGCACTGTTTGTAGACTGAGTAAATAAAATTTGTACAGGAGAAAAGTCTACCACTGCCTTTAAATGCTTTTCGATGGTATTGTGATGAACTACCATTAAATACAAACACAACTATATTCTGAGATGTTCTCATTGTGTTCAGTAGACACTAGTCAAGGTAATTGCAGTTACTGGTTCAGGTAAAGACACAATCCTGTTCCATGTGAAGAGTAAGCAGCCTACCTGGATATTCATAGTTATTAAGAAGATAAAAATACATAAACTTCAGGGTGTTGCAAGAGAAAAAATACATTCAACATAGAATAGTGCTGTGAAATGAAAGCTATGTTTAAGCCCACAAAACTTTAGTGTTTGGGCTTCGGCCACCAGCTTCTTGCTTCCATTGTTTACCTTTTTTTTAATTTCTTAATCTTAAGAAAGAGCTAGGGATATAGCTCACAGGTAGTAGAATGCTTGCTTGCCAAGTGTGCAGGAAGCCCTAGGTTTGATCTCTAGTATTGCATAAGCCAGGTGTGGTGGTACATACCTGTTATCTCAGTATGAGGAGGTTGAGGCAAGAGAATCAGAAGTTCAAGGGTGATCTTTAGCTACATGGCAAGTTTCAGGTCACCCTGGGCTACATGTGACTCTGTCTCAAAAAGAGGGGCAGGGGAGCAAACAAAGCAATCAGACTTAGAAAACTCCATATAATTGTCTCAAAGCACTCTTTGTTTTGACTTGCAAAGGCATACTTCAGATAGAAAATTACCTCCTTCCTGAAGATAAAACACTGTGGGTCAGGACTAACTTACCTCTGTTGGTTAAATATATTTAATGATACTACAATTATTGAAATGGTCAGTGGTGTAACCAATGTACCTTGAGCCTCTCTGGTTATCAGACTATAAAATAATGGGCCTGGAGAACATAGTGTTTCCCTAGGATTGCCTCCTTGGAAGTAGAAACATCTGAAACCCCAGGAATTTTAGAACTTGTCAGGCAATCTTGAAGGAGAGACTTGGGGCTACGCCATGCTGGGCAGAAGCATCCTTGGGCCTGATTGCTTAGCTCTGCACACCCCCTGCTTTCTATTTAAACCACACCCTTAAGACAGGACAAGAATATGGATTGGGGAGTTGCAGTATCTCTTTGGGCCCATCTCAGCGTGGTCGCACTGAGTAAATCCCCTTCTCTTGCTTTCACTATTAAATTGGTTCTCTTTATGGGCTCATCCAGGACAAGTAGCCAAATCTGACTTGTTGGGGACACAGGGTGCGATCCGAAGTCTAGTGACAGTAGGTCTCACAGGAAGAGCAGATGGATAGGGAGAAGACAATGTTTCATTCTCCTATACAAAACTGACAGGTCTGTGGCTGCAATCCTGGAGTCAACAGGTCAAGGTTGTTGCTTTGATTGTTCTTCCACTGGGTAAGGGTCACAAGCCCTCCCCCGCCCCAAACAAAAACCCCAGTATTTATAGCATTCTTTTTTTTTTCCAAAACAGGGTTTTGTAGTGGGTAGCCATTCCAGCTTGGTTTTGGAAGTTCCAACCCCCATTGAGACTCTGGCAACTGTCACGCCTACGAGGCGGGGCGAGGGGAGGCGCCTGGGGACCCGAGAGCTGGATGGGCCAGCGCTCGCTCTGGGCGCTCTCTCGGTGCCGGAACACTGACCGGTGCAGATTGACTGTGCAGAGCTCCGGAGAACACCGCTGGACTGCGTTACACCTTCCCCAGACCCTGCGACCTACCCATTACTTAATTTGTGAGTTACGCCATTAAATAAATATCCTTTTAACTACGTGGAGTGGCCAAAATAATTTCTCCAATATCTGGCGCCCAACGTGGGGCACGAACCCACGACCCTGAGATTAAGAGTCTCGTAAGCGTTTGAGTGATTATTTTATAAGTGGATTGTGGGACTGCGGGGCTTGGGGAACCTGGAGAGAAGCTCTCCAGCAACAGGGTTTCTCTGTGTAGTTTTGCACCTTTCCTGGATCTCACTCTATCGACCAGGCTGGCCTCGAACTCACAAAGATCTACCTGGCTCTGCCTCCCAAGTGCTGGGATTAAAGGCGTGAGCCACCACCGCCTGGCTTACAGCATTCTAAATAGCTGGGAGTGGGTTGGATAAAGAGATTAGTATATTGTTGGCATTCAGAGTGAGTCTGTCTCTTTTATTTGTTTCTGTAAGTACTGATTACATCTGCAGAGTTCACACTCTCTGTTCCAGGGATCTCTAAAGTGAAAACAGTTGGTGGGCAGGCTGGAGATAGGAAGAAAGCATCCTGCACCAGCGGCCTGAAGAGGAGGCAGACAAAAAGCCAGTACCATTGCCAGGCTTATGAACTTTACAGCAGTATCCAGAGAGCGACAGGCAAGACAAAATCTTCCTGTCAAGAAGGGAAAGGTGCCTCCTCAGAACCTGAAGAGGCAAGCATTTTGTTTTCTATAAAACGGGAAATAGGGCCATGGAGGTGGTTCACTGGGTGATGGCACTTCCTGATGAACCTAAGATCCGGAGAATCAACACTGGACTCAAATGGTGGAAGAAGAGAACCGGTTCCCATGAGTTGTTATCTGAGCTAGACACATACATACCTTCTCCCCCATATCTCTCTCTCTCTCTCTCTCTCTCTCTCTCTCTCTCTCTCTCTCTCCCTCTCTTTCTCCATAATCAGTTAATTAGTACAGCAATGTAAGTAAATGAGACAAGAGCATCAGGAAAGGCCATGGCGTTCCAGTAGAGACAGAAAGGTTCACCAAGCATAGAATCCATGAGCCACCAGCACTAGGGTACCCTCCTATAGCCCTGCTGCTTTAGCGTGGTGTCAGGATACCTTGGAGTCTGGCCCCAGAAGCCTCTGGTGGAGCTGTCCATCTTTTCACCTGCATATGCGTCAGCCAGTTGGCACCAGCATGCGGTCTGGAAGGTGGAGGCTCTTGCTGATTCTTAGGCAGAGGAACTATTCGAAACCATTGGAGTCAGGCTTCTGTCTTCCCAGGCAGCCCCAAGTTAGTTTTTCCATACTGACACTAGTTCCACTTCTTGAAAACATTACAGAAAGATCTGAATATTTAGCACCTTCTCTCCACTGTGGAGGACTAGGAACATAATTAAAATTTCTTGCCTATTCACCATTACTCGTAATAAAGAGAATCTTGAATGTGCTTTTGAAGACAGATAGACTCTTATTATGTGAGAACTCGATAGTTCCTGTAGATAATCTTAAGCAGTGCTGTGAAGTTTCTCCTTCCCGTCTGAATTCTGTCCTCACCATGGGTTAGTCACAGAACCATTGTCTTAGTGAGATACATAATTTACAAAGTCAAAATATTTGACCCTTATCTAGTAATCTTCAGAGCAGTTGATTTCTACACCTTCCAACCATATGACCCAGGATGAAGGACAGCACACACGCAGACGCACACTCACACACACTCACACACACATACACACATACACATATCACTTTGCTTTTCTAGAACTCCATGATTTCTTTAATAAGCCAATAAGATAAAATATATCCCAAGTTTAATTTTCTCATCGACGTCAACGAAGCATGGATAACTCAAGAGCTCTGCTCCCAGCATGAGATCTACTGTTCTGAGAAAATTACCAAGTCATTTCCAAACTAGAAGAGAATTCTGAGGAGTATTAAACTTTTCCAAGCAAGTCTCAAAGGATCTTTGGTTTTCAGTCATTTTCAAGCTGACGAAAGAAATTCACGTGTCAGAGTTTACATAAGATGTCATGTTTGTGGGCTGGAACTGGCCCAGAAGCACTGCTCTTGTAGAAAATCTGAGATTGGTTCCCAGTACCCGCTTGGAGCACCTCACAATCATCTGTAACTCAGGATCCAGGTGATCCAACACCCTCTTCTGGTCTTCATGGGTAACTATAGTCATAGATATGGACAAACACATGTAAATATAACTACAAAATTTAATAATTTTGTAAATTATTTTAAAAATATACTGTGCTGGTACCAGGGTATTGTCCTAGTAATGGGACCTGTGTGCTGTTAGATTCCCTTAGGAAATACAGATAGGAACAGACGGTGTTACTTTTGAGGGAAGTTCAGGTCAAACACTAGCCTGTCCTCTATGGTCCCGTCTACTAGACTTGGATTTTAATTGCCGGTTACTTGATGCCCCTCAGTACTCACAGGCTGCCCTGCAAATATAGGGCAGTTGCATTGCTCTGCCTGGATTATTCCTCAGGGGCAAGAGAGACAGAGACAGACCACAGTGATCCAGTTTATTTCTTATGTTAGTCTCTTGTCACGCTCTTAAAAAAAAAAAAAAAAAAAAAAAAAAAAAAAAAAAAAAACAGTGGGAAATGAAGGTTACAGAAAGAACACTTTCTTGTTTTCCTTTCTCCCAGACAACCACGACTAAAAATATCTGGTCTTAGTCTAAGGGATGCAAGGTTAAAGCCACTGATCTCTCTGTTCCTTTATAGTTGAAGATGGGAGGCTTGAATAGCCTGTTCCTAAAATTCTTGACAACCCACCTGTTAGCTTTGCTGATAGGTGTATGTTTTTTCCTTCTTCAATCACCACCAAAGAAGTATACTTGGCTTTTACTTTTGTTTGTAGAAACTCACCTTTAAGTCATGGAATGTCAGTTGATTCTCCTCTCTCTGACCCTGCTGTCAGGGCAAGACAAACCCGTCCACCCATCCCTATCAATCCCTTTTGACAGGCAGCCAGCGGTTATCACAAATTAGGATCTCCTTGCTGTGTCCTTGGTCAGACTCACCCTCAGTGCAAGAAACACTTCATGCCTTTGGATTTGGAAGAGTTTCAGAGAAGGCGTCCAGCTATGGTACAGTGGCTCTGTTAGGGGCTTCCAAAATGCCACTAAAACATACTGGCATGACTATCCAATGTGTCCTCCCTATGTCTGGATGATTTGATGGAGACGACATTGTTTGGATACAGGATTCTACAGGAAAGAGTAATAAAGGAGGCCACGGACTTCCTGGTACACGTCACTGAGTAAAAGGAAGAGGCACCATGGCTCCATGACCAGCCTCTGCCGCCAGTTCTGTACCAAACATTGAAACAAATTGGGCTCTTCTATCTGAAGAGCTATTCAAGCCACAGACACCTCATCAGTGGGCTCCCTCCTGCTGCAGGAATGTGTACCTTTGACTCTCCCAGGAGTTTGGAGGGCTGTAAAGGAACAGCTGAGAAAGACCACAGACTCCATGCACAATGAATCGAACATGGTCTAGGTGCTTTGGTTAACTTAAAAAGACACTGTCAAGAGCTAAGGGTCAAAAATCTGACCAAACATGCACCGTTTTTTATCAGACTTGAATGTCTGATAAAAATCATATAGAATGCTGGGAAATTTGTTTTTGTTTATTTGTAACATTTGCTTTTAAGTGGGACTCACAAAACCTTCGTTTTGTGTTCCCCAAGGTGTGGGAGACACCCAGCTCATGTTGGCGCCCACCCTCACGCACCCACATTGTGGAACTTTTCATAAATTTCAGCTATAGCTTTTACTTCAATGCAGACAGGATCATTTCAAACATTTGTGCAACAGCAAAAAAGGAAAAAGAAAAAGGCAAAAGGAAAAGAAAAGAAAAAAGGGCTCTGTTTGCCAAGGAGAAGCTGACAAATTTGTTGAGGGGAAGATTCACTTTCGAGCTCATGAGTGGGAGTCACCAACCAAAGTGAATCCTTAAAGCTGGGGAGAGTGCTGCATTGGAACAGAAAATAAGCAGAGAAACTAACTGCTTGACAGTGTCCTTTTAAGAACAATGGACAATCAGATAAGGCAGTCGTGCAAACCACGGCACGTCCACGAGTCCCTCATTCTTCATAGCATGCACCACATTTGGTTTCCATGTGAGAGAGTGGAAATACCCAGGAGAGAGAAAGCAAGAGGCAAAACACTACATGTCCATGCAGCTTCTCTTACACATTCACTGCAGTGTGGGGGTTTTCAAAGCTGCACATGTGCCGACGGACACTGGCTGCTGGGCGAGAATTCTGGCTGCCTCTTCCTGAAGAGTGAAAAGAAAAAGCAAGGGGTTAAACAACATGTGCCCAGCTGCAGTGATTGCACCACTTAGGAGGTGCCTGGTCCAGGGTTAGGCCAGGCCTGGCTCCTGAACCTTTCTCCACGGCTCTGTTGCTATGTCCTGCTTGCAACTGCAGTTATGGCTGTTTGTTGCTGCTGGGTCTCCTCTCTGAAAGTAACATTGATGGAGTCACTTTCCCCATCATGGAAACATCTCTTTTCAATGCTCTGTGGATCTCTACTAGACTAGCTTTTTCCATTCACTGTTGACAAGCTACTTTAGGAGGCAGTGGACTGCCATATAGGTTGTCTTTTTGCTGCTGTTTTTCTTCATGGAAGCTCCTGAATTTTTATCGGAAACCATGGCTTTCCTTTGTATTGTGCATTGTCTAGCATATTATTCTATCATGAAGGCATGGCTGCCACTTCATTTCTTGTGCTCACAAGATTGTTTATGTGTAATAATGGAAAGTCAAGAAGTCCACCTTGTTGAGATTGTGGAAGTCTGCTGCAAAGGGACACGCCATCTCATCCTCAGGTTGATAATTCCTTTTACAGCAAACAGGGTGAACTGTACACTGTGTCATTCTTGGCAAGAGAGAAGAATACTTTTTAGACAAGGCGAGGCTGATGGGGCAGCCACGGGGAGGTAGACTAAGGAGAAGCAGTTCCCCAAGAGTAACACCAAAGCAATGGTGGGAAAGCTATCTTGTCATGCCACACAAGAGGGCTATCTACCCTGGAAAAGACCTTCAGGCATAAGATGCTCAGGATGAACCGTCAGTGCGTGCTCTTGGTGATACGGAGGACAGTGGTAGAGTTCAAGAGAAATTTCGCATGTTAGGAAATTCTGTAATTATTCATTTCCCTGTAGGTTTCTCCAATGAACTCACACATGTTTTATATTAAGTCTGTATTTGGTCACCTACTCTAGTCTTTGGTGATAGCCTGCAGGGTTAGCCAGAGAGGGCCATGGCAGTTCCTCATCCCATCAAAACAGAAGAGTAGAGCCTTAGGAGGAGGAACAGGAAGAGGAGGGAGAATAGGAAGAAGGGAAAGTCAAGGAGGGGATGCCAGGAACAAACGATCATGGCTCTTCTCACAAAGTTTTTCAGCCTGATGTCTAACAGGTGCTGAGAAGTTGAGCTGTGAGTTTGAAACCTCCATGTAGAATTATCGTTTTTTACCCTTGAGAAGCAAGGAATCTGATCTGAGTTTATATGATGAGGAAAGATTTTTCTATGCATACTTGAATATGATAGAGAAAAACAAAACAAAACAAAACTGACCAATGAATAGATTGCTACCAAACTGTAAGCACTCATAAACCATTTGAAAGCATGAATTCTACAATTTGAAATTCTTTTTTGGAAGTGAGAAATAGAGACAAGTTGGTGAAAGTTCATGCCTACAGAGAGAACCCATTCATTAAAAAAAAAAAAATCAAACAGACCATGTTTGCTGTTTAACTTGTCAAACTAAACTAACAATGACATCCAACATGCCAACCTGAAATCACAAATACCATTTAAAATTAAACAGCAAAGAGGGGACAATGAAGAGAAAATCCTGCTTGAATATATAATCAAAAGTGGGAGAGAACACTTAACATGTAAAATATTGCTAAAACTTTCTTTCCTAAGAAAGAAGCTGGAGAGCATGTCCAAAGCACTGGTCTTTTGTTCTGCTGAAAACTGCCTGCATTCATTTGACTTTAAAATGAACTCTGCTTTGGAGAAGTGTCTACAGATTGGCCTGGTCAAATGGTGTCAGGCAGCAGGGTTCCTGGCTGGGCCAGCTTCAGAAGCCCAGGATCCAACAGAGCCCTATATTTGCTGTTCAGTATTCTGGGACCAGCCTCTTAAAATTCATGTCAATTTATCTTTAAATTTGTGTTCTGTAGTGGGGGAGGAGAAAATGGAACATGTCTTGGAGCATCAACTCAGTCTTCTTACTTTGCTTGCATGGATCTTTGGCTGTCTGCTCTCTTGTCCTTTAGGTCCCCAATCATTTCAGCCTCTCATCCCTACAGATGGCAAGGCATCACCATAGCCCTCCATGGCAGGGATCTTGGGCACAAGCCCCAGAAGGACCTACGTGTGTTACCATGTACCCTGTGGAGATAAGTGGAAGTCTCTCTCTCTGTCTCTTTCTCTGTCTCTCTCTCTGTCTCTCTCTCTGTCTCTGTCTCTCTCTCTCTCAACATTCAGGCAAACTACAGGGTAGGAGTGGACCTCTTACCCATCCTCAATCCAGGTGCTTCAGGTGTCTCTGAACTGGTGGAATGCTCTGGGATTCACATATCTAACATGGCTCAGGTAGGAAGCACATGAAATAAGGAGGCAAATCACTTTGAGTTCCCCATGGTACCTGCACAGGGATGGATTGGGGGTGGAACTTTGCATCTTCGAGGGTGCACATGTGTAATTCCCAGAATGGGTAGCTAGGGTCACGACTAGATGGGTGATTTGCCCCCCAGGAGTGTCTTTCTGTACAAGTAAACATGACATTAAATGGCAAACGTAAAACAGAGAGAAGATGCAGTGAGGGGTAATAGGTTTGCACGGTACCTTCGTCACTTCTCCAGCTTTTGAACTAAGGACTTCATGTTTTAGTTTTGCACTGGACCTTGCAAGTGATGTAGCAAGGGTTGCCTGCTAGGGATATACAACACATAACCAAGGTGAGGACTGTCCTGGAAGCCTGGAGTCCTGACATGCATACCACCTTTGCACAGGTGCACTGATCTGCATGCTGGGGCAGCACCTGCATTTCTGTGGTCCCCAGAGGCGCTGCGATAAAAAGCTCCAGAGTCTCTGTGGCTGACTCTCTCTTTTGGGGGCTACATTTGCATTTAGTGAACAGTTTGTGGTTGCTTTTGGTTTCCATCAGATTGACGGCTTTATGTAGTAGTAACTGTAAAAATTCCAAGGCCGCACTAGGCAACCGTTGACCAAAGCAGTTGAGAAGAGTGCAATCTCCTCCGTGATCTTGAGGTTTTTAGTCTCTGACTTTGCCTTTGCATTGAAACAAAATATAGAATACCCCTGCACGTGGGCTTTGAGCTTACAAAGGGAGTGTTTACTAAAGATTATTGGCCAAGGCTTGAAAACTCTGATGCTTAACTGGCCATTTTACCAGATACATAAATACTGAGAGAAGAAGCTTGGCTTTAGAGTATTTTTAGCAATTGTAAAGCTACATGCTCAATCAACTACAGACTCAGCAAGTCAGAGTAAAAGCTTGGAGGGAAAAAGGAGGCATATGGGGGGCTTGTCAAATATAAGTCCCAAATCTGTGCTGGAATCTCTTGGCGCAAATTGTGGATTTAAAGAAACCTCAGAATTTTAGTTAGAAAGATCTTTTCAATAATTTCTTTTGAAAGTGCAAGATATCCCTTCCCCCCTCCCCCATCTTCTTCCCTCACTATCTTCTGTCCATTTTATATAAAGTTGCTCCTTGTCACAGGCCAATGAACAGTTCATAACTTTCCCCGCTTGATTCCATTGTCCAAATAATATTCCTTTGTATAGTAGCCTACATCTCTTTGAGTGTACTTAGCTTCAAACAACTTTGTTTTATTGTGTTATTTTACCTACATTAAACAGTCCTCACATGCGTTTCTGATGGGATGTATCCTTTATGTGAACTTCAGAAATTGCAACAATTGTTTTACTAAGGGTAACAGTGGTGATGGGACAAGGAACTCAGGAGACTTTGTGTCTTCAATCAGGTCATTGTGACTCTCACTGTTCATTTCTCTGTCACTTCTTTTATCCATAAAGGATCGTTGAAGTACTGTGTGTGAAAAGTGGCTCCAGAAAGCAAAGTGCTATTCCAGTTTAAGCCATCACCATGGAAGACAAAGAAAGTCACCTACAGGAGAAGCCAACAGCCTCAACCTCACTGTGTATTAGATCACACTAGTTCACCTTCACGTCACAACTTCGGCCATCTCCCTTATTCAAGAATTTCAATAAACATAGCGGCAATTAAACTGAATTTCATTTTTATCCCCATCCAAAATTCTGTTTCTCTTTAGGCAGCACCAGTGACATTGAGTGGATATGCTAGGCAAAGCTGGAGTCAGGTGAATCGCCTTTATCTGGAGCTGCACGTTAGGGTTGGAGGTGAATCTACTTTTAGCAGAGACAGAATGTTCAGGGAAATTCCAGATGGTCAGTCTTAAGGATATATAAAGCTCACCATGGAAATAATGTGGCAGCTGTCCAAACTAATCATGAGGGATGACAGCAACTCTCGAGACCATGTAAGCAGACTGAGGTCTATTTTTTGATTGTCACCGCCATGGATACGTGAGATCATTTCTATCTCTGATTGATTTCCAGAAGCCAAGTACATTTTTTTCTATTATCTGATTTTAATATTTATTCCTCAGTATTCACTTATCAAAGTGGAGAGTGAAACTCTGCACTTAGACATAGGTCTTCTGTGAATCTTAATTTCTTCCACTTTTTTGTAACACACATGTTTAGCATAGTGTATTCCGTTTTTTAATAAACACAAATGCAGTCTCTCTGTTATAGTCATAAAATATTGCTCCATTAAAAGTTCTTAATCACTGAGGTTTGCAAGCTAATAAGAGACTATGAAAAAGATTTAATAAAAATTTATTTACTACCACAGATTCATCACATATTAAAACCCATTTACTTTGGAAAACACTAAGGATATGTTTCTATATGGTAATCTATATACTAATCCCATTATAAAGAAAATAATTTCACTTCACCATTTGAAACATTTTAATCTGTTTATAACATTTGTATACCTACGCATTAGAAAATAATACATGGAATGTATATTATAAAATTTTGTATGTATGGCCTCTCTCTACATTTTCATTCAGTGATTTCCCTTTTCACATGGTATTATATGCACCAACAACTAGTTCACTACTTAAACTAAACTGAATAAATACAGTCCACAAAAACATCCATTCTTCTATCAATATCTGTTTAGGTTGTTTCCCACATTCCACTCTTGGGAACAAACACTCCAGCAAATATCCTTGCACATGAATGGTGTGTTTTTTAACAGTAGGAACCCAGAGGTTGAGCTGGCGGGTTGTTCCTTCTATTACCAACACTCCCTATAAAGTGCCTATGCAGTTTATACTGGTTTGTGAGGATCCGTGTTGTTATTTTTGATTCTATTTACGTTTTCAACCTTTTAAACATTAACTTTATATTATGAAAAATTTTTCTCAAATAAAACTGGAGTCTGCTCAACATAAACCTAATATACCTCTAGCCAGTATCACAGACTGGTTAAAAACAGTCAATAATGATCAAAGGAAAGCTCAGTTATTTTATTATAAGATTACAAAGCAGTGATAGAATTCCACCATCTTTCCAGTGTTTGTCACCTTGATTTCTTCTCTAAAGACGTTTATGAACTATTTTCCTTCTTCCAATAATAGCTCAGACAAAAAGTGCAAGTCAGATTGATGCCTGACCATATTTCCCTAGCCCGTGGACTGAAGCTAAGAACCAAGGTAAAAGTTAATTTTTTTCCTTAAGAGGTTTCTGCCAGGTATTTTGATTACAGTCATTTAAAAAAAGTGACTAATATAGAACGATGGTACCAGAGAAGTGAGGTCATCGCTTTGACTAAGCCTATGTCGCTTCAGGCATTTGGAAATGATTTGTGGGAGAAAATTGAAAGCGTTTAGAGGTATGAGTTGGAGAAGCCCTAGAAAGCTGTAAGCCAAGCTTTATGGGTGAACTTGATAGAATTTCCAACAGTCAGCCTGTATTCACGCGGTCTCAGATGGAAACAAGGACTCAGTATGGAGAATTGCACTAGAAACTATTTGTACTGAGTTTTGTTGAACTATTTGCCTATGTTTGACCTATGATCTGAAAAAGTGTATGAAGCTGAATTCTAAAGGAATAGACTAATAAATTTTGTAAAAGGAAATTCAAGACAGCATTACCTGTAGGCTGTGGCTTGGTTATCACTGGCTACTTTTTTTTTTTTTTTAAAGATTTATTTATTAATTATGTATACAGAGGAGGGCGCCAGATCTCATTACAGATGGTTGTGAGCCACCATGTGGTTGCTGGGAATTGAACTCAGGACCTCTGGAAGAGCAGTCGGTGCTCTTAACCTCTGAGCCATCTCTCCAGCCCTCACTGGCTACTTTTTAACCAGGTTTATAATGATAGTTTGGAGCAAATTAAAGAGCAGAAATGTTTATAAAACTGATTATTATTCAGGGAAGGAGTTTTTAAAGTTTCATTCAAAGAGAATTCATTTGTAAAGGAAATTAGTGCCAATAAAAAGAATAAATAATGTTTATTCTTTTCACTGGAGCTATAGAAAAGGTCACTGAGGGCATTTCATAAATTGGTGAGAACTTGCCTACCAAAGACTCTAGTGGGCAAAATTCCAACCTCACTTGCCTTTCCTTTGAAAGGGACATGCTCTACTAAAAAAAAAAAAATGGTACTTAGAGGTAAATTTTCCTAGGTTCAGCCACCCAGACACTGAGAAGAAACTAAAACTCTGGTCGAAGGAGGGTCAGTTACTGTTTAGCTGGCAGCAGAACTTGGCCCTATCCACATGGTTATACAGGCATGCAGAATGTTAAGAATTGTGAAGTTATAGAATATTGTACCAATGACCCACAGAAAACCCTGCAATAGACACACTGTACACCAGGGTCAAATTCTCTACAGGCTCCCCAGGAAAAGGCTCTGTACGAAGTTGGGAAGGTAAAGCCTCAGTTAAAGTGGAGACCTAAAGTATTGGACATAGCAGGAATGTGCGCTGAGAACAGCTGCAGGCACCAAACGGAAGCAGACCAAAGAGAGAAACCATGTGGACCATTGGTGGGAAGGTTGTAAAGGTGGAACTGTCCAAGCCCTTGGACACATATTATGACATTTTCCTCAGATGCTAGACACGGAGATACAGGATGTAATGGCTTCCCTGATGAGTATACTCTTGCTCTGATCACATCCTTCTGTGCCCCCTTCCTCCTTCTTGAATTGGAATGTTTACTCTGTGCCATTGTATAGTGGAAGCAGATAACTTTCCTTTTGATTTTCCAGGGGTTCACCGATGAGAGATTGTTTTTAGTCTCAACAGAAATTCTGGAGGTAGACTTTTGAGCAATGTTGAAAGTATTAAGACTTCGGGGACTGTTAGAGATTGAAAATCAAACATGCAAAGCTAATTCTAAAGAAACCTGGAATAAGGAATCCAATCGATGAGAGAGAGGAGGGATTCTGCAGGTGGGGAACGCTGAAATCATGATGGGAAGACGTGCAGAGATGACCAGCCACATTAGTGGAAGCCCATGAACTGTAGACTAGTGGCTGGGGAGCTCCCACGGGACTGGATTGGGCCCTCTGGATATGGAAGATGGTTGTTTGGCTCGAACTGTTTGAGGAACACCCAGGCAGGGGGATCGAGATCTGTCCCTGGTGCATGGGCAGGCTTTTGGGAATCCAGTGCCTGTGGTGTGACACCTTGTGCAGCCTTGGTGCAGTGTGAAGGGGCTTGGACCTGCCTAGGCTCAGTGTGCTGGGCTCTGCTGACTCCGCAATGGGAGACCTTGATTTGGGGGATGTGGGGATGTGGGGTGGCTTGGGAGGGAGGGCTGGGGGGGTTGGGAGGAGGGAGGAGGGGGATCTGTGGGTGGTATGTAGAATAAGTAGAAAATTTATTAATAAAGAAAAATGAAAGAAAAAAATAAAGAAACCTGGAACTTGGGGGAGACTCCTGAAATTCTTGGCTAAAGCAATAACATTAGTATTATACTTTTGTTTCCACCAAGGTTTATTTCATTTTATTTTTCATTAAATAGAGGAACGCTTATCACAAAATTAAGGTTTGTGACATCACCCTCAAAACAAAAGCATCATGCCGCTATCGTAATGTCAAGAGTATAGTCACCATAACCTGCTAAAAAGTCATAGTTGCATTATAGCTTGCTGAGAATGATTAAAGGGAGAGGTTTAAGTGGTATAAAAACAAAAGACTTCAACTTTTAGCTAGATACAATACCTTGGAAAAACCAACTCTTAAGCTAAAAACAACCCAATAAAACATTTTTCAAAAGCCACTTGCAGACATTGGGACGGTGTCATGACAACCAGAATCCCAGGGATCAATAAGTCAGAGGAAGAGAACTTCAGTGGGAGAGCAGATAAGCTTCAAGCTGTTTTTACTCTCAGGATGTTTCATGATTCTGGATATAGAACAACAAATAGAGAATCCAAGTAGAAAAACAAAGCAGATGGGCGGGGGGGGGGGGGGTGACAAGAGCCTTTTAATCAGGATGTTGACATGTACATTTGAATTTAAGTCTCCCAAAGACCTTGAGGATCCAAGATCTTGCAAGGAGTGAAGAAAAGAAAGGTGGTGCTGAACGAGTTTTATAAAATTACAGTCTACATCCAATTCACTTCATTCCATCATCAAACGATACATAAAGAAAAGAAATGGGCCCCTAAGCAAGAACAGGCAATCCCTGACTCATACTCTTCTGGCTTTAGGACAGTGTGAACATGTTATACACTCAGTAGAAAGTTTACTTTGAAATTTGAATTAGGATTAGCCTTCATGAATGAGGCTAATGCCCTTATAAACAGAGTCCAGGGAATTATCTAGCTTCTTTTTCTGTTGTATATATGAACATATATACAAAGTCTTCATCTAAGGAGAGGGTCCTCAGTAAAACCCACCAAATAGCACCCTCACTTGAAATGTGAAGTCTCCAGAGCCATGAGAAATCAATGTGGTTTATAGTAGAAACTGAATGAAGGCACATCCTTAAAGCACACATAGAAATTAGTCAAAATGTACTGTAGCACTTAAGGTAGGAGTCAAATTCACAAAGCTCATAAATAAAACAGGGAATGCCCTGAAGACCTGGTGACTTTATAGTGATCATAAAATATACTTTATAGTGATCATAAAAATAATTAATTGTAAAAAGTAATCATTCTAGCCTCATCAAAATTAACAACTCTCATTCTTCAAAATATATGACCAATAAAATAAAGTATCAAGAGAAAGATACAGAAAAATGTATAATATATATTATCATGGGCTTGTTTTAATATCTAGACTTTTCAGTTCTTTTTATTAATTTATTTCATGGCCTTTGAAGTAAAATATTAATACATGCATAGATTTTAATTATGGTTGGTCTATTTTGCATACATATGGAACATACCCATATATTCAACATAAAAATTAATTATAGAAATGATGATTAGGGGGCTGAAGGGATAGTTCAACAAAAATACAAAGTTCTTTGATCTCCATGTATGTGCTACAGCACACACACACACACACACACACACACACACATGAGCATGAGTGCACACACACAGAATAAATAAATGTAAAAAATTAAACAATGATATTGTCAAATATAATTGCAGAACTAAAACTAAATGAGCATTAAAACTGAGAATTCTAGTTCATAATGACTGCACAGTCAGACAATGTAGCTATATTAAAACAGGAAGTGCATGAACAAACATTTTTAAAAAGCTTTTCTCAGTACTGAGTTGGCAGTAATGAGGGTAAGTATTGGAGAACACATGCATGAGTACCATGAGAAGACATGAATATATACTTTTGAGATCTACTGATTTGTTGGATTCCTGTTGTGCGAGGAAGGGACTATGTTTGTAGTACATGATAACACATGGACTGTCTGTGAATTTCTGGGCTGGATAGGCTAAGAACATAAATAACAAATAGGGCACAAGACACTAATTTTCAGTTGTTGGTTAAATATAATTTTCTCTCTTAAAGCAATATGATTTCATAAAACTACTGAATGTTCATAATAAATAGAGTGTTATAAGCAAAATATGTATATTACTGTCTCCACTAAAGAGATAAAACAACAACAAGCATCCTCAACTCTGTAAAAAGTAAATGTGCAGCAAGGCATGCTGCTGTGGCCACAGTGAGCATCACTCTTGAAGCACTCTGGAATCATCCTATTGCCTTTAGCCACCTGTATTTTGTTCTACTCTGTTCCTTATATCCTGATTTCTTGACAAGTACTTCTTTGCCTGACTAGAAGCTCCTTCTCCACTGGTTAACTTTCATAATGCCAGAAGTTGCTTTGTAGGCACAAAGGAGAGAAAAACCAGCAGTGGTCTTAACTAGCTTTTGACCTTACATGCTACAATATCAATTTGCCAAGCAAGAGGCAACAGTGGCACCACCGTTATATGGGTAGCCAACTGATTTATGACTGGAGCTGAGGCCCAGCACATGAGAAGGAGTTCATGTCAGGTATGTGGACCTTATCAAAGGCTTATGACTGGGAAAGTCATTGGCTTTAGGTATTCACCTTCTAGTTTTGTTCTGCTAATTAGTCATATCGATCTGCCTCTTATTGTTGGTTTTTTTTTTTCCTTTTAATAGCCATAGATGACTCCTGTTCTCACTCTTTATCAAATAAATTTACATTTCAGGAAATAGCCAATCATGCAGTGCCTCACGGCTGGTCAAGGTGCTCAGAACAAGTGACTGTTGACTGCTCATCTTTAAGTGGGACACCCATATCACTCACTCAAAGCTCCAAGAACAGTATGGAAGAGGGAATAAAAAGAATATAAGATTCAAGTGAATAGGAGAAGGACTGTCACACACCGTCTTAGGGGTATGACCTGGCCACGGTACTCATGAGCTCTCAGCAAGGGAAGTTGTCTGCATTTTCCTGTACAAGACTACTTCTTAGACGAGAAAGAAGATGGGGGAGAAGCAGACACCCAGAATGTCTGCTGGCGGAGGCGTACTGGTGGAGGAAATCATTGTCTTTAGTGATGTGACCACTGAGATGCATGGCAGACAGGCACTTTACCAACCTAGCTGTATCCTCAACCTCATTTTTCTGTTTTATTAGTCAATGATAATAATAAACTTATCTTAATTTTGGTTTGCAACGTAGGTGCATTGTATGTTAATAGACAGCGTTTTGGTGACCTGAACTTACTACAAAGCAAAGAAAAATAAGACTTTCTTCCCCCCTCTCTGTTCAGTCTGAGGCAAAGGGAACAGATTGAATAGCCTGGAGACCATATAATAAAAATTAACGACAGTGAGACCTGGTTTGACTTGTGCTTCTCTCTTCTCTTCACACCTTACAAACTCATCCTGTGCTCAGTGCTGTGAGGGTTCCCTTCCCTGGCATGCTAGTGTTTTTCTACATGGTAAGCGGAACTGTGCAGACAGAGGGAACTGGTTGAGTCTCTCTGAGTAGCTGGACATGTAGCAGCAAGATGCAGAGCCAGGAGCCTTAGGATGGTTCCTCGTAGCCTGACCATGAACATCTAAGAAACAGAAAATAAATCCACAGCAGATGTAGGAGGCAAAGATAGACCTCCAGTCTTTCTACACAGGAGTTCAGTACTCCAGGTGGCCCAGAAGCATTCTAAATCTCACAACCCAAGCTACCCAGTGTGACTCTTTCATATTCTTTATAATAAATCCCTCTCTCACTTTTGCTTGGATGGACTTAAGTTGGTGTCTATAACTTGCATCCACAGAATTCTAATTAATGAGCCTGCAGGTTCTGTCTACATGAGCCAAATCTTCTAATCCCATTGGTACTTTTTTTTCTTGAGTGCTCAGTCTGCAAACTGCCAATATTTTTGCTCAGAGACTACCTTTACAAACATAGTCTCATGGATTGTGTCCCTTGAGAACAGGTGACACTTCATACTGGATGCTAAGGTGAACAGATGGAGTGCAAATGACCTCATTTTTCTTTAGCTAGGGCCAAGCATGGACAAGTTGCCAAGCTGTCCCAAATAGGGTGTCCTTCCCCACACACATCTCATATTGAGTAGCATTTTGTTCCTCCATTTTCTGCAGGTCTACAGTTTTGCCATTCCATACAGCATACATAGAATAAGCTGGTCATGATAATGCATACTTACTGTTTCCAGAACAATCTTTCCTTGGAGGTATAATAAGAAGTTTTATGTTGGGATATAGACTTCCATACATCCACTCATATTTTTTATAATATTAATTTTACTGCATACAATGAATGATAGTGACTCTGCTAGACATTGCAGTATACTCTCTCTAGAAATATCCTCATTTAATTCTAATAACTCTGATATAAGTACAGGTATTGGTCCATTTTATTACAAATATGTAGATGTTAAGTAATCTCAAGACTAGTAACTTAAAAATAGCAAAATAACTCAAACATTTGCTACAGACTGTCTATGTCTTCCTAAAACATATACGACGAAGCCCTACCTTAATGTGATATTAAGAGGTAGTTAGCAGATAATGAGATTATGGAGGCAGAGCCTCACAAATGGAATCAGTGTCCTTATAAAAGTTCAGAAGAGGCCGGGCGATGGTGGCGCACGCCTTTAATCCCAGCACTCGGGAGGCAGAGCCAGGCGGATCTCTGTGAGTTCGAGGCCAGCCTGGGCTACCAAGTGAGTTCCAGGAAAGGCGCAAAGCTACACAGAGAAACCCTGTCTCGAAAAATCAAAAAAAAAAAAAAAAGTTCAGAAGAGACCTTGTTTCCCTTTCTGTCTGCCCTCTGTCCTTTGAGACTATGAGAAAACAGCTCTCATTGGAATGCAACAATTCTGGCATTTCTCAGCCTCCAAAAGTATGAGAACTAAATCCCCACTGTTGAAGCCACTTGTCTATGATGCTTTTTGCTATGGAAGCTCCAGTGAAGATAACATTTGACTCTGTAGTTATCCATCCACATAAAATACCACATTATACTACTTATTGTTTAATGGTGTTACATCCATAAAGTATAAATTCCTTTATGACATACTCTATAGCTTATTCATTTTATTAAATCCATAGACCAATAAATACATTATTGAAGTAGCAGAAATAGGAGTTTAATGAGTGATGAAAATAAATGGCTTTATCCAGGAAGCAATATTTCAGTCCCATTTCTTTCTCTTTTCAGAATGACTTTGACCTTTCCAAGCCTGTTCCTTATTTGCAAAGGGATGTTATAAATGTGCCTACCTTGGACCATTACAAATAATCTCATGAGCATGTTTCTAAATTAATTTTAGATCATATGTATTGTTGACAAATGAGCCCAAAATCTTACGTTGGGGAAGGTGAATATGACCCAACCATACAAGTTCATTTAGATTTGAAAGAATTATAAAAGGTGACCTGTATTCAAATTAGATTATCCTCTGCATATAGTCATAGCATAATCTGTTCATTGTCTCAGTTTAAAACTCAAAATAAAAAAAAAAGTAAATACTGGAAGTAGCTATTTTTGTGCCATGTGTACTCGGTATGTCCTTTGCAAGAAAGAAAAATGAATAAATAAAGCAATGATTTGTGATGACTCCAATTTGCTGCCCTTGGTAGGAAGAAGATTGCATTCATCTTCATCTTTCTGGGGTCACACATGTTCCTTGCTCTTGAACCAGCGGCCACTCTGGATGACCTCCCATTGTAGCATCCTCCTCCACATGTAGGGTACTTAGTGAAAGTGTTCCTGGATGTTATCCTCTTCTATCTTACCCTTTCCCCATGTCATAGCTTCTCTAGCATCTGCCTTAAGTGTTTTGACAATTGAACTTCAACTCCATATCTCTTGTTGAGACCCTTATTTTGATGGCCAAACTTAAATTTCTAAGTAGCCCCTGGGCACCTCCCCTTGGGTGCCTTTACAGCATCTTCAATCAGTAACTCAGAAGTCCAACTTATCAATGTCTCTCTATCTCACTGCAGGCCATGAGTTTCCTCATAACTGTGTGTTTCGTATTACCCAGGGCCAAATTGAGACAGCCACATTCTACTTTTATTTCCTTAGTTCATCTCCCTTAACCATTTTTCTGGTTCAAATGAATGAAACTCATAAAGAAAATGAAATACCTTTGATTCAAATTTCATTTCAGTGGTATAATTAAAGACTTTTACCTTTAAGACTTAAAAAATTGACATTGAAACTCTGTTACCTAATATTTCTATAGTTAACCTTGTTCCATAAAGCTTATAAGTGGTCCTGACATTCCACAGAAACCTTTACTGCACTTTGTGGTCAATAGAAAAGGTATCTAATATTGCATTAAAAATTGGACTCTAGCTGTAGTTTGTCTTCTTTCTCTAAGTTTCTTCTTTCTCTCCACCCTCACACCATTCCATGTGCTTCATATTTATCAGATTCCATGCTATGGCCCAGCAGTAAATGAACACTGTGTACTCTCCACTTATGCTATTTTCTACATGTGAAATAATCTCACTGTAGAGTGATTTGTTCTGCTGAAGAAATTCATGAAAGTGAAGTCCAAGTCACAATGCTGTTTAAAAGACTTTCTTTCCAAACTTTCAGATATTACAGCATAGGAAGACAGTCTTTCATGCCTGGTCTCTTAAAATATCACGCAGATCCTTTCTCATGACACATGACACCCCATATTGACTTATATTTGTGTCTCCTTTATTATTCTGCAAGAGTGCCTTGCCCTTATATGTTGACTCTGAATAGTCTCTAACATAATATCAAATACTTAAATGTTTCTAAGTTAACAGTCGAAACAATAATTGATTACATAAATGATAGAATCAATAGTATAAACTGCTGAGTAAATATTCTTATCAAGTAATAAAATTCTATGACAAACACTTCAATAAAACTATCTGTATATTATAAAATAAAATTAAAAATTACAATAATGTTAAATACTATATATTGTATGATTTAGGGGAAGATATGTAGTGGGTAAGAGGTCCTTGTGCACACAAATAAGTACTGGAGAAGCCAGAAAAGTTAAACACACAGGCTTGTCTCTTCAATGGAAGGAGATGTTTGTCTGTCTTTCTCCTGGAATGTTGGGAAAGGATGCAGTTTACAGCCTGGTGATCATTTGGTATTCGTAAGGCTAAGCTTCACCCCTATCGTCCAGAATATTATTTTTGTTTATCCCAGACTTTCCCCCAATAAATCTTCAGTATTTCTTCTAGGCCATAAAACCTATCCTTATGAGTGACATCACTTGTACTTTACAGCAGCCTAAGTAAATTCTATGTTGTCTTAGTGCCAGACCAATCCTGACTCCCATGGGCAATATGTTCACCTCAGTCATTCTCCTTAGATCCTAAATCTTGAACACTGCTTCGGAGTCAACAGTACCCACTGTTATAAAAGAAGCCAGATCACTTTATAAAGAATTTCAATTTAAACATGTCTTAAGCTTTGTTATACTCAGGGGACTGAGTTAATTGCCATCAGAAAACTTTTTTCCAAAATTGTGCTATGGTTACATATGGCTAAAATAAATGACCTGGGGTCAAGACTCCAGAAGTCTGTCCTAGCACTGCCTAACTAAGTCAGGCTGAACCTGGTTTCATTCTTACCTCACCAGGATCATTTTCCTGTTAGCCTGATGCTTGTAGGGGCTCTCACAAAAATAATCTCAGAATACCAAAACCCTTTCTCATAAGCCACAATAGGACATGTGTTCTTCTTAGAGCAGAGGTGCTTCTACCATTTCATTCTGATGTCTGTGGACTCACTGTTAGCTTTCTTTCCACAGTCAAAGAAACCAAACACTGACCCAGGAGATAATGACTAAAGGAAGGCTTAATGACCTATTCCCGAAGACAAGTAAGATCCTAGTAGGGAGCTATTTAATTTTCGTTTCTGTTGCTGTGATAAAATAACCCTGACAAAAGCAGCTCAGAGGTGAAAGGGTTAATTTCAGCTCTCAGTTCCAGGTTACAGCTCATCATAGCATGGAGGCCAGGGATGCAGGAGCTGTAGAGAGTCAGTCACATCATATCCCTAATTTGGAGCAGAATGTCATGAATGCATGTACGCTTTTACTCCTCATCCAGGGCCTAGTCCATGAAATGGTATTGTCCATACTCAGAGTGGGTTACCCCACCTCAATTAACTCAGTCAAGGAAATCTTTCACAGCCCAACCCAATTAAGACAACACCTCACTGAGGCTCTCTTCCAGGGAGATTTTATGTTATGTCAAGTTGTCAATCAAAACTAATCATTACAAGAGTGGGTAGAGGGGTAGCCTCGTAGTACTAGTCCATGCAGTGCTTCAGTTGACTCTTGAATTCAGAAAAAAAAAAAAAACATGCAAATGCTTAGGAAACATTGCAGCAACATTGTAATCAGCTCATATAAGAAAGTTTGCATTAATACTACTCACATATCAACTCCATACTTTCTTGTGGTTATAGTTCATTTTTATGCCCAGTTATGAAGGCAGAAGCTCAGAGGAGTGTTACATAACATTCCAGCTCCATGAACTACCAAACTGACCTTCGTTTTATCTTAAGTTAGTGAGCTAGCTAGTTTTATATTAACTTGACACAAAGTATAGTCACCAGAGAGGAAGGAGCCTCCACTGAGAAAATGCCTTTTAAAAAAAACAGGCTGTAGGCAAGCCTTTAGGGCATTTTCTTAATTAGGGATTGATGGGAGAGGGCCCATGCCAGTGTTGGTGTGGCCACCCCTGGGCTGGTGATCCTGGGTTCTGTAAGAGAGCAGGCTGAGCAAGCCATAGGAAGCAAGCCAGTAAGCAGCACCCTCCGTGGCCGGCCGGGTTCCTGACCTGCTTGAATTCCTGCCCTGACTTACGCCAATGGTGATTGGCAGTGAGTAAGCCAAATAAATCTTCTCCTCCCTAAGTGACTTTGGTCAGTATTTTACCACAATAGGAACCCTACCTAGGACAGTTTGCTCACTTCAGTTTATTTAGAAAATAACTCGAAATGCTAGTTTGACAGTGCTATTAGTGTGATTGTATTTACATAAGCGTGCCATTTACCTAGTAGTTTTACTCTTTTAGTTACGTCAAATCATTTTTGCTTTAAGAGGAAGTCATACCTAATTTGTGTTTAAACAATGACTTCCTTATGAAGTACACTGCCAAAAAGGAGAAAATTTCTGAAGTCTTTGTATTAGCTCAGTGCTGCATATTTTCTGATTAAATAAGTCTGTAGGACACAGCTAAGGAAAGTAGAACTATAAAAGGTAAAGACACTTTGGTTGGCCTTTTAAAGTTAGGCTATACCTAAAAGCTTGTAACAAAAATAAAAATAAAAAAGACGTGTGACTGAAGAGCTAAACCCAAATCCCAAATGTATTGGTTAAGTCCCTCTCAAGTTTTCTCCCAGAAAATGCATAACAGGCATTCAAAATGTCAGTTCTAGCAGACATTTTCCTATGGCTAACATTAAAAGTATTTAAATGAACTTGGCAAATTCAGCCATGTGCCACGATCTCCCCTGTGTATTTGCAGGAACAGGCTGCTAACAGAATGTCTCTGGACTTGTGACCCCCCAAACAACCATAGACCAGGTGGAAGCTGTTCATTATGGTGTCTGAACAGACTGCTGAACACCCTCAGCGCACCATAAATGTGGGAACTGTGCGTCCAGAATGGCAATAAACTCACTGGGTGACACATGAGTTAGAGTTTTCAACCCCTGGCTTGCTTTAGAGGCAAAACTCTGCCCGTTTTTAATCTTGCTGCAGAATATATTAGATTGTTTATGGTTTTGTAACTTTGGAGACAAACCAAGGAAAAATGGCAATAAAAAAAGGCAAAACCATAGGCACTGAGGTTATTGCTATGTTTTAAAATGACAGTCTTGTGGGGAGTTGCAACAGAAGCAAGAGGAGACTAAGTGAGAAAACAGAATAATCAAATTGTTGTTTTCCACAGAAATGTAGCCCTGGATACCCACTGTGGGTCAGCTCATTTTCATGGAACATATTGAATAAGTGACAAATTGTACTAAGAAAGCTGTGAGTTATCATTATTAATTGGAACTAAATGTATCAACACAGTCCTTTGATAATTTATAACTAATAGTTAGTTTACTGGTGAAAGTACGTCTTCCAGGACAACCAAGTCAGCTTAGATTACATGAAACTTTCCTTTGAATGAAAAATCCCAAATGAAGTTAATTTCTAAATTTAGATTTGGGAAAGAAGTCATCTCAGATTAAAGGGAAAGCAGTTTGGGTGTGGAAGTCTGGTCCAAACGTACAGTGGTTCTGGATGCTCAGGAATTGCCAGGCATCACTCACATCATGTCAAGGAGCCCTTTTGCATCCCAGCAACAAGCATAAGACTCATTACTCACAGTTCTCTCGGACAGTATTCCCATCCATCCACAGAAAAAATCACATTCCTGGACATCAGCACGAGACAGCTTAATCCCATAGATTCTCAGAATAATAACTTTGAGAGATGACGCATGACCAAAAATCATGAAATTTTCTTAAGAAATAAAACAAATGCAGAAACATAGAGCTAGATGGTAGATCATAAGATGAAATCTTTATGACTTACTGCCTGTGAACATTCCAGTTTAAAGTGCCCTCGCAGTATGTGTATCTATGTATGTGTGTCTTTGTATACATGTGAATGTGAGTGTGTTTGGCATGTGCACATGTGTGTATAAGGGGGTGCTCATGCCTGTGAGAGCATGTGGGGACCAGAAGAGCAAAGAAGGATGTTTGTCATCCTGCTCTTGTACTCTAAACCATATACTCTTGTTGGAATCTCTTACTGAAGCTGGAGCTGGGCTGGCAGCCAGCCAGAAAGCCCTGACAATCCCCCTTTACTTACACCTTTCTCTGTCCTCCACAGTGGATAGAGCCACTCCCTAGCTTCTTTCCTGATGTTTTGCTTTCTCTCACCTGGTAGTGAAATTGCTATGATGCTGTTTCACAGCTGTCTACTGAGGCTGATGATATTTTTTGCTTATGTAATAGACCTGTAGTTTTACTGTCATGCTAAGAACTACCTGGAAGTTGCAATTGATGGGACCCTGGTTAGAAGGAAAATCATGATGAGGAGAAAAACATTACTTGGCACCTTATGAAGGACTTGAAACGAGAAATAAACATGAATTGTCGGTTTCATTCTAATGCTGCTAAGTGTTAGGGATGTTTTCATTTGAATCAATGACTATGGATTTCAAAGATTTTTTCCCCCTAAATTCTGCATCAGGGCCACAGATTATTGTTTCTTTAAGATGTCTATGTGTAGCTTTAAAAAATACAGAATTTAGTGAATGTAGATTTTTAGATATGTGTTAAGATAATATATTTTATACCGATTTAAGACTCAGGCAAGAACCGGCTAAAAGGGATTTACACTTAAAAGTTACATCAGTTTGTAACAACTTCATTTTCTTAGCTATGAGGTGCTTGGGTGGGGGGTGGGAGTGGGGGGTGGGGGGGTGGAGTGGCATCTATCTCTCTTACCAGCTAGTTGAAGTCATTACATGGATGTAAGAGTTATAAAATGCCATAGATGGTGTAACTGTTGCTATTAACATTCATTTTTAAGAGCCATCTCAAAGAGCAAACTTAACCCTGCTAATGGTACATCCATGCATTTTGTTTGTGTATTTGTTTGTTTGATTGGTTGATTGGTTTTTTGTTTGTTTGTCTTGTTTTGAGACAGGCTATCTCTCCTTCACCCTGGCTGTCCTGGAATTCACTCCTGAACAGGCTGGCCTCAAACACACATAGATCCACCTGCCTCTGCCCCGAGTGCTGAGATTAAAGGCGTGGGCCACCACTGTCCTGCCCAATACATCTTTTTAAAATTATAAATACTACATGAAATATGTTTTCATGAGTCTCAACAAGATGGTATGTACAAAATTTTAATAGAACCAGGAAAAACATAGGAAAATACTTCTCATGGAAACTTTATTACCCAGACTTAGTAGAATGTAAATCATTTGGACTTTGATGTTCAAGTTTAGGGTTCCTTATTTATGTTTTGATTTGTGACTAAAAAGCTATTCTTGTCATGACCATGAAGAAGAGACACCCCAATTCATGTGTAGAATTGTGTAACATGTTCATTACAATATGTGTTAAAGTTTAATAAGTAAGAGATCTAGGATAAGGCAGATGCTTCAGGGACATTATAACAGAACATGTTTGATGCTCCAATGCAATCCAGTTTTGAAGTGGCACTCTCCCTAGGGTGCTTAGCATCTTATCCTTCCCCCTGGCCAGATTGCAAAAACTGTGGTTTCAGAATAAAAATAAATTGGATGTCATCTTCGACCACGGTCTAAACTTTCACTTAAAACTATTTTCACGTCTTTGACCGGGTACCAGACTGTATTTATTCTCCATAGATTGGAAACCTACATTACAGGAAAGACTTTCCTGACAGAACTGACTGCAATTTGAGCCTCTAGAAAAAAACAAAAACAAGCAGGGCGGTGGTGGCCCACGCCTTTAATCCCAGCACTCGGGAGGCAGAGCCAGGCGGATCTCTGTGAGTTCGAGGCCAGCCTGGTCTCCAAAGCGAGTTCCAGGAAAGGCGCAAAGCTACACAGAGAAAGCCTGTCTCGGGGAAAAAAAAGAGAAAGAAAGAAAGAAAGAAAGAAAGAAAGAAAGAAAGAAAGAAGGAAGGAAGGAAGGAAGGAAGGAAGGAAGGAAGGAAGGAAGGAAGGAAGGAAGGAAGGAAGGGAAAGAAAGAGAGAGAGAGAGAGAGAGAGAGAGAGAGAGAGAAAGAAAGAGAGAAAGAAAGAAAGAAAGAAAGAAAGAAAGAAAGAAAGAAAGAAAGAAAGAAAGAAAGAAAGAAAGAAAGAAAGAAAGAAAGAAAGAAACAAAAAACGACACACTTTGGTCAGAGTTGCTCTGTGATTCTTGCTGTTTTCAAAGCAATGAAAAACAAAGAGCCCTTTTACGTTTATATCCCTATTCCAACAGTGAGATTTGAAAAACTCAGAGGAAGTGAAGGAAAACAGTTAAGTTTAGACAAACAGAGAGAGGCTTAAAAAAGGGAGGAAATGGGGTAGGAGGGGAGGGTGAGAGAGAGAAACAGAGAGACAGAGAGAGAGACTGAGAACCCCAGATCGGACAACTCACTTGGCATTTCCTGCCCCCGGCTTCTTTCTCCGGAAAATGTTGAGGAAGGTGTTGGAGCGGCAGGGCAGCTTGCCATCACCAACGTGCATGCGGACTACATCGGAGGTGGTGAAGGCACTGCGGACATTCCTCTCGGGCTTGGCGATAATGATGTACATCTTGGGAGTGAACATGCACCCCAGGGCCACCGTCACACTGAGGCTCACTGCGAAGCAGGTAGTGATGATCTTGTAGTTGCTCCCAAAGTAAATGGGCACGAACGCCAGCCAGATGATGCAGGTAGTGTACATGGTGAAGGCGATGTATTTAGCCTCATTGAAGTTGGCGGGCACGTTGCGGGTCTTGAAGGCATAGTAGGTACAGCTCATGATGAGGAGTCCATTGTAGCCCACCGGGGCTACTACACCCAGGTTGCTGGTATTACAGATAAGGTAGACTTCCTTGATACTCGGGTAGGACAAAATGGGCATGGGAGGCTCCATGATGATCAAGGTCACCACTAGTGTCAGCTGGACACTAATCAGAATGGAGGCAATGATCACCTGGGCCCAAGCGCTCATGAACCTAGGTTTCCGGGTACAGATCTTCTTCTTGCTGCCGGCCAGGATGCGTGCAATGCGGTTGGTTTTGGTCACTAAAGCGGAGTAGCACATGGCGGAGGAGAGGCCGACCAGGAGGCGCTGGAGGTAGCAGGATGTGGTGGTAGGTTTGGCAATGAGGGTGAATGGGCACACGTAGCCGAGGAAAATGCCAGCCAGAATGATATAGCAGAGCTCTCGGCTGGAGGATTTGACCACAGGGGTGTCTCGGTACAGCACGAAGACGAGGGTGATAAACAGAGTCACAAGGATGCCCAGGCAAGAAAAGGCGATGGCTATGATGGATTCGATGTCACTCCACTCGAGGTAACGGACAGGAATGGGCTCACAGCCTGCAAGGGGAAAAAAACGATTTTTAATCCGAGTCCCGGATTTCTGTTGAGCAATCGCACCGGTCGGTGCTTGCCAGCGCCTGGAAGCACAGCTACAGCCCCGTGGTTTGTGCTGTGAGGTAATTCCTCCATGTTACTCCGGGACACTCCATTGCCTTTCCTGGATGACCATTATCTCCAAACTTAGTCTCATTACAGCCTGTTGGGACTTCCGTGAACTTGTGAAGTATCTTTTCCTTCAGCCCTGTAAGCCCTGTAAGCGGTTGTCACTGCATTGGTGAAATTTAATTCCACATTTTTTTTTAAAAAAAAAAAGAAAGAAAGTAAAATTAACATGGGGATGACCAAATGGAATATGCTAATAAGAAAGAAACTAAGAATTATTTTTTTATTTCATGCAGCCCTTCTCCATAAGCACATAGGGATCATAGACAAATTTTAGCAGAGTAATATGTGTGTGTGTGTGTGTGTGTGTGTGTGTGTGTTATAATAATTTGAATTTTGTAGAAAAATTCACATTCTCTTGTTTACCACACATTTTTGTATTACTTAAACTCCCATGTATGCTCCAAGTCTTGCTGTTGGGGCCTTGAGTTAATAGAATGAAAGCTCAATCCACTCATCTCTGTGGGTATTGTGTTTCTAAGGAATTTCTCAGGAGACAATTCCTTCTCAACCATCTGTGTTTGGTCTAGACTGGTATTTTCCCAAACTGTGATGTTGGAATTATTTTAATGAATCTAGAGAAAGAGTCTCTGTTCTATAGCCCCAGAAGAAGACCTCACACACACCACACAAGGGACCAGAAGAGCCAATTTTACCTGTGTTCAGACCTTCAGCACCAACCCACCTTAGTGGACATGTTTTTGCCCACCAACCATTGAGTGTTAGCCTCACTTCTGATGATCTGGGAAACATTCACATCAACACAGGCATGTCAATCGATCAACTGCCCTCTCACGTGAATACCTACTTGTACAGATGTTGTCAACCAGTTATGCTCTGGAAGCTCATCAATCTCTAAACCTCACACACCTCTCTAAACATCCACAGAACATGTGCATGTCATCTGCTCAGGGGAAATTTATCTCTCAGGGGTAGCCACCTCTTGTAGTATGTAGTCAGCAGGAAATTTATTTTCTGTCTTTTCATTTTTCTAATTCACACATAGTTGGTTATCAGTATCCATGAGGAATTGGCTCCTTTCCCAAGTTGATATCAAATCTTGGAGATGCTCAAGTCCTTTGTCTGAGACGACATTGTGTAGAACTATTTGCTTGTAGTACCTGCCAGTGGTACCAAATATGTGGATACTCTAGTCCCTTACTGAGGTGGGCATATTTGTATGTAACCTGCAGACACCCCCATATGTGCTTTAGATCATGTCTAGACTGCTTATAATACCCAATGCACTATAAATGTTATGTAAATAGTTATTGTGCTGTATTGTTTAAGAAATTATGAGGAAAATGCCTGTATAGGTTGATGATATATATAACCACTGTAGTCCTATAGATCTGACACCTGTACCCATTATAGAGCTAACAGTATACTAGTCACAATGAAATGTCTTTGCCTCATGCTTTCTCTCCAGAGAATGTGGGATGCAGGATGTGAAGTTGATAGACAAGGATGACTGGCTCACTATCTTTGGGTTTTCCATTTTTCATGTTTTTAGAAATTTCATCAAAGTCACTTTGAAGATCTTCATTTGCCCAAATGCCGGAGGTGACCAATAGGTTAACTCACTGAGTCTTTTCCCTGTTTTATGTTCATCAAATTTCTCAACCCCCTGCCAAGGACCAACTTGAAGGCTCAAGCTGCCCTTTTCACATACTGCATGTGAGACCCAACAGTGTTTTAAATAGGAAATTTTTCTTCTAAGATTTTGTTATTGTTTTTATTTCATATTCCTAGAATATGTAACTGTGTGTGTCTTTATATAAGATCTAAATTTACGTGTTCAAATAAAGCAAGTATACCTATCTTTATATTAAGTATTTCAAACTTTGGTTTTAGGGCACACCATTTTATAGTTAGACATAAGGATTCTTAAGAGACAAAAACACTGCTATACAATTGTGCAATTTATAAAATAACATTCTATATAGCTACTTACTTCTCTGCTATGTGTATTGACTTTGCTATTGTTTATTTATATCTATAGTCTTAATTGCATGTGTTTTTTGAATGGAGGTGTCTTGTTTTGATTTGTAGTCTATTTTCTCTGTTGAATTATAAGGAAGTTTGCTTATCAAAACCAGATGGAGACATATATGTGGGAGACAGCGTGATCTAAGGCATTCCTGGGTACTAAGGGTTAGAAATTATTAAGCTAGTGACCAACAGAAGTGTCATATATGGTGGCTTACATCTATAACTTCAGTACCTGAGAGGCAGACACTGGAGGCTTGTTCTTAGTTCAAGTCCAACTTAAACTCCAGAGTAGGAAGGAAAGAAGAAACTAAATGGGTAAAAATCAGGAAGAAAAAGTATCCCAGTTCCATTGAATGAATTTCACTCCTGAGAGACACCACCACTCAAGAGCTCTCTCTTCAAACTCCTAAGAGGAGCAGTTCTTTAAACTATTTCACCTTAATTAAACATTAGATACCTTGGATCAGCAAAGTCATTTAGATAGGAAAAGCAACCCTTTGTCCCAACACATAACTAATACTTTGAGACTGTTGGTATGAGAATATCTTTTTATGTTCTAGGGCAAAGCCCTACAAATTTAGTAGATGTGATCAGTTTTCAGTTAAGATGCACTGTAGTCCCTGAACATGGTCAAATCAGAACTGCCCTAGACATGAAAATACTGACATATTATATGTAATTCCAGAAATAGCTATTACTCCAGAATCCTCGTAGAAAACAGACTACACAGAAACAAGACCAGAACTTTGCATATAAATGTAGACCACCACAGGACCTAGATTCTCAAGAGTACTCTTCGGATGAGAAGGCTACACTCTACTCTAGGCAAATCATCAACATAGGCACATATAGAGCTAATGCCCACTTCTGTACAAGGCTTCTAAAAAGGTCTCTAGTAATTCTGACCCTTGATATTTATGTCCTTATGCAACCCCCAATCTTCAGTATGAGCAGTGTCTGTGACTTGCTTCTAATTCACAGGATATAGGAAAGTTTATGGGCTGTCACTTCTATATTACATAAGATGACAACTTCTGTCTTACTAGCCTACATTCCTGCTGACCCCAGTAAGCCAACCTCTCATATATTGTGGTCCATATGACAAAGAACTGAGGATATATTTTACACAACCACATATACAATATGGAGATCTTCATCCCAATAGCCTATGGGATTCATGTCCTGAAAACAACCACAGACCAAAGTTTAGAAGTGTAACTTTCTCCTGACATCAAGTTAGACATTATTCCTAGCCTTGTGAAAGATGGCCCCCAAAGCAGAGAACCAATTAAAACTGTGCCCAGGTTCCCAACCCACAGAGCCTGAGAGATGATAACTAAATGTGCTACTTTAAGCTACTAAATTGATTTGTTATATAACAAGAGACAATTACCTCACGTACTAAGCCCAGTTTCTTAATTCAGTAGCCTACACTTACATGCTTGCCTTAATGCAATTACAGTCATAAACCAAATTAGCCCAAGCATCTTTCAGTCTTGTGATGTATCATGCAATTTAATGTATCCATACATATTAAATTTCTTTTACTATTAAAATCTGCCCAAAGTTTTCTGCTGCTTAATTAATTAATTACAAACTATTACTACTTAATTAATTAACTGTTACTACTCTCCCTCCCACTTTTCTGTGGGAAAATGTGCTAGCCCTGTGATATTCACAACAGAGTAATTTTAAAAATTTTAATCGCTGAAGCAGAATCTCAAGGTCATGTGCTGTGGATATTGCTCTATATAAATAAAACACTGATGGCCAGTGACCAGACAGGAAGTACAAGCGGGACAAGGAGAGAGGAGAATTGGAGAAACAGGAAAAAGGGGGAGAGACACTGCAGCCACCGCCAGGAGAAGCATCATGTAAAGGCGCCGGTAAGCCACCAGCCATGTGACAAGGTATAGATTTATAGAAATGGGTTAATTTAAGATATAAGAACAGTTAGCAAGAAGCCTGCCATGGCCATACAGTTTATAAGTAATATAAGCGTCTGAGTGATTATTTTATATGTGGATTGTGGGACTGCAGGGCTTGGTGGAACCTGGAGAGAAGCCCTCCAGCAACAGTTATGTTTACCTCAAGAAACATTTTTACTCACAACAGGAACTTGAAGTACTAGACCTTGACCTGCTGTCTTTCTATGTGTGGTATACTAAAAATAAAAAGGGAATCTTTTAGGGCTGATGAACAATAAGAAGTCTAGTCCATACTATAAACATTGTGTCTCAATCTAGGTTTTTATAGTAACTAAAATTTGGCATCATCTGTGGTCTACAGAGTTGCTGAAATAAAAAGGAATAGAGATATTCACTAATGGCTGATATACTTCAGAATAATTCTTTTATTCTTATTCAACATTCATAGAAACTATTTGAGATAGAACAGAGGATCAAACCTAGGACTCTTGCATCCCCATCAAGTACTCTACCATTAAGCTACATCCAGCCCCCCAAGAAAATATTTCTTTTGAGTCCTTAAGTAGAATCTAAATAAACAGTAATATCAGTTGATTTCTTAATGTTACCTAAAATAACAGCTGTCATAACAGTTGATTCATAGTAAAGAAAATATTATGCAAACATGAATACTATAAAGTATGTTAGAAAGGTATTTTTCATGGATAATCATGTGATATGAAAAGAATATCCTGATAAAAAGTCCTTACCAAGAATCTCACATAAAACAAAATCATTTTTTAATAATAGGAAATCCATGGAAAAGCTTAAAGATTCAGTCACAGATCCACAAAAATGAGCAAGAATACATTCTTGAAAAAAAATCTTAGAGTGATATGTAAGATTCATAGTTGTGGAATATTACTTTAATTAGCCAAAGATGTGTTTCATTTGTTTTTGTTGCATTTGTTTAATTATGTGAAGATGTGTTACTGTTTCACCTTGCCTGCCTAAGGCACCTGATTTGTCTAATAAAAGCTGAACAGCCACTAGCTAGGCAGTAGAGGGATAGATGGGGCTGGCAGGCAGAAAGAATAAGTAGGAGAAGGAATTTAGGCTTGAGAGAGGAAGAGAAGAGAGAACAGAGGAGAAAGAGAGGGAGACACCCAGGGCCAGCCAGCCAGGCAGCCACCAGCCAGCCAGACACAGAATAGGACATACAGAATGAAAGAAAGGTAAAAAGCCCCAAGACAAAACACAGATGAAGAGAAACAGGTTAGAATAAGTTACAAGAGCTAGTGGGACATGCATAAGATAAGACTGAGCATTCATAATTAATAATAAGTCCCTGTGTCATGATTTGGGAGTTTGTTGGTGGCCCAAAAGAAAGCCTGATATAATATTCCCTGTTAATATGATAAAATCCTTATGATGGTAAAAATATGATTAACTTTTTGTATTTCTTAGCTAGAACATTCTGATTTATGATTCAATGGTATGAGGAAATATTCATCACAATGGTTACTCATGAATGTGTACTTCACAACACTGTCTTCATCATTCTCAACCCTCTGGGGAGTAAGATGGAACCTTAACATTACTGGATATTTAACTGATTCATAGATCTTAAAAACCCAGCTGTGGAAAGCCTAGAAGCAAAATGCCCATCTTGGTAAGTGTATACTCCAAAATCCTCAGAGAAAACTACACTGCAAGATTCTTGACAGTGGTGCCAATGTTAGGGGGTCCCCAACTGTCCTCTGATTGGATTTGAGACAAGCTCTGCAGTACACAATCCATGTCTGATACTGTGATACTGTCAAAAACACATGGCTGGGAAAGGCCAAGCCTCTAGAGGGGATCATGTTGCTATTGCTCAGCTAAATTGACATAGTGTCAAACCACCATCTAAATACTTACGCCTGTACCAATAGACAGGTACTAGTCTCAGCCTTGACAGCAGTGACTGAGGAGGCTCATGGCTGCTCAAGGTGCTGAGAACAAGTGACAGTTGAAGACTCAGCCCTAAAGAAGACATTTATAAAAACCCCCACTAAGGTTTGACGAATGTGGTAGAAAAGAGGGTGGGGAGAATTCATGAGTCAGAAGACAGAGAAGAGCTGTGAAATGCCCTCTTGGAACCATGATGGAGCCATGGCAGGTGTGAACACACAACAGCCGTGACTACCTGCATTGGGCCTGCACAAGACTGACCTTTCCAGCAGCTAGTCACAGGAGGCGAGGCCCACGGGGTCCTACCCTCACGGCTCCCATCTTGGCTTACCGGAAGAGGGAGAACTATGGTCTCAACTGGATACCCACGCGAACCTGGCTCCGATGAATAGTTCTAAACCCACAGCCATACACACAGCCCTGGTAAAGCTTAGTGAATCACAAAACAAGCAAACAAAAAAATAACGTGAGAAGGGGATTCGTAGGAGGGTGGACAGGGCCAGGAAGGAGATGAGAGAAGAAGAGAGTCACCAGACCGCATTATAAAAAGGTATGAAACTGTCAAAGAACAACTTTAACACAGTTTCTAAAGATTTTTTTTTTTTTTTTTGGTTTTTCGAGACAGGGTTTCTCTTGTGTAGCTTTGTGCCTTTCCTGGAACTCACTTGGTAGGCCAGGCTGGCCTTGAACTCACAGAGATCCGCCTGCCTCTGCCTCCCGAGTGCTGGGATTAAAGGAGTGCGCCACCACCACCCGGCAAGATTTTTGTGTATGTCATATTTTGCATACTCTGCTTATTCATATAAAGTTTTCTTTACTAATTTGAAGCTATGCAAATATGACTCTATTGTTACTGTTTCTCTTACCCGTAATAGGATTTTGGTACTACAGCTTTTCTAGTCAGTCAACATCTCTAATTCAATAACTTAATGATAGCCAGCAATTTTGTTAGTTCAGGTCATTTGAGAAATGATACGCAGGTAAGTCACACTCACTTTTCTAATACATTTCACATGGGCCAGCAAGGATTGCATGAGTTCACATATCTGAAAAAATTCAGCTCACAAAATACATTCCTGTAACGTTTTCATTTAAAGGCAAAATGCATACTACAGCAAAAGACAGACAGCATGTCAGCATTACCACATCAAGAGAGATCCAGGTGCAAGCTCTTATTCATCCACAGATACATTCCATCCGGAGTGTGCACTGCTGAGATCTGTCTAAGGAACAACAGTTTTGAGACAGCTCAAGGCAGAGATATCAGACAGCCCTTTCTCTGATGGGTTTCACTGGCTGCCACCAGGGAAATTTCAAAGTTTGCATCTTACAAATCCCAGCTCATGTAACACTGCCAAAAGTCAAAGACAAATAGGGTCAACTCCACAAGAGGCCATAAAATTGTCCAAATCGACCTGCACAACCATCCTGGATAATGCACTGCATACATCTAAAGGAAAATGTCTTTGTCCTAAAAGAAGACCAGGTATTCTTGTGCAGTAATAGGGGGCAGTTTATCATAAAAAAAATCCCTAAGCACAGGCTTGCCACTCTACTATGATTACTTTTCCTACCAGCAAGACGCTAGACTCTTTTCATATGAGGAAGTCAGGCTCTTGAATGTCAAGCCCCAGTCTCCTGGAGATTAGAAATAATTGGTGCCTTTAATAGGGTTCTAAAAGACTGGCATCCCCTCCACTTTACTTTCCCCTGTTTCAGACATCTTAAATTTGAGAAGCATTAGATTTGCCATCTTGAGGAAATTGACTCTAATGTCCAAGTCAGTCATACACGTAATGTTAGTGAGATTATGTTCCTGTTCTGAGGCATCAAAGTTATGAAAATCCTGGGTGAGGGCATCTCAAGGCTGGAAGATGGGCTGTCTCCCACAGTGGATGGCATTGTAACAATCCACACATTCTTGACCACCACTTGCAAAAGAAGACTTAAAAAGAGTTGTTTGGACAATGTCCAGAGCTCTGAAAATGGGCAGCTTGGCAAATGTCCATGGCCAATCATTCAGAAAACCAGAGGCATTATACAAGTTAGCCTTCAAGCAGGCTACAGATGACTCAACAAACTCAGGCAAGTGGTAATAACTCTAATCCAAGTACCAGAGGCCATTTTTCATCTGTGAACCAGATATTTCTTAGTTTATAATATCCAAATGCATTAGGAGGCTAAAATGGAATATCATATTTCTTTCTAAGTAGGTCAAGTCATATTTTACATGGATCAAGAAATAGAGGTGATAATTATTTTACCCTAATTATCTTAGGGGAATTCATAACATTTATAACACTATGTCATGGTAACATTACCAAAATGCTTTCCTCAATGTATTTCTGTAATATCAGTTACCTACAAAGTAAATTTCTACTTATAATTCAATGTACAGCTTAAACATTCATTCTATGAAGCCTTTTTTCTTCTAAGAAACAAAAATTGCTTCTTGCCCTGTGTTTATATGACACAGTGCACAGGGTCATGCTGTGGAATTTAGTTCACTGTTTACATATCTATTCTCATATGATGCTTCTTATGTGATTGTCTCAGTTTCTTCAAAAATCTCTGGGTGCAAAATGGTTGGTAAAGTATATTGGAGAATTAAATAAATAGATAATAGTGTGGAGGCTGTGGTGATTGGTACAATGGAGAAAATAACTAAAGTTAGTTAATGTTTCTGCTTTTTAATGACAAATTCAGTACAGACTGCCTTTTTGAGGGGTCCTTACACTATTTGATATTTTAGAACAAATAAACATTATTACATCACTTTTAATTGGTCCATGAATTATTAAATCACTGTCAAGTCCTATATCACCATGGGAAAGAATTATGTTTATGAATCATAAGAATTGAAGCATGAAATTTATGTACAGAATTAAAATGTACATACCCCAGAAGAAAGTACAAAGAGCCCAATAGCTTCCAAATGCACTTCCTCTGAGAATTCACCAATGTCTTCTCAGATCCAGAAAAAAAAACATGCAATGAAAATTTAAGTCACTTATAAGTATTCACTTTCACTAATGAGAATCTCGGCCACCTATGTAGACAATAGCTACCGTTAAGGGTGATTTCAGTATATTTTTACAAACTTTATCTTCAGCAACAACAATCATTTCTCAGAGGAAAATCATTTTTTCACTTTAACAGAAATTTTATATTAAAAAAAAAATCCATCAAAACAAAACACCCACTAAAAAGGCACTGTCTTTACGCTTCAAAATATTTCTACTGATTTTTGGTATTCTCTACCAGTGGGTTTTTTTCTTTTCACGACCACTGCTGCCATAGCAACCCCAAAAATACATTGCCATGTGCTGTGCCCTTGCTCTGTGCTTGACCTGGAACCAAGTAGGTAACAAGTGGGATCTAATTTTCTGTTCATGCTTGAAACTAAAAGAAATGCTGAGACAATAGGTGTCATTAACACGTAAGTATAAATAAGTATGAGAGATGTATGTTCTGAAGATATTGAGGATAATATTTGCAAAAAAATCTATATAAATACTGGAAAAGTAGCTGGCTGGTGGAAAGAGAGGCAGCATGAGCTGCTACATGGCTCAACTCATTTGAATGTGAAGGTAACCTTTATGTGCACCATAGGTCACATTTAACACAGTCGGTCTTTAGAAAAGCAGTTGTACTGGTGTTCATCTAATTAATGGTCATGGTGATTTCTTCCCTGCTTTGTCAAGATGAAGTCCTAATGAATAGGAAGAGTCATTTGACAATAGGTAGATAATATACTCACAGTGGGAGAATCCAAAGAATTAAACATGTGACTGAGTTCCATTGTGACAGCTGGGAAGGGTGGTATACCCCATACAATCCCAGAACTCATGTGGGAGGCTGAGGTGGGAGGATCTGTATTTTAAGGCCAGCCTGGGCTACGTAGTCAGAGCTCTACAAGGAAAGTTCAATGTGATTTGGTCTCAAAGAAATATCAGAAGGTATCACAACATACTAGACCTTTCTTTTTTAATGTACATATTAAATTTCAGTTAGTGTGTGTGTGTGTGTGTGTGTGTGTGTGTGTGTGTGTGTGTCTATGCATGTGTGCATTTATATACACCATGAGGTACAGGTGAAGGTTGGAAGACAACTTGCAGAAGTCTTTTCTTTCCTCTGTGTGCGTCCCAGGGATTGAACTCAGGTCAGCAGGTTTTGCAGCAATCACCTTAACCTACTAAGGCACCTTGGCAGCCCTTTAAAATGCATTTTAATGTTTAAATAGAAGTTCGTTTTCATGTGAAAATAGAAGAGTAGAAAAGATTGGGGGAAGCTTAAAAGAATGCAAAGAAGAAAAACAGCTCTTGTCTCTCAAAGCTAGAATGTCTGACTTCTAAGAACAACCCAAGAAATGCTTCTGCACTTGATTCTTTTCTGGTCAGCTGAGATCTCACTCAAATAGCTCAAAGAGGAGAATGACTGCTAGGTCAGCTCCAGCTCTCAAACATAATGGCTCTTTGAGGGACCTGCTTGTCAGAGAAAAGAGGCTGTGCAGGAATTACCAGCTATGGAAGAGAAGAAAACTGAAGAGAGACATGCCAGTGACAGAGAAGGCCTGAGTCCAAAAGAAGCCTGGAAAACCATTTGTAAGCCATCCAGTGCATGCAACCTGGGGGCAGGGGGGCAGGGATGGGTGTAGGTGGACACAGCAGGGAGATACATGGATTCACGAGGTAGCTTTTCTATCGACAACTGCATTAATCTTCTAATTCTCTAAATTGAACACACACAGATTATAACACAGCTATTACGTCCCAGGCACCAGGCTCTGAGCCTGAGGGTAGTATTTCTCAAAGGGTAGGATAGGAAGTGGTTCTTCAAGCATGGATGCAGTTTAATTATTTTTATCCGACAGTGATAAAGTTGAGATTCAGAGTTGACAAGTGGTTAGGCTAAGCTTTGACCCTAGGTTGGTGGAAGAAAAAGGACTCCAGGTTGACTTGTATGTCCTGTATATCCAGGTGGGTAGTATGAATCTAGTCCCTCACCCTTTGGGCTTTCTCTTCCCCTTACTTACTGTTTCCAGTGTTTCACATTAGCTTCTTAAATAGATATTATCTGCCTTGTCCATTTCTGCTTTGGATGTCAATGCTTTGGAGAAATTATCCAAAAATTCTTAGCCTGCACCCAACCAGCATAGTGAAGTGTTTCCTCACCTGTGCTTTCTTCTAGAAGTTTTATTATATAAGATCTTACACCTAGGTCTTTGATCTACTTTGGGTCATTTCCACTCAGAATGAGTGATAGAGTCAAGCTTCAATCTTTTCGGCACCAGTTAGTAAAAAGTCATCCTCTCTTTAATGTGTGTTCTTTAATTTTTTTTTCCTTTCTGTAAGCCACCTATAAAAGAGGCTCAGTACTCTCTTGACCTAGAAAGACTTAAAAACGTCATTCAAAACCAATATTCACATTCACCTTAAGGACATCCATGAAACTAGGCCATGAGGGTATGTATCTAAAAAGAAAGCAAATATTTGAAAGATGTCCCTTTAAAGGAGCAATGTGAATTGCTCCATCTGTTTAATGTGTAGTCAGTGGGTATGCTCAGGCCAAAGTTCAGGGCTGGACACAGGATCAGTGGCCCTCAAAACTACTCTGATTCCAGTTGCACATACTTAAATATGCTGAGTAATACTGAACTGGGCTTTGGATGTAGGTTCTCTAGTCCTTGAAGTTATCCAGGTGAAGAAAGCACCCAGGATGTGCTGTTGAACATAAGGAGCATTTGGTGGACTATAACCCATGCATCAGCTCTCCTCTGCTACCCTGAGGTGATTCTCACTGAACAGGAGGAACACATTGTTCCTAAGCCAGATACGGAGACTGCAAAGAAGAAAAGAATACCTGGGAAGACACCAGAGAAGCAGAAACTTAAGGCACCAGATTAAACACAGCATAGAATAAGTACAAATAAAAGTTATAAAGCATAAAGCCATCCTTTTATAATTCTGTGTCTCTTTGATCAAAACGTCCTTAATTTTCCTCTTTATTGCCTTTCATCTTGTCTCCTTCCTCAACCCCCTCCTTTGATATAGTGGTGTGTGTGTGTGTGTGTGTGTGTGTGTGTGTGTGTGTGTGTGTGTGAGAGAGAGAGAGAGAGAGAGAGAGAGAGAGAGAGAGAGAGAGAGAGAGAGAGAGAGAGAGAGAGACCTGATGCATTTAATTAATTAAGTTTGCCTGTATGAGCATGGGCATTTACCATGTCCTAATATACTGGGTCTCACTCTAGAAATACAGAGTGAGAGTCTGAAGGTGGGTGTTTGCTGGATAACTTTTAGATGTATGAGAACTTTCAAGCTAGCTTTTAGCTTAGAGAATTAAGAAAAAAAAGAAGCAAGTGTGAGTGTGGTTAATGTGGTCAGTACCCTCAAAAATACCATATTCCAGCCAGACGGTGGTGCGCACCTTTGATTCCAGCAATCAGGAGGCAGAGGCAGGCTATTTCTGAGTTTGAGGCCAGCCTGGTCTACAAAATGAGTTCCAGGACAGCTAGGGCTACACAGAGAAACCCTGTCTCAAAAGAAAAAAAAAGAAAGAAAAAGAAAAAGAAAGAAATAAAGAAAAAGAAAAAAGTACCATATTCCGGTCTAACAAAAATACCATATTCCCATCTAATTTTCTTTCTTTGCAAAGGGTCTTCACACTGGGTGATTTCCGATCCTCATTTAGATTTGACTCTAACAAGGCTAACATTTCACAAGGTTGTGCCATTTAAGTATAATTTTAGCTGTATGACCTAGTTCTACTGGTCTAACCATTTTAAAAACTATATCTGGAGACAGCCATGTGTTTTACTTTCACAGTTTTCTTTGGGTTCAAGAAAAAAGCAATCAACCAGCATCATCATCACCTTTTCTGAAGACTTTCAAAGGCATCCAGGGAGTCTTGGGATCCAGGGTGCCTTGACCTTGTGCATATGGCTTTGTGCCTCTAGGTTTCTTCTACTCTCTCTGAGATGAAGGGTTAGTGTAGCAAGTCTATATTTATTCACAGGCCAAGGTTCATAGAACTCTAGACTTTAAATTTATGTGAAGTATTTTTGAAATGTTTCTCTCCTGTGAGCTTATACCAGTGGCTATGAAAAACAAAACTTGTGTATATAAATATTGCTTTTGGAAAACTTATATAACATATATACTGATATCATGATCAATACATACCAGCTCCATTGATTCCACCCCAAAATAGTTTCTTATATCTGATTACTACCCTTCCTTCTCTCTCAGCAGCTCTAATCTACAACCTTTGAACCGCCTCATTGAGACCAAAGTGGCCTTTCCCTCATGGCTGTTTCCAGTCTTGTCTGCATTCCACATGGCCCTCAGATCCATCTATCTGCAAAGAGGTATCGTGATGTCATTCTCTACCTCAAAACTCTCCAGTGGTTCTCCTGTGCTGAGAGCCAACAGCTAAGCACAGACAAGGGATGGGAGAAATCCCAGCAACCACACCATCAGTATCCTACCCAGTCTCACTTCTCAACACGTGTGGTATCCATCAGCCGAACCCATGAAATTATTCCCGGATTTGCCCAAGTCTGTTATAAACGTTCAGCTTTCCCGTGCTCCACACGCTAGCATTCTTTTCATCTCGCTTGCCTAAGAACCTTCATGTACTGTGTGAGCATCTTTTTATATTAACTATTATGTTTTATTTCCCTTCTATGATTTCCCTGACAGATAATAAGCAAAATAAAAGCTAAGATCGTAGTTAGGCCTGGTGGCTCACACAAGTAATCCCAGCATTTCAATATCTGGAAGACTGGACCCGGAAAACAGCCA